>NC_086450.1:237073517-237751517 GCF_028390025.1 Pseudophryne corroboree | reverse complement strand
TTCTTCATTCCGAACTTATTTCATTTTTAGTGATTCCAAGAGCCACACATCCTGTGGTCCTGGGCCTTCCATGGCTCCGTCTTCACAATCCTACAATTGATTGGACGACTACGCAAATCCTGGCATGGGGTTCCTCCTGTACTAAGACATGTTTGTTTAAAGTGTTGCCTGTCTGTTCTTCCTCCCCCAGGTCGTCTGATGTTCCACCTCCTCCATATCAAGATTTCACGGATGTGTTCAGTAAAGCTTCTGCTGATATCCTTCCTCCTCATAGAGAATGGGACTGCCCGATTGATCTCGTTCCAGGGAAGGTTCCACCTCGAGGCCGAACTTATCCGTTGTCTCTCCCCGAGACACATTCTATGGAGGAATACATTAAAGAGAACCTAGCAAAGGGGTTCATTCGACCTTCTTCTTCTCCAGCCGGCGCAGGCTTCTTTTTTGTAAAGAAGAAAGATGGTGGTCTGCGGCCGTGCATCGACTACAGAGGTTTGAACGACATTACCATCAAGAACCGCTATCCTTTACCCCTGATTACTGAGCTCTTTGACAGAGTTAGCGGAGCTACCATCTTTACAAAGCTGGACCTGAGAGGTGCATACAATCTCATCCGGATCCGTGAGGGTGACGAGTGGAAGACCGCATTTAACACCCGTGACGGACATTATGAGTACCTCGTCATGCCCTTCGGATTGAGCAATGCTCCAGCTGTCTTCCAGCATTTCGTCAATGAGATCTTCAGAGACATTCTATACCGTCATGTCGTGGTCTATCTAGATGATATCCTCATTTTTGCCAACGATTTAGAGGAACATCGTTTCTGGGTAAAGGAGGTTCTGTCCCGTCTCCGTGTCAATCATCTCTACTGCAAATTAGAGAAATGCGTCTTTGAAGTCAAGTCCATTCCGTTTCTAGGGTATATTGTGTCCGGTTCCGGACTAGAGATGGATCCTGAGAAACTACAAGCAATCCAGAATTGGCCGGTACCCTTAACCCTCAAAGGGGTCCAGAGGTTCTTAGGGTTCGCCAATTATTACCGAAAGTTTATACGAGACTTTTCCACCATTGTGGCGCCTATTACTGCTTTCACCAAGAAGGGTGCTAACCCGTCCAAGTGGTCTGAAGAAGCCATGCAAGCTTTTCATCTTTTAAAACAGAGGTTCATCTCTGCACCTGTCCTGAAACAGCCTGACATCGACTCTCCTTTCATCTTAGAGGTGGATGCCTCCTCCGTTGGAGTAGGAGCGGTGTTATCTCAGAGGGCTAAAGATGGTCATTTACATCCTTGCAGTTTCTTCTCACGGAAGTTCTCCCCAGCGGAGCGCAACTATGCCATTGGCGACCAGGAGTTGCTAGCCATCAAGCTCGCTCTAGAGGAGTGGAGATATCTGTTGGAGGGAGCTTCTCATTCAATCACCATCCTTACAGACCACAAGAACCTTCTATATCTAAAAGGCGCACAATGTCTCAACCCTCGTCAGGCCAGATGGGCACTTTTCTTTTCCAGGTTCGACTTTAAACTCCAGTTCTGTCCGGGCTCTCAGAATCGCAAGGCCGATGCCCTTTCCCGCTCATGGGAGCAAGAAAATGAGTCAGAGTCTTCAGACAAGCATCCTATTATAAATCCGTTGGCATTCTCCACGGTAGGGATGGACTCTACGCCCCCATCAGGGAAAAGTTTTGTGAAGCCGACACTAAGGAAGAAGCTCATGCATTGGGCCCATGCTTCCCGTTTTGCCGGACATACAGGTATCCAAAAAACCCTGGAATTTATCTCTAGGTCTTATTGGTGGCCAACTCTGAAAAAGGACGTTTTGGAGTTTATTGCATCTTGCCCAAAGTGTGCTCAACATAAAGTATCCCGCCAGTCGCCTGCGGGGCAACTGGTTCCACTATCTGTTCCCCGTCGACCATGGACCCATTTGTCGATGGATTTTATTACAGATTTGCCCATGTGCAACAAGTTCAATACCATCTGGGTGGTAGTTGACCGGTTCACCAAGATGGCACACTTCATTCCTCTCACCGGTCTTCCGTCAGCTTCCAAGTTGGCTCAAGTATTCATACAAGAGATCTTCCGACTCCACGGTCTTCCAGAAGAAATTATCTCAGATCGAGGAGTTCAATTCACAGCCAAATTCTGGCGAAGTTTATGTCAAGTCCTCCAAGTCAAGTTAAAGTTTTCCACGGCTTACCATCCTCAGACCAATGGTCAAACTGAGAGGGTGAATCAGGACTTGGAGGCCTTCCTCCGCATCTATGTGTCCTCCTCTCAAGATGACTGGGTTCAATTACTTCCCTGGGCCGAGTTCTGTCATAACAACCAGTATCATTCTTCATCTTCTTCAACACCATTCTTCACCAACTTTGGATTCCACCCTAAAGTCCCTGAGTTCCAACCGCTTCCAGCAACTTCTGTTCCCGCAGTGGATATCACCTTGCATCAGTTTGCCAATATCTGGAAGAGCGTACGATCAGCTCTGCTCAAGGCATCGTTCAGGTACAAGAAGTTTGCGGATAAGAAGCGTCGAGCAGTTCCTGCTCTCAAGGTGGGTGATCGGGTATGGTTATCCACGAAGAATTTGAGGTTAAGAGTTCCCAGTATGAAGTTTGCACCTCGCTACATCGGTCCTTTCAAAATTGATCAAGTCATCAATCCTGTCGCTTACAGACTCCAGTTACCTCCCTTCTTAAAAATACCCAGGACATTCCATGTTTCCCTGTTGAAACCGCTAATCTTGAATCGGTTTCATTCCTCACTTCCACCAACTCCGAAAGTCCAAACTCAACGAGGCGTTGAGTATGAAGTGGCCAAGATCCTGGACTCACGTCACCGTTACGGTCAACTTCAGTATCTCATTGACTGGAAGGGCTATGGTCCTGAAGAACGCTCTTGGACCAATGCCTCTGACGTCCATGCTCCTGCCTTGGTCCGAAATTTCCACGCAAAGTTTCCTTTAAAGCCTAAGAAGTGTCCTGGGGCCACTCCTAAAGGGGGGGGTGCTGTCACGATCCGGGTATCTGGACGCCATTACTTACCCTTCAGATGCCTCCTAAGGCGGGCTCAGCGTTCCAGGACCGGATTCCGCTGTTCCTGAGTTTCCACATACAGAGTGGTCTTTTCATCAGCCGCGGCCTCCGCTGTGCCCGCGTGGTTAAATGTGCATCTATCAGCCTGGCGTCTCCTGTCTCCGGTGGCCGGCGCCGCCATTACTGTTTCCCAGACCACATGGATTACAAACCAAACTTCCCTCCAAGTGTCTGCATGGGCGCAGCCATCTTGGATTCTGTCATCTGATCATTTCCACCAATCTGCTGTCTGTGTTGTTGATTTGCATAATTGCCTAGCCAACCCCTTCCTTGCTGCAGGTATAAGTAAGCTGTACCTGAGCAAGGAAGACGTCAGTGCTTTGGTTGTCAAACCTAGTTCCTGTTTGTCTCTCTTCTATGATTGTCTTCCAGGTTCCAGCTCCTGTCTCAAGACTTCCACCATAGAGACCCGCACCAGCATTCCACCTGCGGTGTAGCCTGACTCTCCAATCCATTGTGGATTCATCTGTTTCCAGCTACAACACTACCTGCTTCCAGCCTCAGCTTCCAGCAGAGTACAGCTTCCCTTAAAGGGCCGGTGTCCTTTCTACACTTTACCACTCTCCACCGGAATTATTATTTCTCCGCTCTCAAGTTCTACATTTCAGTTCACATTTCATCGCTCCCAAAGTTAATTTATTATTTAACTGGTTCCAGCCAGTATCCACTCCGTGCTAACAACAGTCTGGTTCCAGCCAGTATCCACAGCAGCTGTTTTACCTTCAGCAACCCAGCTCTTCCTGGAACACCAGCTGGTATAATCCTGGGTTATCTCCATTGCTACAGCCGGGCCTGGTAAGGACTTTCCATCTAGAAGATCATAAGAACTATCTCACACTACCAGTGCCCTGTGGCTCCTGCCATGCTGTAGTACTCAGGAACTGTATTTATTCTTTGCTGACTTTTACGTTTTCTTTTATTGCTGCTGTGATGCAGAGTTGTCATAATAAACATCATTGACTTTTATCTAAGTTGTCGTGGTCACGCCTTCGGGCAGTTATTATTCATGTTACTTACATGTCCAGGGGTCTGATACAACCTCCCAGGTTCCGGTACATCTCAGCCCCTACAACTGAGGCTGCCTCCCGTCAGCTCAGGCCCTCAGTTGTGACAGTGGAGAGAGGAGAACCTTTCCTTAAGGATAACCATGTCTGCAGAAATCCACCAATGAGGCCTGTATGGTAAAGTGGCCAGACGGAAGCCACTCCTTAGTAAAAAGCACATGGCAGCCCACTTGGAGTTTGCCAAAATGCACCAGAAGGACTCTCAGGCCATGAGAAACAAAATTATCTGGTCTGGTGAGACAAAGATTGAATGATTGAATGCCAGGTTTCATGTTTGAGGAAACCAGGCACTGCTCATCACCAGGCCAATACCATCCCTACAGTAAAGCATAGTGGTGGCCGCATCATGCTGTGGGGATGTTTTTCAGCGGCAGGAACTGGGAGACTAATCAGGATAGAGGAAAAGATAAATGCAGCAATGTACAGAGATATCCTGGCCGAAAATATGCTCCAGAGTGCTCTTGACCTCAGACTGGGGTGAAGGTTCATCTTTCAGCAGGACAACGACCCTGAGCACACAGCCAAGACATTAAAGGAGTGGCATCAGGACTCCGTGAATGTCCTTGAGTGGCCCAGCCAGAGCCCAGACTTGAATCCGATTGAACATCTCTGGAGAGATCTGAAAATGGCTGTGCAGGGACGATTCCCATCCAACCTGATGGAGCTTGCGAGGTGCTGCAAAGAGTAATGGACAAAACAGCCCAAAGATAGGTGTGCCAAGCTTGTGGCATCATATTCAAAAAGACTTGAGGCTGTAATTGCTGCCAAAGGTGCATCAACAAAGTATTGAGCAAAGGCTGTGTATACTTATGTACATGTAAATTCTTAGTTTTTTTATTTTTAATAAATGTGCAAAAATCTCCCAAAAACATTTTTCACGTTTTCATTATTGGGTATTGTGTGTAGAATTTTGAGGGAAAAATGAATTTATTCCATTTTGGAATAAGGCTGTAACATAACAAAATGTGGAAAAAGCGAAGCGCTGTGAATACTTTCCAGATGCACTGTACTTAACTTTGTATATCTCTGTGCTAAAACTAAACCACTACCCAGCAACTGGAACCAGCTGCTTCCGCGAAAGAAAAAGCAGAATAGGAGGAGACTATGGAGTTTATTTACTGAGCTTTGGGGAGAGAGAAAGTACATAGGGATAATGTATCAGCCAATCAGCTCATAACTATTTTTTTTAAAACAGCCTGTAACATGGCAGATAGAAGCTGATTGACGGGCACTTTATCGTTCTACTTTATCTCTCTACTTTATCTCTCTCCAAGGCTTAGTAAATGATCCCTAAATCCCAAACCACCTTTTATTCTGGGTATTTCACTCAGAGACCCAATAACTGAAACCTATAACGAAACAACAAGTAGAAAACTTCCAGTTAATAATCATGTTATACAGGGCATATCACCCATTGAGACAGACACTAATAGAGGAATTCAGTTTCCTGCGGTCCTATTTACCGCAATTTTATTTTATTTTTTTATGGTAGTTCAATTACCCTTCCCCCCCCCCCCCCCCCATTAATTTTTTCCTTTTTTCTCACGCCTGTTTTTGCATGAAAACACAGGGATCTGTGAACTTATCCCGGATCCATGTGTTTATTGCTGCCACTAGAAAACGACAGTTATCGGGAATTTCGTTTCTGCTGCCTTCGGCAGGTGAAACAAAATTCCTGATAGTGCCAGCTCTAGTAAGTAATTGAATTTCCCCCTATATATAATATAAGCAAAGTATATATTTTCTCTTTCATCCACTAGAGGACACTGGAGAACTTAGACAGCTGGGTATGAAGGATGCAGACCGGAGGTAGCACAATCTAAAAAAAATATGCACAGATGGCTCCTTCCCCTTCACACCCCCCTATCCCTCCAGTTTGAAAAATTGTGCTAGGAGGAAGAAGCACAGAAGAGAAGCTCTTGCTCCAGAGACTATTCTTTTGTTTAAAATTAATTGTTTTTTTAGCCCAATCCCAACTATCTGAAAGGAGGGTGCAGGCTGGTACTTGTGAGATAACGATCCCTTATGAAGGGATCTGAGGTTCACCCAGTGGATTCTATAACAGTCAGTAGCTAAGGGTAAAACAAGTGCATAATCTAGTTAGGAAAGGCACATGTGGCTGCAGGATTTAGAGGCTCCTTAGTGCAGGGGCTCGGAGAACGTGCTGGCAGAGCGGCAGGCAACGGAGCTCCGCTGAGGCGCTGAGCAGTGGAGTCCCGTGGTGACTGTTGTGCTAGCCGGAGATGGAGCTCTGGAGTGGTGTTGGGCAACGGGTCCTTTTGCAGGGGCTCACTGGCGGGCGGCAAGGATTCCGGAGGGCTGGTTGTGACGGTGATGAGAGCAAAAGAAGGCGCGGCTATAAGGGGGCAGCAGCCAAATGTTGTAGAATGTACCTTGGCTGTCAACCAGGTGATTTTAAAATTTCAGTTTCAGCAATTTTGTTTTCTGTGATTAGGCACGCTGGCAGAGCGGGAATACCCTCAGTAAGGGGGAGGAGTGATATGGGGACATTTTACACTGAATAGGGAACGGTGGGCTGAGAGAGTTAGACAGGCAGCCATAGTTTTTTATAGTGTTTCACTATGTTATAGTTACGCTGGAGGAGGTTAGTAATATGGTTTGAGTCCACTGGAATCACTTTGTGCTATTAATATTAATTATATATACAGTATTGTCTTCCAAAGGACTCTACTGACAGGTCCTGCGGAGGAGGAGCACTATGATTCTCAACCCAGCAACTCAGGCTATATCAGCAGTTGGTGGTATGAGGGTTGTAAACGCCAGGCTGTTTTTTTAATTTTTTTTTTTTTAAAGATAATGCCAGCTGTGTGACTCCCAATAATTCATTGCTCCCTACAGTCTTTCTCCACCTATTTTAATAAGGTGAAAGTATGTCAACATGTCAAAAGCACCAACCAAGACCACAAAAACGTATTATGTATGTTCAAAATGTGAAAAAAAGAGCGCTACGGTTGGCAGTTCTGGGGTGTGTGACACATGTTTTGGAATGGACACTCAACCTGGGAGCAGTGGTCCATCTGCGTCATGGGAACGTACCCTGGCAAATATTTCGGGATCCGGTCTGAAGATCGACAGTGTCTAGGTCGACAATGTTTAGGTCGACCACTATAGGTCGACAGTCACTAGGTCGACATGGATGGAAGGTCGACAGTGTTTCTAGGTCGACATGTGCTAGGTCGACAGGTCTAAAGGTCAACATGAGTTTTTCACATTTTTTTTCTATTTTTTAATTTTTTCATACTTAACGATCCACGTGGACTACGATTGGAACGGTAAAGTGTGCCGAGCGAAGCGGTAGTGAGCGAAGGCACCATGCCTGAAGCATGGCGAGCGAAGCGAGCCATGCGAGGGGACGCGGTGCACTAATTTGGGATCCCGGTCACTCTACGAAGAAAACGACACCAAAAAAAAAAAAAATCCTCATGTCGACCTTTAGACCTGTCGACCTAGCACATGTCGACCTAGAAACCCTGTCGACCTTCCATCCATGTCGACCTAGTGACTGTCGACCTATAGTGGTCAACCTAAACATTGTCGACCTAGACCAGGCTTGTCCAACCCGCGGCCCGCGGGCCGCATGCGGCCCAAGTCGGCTAGTAATGCGGCCCAGGAGCAGCACTGCAGCAGAGGTTTTTTTTTACCGGAGTACGGACACCACATGTGAGGCTGAGCCAGCCCCAGCAGGCTGTCAGCACATCCTGATTGGATTGCTGCTGCTGGGACCAGCACCAGCTCACGCCCTCTCCGCTGTCAGTCACAGTGTAGCCCTCCTCTGCTGCATAGCGGCACACGTGACTGAGCAGCGCGAGAGTAGAGGAGCCCAGGGGAGAAGTTGGTTGTACAAGAACACGTGGAGCGGCGGACGGAGACGGAGGCAGCGCTGCAGGAGCGGTAAGTATGTGTTTGTGCGTGTGTGTGTTTTTTTTTACAGCTACAAGGGGCACAGTACAAGGGCGCAGCTACAAGGGGCACAGTACAAGGGGGCAGCTACAGGGCCACAACTACAAGGGGCACAGTACAAGGGGGCAGCTACAGGGCCACAACTACAAGGGGCATAGTACAAGGGGGCAGCTACAGGGCCACAACTACAAGGGGCACAGTACAAGGGGGCAGCTACAAGGGGCACAGTACAAGGGGGCAGCTACAGGGCCACAACTACAAGGGGCACAACTAGAAGGGGCACAGTACAAGGGGCACAGCTACAGGGGCACAACTACAAGGGGCACAGTACAAGGGGCGCAGCTATAGTGGCACAGCTACAAGGGGCGCAGCTACAGGGGCACAACTACAAGGGACGCAGCTACAAGGGGCACAGCTATAGTGGCACAGCTACAAGGGGCACAGCTACAAGGGCACAGCTACAAGGGCACAGCTACAAGGGCACAGTACAAGGGGCACAACTACAGGGGCACAACTACAAGGGGCGCAACTACAAGGGGCACAGTACAAGGGGGCAGCTACAGGGGCACAACTACAAGGGGCACAACTACAAGGGGCACAACTACAAGGGGCACAGTACAAGGTGGCAGCTACAGGGGCACAACTACAAGGGGCACAACTACAAGGGGCACAACTACAAGGGGCACAGTACAAGGTGGCAGCTACAAGGGGCACAACTACAAGGGGCACAACTACAAGGGGCACAGTACAAGGTGGCAGCTACAAGGGGCACAACTACAAGGGGGCAGCTACAAGGGGCACAACTACAAGGGGCACAGTACAAGGGGGCAGCTACAAGGGGGCAGCTACAAGGGGCACAGTACAAGGGGGCAGCTACAAGGGGCACAGTACAAGGGGGCAGCTACAAGGGGCACAGTACAAGGGGGCAGCTACAAGGGGCACAGTACAAGGGGGCAGCTACAAGGGGCACAGTACAAGGGGGCAGCTACAGGGGCACAACTACAAGGGGCACAGTACAAGGGGCACAGCTACAAGGGGCACAACTACAAGGGGGCAGCTACAAGGGGGCAGCTATAGTGGCACAGCTACAAGGGATGCAGCTACAGGGGCACAGCTACAAGGGACGCAGCTACAAGGGGCACAGTACAAGGGGGCAGCTACAGGGGCACAGCTACAGGGGCACAACTACAAGGGGCACAACTACAAGGGGCACAACTACAAGGGGTGCAGCTACAAGGGGCGCAGCTACAAGGGGCGCAGCTACAGGGGCACAACTACAAGGGACGCAGCTACAGGGGCACAGCTACAAGTAAGTTTAATATGTTAACTATGTTTTCTATGGTTTTTTTGGATGATCAGGTATCGTTACTGTTATTTTATTTTATTTGTGGCCCAAAACAAATTTTCATCTTCTAATGTGGCCCAGGGAAGGTGAAAGGTTGGACACCCCTGACCTAGACACTGTCGATTTGATGAACCACACCCAAATATTTCTAGGGAGATGGCGGAATCCCGCAAGTAACACTTAGAATAGGCTGCAGGTTTTTACAAACCATGGAGGAATTTCTAATTTCTCTAGCATCCGTAAGGGATACTGGGATCTTAGTACGATGGGGTATAGATGGGGTCCAAAGGAGCCGGTGCAATTTCTTCAACTGGGTGTGCTGGCTCCTCCCCTCTATGCCCACTCCTACAGCCAATTTAGAAAAATGATGCTCCAGGCGTTTTGGCGCCTTCGTCTGCTTCCAGTTGCAGCAGCAAGGACACACAGCTCCTCCAGGCACTCATATATACTCAGGAAACTGGTACATGGGTGTAAATAAGGGGGAGAGCCGCTATTGTACACTATATAGTGTCATGAAAAGGTAAAAAATCTGGAGTTTCACTGTGATATCTGTAAAGATACAGCTTGCAGTCTCATTGAGCCTGACAAGCTTGGGTGTGCTGTGCCTCTCAATCTGTGTCTCCTCCTCACATATAAGTAAGGCAGGCTTGCTATTGTTATACTTGTCTGTGTGTGTGAGTGTTGTCTCCTGTAACCATGGTCAAACACCAATTATGCAGTGTGTCACACCAGATTCTCTCCCTCTATGGCTGGTTCCCTCTCATGTGAACAATGCAGCCAATCCTCCCAAGTTAGTGAGGAGGCTGGCGGGAGGGTCAGGAGCCATGCTGGCTAGGTGCCATAAAAACTATGATGGCATATATGTCATCACAGCTCACTGCTAATACTCAGAAGACACAACAGCTGCAGCAGGTTGTCACAGACCTAGCTGCAAAAGCAGATGATTAACAACCCCCCCTCCCTAGTTCAGGGCCACATAAACATGGGCTGCCTGATTTACTCTCGGATTCTGAGGAAGAGGTACAGGAAAAGGGGGAAGAATTAGATCCTATTACTAAGGATTCAACTGCTGCACAGGGTATTGAGCCCCTCATACTGGCTATCAGGGATGTGATAAAAATCCCTTTAGAAGACGCAGCAGCACCGCAGTCATTTTTCTTAGCACAGAAAAAACTCGGTGTCACTTTCCCTGTTTCTCCGGAACTAGATGACATGTCTAATCAAGCCTGGAAAAATCCTGATAAAAAAATATTAGGTGATAAAAAGGTTCTTGCACACTTTCCAATTTACTCCTGAAGGTAGGAAAAATTGGGAAGATCCCTCAGCCGTGGATGTATCAGTCTCCCGCCTGTCAAAAAAGGTGGTACTGCCAGCTCCGGGCTCCTTTTACATTAAAGGACCCTGGGAATAGAAAAATAGAAACTACACTAAAGTCTATTTGCACAGCAGCTAGTGTATCACAAAGACCTGTGATAGCGTGTTGCTGGATGACACATGCCATTTATACATGGGCGACTCAAATTACGGAGGGTCTTGGGGGGGGGATATGCCCCTGGTTACTACAGTGACCCCCATAAGACACATCCAAGATACTGCACGCATACTGTGTGATTCCCTCAAGGAAATAGGTGCTCTTAGTGCAAGGACTACTGCCATGGCATAGTCGGCGCGCGGAGCCCTATGGCTGCGTCAGTGGATAGCGGATACAGATTCCAAGTGCAGTGTGGATTCTCTCCCCTTCTCTGGGGAGTGGTTGTTCAGGGTTGAGTTGGATACGTGGATTTCTAAGGTTACTGCGGGGAAATCCACGTTTCTTCCCTCTGTGGCCCTGCCGGCTAGACGTTCCTACCCGGGACCGTCTGCCCAGTCCTTTCGGTCTAAGAAATTTATATCTAGAGCCAGAGGTGCCTCCAATGCAACTAGAGGTATCAGAGGTAAGACAAGAAAACCAGCAGCCGCAGATTCTCAGGAACAGAGCACTAGTTCAGCTTCCACTAATGCCTCAGCATGACAGTGCACACCCACCCTGAGGGGATCTCGAGGTGGGAGCTCGGCTGCGTCACTTCAGCAGCATCTGGGAAAGCTGCCAGGATACCTGGGTAAAGGACCTCGTTTCTCAGGGCTACAAGCTGGAGTTCGACAGCGCTCCTCCCCAACGATTTTTCAGATCAGGCTTACCAGCTTTGGAGGATACGTGTGTTACGCTGCAACAGGCCATTCTAAATTTGGTCAAGTCCCAAGTTATTGTTCCAGTTCCACTGGGGTTACTACTCCAACCTGTTTGTGGTACCGAAACCGGACTGTACGGTAAAGCCCATTTTGAATCTAAAATCCTTGAACCCTTACCTAAAGGTTTTCAAGTTCAAGATGGCGTGGAGTGCCAGTCAGTGGAGGGCACCGCTGCTGTCATGTTCAGACACTGACTGTACAGCGTGTGCCCGCTCTCCACATCACAGCGAGCGGCTCCATGGTGATGGTCCTCCTCCGCCCAGCCCCCCAGGCTGCCCGCCTGCCTGGCGGATCCCAGCGACTCCATGTGGCTCCATGTTGATGGTCCTCCTCTGCCCGGCCCTCTACACCTGTGGCTTGCACAATATGAAGGTTAGAGGGGTCAGGTGGAAGGGAACAGGGAGATGACCTCTTGTGGGACACAAATGCAAAGAGCTGCAGGAGGGACAGGGGGCAGGGAGCTGGTACCATGTCAGAGAAGGTGTCTCTCTCTCTCTCTCTCTCTTCTCCCCCTTCACTCTCTCCCCCCTTCATTCTCTTTCTCTCTCTCCTCTCCTTTCTCTCTCTCCCTCTCCTTTCTCTCTCTCCCTCTCCTTTCTCTCTCTCTCTCTCCCTCTCCTTTCTCTCTCTCCCTCTCCTTTCTCTCTCTCTCCTTTCTTTATCTCTCTCCGTTCTCTCTCTCTCTCTCAATCTCTCTCATTTCTCTCTCTCCTCCCTCTCCTTTCTCTCCTCTCTCTCTCCCCTTCACTCTCTCTCCCTCTCCTTTTTCTCTATCTCTCCTTTCTCTCTTTCCATTCTCTCCTGTCTCTCTCCATTCTCTCTCTCCCTCTCCTCTCTCTTTCTCTCTATCTCTCTCTCTCCTCTCTCTCCCTCTCCTCTCTCTCCCTCTCCTTTCTCTCTCCTCTCTCTCTCCCTCTCCATTCTCTCTCTCTCTCTCTCTCTCTCTCTCTCTCCTCTATCTCTCTCTCCTTTCTCTCTCTCTCTCTCCTTTCTCTCTCTCTCTCTCTCTCTCCTTTCTCTCTCTCTCTCTCTCTCCTTTCTCTCTCTCTCTCTCTCTCTCTCTCTCTCTCTCTCCTTTCTCTCTCTCTCTCTCTCCTTTCTCTCTCTCTCTCCTTTCTCTCTCTCTCTCTCCTTTCTCTCTCTCTCTCCTTTCTCTCTCTCTCTCCTTTCTCTCTCTCTCTCCTTTCTCTCCTTTCTCTCTCTCTCTCCCTCTCCTTTCTCTCTCTCTCTCTCTCTCTCTCTCTCTCCTTTCTCTCTCTCTCTCTCCTTTCTCTCTCTCTCGCTCTCCTTTCTCTCTCTCTCTCGCTCTCCTTTCTCTCTCTCTCTCGCTCTCCTTTCTCTCTCTCTCGCTCTCCTTTCTCTCTCTCTCTCCTTTCTCTCTCTCTCCTTTCTCTCTCTCTCTCTCTCTCTCTCCTTTCTCTCTCTCTCTCTCTCTCTCTCCTTTCTCTCTCTCTCTCTCGCTCTCCTTTCTCTCTCTCTCTCTCTCCTTTCTCTCTCTCTCTCGCTCTCCTTTCTCTCTCTCTCTCGCTCTCCTTTCTCTCTCTCTCTCGCTCTCCTTTCTCTCTCTCTCTCGCTCTCCTTTCTCTCTCTCTCTCTCTCGCTCTCCTTTCTCTCTCTCTCTCTCTCTCTCTCTCTCTCTCTTTTCTCTCTCCTCTCTCTGTCTTCACCCCAGTGGTCTTATCAATAGTTATGCCATTTATAAATAACTAATGGGCTATATCTGGCGTAATATGTGTGATGGGCTCTACCTGGCATGTGTATATGGGGCTCTACCAGGTGTAATGTGTACAAGCGGCTCTACCACGCGTATTGTGTATAATGGGCTCTACTTGGCATAATTTGTGTAATGGGCTCTACCTGGCATGATGCGTATAAGGGGCTCTACCAGATGTAATGTGTACAAGGGGTCACTCACTGCCAGTGACTCCATAGTGTTCCGTACAGGTGCAAGTGACCCATCTATGGTGGCCAGAAGCTAGGAGCACCAAATAGAGATTTTATCTTGCTCCCCCCCCAACCATCTCCAGGTCCGGGGGTCAATATTGTCCCTTATCTGGACAATCTCTTGATAAAGGCGAGATCCAGGGAGCGTTTATTGCTCCACGTAGACTACACTATCCAACTTCTGTCACACCATGGGTGGAGCCTCAATTTACAGAAGTCCCACCCAGAGCCAACTCAGCGGTTCCTGTTCCTGGGAATGTTTCTGGATACTGTGGCTCAGAAAGTGTTCCTACTAGAGGACAAAGCGAGAACACTCCAGGAGATGGTCCGAATGGTTATACGGCCTACTCTAATATCCATCCATCTTTGCATAAGATTGTTGGGGAAAATGGTAGCCTCATTCGAGGCGATCCAGTATGGACGGTTCCATGCCAGAACATTTCAATTGGATCTCCTGAGCATGTGGTCCGGATCAAATCTTCAGATGCACCGGATAATACTGCTGTCACCTCAGGCCAGGATTTTCCTCCTGTGGTGGCTACAGTCCTCAAACCTGCTGGAAGGTCGAAGTTTTGGGATTCAGGATTGAATCTTCCTCACGACAGATGCGAGTCTGAGAGGATGGGGAGCTGTCACCCAAGGGGCTCAGTTCCAGGGCAGGTGGTCAGCCCACGAAGCCCTGCTTCCGATCAACATTCTGGAACTGCAGGCGATCTACAATGCTCTGCTTCAGGCCTCTCCACTTCTCAGGGATCACGAGATCCAAGTTCATTTGGACAAAGCCACAGCGGTGGCGTACATAAATCAACAAGGAGGGACAAAAAGCAGGGCCTGAATGCGAGAAGTGTCAAGGATACTCCTCTGGGCAGAAAAAAATGCAAGAGCAATGTCCGCAATCTTCATTCCGGCAGTGGACAACTGGGAAGCGGACTTCCTAAGTCGTCACGATCTCCCATCTGGGAGAGTGGAGTCTCCACCGTCAGGAGATCATTGACCGGTGGGGCTGCCAACAAATAGGCATGATGGCTTCTCGACTCAACAAGAAGCTTCACTGGTATTGCTCACGAACCAGGGACCCTCAGGCAACGGCAGTGGATGCACTGATGTCGCCGTGGCCTTACCGGCTGGTCTACCTGTTTCCTCCGCTTCCATTGATCCAAAGGGTGCTGAAGCGTATCAGAAATGAACAATTCTCATTGCCCCGGATTGGCCTCAGAGGGCGTGGTATGCGGATCTTCTGGACATGTCCGCCGAAGACCCTTGGCTTCTGCCAATGAGAAGAGATCTTCTTCAACAAGGACCGTTCGTCTACCCGGACTTACGGCATCTTTGTTTGACGGCATGGAGATTGAGCAGAACATCTTAGCTCACAAAGGCCTTTCCAAAAAGGTTATTACTACCATGGTTCAGGCCAGGAAGCCTGTGACGTCAAAACACTATCATCATATCTGGCGAAGATATGTCTCTTGGTGCGAGGAACGCATGTATCCGCGTGCAGAGTTCCACTTGGGACGTTTCTTGCGTTTCCTGCAGGCTGGTGTGGATAAGGGCTTGCGTCTGGGTTCCATTAAGGTCCAGATTTCAGCTCTTTTTCAATTTTCTTCCAGAAGAAATTGGCAATGTTACCAGAAGTTCAGACCTTCTTGAAAGGGGTACTTCACATACAACCTCCTTTAGTGCCACCAACGGCACCCTGGAATTTGAATGTGGTTTTGGAATTTCTACAGTCCTCCTGGTTTGAACCTCTGATGAGGACCTGGCTTCTGCTAGGCATGTCTCAGCACTGGGGGCCTTATCGTGTAAAAGTCCCTACTTGGTCTTTTAAGAGGACAGAGCGGAGCTCAGGACTAGGCAGCAATTCCTGCCAAAGGTCGTCTCTGCGTTCCACTTAAATCAACCTATTGTGGTTCCGTCAGGTTCTGGCGCTTCTGCTCTACCGGAGGCATTGGATGCTGTGCGAACCTTGAAGATCTATATCAAGAGGACGGCCCAGATCAGGAAGACGGATTCCTTGTTTGTACTATACAATGCACAGAAAAAGTGTTGTCCTGCTTCTAAGCAGTCCATTGCTCGTTGGCTTCGTCTTACTATCCAACAGGCCTATGTGTCGGCAGCCTTACCTGTTCCGCAGTCTCTGAGTGTGCACTCTACAAGATCAGTGGGGTCTTCCTGGGCGGCTGCCTGTGGTGTCTCGGCCTTTCAACTACAGTATGCCGAGCTGCTACCTGGTCGGGGTAGAACACCTTTGTGAAGTTCTACAAGTTTGATACCCTGAATGCCCAGTTTGGGCAGGCAGTGCTGCAGATGTCTCCGCACTTTCCTGCCCATTCTGTAAACTTTGGGACGTCCCCATTGTATTAAGACCCCAGTATCCCTTATGGATGCTAGAGAAAATAAGATATTATTTACCTACCGGTAAATTATTTTCTAGTAGTCCATAAGGAATACTGGGCGCCTGCCTCAGTGCATTGACTTTTCTGCAGGTTTTTCTTTTATACAAGTTTACCTGTTCAGCTGTTGCTGTTTGTTACCAGCCGTTGCTGGTCGTTTTATGTTTTTGGTGTGCTTGTGTATGAATATCACCACTCCCTGTTATGTTCCTTCTCTCAAGTATGTCCATTCTCCTTCGGGCACAGTTTACCTATACTGGCTGTAAGAGGGGGCATAGAGGAGAGGAGCCAGCACACCCAGTTGAAGAAATTTAAAGTGCACCGGCTCCTTTGGACCCCATCTTTACGCCATTTGTACAAAGACCCCAGTAACCCTTATGTACTACGAGAAAAGGATTTACTGATAGGTAATTAAAATCCTATTTTGAGTTACCCCGTCCACACAGGTTGAAAAACAGGTGTGTAAGATGGTAAAAAGACCACTCCCTCTCCGGCAGGAAGAATCTGGAGGAGGAGGAGGGTCTCATAGACGATGAGGAGGAGGGAGAGTCAGTTGAGGCAATTATTGATGTCAGTCCTCAGGAGGAGGATGCGGAAGAGTCAGAGGGTTAGAATCCCTTATTGACGAGGTAAAGAAGGTCCTTAACTTCAGGGAGGAAGAAGTGAAGGAACCTGAGGTTTTTTTATTTATTTGAGTCTCGGAAACCGCAAAGTACAGTTTTTCCAATTCCTCAGACTCTCCAAAATCAAATGGAAGAAGCAAGGAAGCAGCCAGATAGACTCTTCCAAATCCCCAGAAAATTCACGGCTAACTACTCATTACCCAAGGGTATCATGTCTAAGTGGGAGGTTCCGCCGATTGTGGACGCTTCCCTGGCTAGACTGTCAAAAAGGAAAATCTTACCTATACCAAACGTGACTACTCTTAAAGAGGCCTCAGATCGTAAGTTAGATACAGCACTAAAATCTATTTTTGTGGCTGTAGGAGCATCACAAAGACCTATGATTATTAGTGCTATGGGCGAACAAGGCTATTGTTGCTTGGGCTGGTCAGATTGTTCAGGCTGTAGCGGAGAATAACAACCAGGAAGAGAGAATTCGTTTAGCGGAGCATATCCGTGAGCCGGCTACATATATTTACCAACCTGCAAAGGATGCTATCAGGATAGCATCATGCATCTCTGCTTAGGCCATTTCAGCCAGAAAAATTCTGTGGCTCAGAGAATGGCAGGTGGATTCTGATTCAAAGGAGGCAGTGGAGGCGATCCCCTTTGTAGGGGAGGCTTTATTTGGTCTGGAATTAGACAAGTGGATTTCACAAGCAACAGGGGGAAAATCTACCTTTTTGCCTACCATGTATCCTAGTACTACGCCACAGGTCAGGAGAAATTACTCTGGGCCAGTTTTTAATTCTTTTCTGTCTCAATCCTTTCGAGTAAGAGGAAGAGGTTTTGGAGGTCAAGCCCGTGGAAATAGAGGCAGAGGCTGTGCCCAGTCCAGAACCCGAAAACAAGACCCTAAACCTGCTGACAAGACCGTGGCATGACGGTCTCCCAGCTCACCTTGGGTCTCCTATGGTGGGCGCGCAGTTGGAAAGGTTTCAGGACACCTGGGCCGAAACCTCACCAGAGGTTTGGATCAACAACATTATTTCCCAGGGATACATTATTTCCCAGGGATTTTCTGAACCAACCTCACAGTCTGTTCTTTATGACCAGCCTTCCTCAGTGCCCTCAAATAGCGAAGGTATTAGAGATTGCTATTCAAAGATTACTTCAGACTGAAGTAATTATGCCGGTCCCAATGTCTCATAGAGGAATGGAATTTTGCTCAAATCTTTTTGTTATGCCAAAATTGGATGGGTCTGTCAGACCAATCCTTAATTTAAAGGTGTTAAATCAATTCCTGACTATTTACAAGTTCAAAATGAAATCGATACAGTCAGTTATTGCAAGTCTGGATCGAAGGGAGTTCATGGTGTCGATGGACATAAAAGACACGTACCTCCATGTCCCAATTTGTGCTCCACACCAAGCCTATTTAGGGTTTGGTGTGGGCAAGACTCATTACCCATTTAGAGCTCTTCTGTTTGGCTTATCATCAGCCCCAAGAATCTTCCCGAAGATCATGGCAGTCATGGTAGCGAAATTGAGATCGTTAGGAGTAACGATAATACCATATCTAGTCGACCTTCTCATCAAGGCTCCCTCTCAGGATCAATTGATCCGAGATGCCCAGATCACTTATCAGTTTCTGATTCGACACGGCTGGATTGTGAATTTAAAAAAATCCAATCTACAACCAACGCAGAGGATTCAATTCTTGGGTCTCCTTTTAGATACGGTGCATCTGAAAGTGTTTCTCCCAGAAGACCAGATTCGAGACGTCATGGAGATGGGTCGTCAGTTTCTGAAAAACCAGACGGTCTCTACATCTTTGTGTAAGGCTTATAGGGAAAATGGTAGCATCCTTCGAAGCGATCCAATATGGCAGGCTTCATTCCAGACCTTTCCAGCTGAATCTGATTGCCCAGAGGGCAATCAGATTCACCACCGAAGGATTCGCTTCTCCACCGAAGGATTCGCTTGTCGCCCCAGGCCAGGACTTCGCTAATTTGGTGGTCGGTCCACAAGAATCTAGCAGCAGGAAAGAAGTTTGGAATCTGTGACTGGAAGATTCTGACAACAGATGCCAGTCTCCAAGGATGGGGGGCAGTACTGGAAAACCATCCGTTTCAGGGAAGATGGTCGCCACAGGAGAGCAGTCTACCAATAAATGTCTTAGAGTTAAGAGCCATTTACAATGCTCTTCTGATGGCGGAAGATTTAGTACAGGCTCAACACATGAGAGTGCAGTTGGACAATGTAACGGTGACAGCATACATAAACCGTCAGGGAGGAACAAGAAGCCGCATGGCTTTAAAGGAGGCCACAAGGATTATATCTTGGACAGAAAAGTGCAGTATAATACTGTCGTCAGTCTTCATTCCAGGAGTGGAAAATTGGGAAGCAGACCACCTCAGTACTCAGGATATGCATCCAGGAGAGTGGTGGCTACACCCTCAGGTATTTGACGCAGTGGTAAGATGGTGGGGTCTGCTGCACATAGACCTAATGGCCTCGCGGAACAACCATCGGCTGCCAAGATATGTGGCCAGGACGCAGAATCCAGCAGCAGAGCCGGTAGATGCGCTGGCGATTCCATGGACATACGACCTGGTGTACATCGTCCCGCCGTTTTCCCTCTTACCGAGAGTGTTTAAAAAAAGGTGAAACTGCAAAGAGCGTTGGTGATTTTAATAGCACGAGACTGGCCTCGCAGAAGTTGGGACTCTGATCGGAAGGGACTCCTGGTGGAAGAACCATGGAGACTGCCGCAGAGGGAGGACCTGTTGTCACAAGTCCCGTTATTTTACCCAAACCTTACCCTGGTTGGAACCCTAGAGAGTTCCGTCATACTAGATTGTTGAGATTTCTCCAAAAGGATTTGGATGGTGATTTGAGATTGGGATCTCTATCCTTTTTCAGCAACGTCTGGCGTCCTTGCAAGAAGTCCAGACATTTTTACAAGGTGTGTTGAGAATACAACCACCTTTTCGTCCACCCACGGCTCCATGAGATTTAAATTTAGTCCTAGAATTGTTTAAATCTGCCGTTTTCGAACCTTTGGAAAGGGCGGACCTTAAATATATAAGTTTGAAGGCGGTCCTGCTTCTGGCCTTGGCATGAGCTAGAAGGGTCCCAGTGTTAGGTGCCCTGTCATGTAAAAGTCCTTTCTTAGTTTTTCATGAAGACAGAGCGGAGCTACGTACGAAGGCGGAGTTTTTACCTAAGGTGGTTTCAGGTTTCCATATAAAACAGCTGATTGTGGTCCCATCCTTCAGAGTATTGTCAGAAGGGGACCTTTCTTTGAATGTGGTCAGAGCCTTGCGGGTGTATGTTTCTATTAAAAAAATCAGACGTTTTATTTATACTGTACGACGGCCCTTGGAGGGGTTGGCCGGCATCAGAACAGACCTTGGTCAGATACATTGCTTGTGGTAAGAGTTCCTTTTTGGGTAGGTGCTTATACCACCAGATCAGTAGGAGCTTCATGAGCTATGGCTAGAGGAACTTCCTCTACAAAACTTTGCAGAGGTGCAACGTGGTCATTAGCGCGCACGTTCACTCGGTTTTACAATTTCGACATGCTTGCATCTGGAGATGCAAATTTTGAAAGTTTGGTTCTGCAGGCTTCAGACAGCACTCCCGCCCATGGGAATATCTTTGGGACATCCCCAGCTGTCTAAGTTCTCCAGTGTCCCCTAGTGGATGAAGGAGAAAAAAGGATTTTGGTACTTATCGATAAATCCATTTCTCTAAATCCACTCTGGGGCACTGGATGCCCGCCTCAGTGCTATCTGCCTGCGTGTTCTTTAAAATTTAGTTCAAACAGTTTGATTACTATGTCATTAGTTCTTGGTTGTTGTTTGACGTGTTGGTACGGTTGGTTCCTTCCCTTACGGCTTGATTTTTTTTCATGTTCTCTCTTCTCTGTCTATTTTTCAAACTGGAGGGACAGGGGGTGTAAAGAGGGATGAGCCAGCTATGCATAATTTTTTTATTTAGATTGTGCTACCTCCGGTCTGCATCCTTCACACCCATCTGTCTTAAGTTCTCCAGTGTCCCCGAGTGGATTCAGAGAAATGGATGGGTTTTTTTTTTTTTTATGAACTACATTTTTTTTATTTTATTTTTTAAATAATCACCTGGCATTTATTACAAAGTGACTTAGTTAAATTCTACATTGTTTTAAAATTACTACTAAAAATAAATCAAATTGAACAGGAGCCTCTTTCAATAACATTAAGTGAATTATTTTCAGACAATTAAGCCCAAAGTGCACATTTCATAAGTGGCATAACCCATTGTCCTTCTGTTTTGCAGTGCAATCCTGAGCACCGTTCCGGTGGAGGCCCTGAATCCAATATTGCATGAACTTGTTTACAATCTTTCTGCATCATCCAATCCAGTCACTGGGAATGCTGCTACTCGATCATTGCTTTTAATGGTGGAATCCAACCCAAGTGTTGCAAAGATGGTGGGCTCTCAATATAAAGGTAAATAAAATCATTCCCGGTTTATATGCCAGGAGATTGAGAAATAGGATACCTGGCTTTACTTTAATTGCTTTTGGATGAAATCTGGTTGGTGCTAAATAGTGTGAAATTTTATAAAGGAAATTTTATTGTGTGCACACTGTTCTGTTGTCTTTCTAATGACTGGGAAAATATTTATTTAAGTAACGCAGAGGTTTTCCAGTAAGAAAAGTAGGGTCTTGTGTAACTCTGGCAGGGACTCCCAGAGGAGTGTAAATGCAGATTTCTGTTCCTTTAGGGGAGAGATCCATGCTTAAAATCTAAGCAGTCTGACTAGATTGCTTAGATTTTAAGCACAGATCACTCGTGTGTACCCCCCACAGCGATAGCCGCGCATCGCTATCGCCGCTGCTAGATTGGCCTGCAGGATCAATCTAGCACGTCGCTCATTTCACCCACTGTTCATGTTGAAAGCAGCAACAGCTTTTGAGAAGTTATTCCTTTATAATCTCTTGTTTGTCTCATATTGAGTTCATACTTTAAAGGGTGGATGAGACCATACATATATAACCTATTACATTCTGATGCCTGGCTATGTTTCTCCTTAATCCAATATGGAGTCACTGCTACCATGGGGTTGTACAGGCTTTCCAGGCGTTAGGAGCCTAGGATTTCTCTACAGAAACTAAAACTCCTCCACTCTACTCTCTCAATGGTTTCTCCTCAGTTTAAGCTAAGTGCCTCATGTAGTGGGTACTTTTTCTTAATGTTACTTAATTGGACCTTGATAAACCTTTTTACAATGCAAGAAGTGGAAAATATATCTATTTTTTTAAATTGCATGCAGGGTAAATACTGCCTGCTTTTACATGTAGCCCACAAATACTGGACAGCCTTCTTTTTCCACTGCAATTTAGATTTATGTTTGGACCCCCCCCCCTCAATTCCCAAATCTCTGCACATCTGATCCATCTACAGTGCAACATGGTTTTTGCAAGTTGCACTGCTACTTGCTCTTTTTTGCTTTAGTTCCACCTCTGAATCAGACCTTAGGTCTCCTACTAGGGAGTGTTTTAAATTGTTTAGGTAAAGGAGTACAGATGTAGCCAGGCTCATCTGTCCTCCGTGAGGCGTGTAGTGCGAAAAACGAATCGCATAACTTTTTCCTGTGTCTTGTCGCAGCGTTGTGTATACAGTCACAGTTTAATCAATTAAGTCTTTGTGGGGTGCATCCACTAGGTGTCGCTTTTAAAAACCACCATTGTGCATGTGTGAAGTCTCCATTGTAAAGTCAAACGATGCTCTACTTTTTTAGATCATCTCTATATTAATTAGAAATGTGAACACAGAAAAAGATTGGATCAGCGTCTCCAACGTACACAAAGAAAAGCACAGTTCAGAGTTCTACACAGCTCTCTCTCAAAAAAAAAAAAAAATCATTACAATCAGCGATAGAGTTAGGACACACAGCACTATTAAAAAAAATAAAAATACAATGAGCTACATCACTATGTCACTGCAGGTGTCAGTCACCTTTCTCCTTAGCTCTCTTGCCATAGTGGTATTGTCAATGGTTACCATGCCTGTGAGCTAGGGTTCGATTCTCGCAAAGCACACACTTCTATTGTGTTTCTGTGTAAAAAAAATATAATCTACAGGTTTTTTCTAACTTTCCCAAAACAAGTTCTGTCATACTTTGTATACAGACTTAGACATGCACACAGATACATAGTCAAAATTGCAAAAAACTGTAAATGCGAGACTGAGTATCTGTACTTCTTCCCAGGCCTCCCCATTGCTTTAATAGGCAGCCTACCCCACCACCAATTCCACCCCCCATGAGACTTGTAATTTCACGGATTGTGTGTACTGCTTAGTAACTTACAGCATGAGCCATTCATTTATATACAGTAGTGAACAGGCTGCATTGTGTTTGTCATTTACTAAGCAGTGCACCCAGTCCGTGAAATCATGAGTCTCATGGGGGGTGGGATTAGGGGTGGGGAAGGCTGCCTATTAAAGCAATGGGGAGGCCCAGGAATAAGTAAAGTAAACTCTGTCTCATAAAGATAAGACTGTTGTAATTTAAATAGCCAAGCTTGTATATTTGTGTATAAAGTACCACATGCAGTTGTGTTTTTTTTTTGTTTTTTTTGGGGGGAGAAAAAAACTGTGAATGCTAATTTGTACAGAGATATACAAGTGCACCCTTTGCAGGTATCGAACCCTAGCTCACGGGCATGGTAACCATTTGTGATACCACTATTCCAAGAAAGACTTGGAGAGACAGTGATGTCGCTCATTGCAATTTTGTTTTTCTCTTATAGTGCTGTGTGTCAAAAAAAAAAATTCGCTGATTGTAATGATTTTTTTCTTTTAGAGAGCCGTGTAGAACTCTGAACTGTGCTTTTCTTTGTGTGTTGGAGATGCTGAGCAAATCCTTTTTCTGTGTTTAAATTTCTACTTAATGTAGGGATCTTTTTATACAGCGCACCAGGGAACTTTCAGTTATAAAGTATGTTGTCACTAGGTGCCTGCCGTTCTGGTAATTTGGTACTGTGCCCTGCAGTATTAATGTATTAAAACAGAACTACTATATTTAATGTCCACTGGCCCACTTGTCAGGACTAGCTACATTGTTCAGTATTCTGTAGTGCCATATTCATCTGCTGCTATTCATAATTGTACCATAGTTGCCTACCCTCCCTCATTCTGCAGGAGACTCCCTGAAATAGTAGCAATCTCCCTGACTCCCTGAAAAGTCCCTCAATCTCCCTGAAAAAAAGAGAAATCAGAGACACATACATTCAAATGGGATCATCCGTGCCATTTCCCTGCCCTGGGTATAAGGCACAATGGGGGTAATTCCAAGTTGATCGCAGCAGGACATTTTTTAGCAGTTGGGCAAAACCATGTGCACTGCAGGGGGGACAGATATAACATGTGCAGAGAGTGTTAGATTTGTGTGGGGTGTGTTCAAACTGGAATCTAGATTGCAGTGTAAAAATAAAGCAACCAGTATTTACCCTGCACAGAAACAAAATAACCTACCCAAATCTAACTCTCTCTGCAAATGTTATATCTGTCCCCCCTACAGTGCACATGGTTTTGCCCAATTGCTAACAAACTTGGTGCTGCGATCAACTCAGAATTACCCCTAATGATCCCTATGGCTACATGCATTTTAAAGGTTTCTTGTGGCCACTTACAGTATATGGAACCTCTTGTAAAACACAATACACAAAAAAATCCTACAAAATATCAGCGTCTTTTCTTCAACAAGTAGATCTTACTAACTTTGGTGCTCATTTACATTTGGATGTAAGTCATTTTCATGACACGCCTCTCAGATGTAGCAGTACATGCCCGCACTGATAGGTGTTACTTTCCCAATCTCCCTGAAATGCTTCTTCAAAAGTAGGCAAGTATGAATTGTACTGTAGTTTTCATTAGTAAAACAGTCGCCACCCAGTGGTGAAACTGTATTGCATGCTGTGGATCCTCTTGTGCCTTATCACGCCTTGCTTCACCTACCTGCGCTATTTGGTGCAACTAGGACGCCTGTATGGCGCAGCAGCAGCAACGATGAACATGGCTACATCTGTAGGTTGCAAGAGCTTCACATTCAACAGTCCCTACGTCTCGATGGCTCAAACACATTAATGATAAAGCAGGGGCAGATCATGTGGTGAATCCTATGGAAAGGAGTTCTCCGATTGCATTGGTTTTTGTTAAAATATATTTCTCTAGCATCCATAAGGGCACTTTAAATTAGTTCAACTGGGTGGCTGGCTCCTCCCCTCTATGCCCCCTCCCACAGGCAGTTTAGAAAAAAGTGCCCTCAGTAGAGCGCACATCTCTGCAGCTCCAGAGAGTTTTCTTCAATTTCATTTTAAACTTTTATTAGTTTCGGTATGCTATCTGGGCAACAGCATACATGCGCCATGGGAGTTAGGGGGGGGTGGGGGCAGACGGTCACTGGCCTTACGAGGTGCAGAGCCGCTTCCCTGCTGTGGGGCACTGCGCCTTGGCTGTCACAGCCACAGCACGCCACACACCGCTAACTCTGCCTGAAGGTGACATCGGTGGTGAGTACAAACCAGGGGCCCGCTAGGGGGGTCCCCCGGTTCAAAGTGCGGCTGACCATGGGCGCGGCGTACGGGACCCTCCTGGGGGGGTCCCGCTAAGATCCCCCGTGTAGAACTGGCACAAAAGGCTTGACTAGCACTTGTTGTGATGTTTTAAGCTATGAAGGAGACTTTTCCAGTATAAATATTCTTTATAGTTCTGGTGCCATTAGAGGGGGCGGAGCTAACTCAGAGTGGGACCTGAGGCGTTTTGGCGCCTTCCTCTGCTTACAGCAGCCATCTACAGCACACACAGCACTTCCTGCCTCACAAGGCACACTGGAAAACTGGTACAGGGTGTAGCAAAGGGGGAGAGACGCTTGTGTACACTATCCTGATCCTCTGTAGGACTTAAATTGCTAGTGTTTACTGTGTTTAGAAAGCTGACAGCCTTACTGGGGCTGTGCAGCTCAGGGTGTGCTGGTGTCCTCTCTCATCTGTGTCTCCTCTCACATACAGTAGGGCAGGCTTGCATTATAACTGTCTATGTGTATGTTATTGTGCTTACTGTGAAATATGGGTAAACACAAGCTGTGCAGTGTACGTCACACCAGATTCTCTCCATTATCTAATGATTCTGTTTCCTGTGAACAATGCAGTCAATCTTCACAAATCAGTGAAGGGGCTGGGGGAGAGGGTCCAGAGCCCCACTGGTTAGGGTCTCTTAAGACTGATGTCAGATATGTCTTCCCAGTTCACTGCTAATGTGCAGAAGACTCAGGTACTCCAACAAGCTGTTGCAGATTTAGCTGCTAGGGCAGATGCACAGCTCCCCCTCTCTCATGCAGGTCCACAGAAGCATGGTTTACCTGCTCTGCTATCAGATTCAGATGATGATATTCAGGATGATGGGGATGACCTGGATCCCATTAGTGGGGATCCCGATTCTACTCAGGGTATTGAACCCCTCATTTTGGCTATAAGGGATGTGTAAAAGCTCCCTCTAGAGGACGCTGCATCACAGCAGTCGTTTTTCTTTGTACAAAACAAGCCCAATGTCACTTTCCCTGATTCTCCAGAGTTAGTTGAATTATTGAAACAGGCCTGGAAAAATCCAGACAAAAAAATTCCAAGTGTGCAAAAAAAAATTGCGCACTTTCCCATTTGCTCCTCAAGGTAGAAAATTTTGGGAGGAACTCCCTGGTGTGGATGTCTCAGTCTCTCGCCTGTCTAAGAAGGCGGTGCTGCCTGCCCCCGGGCTCCTTTACTATGAAGGATCCTTGGAATCGAAAGATAGAGACTAACCTAAAATCTATATACAATGCAGCCGGCCTTTCACAAAGACCGGTCATTGCGGGTTGCTTAATGACCCATGTTAAGCATTCTTGGGCCACGCAAATTCAGGGTGGCCTCTCGGGGGATATGCCCTTAGTTACTATGGTGACCCTACTGAAGCATATTCAGGACACTACCCGTGTCCTCTGTGCTTCCCTTAAGGAGATGGGGAACATTAATGCTTGGACGTCTGCCATGGCAGTGTCGGCGCGCAGGGCCTTGTGGTTGCATCAGTAGATTGCGGACGCAGAATCCAAACGTAATGTGGAATCCCTCCACTTTCTGCAGCGGGGTACATTGGTTCCACAGGGAAAACATCGGGGTGTAGCCATGGATCTTAATCCAGGCACCAACTGTCCCAGGATGCATTGGGGCCTCCTCTATAACCCTGCCTCCAGGCACTGGGGCTCAGTTTCGAGTTGATGCCTGCAGAAGCAGGTCACTTAACAGGGGGGCTTCACTGGGCAGTCCTGAAATAGCTTTTAGAAGACTTTAAGGGCCGCAGCACTTACATGTCAGGGTGACATTCTGTGCTGTGGCTCTGTCACCTCCCCAGTGGCGTCGCATACTCCCGCTGGCTCTGTTCCCGGGTACTTGTGGCGGAGATGCTCCGGCTCTAGGCACACGGTCGCAGATGCTCTCCTGGTTCGCGTGGCTGCTACAGAAGGGAGGAGGTAAGAGGGTCCCCCAGGCGGAACCCGCCATTAAATCGCGTTCCGGTCGCAGTCTAGGGAGACGGACTGCGGCGCTGGCGTGGACACTGTAACAGAGCAGGGACCCCACTTTCTCTTACGTCCTAGAGGATGCTATGGTCCATATTAGTACCATGGGGTATAGACGGGTCTACCAGGAGCCATTGGCACTTTAAGAGTTTAACAGTGTGGGCTGGCTCCTCCCTCTATGCCTCTCCTACCAGACCCAGTTTCGAAAATGTGCCCAGAGGAGCCGGTCACAGCTAGGGGAGCTCTACAGAGATTTCTTAGTAAAAGTTTATTTTAGAGTTTTTATTTTACAGGGAGGCTGCTGGCAACAGCCTCCCTGCATCGAGGGACTGAGGGGAGGGGGGGGGGGGGGGGGGGGGGGCAGAGTCCGCCCTGCAGGGTCTGAGCCACTGTCTCCGCTGACTGGACACTGAGCTCCAGAGGGGATAGATCGCTCACCCCAGCAGCATGCCGCCACCCCCTTGCCGAGCTGAAGTTTGTGGCGAGTGAGTCACCGACCGCCCTAGCAAGCAGGGGGCCAGTGTGAAGATGGCGGCTACAGGGTAGGAGCGCAGTACTAACTGCGCTCCGGGAGGCTCAGCGGTACTTAGGTGCAGCGCTGTGAGGGGCGCCCTGAGCCGGCGCCTTAACCCTACACTGACCAGAAAGCCTGTCGGGGTCTGCGGATCTCAGCCAGCACTAAATCCTCAGGCCAGTATAATCTTGGAAGAGCAGGAAGACAGCGCCATTAAGGGGGCGGAGCTTCTCCTCAGAGCGGACCCAACAGTGTTCAGCGCCATTTTCCTGCCTGCAGACACGCTGCCAGTGGAAGAGCAGACCTCCAGAGCACCTCCAGCTATCTGTACGGTACCAAGGGGATGTAGAAGGGAGGGGAGGCTGTGTAAAGACTGTGTCACCTATTAAGGGACACAGTCAGCGCTGGTTAAGGGTCTCCCTATACCTATATAGCGCTGTGTGTGGGTTGGCTCCAATCTCTGTGTGTCTCTCTGCCATTCTTGGGGGGAAACTCTGTCTGCCCTGTACCCTGTGTGTATGTGGGGTGTGGGGTGTACAAGCAAATATGTCTAGAGACTATGTCTCATATGCTGCAGAGGACTTATCTTCTCAGGAAGATCCCATCCCATGTAATCAGGATTGTACTGTTGTAGCGCAGATCCTAGCTAGAGAACCAGAGTGGTTAGCCTCTCTTAGGGGGGCTATTTCTCAGATTTCTGAAAGGGTTGCAAGGACTGAGCATGCTACTCAGATATTGCAATCCTCTATGGCAGTATGGTCCGATACTGCTCCCTCGGGGCCCCCTGCGGTGCATTCTCACAAACGTGCTCTTGCCCAAATCATGCAGGATGACACGGATACCGATTCTGACACAGCAGACGGTGATGGGGATGTGTCGAAGGGGACGGCATCACTTGCTAAGGGGGTGCAGTTGATGATTGAGGCCCAGCGGGATGTGTTACATATTTCTGACACTCCTCCTGAGCAGGTGGAGGAGGCTTTTTCACAGACAGTGAGAAAGCCCCTCTCACCTTCCCGACATGTAAGGAATTAAATGCTATATTTGAAAAAGCCTGGGAAAACCCGAAGAAAAAATTCCAGATCTCTAAAAGGGTTCTGGTTGCTTTTCCCTTCCCGGAAGACGATAGAAAAAAAATGGGAGTCCCCGCCTATGGTTGACGCCTTTGTCTCCAGGCTGTCAAAATAGTCCCGGGATCTACCGCGTTGAAGGACCCGGCTGATCGCAAGGTGGATGTTACGCTCAAATCCATGTACACGGCTTCAGGGGCTATACTGCGGCCTACTATTGCCTGTGCATGGATTTCTAAAGCTATAGCAAAGTGGTCAATCACTCTGCAGGAGGACTTGACTACGATGGATAAAGGTTACGTTGATTTGTTTTTACGTAACATACAGGATTCTGCAGGGTTCCTGGTAGAATCCATGAAGGATCTGGGCTCCATGGCTGTGGGAATCTCCTCCATGTCCATCTCTGCTCGCAGGGGTCTCTGCCTGCGCCAATGGTCTGTGGACGCGGAATCCAGGAAAAGTGTGGAGAGCCTACCCTATACAGGTCAGGCTCTGTTTGGGGAGGCGCTGGATGTGTGGATTGCCACGGCTACCACGGGTAAGTCTCCTTTTCTCCCCTCAGCTGCACCGGCTACGAAGAAGCCTTTTACTCCCAACCAGGCCTAGAAAGAACAAGCCCTCCCACACCTTCTTTAGAGGCGGTCGTGCCAAATCCAAAAAGCCTGCTCCCGCAGGTTCCCAGAACCAGAAGCCTGCTTCTGGTACCTCAAAGTCCTCAGCATGACGGTGGACCGCACATCCTGGAGGTAGGTCAGGTGGGAGCGAGACTCCGGCATTTCAGCCACGTCTGGGTGTCGTCTGGCCTGGACCCCTGGATACAGGATATTGTGTCCCGGGGGATACAGGCTGGAGTTTCAAACTCTCCCACCTCACCGTTTCTTCAAATCAGGCTTGCCAGCTTTGCCGGCAGACAGAGCTATTCTACTGGACGCTATCCGGAAATTGGTAGTCCGAGGTCATTATTCCAGTTCCACCTCATCAGTTGACTATTCAAACCTTTTTGTGGTACTGAAGCCAGATGGTTCGGTAAGGCCAATTCTGAACTTGAAATCTTTGAACCCTTATCTCATTGACTTCAAATTCAAGATGGAGTCTCTGAGAGCAGTTATCTTAGGAATGGCGGAGGGGGAGTTCCTGGTGTCTCTGGACATCAAGGATGTGTCACAGAATACGGCGAGCCAGGACAGACTTATTCGATGCCTTGGCAGCCGACACACCCGCCTCAGGGGACGCCTCCTGGTGTAAAAAAGGTGACGGTGGTACTGTGAGATATGGAATGTCTGGCATTGTCAGATATATCCTCGGGCAGCTCATCCTTTAATGCCTGATCCAGTCATCAATCTATTTTTTATACACCATCGCACCAAGCATGACATGTTTATCTTGTTCCATTCCATTAATACATATATATGATGTTATAACTCTTTTATATAATTTAATACATTATAATGTCTGGTGCTTGACATGTTTAATTTATGTGTTGTATGAAATATGTGTTGAATATATCTTTGTGACTTGTCTGTGTGAATGCGTATGCTACCATATATCGCTGTGCTCGCTGCATGTATTCGCACGTATGTGGTGTGTATGTAATATTTTTTACTTCGACAGTTGTGGTGTGCTGGTGCATGAATCTCACCACTCATTGTTTATGTTCCTTCTCTCAAGTATGTCCGTTCTCCTTTGGGCACAGTTTTACCTAGACTGGCTGTGGGAGGGGGCATAGAGGGGAGGAGCCAGCACACCCAGTTGAAGAAATTTAAAGTTCACCGGCTCCTTTGGACCCCATCTATATCCCATTGTACTAAGTGATCCCAGTATTCCTTATGGACTACGAGAAAAGGATTTACCAGTATGTAATTTAAAATCCTATTTTCTGTAGTGCTGACGCCCGAAGGGTAAGTATATTGTGGGACCGACCTAGACCCAGGGACCCTTGTGCACCAAATAACCTGCACCCGTTAATCAGGCAGAGGCTTAGGGGAACTGCGGGCCGATTCAGACCCTGACACTGATGGCAAAAATCGCTAAGAAGCGATTTCTGCGCATGTGCATATGCTGGTACGCTCATGTGCAAGGTCCTAAACAGCATTCTCTGCAGAATTCAGTTTATGACCTGAAGGGAGACTGGGCATTGACGCTCAGTTTTAGGGGTGCGGTCTGGACAACGGAGGCATGTCCAGACCGTTGGAGGGGCGGGCCGCGGTGGCTGCATGACATCACACGCAGCCGCTGCGACCCTTAACATGGTGGGTAGTCGTCTGCCTTCGCTGCCCCCCCATCCCCCCCCCGCATGTCCAAGAAATTGATAGTAGATTCTCGCACATCTACAATGAAGTCTGAATTAGGCCCTGCTTGAGGTATCACAGGACATGTTGTGCACCTGTGCAGAACAGTCCTGCGCAGACCCCAAAACATCTAAGATGTGCGGTGGTCCATTTTCTGAGACCACTGGATATATTAACCTTCTGTTGTTCGAGTTAGGCTAGGGCCACTCATAGCGTCCTCGCTTGGCCACAAGGAGACTGCACATGGGTGACTTTGCAGGTGCCCACACATGTGCAGTTAGGCCGGATGATAGGGCGGCGGAATTTCAGTGTGAACACATACATTTCAATGTATGTTTTCACACAGTGCGGCTGTGCCGCACTGTGTTCCATTGAAATCCTGTGCGCTATGTGTGGCCCTAGCCTTAATCTTTCATGATGTATTAGATCCTAGACCTCTTGCAACCTGCACCTGTTTAGTTTCTTTACAAGGGTATCCCTGAAAAAAAAAAGGTTATCAGTTTGGCTTGCTAAAATAATAATCACTCTTTGCCATCATCTGGTCTGATTTTTTTTTTTAGGTACAGGGAGAGGAAGAACCAGGGCTTTTCCTTCTGTTTTTGTTTCTGAATCTATAGGTATATATTGTCCCATCTGTAATATTACTTCCTTAAGATGGGTCTGGGACTGAGGGTCGACAGCACAAAGGTCGACAGACCTTAGGTCGACGCCGATTGGTCGACACACCTTAGGTCGACAGGAACAAGGTCGACATGGAAAAAGGTCGACATGAGTTTTTTATGTTTTTTTTGGTGTCGTTTTCTTCGTAGAGTGACCGGGAACCCCAATTAGTGCACCGCGTCCCCTCGCATGGCTCGCGGGCATGGTGCCTTCGCTCCGCTACCGCTTCGCTCGGCACACTTTACCGTTCCAATCGTAGTCCACGTGGATCGTTAAGTATGAAAAGGTTCAAAAAAAGAAAAAAATCGTGAAAAACTTATGTCGACCTTGTTCATGTCGACCTTTTGTCCATGTCGACCTAAGGTGTGTCGACCAATTGGCGTCGACCTAAGGCGTGTCGACCTTTGTGCTGTCGACCTGGAGTCCGGATACCCCTTAAGATACAGTTCCTGTTTAGGTTTACAATGAATCAGGCAGATTCTATTCACTTAAAATAGAATTTTAATACCTACCGGTAAATCCTTTTCTCGCTGTCCATAAGGGATATTGGGGACACATTAGTACGATGGGTATAGATGGGGTCCAAAGGAGCCAGTGCACTTTAAATTTCTTCAACTGGGTGTGCTGGCTCCTCCCCTTTATGACACCCCGCTCCAGGCAGTTATAGGTAAAACAGTGCCCGAAGGAGATAGGACATACTCGAGAGAAGGATCATTAACAACAAGAAAACAGTGGTGAGATTTATACACCAGCACACCAACAACACGAACAAGACCAGCAACGACTGGCAACGAAAACAGTAAAAGCTGAACAGATAAGACCAGCAACAGCTGGCAACTAAACAGCAACAGCTGAACAGGGAATCACCAATAGACCACCTGCAGAAAAGTCACCGCACCGAGGCGGGCGCCCAAAATCCCTTATGGACTATGAGAAAAGGATTTACCGGTAGGTATTAAAATCCTATATACTCTAGCATCCATAAGGGATATTGGGGACACATTAGTACAATGGGGATGTCCCAAAGCTTCCAGAATGGGCGGGAACGTGCAGAGACTGCTGCAGCACCGCCTGCCCAAACTGGCTATCCTCTTTGGCCAGGGTATCAAAACCATAGAAATTAACAAAAGTGTTTTTCCCCGACCAGGTATCAGCTCGGCACAGTTGCAGGGCCGAGACTCCACGGGCAGTTGACCAGGAAGAGCCCACTGATTTTGTAGAGTGGGCCTTCAGAGATTGTAGAACAGGCAAGGCTGCCGACACATAGGCTTGTTGGATAGTGAGCCGAAGCCAACGAGCAATGGACTGCTTGGAAGCAGGGCAACCTTTTTTCTGCTCATCATACAGCATGAACAAGGAATCCGTCTTTCTCTGGCTGGGTCCACAGGATTATCCACAGGATAACATTGGGATATTGACGAGCGACAGCGAAAATGGCACCAACACGGTCACAAGCTTTCTGGCCTCCCAGGATGCATTGGGGCCTTCACCATATAGTCCCGCCCACTGACTCATCAGTTTTTTGCTTGGTGCGGCAGGAAGCCGCATGGTCATAGGGCTGCTGTGAGAGCAGCATCAAGCTCTTATTATTTTATTTTTATAGATTTACTATATTGTTTTTTTGAGTGACTTATCTTAACAGCGTCTTAAACGCATTCTAGAAAGAGTCGCTCCAACAACTCCCCACCAGGTCGCAGCAACGCTTACCTTCGGGTATCAGTGCTGTCTCGACGGGCGTCTGTGTCGTATGTTCTAGCAGGTCCAGCAGACGTGACCAGGCTGTGGCCGGAGCATGGGGAGGCGGTGAGTCTATGGACTTCCTCTTACTAGAGAGGTCAGGACACAGCTACACTGATTTTGGTGGAGACTACAAACAGTGTGTTGATGCGCCGAACATCTAGAGTGCGACAGCGCTACGCTCCGGGGATCATAGGCGCCAGGACTAGGTAGAGGCCGCGATCCTGGGAGTTTAAGTCAACAGGGGGATTCAGACGCTCTCCTGGCCGTCCCTCCTCCGAGTTCATGGCCAGTTCCCGCGTGTTTCTCGTTTCATGAACTAAATGACCTCACTTCCGGATCAGACGCTACCACGAGGGTACTCGGTCGCAGCTTAGACGCTGCGGTTGTGTACACTGGAGATAAACCCACCCAGACCGAGTCGCAGGCCTTAGCGTCTGCATACACGTGGAAGTCGCTCAGCGTCCGTGTCCGTTGGTGAGCGTCCGTGTCCGTTATCAGTTATCAAGAGCGCCAGTGTACACCAGTAGTGTCTGAATCCACTCAGCGTCTTACGAGCGTATTTGCTTGGATGTGGAAGTGTGGTGAGTCTCCCTGTATCCCGCTCTACGGAGGCAGGGTATACAGTACTAAAAATTCTATCTACTTCTTAGTATGCATTGTTAATTTTTAGTACCTATTGCATATGAGACCTGTCTATTACTGTGTTTTCTCTGACGTCCTAGTGGATGCTGGGTACTCCGTAAGGACCATGGGGAATAGACGGGCTCCGCAGGAGACTGGGCACTCTTAAAAGAAAGATTAGGTACTACATCTGGTGTGCACTGGCTCCTCCCTCTATGCCCCTCCTCCAGTTAGAATCTGTGCCCGGCCAGAGCTGGATGCACCTAGTGGGCTCTCCTGAGCTTACTAGAAAAGAAAGTATTTGTTAGGTTTTTTATTTTCAGTGAGATCTACTGGCAACAGACTCACTGCTACGAGGGACTGAGGGGAGAGAAGCAAACCTACCTGCTTGCAGCTAGCTTGTGCTTCTAAGGCTACTGGACACCATTAGCTCCAGAGGGATCGAACACAGGGCCCGACCTCGATCGTCCGTTCCCGGAGCCGCGCCGCCGTCCCCCTTGCAGAGCCAGAAGACGGAGGAACAGGAGAAAATCGGCGGCTGAAGACTCCGGTCTTCAATAAGGTAGCGCACAGCACTGCAGCTGTGCGCCATTGCTCCCACAGCACACCACACGCTCCGGTCACTGGTGGGTGCAGGGTGCTGGGGGGGGGGGCGCCCTGGGCTGCAATATGTATACCTTTTTGGCAAAATGCACATAATACAGTTATAAACTGTATATGTGCCTAATCCCCCGCCATAAATATTAATAAAAAAGCGGGAGAAGCCCGCCGCTGAAGGGGCGGGGCTATCTTCCTCAGCACAGCCAGCGCCATTTTCTCTTCACAGCTCCGCTGGAAGGACGCTCCCCAGGCTCTCCCCTGCAGTATACACTACGAGAAGGGTAAAAAAGAGAGGGGGGCACATAAATTTAGGCACAAAAGGTGATATAAGCAGCTATTGGGGGAAAATTCACTTCCTGTTAGTGTACATCCCTCTGTTATATAGCGCTCTGGTGTGTGCTGGCATACTCCCTCTATGTCTTCCCAAAGGACTTTGTGGGGTCCTGTCCTCAGTCAGAGCATTCCCTGTGTGTGTGTGTGGTGTGTCGGTACGGCTGTGTCGACATGTTTGAGGAGGACGCTTACGTGGAGGCGGAGCAGGTGCCGATAAGTGTGATGTCGCCCCCTGCGGGGTCGACACAAGAGTGGATGGATATGTGGAAGGTATTAACCGACAGTGTCAACTCCTTGCATAAAAGGTTCGATGACGCAGCTTTGGGACAGCCGGCATCTCAGCCCGCGCCTGCCCAGGCATCTCAGAGGCCATCAGGGGCTCAAAAACGCCCGCTACCTCAGATGGCAGACACAGATGTCGACACGGAGTCTGACTCCAGTGTAGACGAGGATGAGACAAATGTACAGTCCACAAGGGCCATCCGATGTATGATTACGGCAATGAAAAATGTGTTGCACATTTCTGACATTAACCCGGTTACCACTAAAAAAGGGTATTATGTTTGGGGAGAAAAAGCAGCCAGTGACTTTTCCCCCATCTGATGAGTTAAATGAATTGTGTGAAGAAGCGTGGTGTTCCCCAGATAAGAAATTAGTGATTTCTAAGAGGTTACTGATGGCGTACCCTTTCCCGCCAACGGACAGGCTACGTTGGGAAACATCCCCTAGGGTGGACAAGGCACTCACACGCTTATCAAAAAAGGTGGCACTGCCGTCTCAGGATACGGCCGCCTTAAATGAGCCTGCAGATAGAAAGCAGGAGGCTATCCTGAAGTCTGTATATACACACTCGAGTACTATACTGAGACCTGCAATTGCTTCGGCATGGATGTGTAGTGCTGCAGCTGCTTGGTCTGATTCCCTGTCAGATAACATTGATTCCCTTGACAGGGATACTATTTTGCTAACCATAGAGCATATTAAAGACGTCGTCTTATATATGAGGGATGCACAGAGGGACATTTGCCGGCTGGCATCTAGAATTAATGCAATGTCCATTTCTGCCAGGAGAGTATTATGGACTCGGCAGTGGACAGGTGATGCTGATTCTAAAAGGCACATGGAGGTTTTGCCTTATAAGGGTGAGGAATTGTTTGGGGACGGTCTCGGACCTCGTATCCACAGCAACAGCTGGGAAGTCGACTTTTTTACCTCAGGTTCCCTCACAGCCTAAAAAAGCACCGTATTATCAAGTACAGTCCTTTCGGCCTCAGAAAAGCAAGCGGGTCAGAGGCGCGTCCTTTCTGCCCAGAGGCAGGGGTAGAGGGAAAAAGCTGCACCAGACAGCCAGTTCCCAGGAACAAAAATCCTCCCCTGCTTCCACTAAGTCCACCGCATGACGCTGGGGCTCCACAAGTGGAGCCAGGTGCGGTGGGGGCGCGTCTCCGGAACTTCAGCGACCAGTGGGTTCGCTCACAGGTGGATCTCTGGGTTCTACAAGTGGTATCTCTGGGATACAAGCTGGAGTTCGAGGCGTCTCCCCCTCGCCGTTACCTCAAATCAGCCTTGCCAGCTGCTCCCAAGCAAAAGGGAGGTAGTACTGGCGGCAATTCACAAGCTGTACCTTCAGCAGGTGATAATCAAAGTTCCCCTCCTTCAACAGGGACGGGGTTACTATTCCACAATGTTTGTGGTACCGAAACCAGACGGTTCGGTGAGACCCATTCTAAATTTGAAATCCTTGAACACTTATATAAGGAAGTTAAAGTTCAAAATGGAATCGCTCAGGGCGGTTATTGCAAGCCTGGAAGAGGGGGATTTTATGGTGTCACTGGACATCAAGGATGCTTACCTACATGTCCCCATTTACCCCCCTCACCAGGAGTACCTCAGGTTTGTGGTACAGGACTGTCATTACCAATTCCAGACGTTGCCGTTTGGTCTGTCCACGGCACCGAGGGTATTTACCAAGGTAATGGCCGAAATGATGATACTCCTTCGAAAGAAGAGAGTTATAATTATCCCATACTTGGACGATCTCCTTATAAAGGCGAGGTCCAAGGAGCAGTTGTTAGTCGGAGTAGCACTATCTCGGGAAGTGCTACAACAGCACGGCTGGATTCTGAATATCCCAAAGTCGCAGCTGATTCCTACGACGCGTCTGCTTTTCTTGGGCATGATTCTGGACACAGAACAGAAGAAGGTGTTTCTCCCGGAGGAGAAGGCCCAGAAATTGTCATCTCTGGTCAGGGACCTCCTGAAACCAAAACAGGTGTCGGTGCATCACTGCACGCGAGTCCTGGGAAAGATGGTAGCTTCTTACGAAGCAATTCCCTTCAGCAGGTTCCATGCAAGGATCTTTCAGTGGGATCTGTTAGACAAGTGGTCCGGATCGCATCTTCAGATGCATCGGTTGATCACCCTGTCCCCGAGGGCCAGGGTGTCTTTGCTGTGGTGGCTGCAGAGTGCTCATCTTCTCGAGGGCCGCAGATTCGGCATTCAGGACTGGGTCCTGGTGACCACGGATGCAAGCCTCCGAGGTTGGGGGGCAGTCACTCAGGGAAGAAACTTCCAAGGACATTGGTCGAGTCAGGAGACTTCCCTACACATAAATATTCTGGAACTAAGGGCCATTTACAATGCCCTGAGTCAAGCAGTAACCCTGCTTCAAAACCAGCCGGTGCTGATTCATTCAGACAACATCACGGCGGTCGCCCATGTAAACCGACAGGGCGGCACAAGAAGCAGGATGGCGATGGCAGAAACCACAAGGATTCTTCGATGGGCGGAGAATCACGTGCTAGCACTGTCAGCAGTGTTCATTCCGGGAGTGGACAACTGGGAAGCAGACTTCCTCAGCAGGCATGACCTCCACCCGGGAGAGTGGGGACTTCATCCAGAAGTCTTCCAACTGATTGTAAATCGTTGGGAAAGGCCACAGGTGGACATGATGGCGTCCCGCCTCAACAAAAAGCTTAAAAGATATTGCGCCAGGTCAAGGGACCCTCAGGCGATAGCTGTGGACGCTCTAGTGACACCGTGGGTGTACCAGTCGGTTTATGTGTTCCCTCCTCTTCCTCTCATACCAAAGGTACTGAGGATAATAAGAAAGAGAGGAGTAAGAACTATACTCATCGTTCCGGATTGTCCAAGAAGAACTTGGTACCCGGAACTACAAGAGATGATCTCAGAGGACCCTTGGCCTCTGCCGCTCCGACAGGACCTGCTACAGCAGGGGCCCTGTCTGTTCCAAGACTTACCGCGGCTGCGTTTGACGGCATGGCGGTTGAACGCCGGATCCTAATGGAAAAGGGCATTCTGGATGAAGTCATTCCTACGCTGATTAAAGCTAGGAAAGATGTGACAGCAAAACATTATCACCGCATATGGCGAAAATATGTTGCTTGGTGTAAGGCCAGGAAGGCCCCAACAGAGGAATTTCAGCTGGGTCGATTTCTGCACTTCCTACAGTCAGGTGTGACTATGGGCCTAAAATTGGGATCCATTAAAGTCCAGATTTCGGCCCTGTCTATTTTCTTTCAGAAAGAACTGGCTTCACTGCCTGAAGTTCAGACGTTTGTTAAGGGAGTGCTGCATATTCAGCCCCCTTTTGTGCCTCCAGTGGCACCTTGGGATCTCAACGTTGTGTTGGATTTCCTAAAATCACATTGGTTTGAGCCACTTCAGACCGTGGAGTTGAAGTATCTCACGTGGAAGGTAGTCATGCTGTTGGCCTTGGCCTCAGCTAGGCGTGTGTCAGAATTGGCGGCTTTGTCCTGTAAAAGCCCATATCTGATTTTACATATGGACAGGGCAGAATTGAGGACTCGTCCCCAATTTCTTCCAAAGGTGGTATCAGCGTTTCATTTGAACCAACCTATTGTGGTGCCTGCGACTACTCGAGACTTGGAGGATTCCAAGTTGCCGGACGTAGTCCGGGCCCTGAAAATATATGTTTCCAGGACGGCTAGAGTCAGGAAAACCGACTCGCTGTTTATCCTGCATGCACCCAACAAGCTGGGTGCTCCTGCTTCTAAGCAGACTATTGCTCGCTGGATCTGTAGCACGATTCAGCAGGCTCATTCTGCGGCTGGACTGCCGCATCCTAAATCAGTAAAAGCCCATTCCACGAGGAAGGTGGGCTCTTCTTGGGCGGCTGCCCGAGGGGTCTCGGCTTTACAACTTTGCCGAGCTGCTACTTGGTCGGGATCTAACACTTTTGCAAAATTCTACAAGTTTGATACCCTGGCTGAGGAGGACCTTGAGTTTGCTCATTCGGTGCTGCAGAGTCATCCGCACTCTCCCGCCCGTTTGGGAGCTTTCGTATAATCCCCATGGTCCTTACGGAGTACCCAGCATCCACTAGGACGTCAGAGAAAATAAGAATTTACTCACCGGTAATTCTATTTCTCGTAGTCCGTAGTGGATGCTGGGAGCCCGTCCCAAGTGCGGACTTTCTGCAATACATGTATATAGTTATTGCTTAACTATAGGGTTTTGTTATGAGCCATCTGTTAAATGAGGCTCAGTTGTTGTTCATACTGTTAACTGGGTATAGTTATCACAAGTTGTACAGTGTGATTGGTGTGGCTGGTATGAGTCTTACCCTGGATTCCAAATCCTTTCCTAGTAATGTCAGCTCTTCCGGGCACAGTTTCCCTAACTGAGGTCTGGAGGAGGGGCATAGAGGGAGGAGCCAGTGCACACAAGATGTAGTACCTAATCTTTCTTTTAAGAGTGCCCAGTCTCCTGCGGAGCCCGTCTATTCCCCATGGTCCTTACGGAGTATCCAGCATCCACTACGGACTACGAGAAATAGAATTACCGGTGAGTAAATTCTTATTTTCTGCATGCTATGTTGAAAAAAGAACCAGTTTAAAACAGAAGTACAATTTTCCTACTTATGTATAAGTTGTTATGGAGGTTGTATTCTCATATGGCAATGTCTAATGCTTTAACATGTGACTGACTGCTAGTATGTGTGCTGACTTTTCTGTGTAATGTCAGTCCTGTTCTGACCCTCAAATCAGGTGCACTGTGGTCAGATTGATCTCACCTCTATATACTGACATATAGGGTGATTTTCAGTCACAAATTGTGTAGTCAATAACAGGTTAATACCATGGCCAGTATTTACTAAATATCCGAGTTTGGCCGATTTGTGTTTTTTTTTCTAAGTCCCAATCCGGGAATTCACTAAGCACCAATCTCGGCAGTGTCTAGTCTATTCGTAATGGTTTGAATGACAACGTACCGAAATACGAATGAATAGACCATCGGTCAAACGCGGCTGTTATTTCATAGAATACGGGAATTCACTATTCATTCGTATTTGGGTGTTAGTTTCTGAGTGCTCAAATGCGGTCGTATTTTTTTGCGATTCGTTAAAAAAAGCGGCAAAAAAATAGACCTGCTTTTTTCAGTCGTGTTTACATGTGTTGCAAATAAAAAATCACTCACACCTGAATTAGGATGCCTATAAAGGATGTTAGGCCCATTTCAGTACACCTACACTCAGAAATGGCAGCAGGACTGTGGGCCAGTGATCTTTTGTGTGCTGTGGGATTCCTCAGACTCAGACATCAGCCTGTAAGTACCCAGGGCCAAGAAACTGAACATGGTCAGCAGGTTGTACAGGTTCCGCGGAGGCTGCGCAGGCCTCGTTTTTTTAGGGGGCGTTTAAACTTGAACGCATTGTCCGATGATAAGGTCATACAGATGTTCCGTCTAAATCGTAACAACATTTTCCGTCTGTATGACCTTGTCAAACTGGGCCTAGACCCTGAGACAGCACGCTCTCGCCCTGTCTCAGGCCTGCACAAACTACTGGCTGTTTTGCACTTTATGGCTACTGGCAGCTTTCAGGCTGTGTCTGGGGATGTCATAGGAATCTCACAGCCCTCATTTTCAAGAATCTTAACACAGGTGATGTATAGCTAACGACCTCTTCTGTTTTGTGTTTGTTTTAATTTCTCGGTGGCCAGTTCTGTCCTAAAATCTCATGTTTATTGTTCTTTAAAATGTTCACACAGGTGTTGGCTGTTTTGCAGCCCCACATCGAGGCCTCAATCTGCTTCCCTACCCAGGAGTCTCAGTGGCATGCCGTCAGGGTAGATTTCTATGAGCTGGCTGGCATGCCCAATGTGCTTGGAGCCATAGATTGCGCACACATTCAGCTGAGACCACCTAGGGGCAGGCAGCACATATATACAAACCGCCATTTCGAACACTCCACAAACGTGCAGGTGGTTTGTGATGCAAATCTCAAAATAATGAGTGTTGTTGCTGGTTACCCTGGGGGCTGCCATGACTCCTTCATCCTCAGTCAGTCATCCCTCTTTGATAAGTTTGAGGATGGACAAATGCCAGATGGATGGCTGCTGGGTATGTAATTTGATATGTGTAGGCCTGCGTATACTTTGTCCAAATACAGGTGCAGATGTATTAACCTGTAGAAGGCATAAGGAAGTGAGAAACCAGTGATCTGTGCAAGGTGAGAAAGGCACCAGCCAATCTGCTCCAATATGTAAATGAACATTTAGGAACAGATTGTCTGCTGCCTTTATTACCTTGCACATATCACTGGTTTTTATTTTATTTAAAACAAACATAAGGACCAGAAATAAAAAAAACAATGACCAAAACACATATGCACTATGGCAACATCAACACAGGAAAACATGTACAGGACACTGACATAGGCCACAAGTTCAAGAAAAGGTTTTAAAAATAAAAAAAACACAACTTAATTTTGTATTGGAAGGAAAAATATTACAGATGCAATATATAATTTGCTCTGTGATGTGGCACTCCAAAGACACACTACCACTATATGAGCAAAAACAAAATGCAGCAATTTATTAAAAAATTACACTGCAGTGTGGTGTCACGGTACAAATACAAGCCAAAAAAAAATAAAATTGTTTTTAAAATTAAATAATTAACATTATCTAAAGATGACATTACACATGTAAGTGGTTTCCAAACCACTTTCCAGTACTCCAGCCTCTAACATGACAACCACTTTTTAAAAAAACAACAACATGGATCACTTAAAAAAAAAAACATAGTCACAATTTTTAAAAAAACAACGCCCAAAAGAAAAACATTATTGCAGGACAATTCAGAGACACACCAAGTCCAAACTACACATGCAAAATATCTGTCTGAAAAACACATGACATACAATAAAGTAAGATGTTACATTGGCTTTTATATAAAACATTAACCAAAACAATGTATTTGCAGACACACACTTGAAGATGGGAGTAATATGCAACGTCACATGACACACATTACAATAAAAAATTTTTTTAATGCAAATACACATGCTCACCATTCTTCCTGGGCCTTTCTGAATCCCGGACATGGGTTGCAGAGACAACTTCTGGAGGGATTACACTCCGCATGGGCTCCTCATACTCCAGATAACTTGCAATATAGGGCTGCCCACCACCGGTTTTCCGTGCCTCCTTGGCCATTTTGGACTTGACACGTCGCTTTATGTCATAGTACCGTTTGCGGAACGTGTCCTCCGTCCGCTTGACCACCCCCTCACTATTGACAGCAGCAACTACTTTCGCCCACAACACCGTCTTCCTCTGTGTTGGCACCTTGGCGGACTCAGGACCAAATAGCTGCCTCTGATACTTCATCAGCTCACGCACCAATGCCACATTTTCTGCAAAACCAAACTTAACATTCCGCCCAGTCTTAGTAGTGGTGCGTGGCTGCGGAGCACTCTGACTGTCACTATCACTTGAGGCTGCTGCAGCAACCTCATCCACCTCCTCCACCTCACTAACCTCACTAACACTCACCTCCTCCACCTGACCGACCTCCTCCCCCTCACTCACACCCTCCACCTCTGAGTCACACATAATTGTGTGTCTAAACAGTTAACACAGGGAAAAAAAAAGACAAACAACACACTCCTCCACTACCACTAGACAACTCTCACACACACACACACACACACACACACACACACACACACACACTGACAAGGGACTATAAAGAAAAATAACTTGGACTAAAAATGAGACAAAACCACAAAATACAAGACAACAAGAATGACAAGACGACTTTCAAACACAATACCACATTCAGAAATCGCTACCACCACTCCTCTTCAAACCACAAATTCACCTACCTCCACAGCACAACCTCCCTCCTCCTCACCACTAACTAAACCCACGAGGTGCGGACGGTTTGGGGCGTATTTATATGGTTGCGCACAGACACTCCTACCATCTGAAACACAACCAATCGCGAACGGGGATGAAAATCGAAACTGAAAGTGAAAATGCGGCCGCGGGGAAAAAAAAAACCCTGCCGCGTTTAACTTAGGGAAAAAAACAGCAAATACAACAAAAACACGTACGCAAACGACAATGATGGCCGTAAATGTGGCAAAAAAAAACGACTTGCATCGACATCGGAAAACACGAAAACCATAAAGTCGACTGCTTCGTAACTTTGCGTATATGGATTCAAAAAGTTGCATGAAAATGCACCCGATACAAAACGAGTTTAAACACTACACAAACCGACTCAAACACGAATATTAGTAAATATTGCCCCATGTCTGTGAGCGGCAAAAGTGATGAGGAGAATTTATCAAGCACTCCTACAGCCCTAACATGCTTATCTTGTAAGTCAGGGGTAATTGATATGAATCAATTGGTCACTTATGAGGGTTTGTGTGCAAACTGTTTCGCTTTTCAGCGAAGTAAAAAACAGGAGTTGGTTCAACCACCAACAGAGCCACCATGGAATATGTTCGCAAAGACTCTATCTTCAATAGCGGACAGATTAACTCCGGTAGCACCACCTCAAGGGTTAGGTTACACTATGAATCCATACATGCAGCTCCCTTCCTATGGTTTGGTTCCAGTAGCCTCTACAAGCAACCAAGGGACAGGTAAGACTAAGACAGATACGTCTGTGAGGCAGACTACACAAGAGGATACATCGGATGATGATGATGATACAATAGATTCAACTCCGTATGATGATCAGTTGCAGAGCTTTAGTTCAGAAGTTGTAGCTGAACTTATTAATGCTGGGAAGGCTGTTCTCTTGTTGGAAGAGCCAGCCAAGACAGTGTTAAAAGCTAAAGCACCTGCATTTAAAGGAACAAAATCAGTGAAAGCTGAATTCCCAGCGTCAGATGAGCTGACTGAAATGATGGATGAGTCTTGGGCAGCGCCCAGTAAAAAGTATAAGATTCCTAAGAGATGGGATTCTTATTATCCATTTCCTGCTGTGGATTGTTCGAAAAGAGAAGTTCCTCCAAAAGTAGATGCACATGTTCTGCGACTCGTGCATAAATCTGCTTTACAACTGTCATCTACCTCATTGAATGATGTCACAGACAGAAGGGTAGAGAGCCTTTTGAAAAATATTTTTTCTCTAGTAGGAACAGTGGTAAGACCTGCTATGGCTTCGGCCTGGGTAGCAAAGGCAATGGGCGAATGGATAGAGGAACTAGAGAATGACGTCCCTTCTCCTACTAGGGAGCAAGAGGATCGTTTTTGCCATTTAAGACAATCTGCCCAGTATTTGGAAGAAGCAGCAATTGATGTAGGTACAGTTGCTTCTAAAGCTTCAGCCGTGACAGTAGTCGCTCGCAGAGCAGTTTGGCTACGGACCTGGAAGGCAGATGCGGAGTCCAAGAAAGAATTGGAAGCATTGCCTTTTGTCGGTAATATATTATTTGGAAAATCTTTATCGGATATCCTAGAATCAGAGGCTGAATCAAAAAAGGTCAGATTTCGGGCTACTTATAACCCTAAGTCCAAGGGTTTCAAATTTTGCTCATTTCGTTGGCAAAGCAAAGCGAAAGCTAAAGAGGAGCCTAAGCAACCCCATTTTAAATCCAGGGGTAGGAAACAGTGGGCTAGCAAAAAGCCAGCTTCCAAACCTGAACAGAAACCGTCAGCCTGAAGAGACGGGCCTCCGCCTGGAGGATTCCAGGGTTGGGGGCCAACTCCTTCTTTTTGCACACATATGGCAACAGTCAACAGCAGATGCTTGGGTGCAGAAGGTAGTATCTCAGGGGTATGGGTTCCCATTCAGGAGGCAGCCTCCTCAAAGATTTTTTTGCACCAGCCCGTCTCGTATAGAGTCGAAGGCCAATGCCCTGCAAGAAGCAGTCCAAAAATGACTGCAGTCAGGTGTGATTGTCCCAGTACCTCCATCACAAAGGGGACAGGGGTTTTACTCCAATATATTTCTAATCCAGAAGCCAAATGGGTCATATCGACCAATTCTAAATCTGAAAATGCTGAACAAATACATATGGATCCCGAAGTTCCACACGGAGACGTTGCACTCCATAATGTTGGCTATGGAACCGGGAGATTACATGGTATCTCTGGATGTACAGGATGCTTACCTACATGTGCCTATAGCACTGTCGTATCAGTGTTACCTCAGGTTTGCCATCCTTCAGGAACATTTCCAGTTCCAAGCTCTGCCTTTCGGGCTAGCAACAGCACCCAGTGTGTTTACCAAAATGATGGTGGTTATGGCAGCTTGTCTGTGCAAACAGGGGATAAGAATATTCCCATACCTAGACGACCTGTTAATCTTAGCACAGTCGCAAGATTTACTGTTGAGCCATCTTCAACAGGCGATAGTTTGTTTACTGTCACGATCCGGGTATCTGGACGCCATTTCTTACCCATCAGATGCCTCCTAAGGCTGGCTCAGCGCTCCAGGACCGGATCCCATCTGTTATCCTGATGTGTACATTCCTGTATCCTCTCCTGTCACTCTGGGACGCTGTCACAGTAAACGCCATATTACACCTGGCATGGCGTCTCCCGCGGCCTCCGCCGCCGTCCCTGAACTTCTGCATGCAGTGTCTGAGTGGCGATTACGTCAGCCGCGGCCTCCGCTGTGTCCGCGTGGTTGGATGTGCATCTGTCAGCCTGGCGCCTCCTGTCTCCGGTGGCCGGCGCCGCCATTACTGTTTTCATTACCACATGGATTACAAACCAAACTTCCCTCCAAGTGTCTGCATGGGCGCAGCCATCTTGGATTCTGTCAGCTGATCATTTCCACCAATCTGTTGTCAGTATTGATAATCTGCATAATTGCCTAGCCAATCCCTTCCTTGCTGCAGGTATAAATACACTGTGCCTGAGCAAGGAAAGCGTCAGTGCTTTGGTTGTCAAACCTAGTTCCTGTTTGTCTCTCTCCTGTGATTGTCTTCCAGGTTCCAGCCCCTGTCTCAAGACTTCCACCATAGAGACCCGCACCAGCATTCCACCTGCGGTGTAGCCTGACTCTCCAATCCATTGTGGATTCATCTGTTTCCAGCTACAACATTACCTGCTTCCAGCTCAGCTTCCAGCAGAGTACAGCTTCCCTTAAAGGGCCGGTGTCCTTTCTACACTTTACCACTCTCCACCGGTATTATTATTTCTCCGCTCTCAAGTTCTACATTTCAGTTCATATTTCATCGCTCCCAAGTTCATTTATTATTTAACTGGTTCCAGCCAGTATCCACTCCGTGCTAACAACAGTCTGGTTCCAGCCAGTATCCACAGCAGCTGTTTTATCTTCAGCAACCCAGCTTTTCCTGGAACACCAGCTGGCACAATCCTGGGTTATCTCCATTGCTACAGTCGGGCCTGGTAAGGACTTTCCATCTAGAAGATCATAAGAACTATCTCACACTACCAGTGCCCTGTGGCTCCTGCCATCCTGTAGTACCCAGGAACTGTATTTATTCTTTGCTGACTTTTACGTTTTCTTTTACTGCTGCTGTGTTGCGGAGTTGTCATAATAAACATCATTGACTTTTATCCAAGTTGTCGTGGTCACGCCTTCGGGCAGTTATTATTCATGTTACTTACATGTCCAGGGGTCTGATACAACCTCCCAGGTTCCGGTACATCTCAGCCCCTACAACTGAGGCTGCCTCCCGTCAGCTCAGGCCCTCAGTTGTGACAGTAAGCACTGACCTAATGAATCCAGCCGGAGACCAGGATCAAGCGGCCAGGCCGATGCAAGAACTGGCAGCCCGACTAGAACATCAGGAGGCTGCACAGGGCCACATCATCCGCTGTCTCCAGGATCTCTCTACTCGGCTGGATGGGATTCAGACAACTCTCCGTGGATCAGGCGCGTCTGGTGCGTCAACCACAGTGACTCCAGCTATAACCCCACCCACCTTACCCATTTCTGCTCCACGTCTTCATCTTCCAACGCCAGCAAAATTTGACGGATCTCCAAGATTCTGCAGGGGATTTCTCAACCAGTGTGAGATTCAGTTTGAGCTACAACCTGGCAATTTTCCCAGTGACCGTACAAAAATTGCCTACATTATTTCTCTTCTCAGTGGCTCAGCCCTTGATTGGGCATCACCGTTATGGGAGAGGTCCGACACCCTGCTATCTTCCTACACTGCCTTCGTGTCAACATTCAGGCGCATCTTCGACGAGCCAGGCCGGGTAACCTCAGCTTCATCCGAGATTCTCCGTTTACGCCAGGGGTCACGTACTGTAGGACAATATCTGATACAGTTCCAGATCCTGGCATCCGAACTGGCATGGAACGACGAGGCCCTGTATGCTGCATTCTGGCATGGCTTATCTGAGCGTATTAAAGATGAGTTAGCTACCAGAGACTTACCTTCTAAGTTAGATGAGCTAATCTCACTTTGCACGAAAGTTGATTTACGTTTCAGAGAGAGAGCAACTGAGCGTGGAAGATCATTTGCTCCAAAATCTTCTGCTCCTCCTCCTCGTCAACTGTCACCATCTAAAGATGAGCCCATGCAACTTGGCCGTTCCCGTTTAACTCCTGCTGAGCGTCGAAGACGTCTCTCCGAGTCTCTCTGTCTCTATTGTGCAGCTCCGTCTCACACCATTAATGCCTGTCCCAAACGTCCGGGAAACTCCAAATCCTAGCTCGCCAAGGAGAGGGCCGGCTAGGAGTAATGATCTCCTCTCCATCTCCTCAAGATTGTAATCTCCCAGTCTCGCTTCAAGTTGCTCAACGTTATCGGAACGTCATTGCCCTCCTTGATTCCGGAGCGGCTGGGAACTTTATTACCGAAGCCTATGTTAAACGGTGGTCCCTACCCACCGAGAGACTTCCTTCGTCCATTTCTTTAACTGCCGTGGATGGCAGCAAAATTTTTGATGCAGTTATTTCTTTAAGGACTCTACCAATTCGTCTGAGAGTGGGAGTTCTTCATTCCGAACTTATTTCTTTTTTAGTGATTCCAAGAGCCACACATCCTGTGGTCCTGGGCCTTCCATGGCTCCGTCTTCACAATCCTACAATTGATTGGACGACTACGCAAATCCTGGCATGGGGTTCCTCCTGTGCTGAGACATGTTTGTTTAAAGTATTGCCTGTCTGTTCTTCCTCCCCCAGGTCGTCTGATGTTCCACCTCCTCCATATCAAGATTTCGCGGATGTGTTCAGTAAAGCTTCTGCTGATATCCTTCCTCCTCATAGAGAATGGGACTGCCCGATTGATCTCGTTCCAGGGAAGGTTCCACCTCGAGGCCGAACTTATCCGTTGTCTCTGCCTGAGACGCATTCTATGGAGGAATATATTAAAGAGAACCTAGCAAAGGGGTTCATTCGACCTTCTTCTTCTCCAGCCGGCGCAGGCTTCTTTTTTGTAAAAAAGAAAGATGGTGGTCTGCGGCCGTGCATCGACTACAGAGGTTTGAACGACATTACCATCAAGAACCGTTATCCTTTACCCCTGATTACTGAGCTCTTTGACAGAGTTAGCGGAGCTACCATCTTTACAAAGCTGGACTTGAGAGGTGCATACAATCTCATCCGGATCCGTGAGGGTGACGAGTGGAAGACCGCCTTTAACACCCGTGACGGACATTATGAGTACCTCGTCATGCCCTTCGGATTGAGCAATGCTCCAGCTGTCTTCCAGCATTTTGTCAATGAGATCTTCAGAGACATTCTATACCGTCATGTCGTGGTCTATCTAGACCAGGCTTGTCCAACCCGCGGCCCGCGGGCCGCATGCGGCCCAAGTCGGCTAGTAATGCGGCCCAGGAGCAGCACTGCAGCAGAGGTTTTTTTTTACCGGAGTACGGACACCACATGTGAGGCTGAGCCAGCCCCAGCAGGCTGTCAGCACATCCTGATTGGATTGCTGCTGCTGGGACCAGCACCAGCTCACGCCCTCTCCGCTGTCAGTCACAGTGTAGCCCTCCTCTGCTGCATAGCGGCACACGTGACTGAGCAGCGCGAGAGTAGAGGAGCCCAGGGGAGAAGTTGGTTGTACAAGAACACGTGGAGCGGCGGACGGAGACGGAGGCAGCGCTGCAGGAGCGGTAAGTATGTGTTTGTGCGTGTGTGTGTTTTTTTTTACAGCTACAAGGGGCACAGTACAAGGGCGCAGCTACAAGGGGCACAGTACAAGGGGGCAGCTACAGGGCCACAACTACAAGGGGCACAGTACAAGGGGGCAGCTACAGGGCCACAACTACAAGGGGCATAGTACAAGGGGGCAGCTACAGGGCCACAACTACAAGGGGCACAGTACAAGGGGGCAGCTACAAGGGGCACAGTACAAGGGGGCAGCTACAGGGCCACAACTACAAGGGGCACAACTAGAAGGGGCACAGTACAAGGGGCACAGCTACAGGGGCACAACTACAAGGGGCACAGTACAAGGGGCGCAGCTATAGTGGCACAGCTACAAGGGGCGCAGCTACAGGGGCACAACTACAAGGGACGCAGCTACAAGGGGCACAGCTATAGTGGCACAGCTACAAGGGGCACAGCTACAAGGGCACAGCTACAAGGGCACAGCTACAAGGGCACAGTACAAGGGGCACAACTACAGGGGCACAACTACAAGGGGCGCAACTACAAGGGGCACAGTACAAGGGGGCAGCTACAGGGGCACAACTACAAGGGGCACAACTACAAGGGGCACAACTACAAGGGGCACAGTACAAGGTGGCAGCTACAGGGGCACAACTACAAGGGGCACAACTACAAGGGGCACAACTACAAGGGGCACAGTACAAGGTGGCAGCTACAAGGGGCACAACTACAAGGGGCACAACTACAAGGGGCACAGTACAAGGTGGCAGCTACAAGGGGCACAACTACAAGGGGGCAGCTACAAGGGGCACAACTACAAGGGGCACAGTACAAGGGGGCAGCTACAAGGGGGCAGCTACAAGGGGCACAGTACAAGGGGGCAGCTACAAGGGGCACAGTACAAGGGGGCAGCTACAAGGGGCACAGTACAAGGGGGCAGCTACAAGGGGCACAGTACAAGGGGGCAGCTACAAGGGGCACAGTACAAGGGGGCAGCTACAGGGGCACAACTACAAGGGGCACAGTACAAGGGGCACAGCTACAAGGGGCACAACTACAAGGGGGCAGCTACAAGGGGGCAGCTATAGTGGCACAGCTACAAGGGATGCAGCTACAGGGGCACAGCTACAAGGGACGCAGCTACAAGGGGCACAGTACAAGGGGGCAGCTACAGGGGCACAGCTACAGGGGCACAACTACAAGGGGCACAACTACAAGGGGCACAACTACAAGGGGTGCAGCTACAAGGGGCGCAGCTACAAGGGGCGCAGCTACAGGGGCACAACTACAAGGGACGCAGCTACAGGGGCACAGCTACAAGTAAGTTTAATATGTTAACTATGTTTTCTATGGTTTTTTTGGATGATCAGGTATCGTTACTGTTATTTTATTTTATTTGTGGCCCAAAACAAATTTTCATCTTCTAATGTGGCCCAGGGAAGGTGAAAGGTTGGACACCCCTGATCTAGACGATATCCTCATTTTTGCCAACGATTTAGAGGAACATCGTTTTTGGGTTAAAGAGGTTCTGTCCCATCTCCGTGTCAATCATCTCTATTGCAAATTAGAAAAATGCGTCTTTGAAGTCAAGTCCATTCCGTTTCTAGGGTACATTGTGTCCGGTTCCGGACTAGAGATGGATCCTGAGAAACTACAAGCAATCCAAAATTGGCCGGTACCCTTAACCCTCAAAGGGGTCCAGAGGTTCTTAGGGTTCGCCAACTATTACCGAAAGTTTATACGAGACTTTTCCACCATTGTGGCGCCTATTACTGCTTTCACTAAGAAGGGTGCTAACCCGTCCAAGTGGTCCGAAGAAGCCATGCAAGCATTTCATCTTTTAAAACAAAGGTTCATCTCTGCGCCTGTTCTGAAACAGCCTGACATCGACTCTCCTTTCATCTTAGAGGTGGATGCCTCCTCCGTTGGAGTAGGAGCGGTGTTATCTCAGAGGGCTAAAGATGGCCATTTACACCCTTGCAGTTTCTTCTCCCGAAAGTTCTCCCCAGCTGAGCGCAACTATGCCATTGGCGACCAGGAGTTGATAGCCATCAAGCTCGCTCTAGAAGAGTGGAGGTATCTGTTGGAGGGAGCTTCTCATTCAATCACCATACTTACAGACCACAAGAACCTTTTATATCTGAAAGGCGCACAATGTCTCAACCCTCGTCAGGCCAGATGGGCACTTTTCTTTTCCAGGTTCGACTTTAAACTCCAGTTCTGTCCGGGCTCTCAGAATCGCAAGGCCGATGCCCTTTCCCGCTCATGGGAGCAAGAAAATGAGTCAGAGTCTTCAGACAAGCATCCTATTATAAATCCGTTGGCATTCTCCACGGTAGGGATGGACTCTACGCCCCCATCAGGGAAAAGTTTTGTGAAACCGATGCTAAGGAAGAAGCTCATGCATTGGGCCCATGCTTCCCGTTTTGCCGGACATACAGGTATCCAAAAAACCCTGGAGTTTATCTCTAGGTCCTATTGGTGGCCAACTCTGAAAAAGGACGTCTTGGAGTTTATTGCATCTTGCCCAAAGTGTGCTCAACATAAGGTATCCCGCCAGTCGCCTGCGGGGCAACTGGTTCCACTATCTGTTCCCCGTCGACCTTGGACCCATTTGTCGATGGATTTTATTACAGATTTACCCATGTGCAACAAGTTCAATACCATCTGGGTGGTAGTTGACCGGTTCACCAAGATGGCACACTTCATTCCTCTCACCGGTCTTCCGTCAGCTTCCAAGTTGGCTCAAGTATTCATACAAGAGATCTTCCGACTCCACGGTCTTCCTGAAGAAATTATCTCAGATCGAGGAGTTCAATTCACAGCCAAATTCTGGCGAAGTTTATGTCAAGTCCTCCAAGTCAAGCTAAAGTTTTCCACGGCTTACCATCCTCAGACCAATGGTCAAACTGAGAGGGTGAATCAGGACTTGGAGGCCTTCCTCCGCATCTATGTGTCCTCCTCTCAAGATGACTGGGTTCAATTACTTCCCTGGGCCGAGTTCTGTCATAACAACCAGTATCATTCTTCATCTGCTTCAACACCATTCTTCACTAACTTTGGATTCCACCCTAAAGTCCCTGAGTTCCAACCGCTTCCAGCAACTTCTGTTCCCGCAGTGGATATCACCTTGCATCAGTTTGCCAATATCTGGAAGAGCGTACGATCAGCTCTGCTCAAGGCATCGTTCAGGTACAAGAAGTTTGCGGATAAGAAGCGTCGAGCAGTTCCTGCTCTCAAGGTGGGTGATCGGGTATGGTTATCCATGAAGAATTTGAGGTTAAGAGTTCCCAGTATGAAGTTTGCACCTCGCTATATCGGTCCTTTCAAGATTGAACAAGTCATCAATCCTGTTGCTTACAGACTCCAGTTGCCTCCCTTCTTAAAAATACCCAGGACATTCCATGTTTCCCTGTTGAAACCGCTGATCTTGAATCGGTTTCATTCCTCACTTCCTCCAACTCCGAAAGTCCAAACTCAACGAGGCGTTGAGTATGAAGTGGCCAAGATCCTGGACTCACGTCACCGTTACGGTCAACTACAATATCTTATTGACTGGAAGGGTTATGGTCCTGAGGAACGTTCATGGACCAATGCTTCTGATGTCCATGCTCCTGCCTTGGTCCGGAGATTCCATTCCAAGTTTCCTCAAAAGCCAAAGAAGTGTCCTGGGGCCACTCCTAAAGGGGGGGGTGCTGTCACGATCCGGGTATCTGGACGCCATTTCTTACCCATCAGATGCCTCCTAAGGCTGGCTCAGCGCTCCAGGACCGGATCCCATCTGTTATCCTGATGTGTACATTCCTGTATCCTCTCCTGTCACTCTGGGACGCTGTCACAGTAAACGCCATATTACACCTGGCATGGCGTCTCCCGCGGCCTCCGCCGCCGTCCCTGAACTTCTGCATGCAGTGTCTGAGTGGCGATTACGTCAGCCGCGGCCTCCGCTGTGTCCGCGTGGTTGGATGTGCATCTGTCAGCCTGGCGCCTCCTGTCTCCGGTGGCCGGCGCCGCCATTACTGTTTTCATTACCACATGGATTACAAACCAAACTTCCCTCCAAGTGTCTGCATGGGCGCAGCCATCTTGGATTCTGTCAGCTGATCATTTCCACCAATCTGTTGTCAGTATTGATAATCTGCATAATTGCCTAGCCAATCCCTTCCTTGCTGCAGGTATAAATACACTGTGCCTGAGCAAGGAAGGCGTCAGTGCTTTGGTTGTCAAACCTAGTTCCTGTTTGTCTCTCTCCTGTGATTGTCTTCCAGGTTCCAGCCCCTGTCTCAAGACTTCCACCATAGAGACCCGCACCAGCATTCCACCTGCGGTGTAGCCTGACTCTCCAATCCATTGTGGATTCATCTGTTTCCAGCTACAACATTACCTGCTTCCAGCTCAGCTTCCAGCAGAGTACAGCTTCCCTTAAAGGGCCGGTGTCCTTTCTACACTTTACCACTCTCCACCGGTATTATTATTTCTCTGCTCTCAAGTTCTACATTTCAGTTCATATTTCATCGCTCCCAAGTTCATTTATTATTTAACTGGTTCCAGCCAGTATCCACTCCGTGCTAACAACAGTCTGGTTCCAGCCAGTATCCACAGCAGCTGTTTTATCTTCAGCAACCCAGCTTTTCCTGGAACACCAGCTGGCACAATCCTGGGTTATCTCCATTGCTACAGTCGGGCCTGGTAAGGACTTTCCATCTAGAAGATCATAAGAACTATCTCACACTACCAGTGCCCTGTGGCTCCTGCCATCCTGTAGTACCCAGGAACTGTATTTATTCTTTGCTGACTTTTACGTTTTCTTTTACTGCTGCTGTGTTGCGGAGTTGTCATAATAAACATCATTGACTTTTATCCAAGTTGTCGTGGTCACGCCTTCGGGCAGTTATTATTCATGTTACTTACATGTCCAGGGGTCTGATACAACCTCCCAGGTTCCGGTACATCTCAGCCCCTACAACTGAGGCTGCCTCCCGTCAGCTCAGGCCCTCAGTTGTGACATTTACAGAGACACGGGTGGCTCATAAATTGGGAAAAGTCGTCCCTGAATCCATCACAGCGGATGGTTCATTTGGGAGCCATATTGGATTCAGACCTACATAAAGTTCTCTTACCGGAGAAAAAGATAGTCAAGGTGCAGGTCATGGCTCAGGAAGCGTTGCAAGCCCAGACAATGTCAGTCCATGCAGTAATGCGACTGTTGGGTCTGATGGTATCAACCTTCGACATGGTGCAATATGCGCAATTCCACTCCAAACCGTTGCAGCACCTTATTCTGACCAAATGGAACGGAAATCATCAGACGATAAAGAAGCAGATGATAAAGATTCCAGTAAATGTAAAAAGGTCTCTAGCGTGGTGGCTACAGACAGACCATTTAAACAAGGGAAGACCCTTTTGGATAAAAGAGTGGCAAGTCCTGACAACAGATGCCAGCCTGCAGGGCTGGGGGGCGGTACTCGGAAGCCTATGGTTCCAAGGAAAGTGGACCGCAAGGGAAAGTCGCCTGCCAATAAATCTGTTAGAAATAAGGGCCATTTACTTGGCTCTGGTTCAGGCAAAGAACAATCTACAAGGAAGACCAGTCCAGATCCGCTCAGACAATGCGACGGCAGTAGCATACCTCAATCATCAAGGAGGAACTCACAGCAAGAGATTGACGGAGGAAGTAACTCCCATTCTAAAATGGGCAGAACTCCATCTCCCAGCATTGTCAGCAGTATTTGTTCCGGGTGTACTAAACTGGGAAGCAGATTTTCTCAGTCGGCACACCATTCAGGAGACCGAATGGGCACTACACCCAGAAGTGTTTCAGACACTGGTGAACAGATGGGGTCTACCAGAGATAGACCTTATGGCGTCTCGTCTAAACAACAAAGTCCCAAGGTATGGATCGAGAACAAGGGACCCAGGAGCGGTCCTTGTAGACGCACTGTCAGTAGAATGGAGGTTTCAGCTGGCGTATCTGTTCCCGTCAATATCTCTGTTACCCAGAGTAGTGAGAAACATAAAACAGGCAAAAGGAGCAATCATTCTAATAGCTCCAGCTTGGCCAAGAAGGCATTGGTACACAGATCTGTTGAGAATGTCCGTCGAAGCACCGATACTGCTCCCTCAACGTCCAGATCTGCTAATGCAGGGTCCTTGTTGTCACAGTCATCTGGATCGCCTATCTTTGACGGCGTGGCTGTTGAAACCTCTATCTTAGAGGCTAAAGGACTTTCGAAACAAACAAGTAATCCAAACTATGCTTAGAGCAAGAAAGCCTTCTTCGGCCCGTGTGTATCATAGAATATTGCAAGACTATATTCATTGGTGTACTGGAAAAAATTTAAATCCGAGATCTTTTAAAGTAGCTAGGATTTTGGATTTCCTTCAGGCAGGATTGGATAAAGGGTTGAAAGTTGCTTCCTTGAGGGTTCAAGTTTCAGCGTTAACTGTATGGTTTCAGCAGAAGATTGCTGATTTACAGGATGTACGTACGTTTTTTCAAGGAGTAGTACATATTCAACCTCCATTTGTTCCTCCTGCAGCTCCCTGGGATTTGAATTTAGTTCTTAAATTTCTCCAGGGTGCTCTGTTTGAACCACTTGAGCAGATCTTAAGTGGTTAACGGTTAAAGTTCTTTTTTTACTGGCAATGGCGTCAGCCAGAAGAGTGTCAGATTTAGGAGCATTATCATGTAAGTCTCGTTTCCTAAGTTTTTTTCCAGACAGAGCAGTTCTCAGAACGAGATCTAGCTATCTTCCAAAGGTGGTATCAAAGTTTCACCTGAATGAAGAGATTGTAGTCCCAGCTTTCCAGGTATCGGGACTTTCTGCGGGAGAAGCGTCGCTGGACGTGGTCCGGGCTTTAAGAATCTACATAGATCGTACTAGTGCCATCAGTAAAACAGATTCTCTCTTCATCTTCTACGGATTCCATAGAAGAGGATGGCCTGCTAGTAAACAGACGCTGGCGAGATGGCTCCGAATGGTAATATCAGAAGCTTATTCTCATGCAGATCTCCCTATTCCGGCTAATGTCTCTGCACACTCTACACGTAAGGTAGGTCCTTCTTGGGCAGCACAACAGGGTGCTTCAGCAGAACAGATATGTAGGGCAGCCACATGGTCTTCCATAAACACATTCATTAAACATTATGCCTTGGATACTTTTGCCTCTCATGATGCAGACTTCGGGCGAAAAAGGTCCTCCTGTGCAATCAGGAGCGTCCCCACCACTAAAATGGCTTTGGGAATCCCAATGTTATCCTGTGGATAATCCTGTGGACCCAGCCAGAGAAATATACGTTATGGTAAGAATTTACCATTGATAACGTGATTGCTCTTATGTCCACAGGTATCCAAAGGGATCCCACCCTGACGCATCTGATTTGTGGATCTAGACAATCACTAAAACCTCTTCCTTCTTGTATGGAAGGGTGTGCATGTGTGTTCTTAGTGCCTAAACAGGTCTCTGCCTGATGTTCCTGCCTAAAATCTCTGTGGAAAGAACTGATCTGACTGAGTCAGTGGGCGGGACTATATGGTGAAGGCCCCAATGCATCCTGGGAGGCCAGAAAGCTCGTGACCGTGTTGGTGCCATTTTCGCTGTCGCTCGACAATATCCCAATGTTATCCTGTGGATACCTGTGGACATAAGAGAAATCACGTTATCAACGGTAAGTTCTTACCATAACGTATATTTCTGATTTGAGCCGTTCTCTTAACATAAATCTTTAAGGCTCTCACAGCATCCAATGCTTCCGAAATAGCAGAAGCGCCAGAACTGGACGGAATTACAATAGGTTGATTCAAATGGAATGCGGAGACGACCTTCGGCAGGTACTACTGCCGAGTCCTGACCTCTGCTCTGTTCTCGAAAAAGACCAAATACCGACTTTTACACGTCTAGCAGAAGCCAGGGCCAGTAACATCACCGTCTTCCACGTGAGGTACTTGTCTTCTACCGTCATCAGAGGTTCAAACCAGGAAGACTGTAGAAAATTCAACACCACATTCAAATCCCAAGGTGCCGTGGGTGGCACAAACGGAGGTTGTATGTGAAGCACCCCTTGCAAGAAGGTCTGAACTTCTGGCAACACTGCCAATTTCTTCTGGAAGAAAATTGAGAGGGCTGAAATCTGTACCTTAATGGAACCCAGACGTAAGCCCTTATCCACACCAGCCTGCAGGAAACGGAGGAAACGTCCCAAGTGGAGCTCCGCAGGCGGATACGATCGTTCCTCGCATCAAGAGACATATCTTCTCCAGATATGATGATAGTGTTTTGACGTAACAGGTTTCCTGGCTTGAACCATGGTAGCAATGACCTTCTTGTAAAGGCCCTTGCAAGCTAGGATGTTTCGCTCAACCTCCATGCTGTCAAACAAAGCCGCCGCAAGTCTGGGTAGTGAACGGTCCCTGCTGAAGAATATCCCTTCTTAGTGGCAAAGGCCAAGGGTCATCTACGGACATGCCCAGAAGATCCGCGTACTAAGTTCTCCGGGGCCAATCCAGGGCAATCAGGATTGCCTGAACACTCTGGTGTCTGATCCTCTTTAGTACACATGGTATCAACGGAATTGGAGGAAAGAGGTAGACCAGCCGATACGGCCAAGACAATGTTAGTGCACCCACTGCGCTCGCCTAAGGGTCCTTGGTTCGCGAGCAATAGTAGCAAAGCTTCTTGTTGAGGCGAGACGCCATAATTTCGATTTGTGGGCAACCCCACCGGTTGATGAGCTGTTGGAACACCTGAAGGTGTAGTCCTCACTCCCCTGGGTGGAGATCGTGACGACTCAAGAAGTCCGCTTCCCAGTCGTCCACTCCCGGAATGAAGATTGCGGACAGTGCTCTTGCATTTCTTTCTGCCCAGAGGAGTATTTTTGACACCTCTCACATGAAGACCCTGCTTTTTGTCCCTCCTTGTCGATTGATATACGCCACTGCCGTGGCATTGTCCGACTGAACCTGGATCGCCTGATCCCTGAGTAGAGGTGAGGCCTGAATCAGAGCGTAGTATGCTGCCTGAAGTTCCAGAATGTTTATCGGAAGTAGGGCTCCTTGGGCAGACCACCTGCCCTGGAACTGAGCCCTTTGGGTGACAGCACCCCATCCTCTCAGCATGGCCGTAACTGGGGGGGGCTAGGAGGGCATGTGACCTGGGCGCCTGATCGGAGAGGGCGCCGATCCCCCCTTAACGCTCCCCTCCCTATGCAGCAGCGGTCGAGATGAAACTGAACATAAAATGCATCTCCCAGCAGCCCTTGCTGCCGGGAGCTGTAGTTTACTTTTGGTTTCATCTTTGCAGTGATCGGCAGGACAGGATTGAGGGGGCACAGGCAGGGGACAAGTTACCCCAGCCTTTCCCCACCCCCCTCTTCCCCCCCACTGCCATTAGTCGTGGCAGTGCACTCTAAACTAAGAAGATACAGTACCTGAGGTTCTAAAAGGGGGCGGGGCTAAACGGCACTGTACTGTACACAGTGCCTTGCCAGTTGCCACAGCAGCATGGTAGAATGGAGGGGATGTGAGCATCAGCATGGCCAAAACAGTGAGTATGACTCAGGGGAGGGCCGTGTGTGTGTGTGTGTGTGTGTGTGTGTGTGTGTGTGTGTGTGTGTGTGTGTGTGTGTGTCTTCTATACATGTGTATAAATGTTTGCTTGTGTGTGACTGTATGTGAATAGGTGTGTGACTACATAGCTGTATGTGTGCTTGTATGTCACTGTATGTATATGTGTCACTATATATGTATTTATGGGTGGTATTCATGTCGGTCACATGACCTCCACCGACATCCCGCCCCCTCACTATCCCGATGGTCGGCATAGAGTGGGAATAGAACCTGTGGCGACCGCAGATCGCCACCGAGCCCGCAGCGTGGCGAGCTGCACTCACCCCTCCCCGCCGGGATCCCGGTATCTGTATGCTGCCGGGATCCCGGCGTCGGTATGCTGACCGTCAGACATATTACACCCGTATTTATACAGGTGTGTGATTATATGTATGTATGTGAGTGAATGTATGTGTGCGTGTAAGTTTTTAGGTGTGTGACAGTATGTATTTGTATAGGTGTGTAATTTCGTGTATGTATCAATGTATGGGTTATTATTGTATACCCCTTTTACACCGCCAGCTAGTAACACGGGTTATTGGACATGAGCGTGCATAACCAGTGTTGCTGGTTGGTGTAAAAAGGTCCAGTTGGAATAATCCGGGTCAGTTGACCTGGTATTCCAACTCTGGTAGCTTGCAGGGTTGAACACGGGTTCAACCCGGCAAACTGTGCTGTGCAAACGGGAGTCTGGTCGATGCAACCCGGCTCCTGTTCACAGTGTATGTATGGGCGGCGCTTGGAGAACATTTGATCTCCAAGTGCCGTCACCGACAATGTCACCAACCTGGCAATATGCTAGGTTGGAATCTGCGGTGGGAAAGGGGCCTGAGACGGCTCGTGCCCGGGAAGCATCCATGTCAGGCTGCCGGGTGCGATCCACCTTAGTTGATATAACAGAGGTATTATTTTATCTTTATCCGTAGCCCAAATAAATAAAAATTGAAAGTAAAAAGTGTGAAAATGCCTAGATATCCCCTTTGCCCTTGTGGAGTTATATATATATATATATATATATATATATATACACACAAGAGAATAGAAATAAGGCGGCACTCAGGAGTCTTGAATGTGGTGAAACCAATAGGTGCTTTAGTCAACGTTTCGGGGATCGTGACCCCGTCTTCAGGACACACATAGTGAAACACTGTGATAACAAACATTAAATACCTTACCTGACGCCTCTCCGGCCGTCCTCGCCACGCCGCCGGTCAGTTTCCGGGATCCCGGCTTCCGGACTCCAGCGCGATCACATGACCGGAAGCCTGCTCACCAGACTGTCATTCGGGGGCGTGGGGGATCGTTGCCAGGATACGCCTGTCAACAATAACAGAGCACATCACGTACAGTGCCAAATATCTCTTTTTATGACAGGCTAGTGCATTCACTGCCTGAACGGACATATGTGGTAATAATACAATATAAATATGCACTACATAATAATAATGGTGGTCATTCCGAGTTGTTCGCTCGCAAGCTGCTTTTAGCAGCTTTGCACACGCTAAGCCGCCGCCTACTGGGAGTGAATCTTAGCATAGTAAAATTGCGAACGAAAGATTAGCAGAATTGCGAATAGACACTTCTTAGCAGTTTCTGAGTAGCTCCAGACTTACTCGGCATCTGCGATCAGTTCAGTCAGTGTCGTTCATGGTTTGACGTCACAAACACACCCAGCGTTCGCCCAGACACTCCTCCGTTTCTCCAGCCACTCCCGCGTTTTTCCCAGAAACGGTAGCGTTTTTTCACACACTCCCATAAAACGGCCAGTTTCCGCCCAGAAACACCCACTTCCTGTCAATCACACTACGATCACCAGAACGAAGAAAAAACCTCGTAATGCCGTGAGTAAAATACCTAACTGCATAGCAAATTTACTTGGCGCAGTCGCACTGCGGACATTGCGCATGCGCATTAGCGACTAATCGCTCCGTTGCGAGAAAAAAATAACGAGCGAACAACTCGGAATGACCCCCAATATGCATACTCCTGTGAAAACAAACAATCATAAAAAATGTTTTTAAAAACAAGATATATAGCAGCATAGTGTTATATCTTAAAGCTGAAAGCCTATTTGTTACGAAGGACCCTTAAGGTCTGTATTTCAGCCTAAATAGTGTCTGCCATCTCTGGCACTTGAAGCACATTTGCCCTAAGGCAATAACATGACTCAGTTCTCAATCCCATCATCAGCCTATGGTTATGAGTCAATAGACCAGGTAATTAAGCTTATGTACTATGTGTCGCGGGATCCTCACACCCATGTGCTATACTAGTGTGGAGACATTTATGGCTCCATTATTGCAGTCCCTTAAATGAAATTACTCATGCCAAGAGATTCGTTCAAACCTCTGGGGCTGAGTGTGTTGAGAGTCAGGATCCATCTGGTTTCCAGCTGTAATAAACGTTTGGCCCTATCGCCACCCCTTATGGAAAAAGGGGCCTGATCTATAATGCGGTATCGGACCGTGGCAAGGCTATGTCTGGCTTTGGCAAAGTGCCTGGCTACTGGCTGTTCGCTTGTGCCCGAGATCAGGGCCGCCCTGATGGCTGACCTGTGTTGCGTCATTCGGACCTTAAAACTACATTCAGTTTTCCCTACATAATATTGTCCACAAGGACACTTGAGCAGATACACAACAAACTTAGAGTTACAGTTGACCTATACCCTGATGTTAATCTTCTTTCCAGTGTATGGATGCTGGAAAGAGTCCCACGGGATCAAAAAGTTGCATGTGGTGCATCCACATTTGTAGCAACCATATCTCTGTTTTAAAAAATGTGAAGATGATGTCGGTTTTTTAGACACATCAGTCTTAACCAGAAGGCTCCTGATATTTTTGCTCCTCGTATAGCTTGGCATTAGTCTACTATTTTTAAACATCCAGAGCTCAGGGTCCGACTGAATAATGGGCCAAAGTTCCTTTGCTTTTTTTAGTGGTATGTGTACTAGCTGTGTTATACCGATTAACCCACGGAATGACATCACTACTGGAACTCTTGGCTTTGATCTCGAACAAACGGTGTCGGGGCTAGCTAAGTGCTTTCTGTCGAGCCTGTATCAACAACTCTGTAGGATAACCTCTGTCTTGAAATTTAGATATCATTGCTTCTAGTTGTGTGTCACGTGTGTCAGGGTCACTGTTGATCCTGCACACCCTAAGCATCTGAGAATATGGAAGACCGTAGATAGTGGATCTAGGGTGAAAGCTATCAAACCTGAGTATGGTGTTGCGGTCTGTCTCTTTTGTATACATGGATGTGCAGATAGCCCCATTATTAATGGAAACCTGGACATCCAAGAAATTAATCTGTTGTGTATCCATGACCATCGTGAGTTTTACCGGACTAGATGGTCATGGATACACAACAGATTCATTTCTTGGATGTCCAGATTTCCATTAATAATGGGGCTATCTGCACATCCATGTATACAAAAGAGACAGACCGCAACACCATACTCAGGTTTGATAGCTTTCACCCTAGATCCACTATCTACGGTCTTCCATATTCTCAGATGCTTAGGGTGTGCAGGATCAACAGTGACCCTGACACACGTGACACACAACTAGAAGCAATGATATCTAAATTTCAAGACAGAGGTTATCCTACAGAGTTGTTGATACAGGCTCGACAGAAAGCTCTTAGCCAGCCCCGACACCGTTTGTTCGAGATCAAAGCCAAGAGTTCCAGTAGTGATGTCATTCCGTGGGTTAATCAGTATAACACAGCTAGTACACATACCACTAAAAAAGCAAAGGAACGTACTAGCGCCCTATACGAGGTCAGCGGACTGCGGGGGCGCGCTGGCGGTGCCTCCAACCCTGTCTCTTCTCCCCCCCTATTCTATTCCCCCCTGTCTTTTCCCGTCTTCCCTTCTCTCTCTTCATGCTCTCTCTCTCTTTAGCCTTTTTCATTATATTGCTATAGTTACGAGTCTAATCTCCGGTTCCCAAACGACTGAATAGCCTCTGTTCACCACGTAGCATAATTCATTGCTGTTTCTCGTTCTAACAATTGTATGGTTAATGGCTCTTATTCTATTTTTTTTTCTTCTCTTTTCGCATGCTGGGAACCGCATGTTCTTTGTATTACGGTTATATCTCTGCTTCTGGTAGTATATTGTTACACGAAGCAGCTCACCCCATGTGTGGTGGGGAGCTGTTGTGATATTTATAACCTGAAAATTAAAATAAACAATTTAAAAAAAAAGCAAAGGAACTTTGGCCCATTATTCAGTCGGACCCTGAGCTCTGGATGTTTAAATAGTAGACTAATGCCAAGCTATACGAGGAGCAAAAATATCAGGAGCCTTCTGGTTAAGACTGATGTGTCTAAAAAACCGACATCATCTTCACATTTTTTAAAACAGAGATATGGTTGCTACAAATGTGGATGCACCACATGCAACTTTTTGATCCCGGGGGGGACTCTTTCCAGCATCCATACACTGGAAAGAAGATTAACATCAGGGTATCGGTCAACTGTAACTCTAAGTTTGTTGTGTATCTGCTCAAGTGTTCTTGTGGACAATATTATGTAGGGAAAACTGAATGTAGTTTCAAGGTCCGAATGACGCAACACAGGTCAGCCATCAGGGCGGCCCTGATCTCGGGCACAAGCGAACAGCCAGTAGCCAGGCACTTTGCCAAAGCCAGACATAGCCTTGCCACGGTCCGATACCGCATTATAGATCAGGCCCCTTTTTCCATAAGGGGTGGCGATAGGGCCAAACGTTTATTACAGCTGGAAACCAGATGGATCCTGACTCTCAACACACTCAGCCCCAGAGGTTTGAACGAATCTCTTGGCATGAGTAATTTCATTTAAGGGACTGCAATAATGGAGCCATAAATGTCTCCACACTAGTATAGCACATGGGTGTGAGGATCCCGCGACACATAGTACATAAGCTTAATTACCTGGTCTATTGACTCATAACCATAGGCTGATGATGGGATTGAGATCTGAGTCATGTTATTGCCTTAGGGCAAATGTGCTTCAAGTGCCAGAGATGGCAGACACTATTTAGGCTGAAATACAGACCTTAAGGGTCCTTCGTAACAAATAGGCTTTCAGCTTTAAGATATAACACTATCCTGCTATATATCTTGTTTTTTTTTTTTTAATTATGATTGTTTGTTTTCACAGGAGTATGTATATTATTTATTATGTAGTGCATATTTATATTGTATTATTACCACATATGTCCGTTCAGGCAGTGAATGCACTAGCCTGTCATAAAAAGAGATATTTGGCACAATTTGTTCTGTATTTTGCACTGTACGTGATGTGCTCTGTTATTGTTGACAGGCGTATCCTGGCAACGATCCCCCACGCCCCCGAATGACAGTCTGGTGAGCAGGCTTCCGGTCATGTGATCGCGCTGGAGTCCGGATGCCGGGATCCCGGAAACTGACCGGCGGCGTGGCGAGGACGGCCGGAGAGGCGTCAGGTAAGGTATTTAATGTTTGTTATCACAGTGTTTCACTATGTGTGTCCTGAAGACGGGGTCACGATCCCCGAAACGTTGACTAAAGCACCTATTGGTTTCACCACATTCAAGACTCCTGAGTGCCGCCTTATTTCTATTCTCTTGTATATACGGGCTGCAAGCCTGGATGGAGGGCACCGGAGCGCTTTTCACTATCAGCTGTATACCAGGGAGTGCCGGACCAGTACTTTATATATTTATATATATATATATATATATTTTAACATACATACATACATACATACGCACATTTAAATGCTTGAGGGGGAAGGGGCCCAAAGTTAATGGCTTGCCCCGGGTGACAAAACTCCTGGTTTCAGCCCTGCTCTCAGACTCGCATCTGATGTGAGGAGGATCCAATCCTGAATCCCAAAGCTTTCGGCCTTCCAGTAGGCTGGATGACTGCAGCCAACACAGGAGTGAAATCCTGGCCCAAGGCGACAGTTGAATCATCCGGTGCATCTGAAGATGTGAACTGGACCACTTGCTCTGGACATCCAACTGAAATGTTCTGGCGTGGACTCTTCCATACTGCATTGCCTCATAAGAGGCAGCCATCTTCCCCAACAATTGTATGCAAAGATGGATGGAGAACCATGCGGACCATTTCCTAGAGTGTTCTTGCTTTGTCCTCTGGTAGGAACACTTTTTGCGCCACAGTATCCAGTAGCATTCCCAGGAACAGGAGCCGCTGAGATGGCTCTAGGTGGGACTTCTGTAAATTGAGGATCCACCCATGGTGTGACAGAAGCTGGATAGTGCAATCTATAGGGAGCAATAGAAACTCCCTAGATTCTGCCTTTATCAGGAGATCGTCCAGGTAAGGGGCAATTTTGACCCCCTGGACCCGGAGCTGGAACATCATCACCATCACCTTCGTTAACACCCACGAGGCTGTAGACAGGCCGAAGGGTAACACCTGGAACTGGTAGTGGTTATTCAGCGGGGCAAACCTCAGATAAGCCTGATGAGGAAGCCAAATCGGGATATGAAGATGGGCGTCCTTGATGTCCAGGAAGACCAGGAATTCCTGTTCCTCCAGGCCTGCAATCAGTGCTCGTAAAGATTCCATCTTGAACTTGAGAACCTTTAGGTAAGGGTTCAAGGACTTCAGATTCAAAATGGGCCTTACTGACCCATCAGGTTTTTAGCACTACGAACAGATTGGAGTAGTAACCTTGTCCTTGTTGTTGCAGTGGCACTGGAACAATGACTTGAGACTGAGCCAACTTTTTGATAGCCAGCAGCAGCGTAACACGCATATCCTCCAAAGCTGGTAAGCTTGATTTGAAAAATCGTTGGGGTGGAGCACAGTCGAACTCCCGCTTGTATCAGTGAGAGATGAGATCTCTTACCCTGGCATCCTGGCAGGAACTGTCCCAGATGTGGCTGAAGTGACGCAACTGAGCTCCCACCTCGAGATTCCCTCAGGGTGGGCGTGCACCGTCATGCTGAGGCTTTAGTGGAAGCTGAACTGGTGTTCTGTTTCTGAGAGCCGGCAATGGCTGGTTTCTAAGGCTTACCTCTGGTGCCTTTAGCCACATTGGAGGCACCTCTGGCCCTAGATCGAAATCTGGAGGACCGAAAGGACTGAATAGACGGCCTCGGGTAGTTCCTTCTAGCTGGCGGGGCCCCAGATGGGAGAAACGTGGATTTCCCCGCAGTAACCTTAGAGATCCACGTATCCAGTTCACCCCCGAAGAGCCATTCCCCTGAAAAGGGAAAAGACTCCACATTGCGCTTGGATTCTGCGTCCACAACCCACTGACGCACCCACAAGGCCCTGCGCGCAGACACTGCCATAGCAGTGGTCCTAGCATTAATATTGCCAATCTCTTTGAGAGAGTCACACAGCACACGAGCAGTGTCCTGGATGTGTTTTATGAGAGTCACCGTAGTAACCTGGGAACTATTCTCTGAGAGGCCCTCCTGTGTGTGAGTGGCCCATGTATGAATGGCATGTGTCATCCAGCAACCTGCTGTGACCGGTTGGAATCTACAGCTGTGTAAATAGACTTCAATGTGGTCATTTTTCTATCCCCAGGGCCTTTTATGGTAAAGGAACCTGGAGCATGGAGTACCGCCTTCTTAGAAAGGCGTGAGACTGACATGTCCACAGCTGGGGGTACTTCACAGAATTTCCTGCCTTCAGGAACAAATTGGAAAGTGTGCAAAAATCGTTTTGACACTTGGTATTTTTTATCTGGATTTTTCCAGGCTAACTTAAATAGGTCCTCTAATTCTGTAGAATCTGGGAAAGTGACACTCTGTTTGTTCTGTGTGAAGAAAAACGACTGTTGAGTAGCAGCGTCCTTTAGAGGGAGTTTAAACACATCCCGTATAACCAGAATGAGGGGTTCAATACCCTGTGTAGAAGAGGCAGCCCCACCAGTGGGGTCCACTTACTTCCCATCCTCCTGTATTTCTTCCTCAGAATCTGAAAGTTAGGCAGGTAATCCATGTTTTTGGGGACTGTAGATATGGCGTGATGGGGGGGTATCAGCCCTAGCTGCCAGGTCTGCAACAGCCTGTTGTAATTGTTGAGTTTTATGGGCATTTGCAGTGAGCTGAGATGACATATCAGACATCATATTTTTGATTGCACCCAGCCAAGAAGGCTCTGGACTCTCCCCCACAGCCTCAGTGATTTGTGAGGACTGATTACATTGCTCACATGAAATGGAGTCAGAGGATCGAGGAGAAAATCTGGTCCTACACACACTGCACAACTTGTGTTTTACCATGATTGGAGTAACAATACAAACACATACATACACACACACAGACAAGTGTAAAACAAGCCTGCCCTTACTGTATGTGAGGGGGAGACAGAGAGAAGGCACCAACACACCAAGCTACCCAGCCCCAGTGAGGCTATTAGCTGATTTTTACTCAGTGAAACACTGTAAATAGTATTTCTCTGACGTCCTAGTGGATGCTGGGAACTCCGTAAGGACCATGGGGAATAGACGGGCTCCGCAGGAGACTGGGCACTCTAAAAGAAAGATTAGGTACTATCTGGTGTGCACTGGCTCCTCCCTCTATGCCCCTCCTCCAGACCTCAGTTAGATTTCTGTGCCCGGCCGAGCTGGATGCACACTAGGGGCTCTCCTGAGCTCCTAGAAAGAAAGTATATGTTAGGTTTTTTATTTTACAGTGAGACCTGCTGGCAACAGGCTCACTGCAACGAGGGACTAAGGGGAGAAGAAGCGAACCTACCTGCTTGCAGCTAGCTTGGGCTTCTTAGGCTACTGGACACCATTAGCTCCAGAGGGATCGACCGCAGGACCCGTCCTTGGTGTTCGTTCCCGGAGCCGCGCCGCCGTCCCCCTTACAGAGCCAGAAGCATAAAGATGGTCCGGAAAATCGGCGGCAGAAGACTTCAGTCTTCACCAAGGTAGCGCACAGCACTGCAGCTGTGCGCCATTGCTCCTCATACACACTTCACACTCCGGTCACTGAGGGTACAGGGCGCTGGGGGGGGGCGCCCTGAGCAGCAATAAAAACACCTTGGCTGGCAAAATAATCACAATATATAGCCCCAGAGGCTATATATGTGATAATTACCCCTGCCAGAATCCATAAAAATGCGGGAGAAAAGTCAGCGAAAAAGGGGCGGAGCTATCTCCCTCGGCACACTGGCGCCATTTTCTCTTCACAGTGTAGCTGGAAGACAGCTCCCCAGGCTCTCCCCTGTAGTTTTCAGGCTCAAAGGGTTAAAAAGAGAGGGGGGGCACTAAATTTAGGTGCAATATTGTTTATGCAAGCAGCTATTGGGGAAAATTCACTCAGTGATAGTGTTTATCCCTACATTATATAGCGCTCTGGTGTGTGCTGGCATACTCTCTCTCTGTCTCCCCAAAGGGCTGTGTGGGGTCCTTTCCTCAGTCAGAGCATTCCCTGTGTGTGTGCGGTGTGTCGGTACGGCTGTGTCGACATGTTTGATGAGGAGGCTTATGTGGAGGCGGAGCAGATGCCGATAAATGGGATGTCGCCCCCTGTGGGCCGACACCAGAGTGGATGGATAGGTGGAAGGTATTAACCGACAGTGTCAACTCCTTACATAAAAGGCTGGATGACGTAACAGCTATGGGACAGCCGGCTTCTCAGCCCGCGCCTGCCCAGGCGTCTCAAAGGCCATCAGGGGCTCAAAAACGCCCGCTCCCTCAGATGGCAGACACAGATGTCGACACGGAGTCTGACTCCAGTGTCGACGAGGTTGAGACATATACACAATCCACTAGGAACATCCGTTACATGATCCCGGCAATAAAAAATGTGTTACACATTTCTGACATTAACCCAAGTACCACTAAAAAAAAAAAGGGTTTTATGTTTGGGGAGAAAAAGCAGGCAGTGTTTTGTTCCCCCATCAAATGAGTGAATGAAGTGTGAAAAAGCGTGGGTTCCCCCGATAAGAAACTGGTAATTTCTAAAAAGTTACTGATGGCGTACCTTTTCCCGCCAGAGGATAAGTTACGCTGGGAGATATCCCCTAGGGTGGATAAGGCGCTCACACGTTTGTCAAAAAAGGTGGCACTGCCGTCTTAGGATACGGCCACTTTGAAGGTACCTGCTGATAAAAAGCAGGAGGCTATCCTGAAGTCTGTATTTACACACTCAGGTACTAGACTGAGACCTGCAGATAGTGCTGCTGCAGCGTGGTCTGTAACCCTGTCAAACAGGGATACTATTTTGCGAACATAAGACGTCGTCTTATATATGAGGGATGCACAGAGGGATATTTTGCCGGCTGGCATCCAGAATTAATGCAATGTCCATTCTGTCAGGAGGGTATTAGAGACCCGACACTGGACAGGTGATGCTGACTTTAAAAGGCACATAGAGCCTTATAAGGGTGAGGAATTGTTTGGGGATGGTCTCTGGGACCTCGTATCCACAGCAACAGCTGGGAAGAAAAATTTTTGCCTCAGGTTTCCTCACAGCCTAAGAAAGCACTGTATTATCAGGTACAGTCCTTTCGGCTTCAGAAAAGCAAGCGGGTCAAAGGCGCTTCCTTTCTGCACAGAGACGAGGGAAGAGGGAAAAAGCTGCACCAGTCAGCCATTTCCCAGAATCAAAATTCTTCCCCCGCTTCCTCTGAGTTCACCGCATGACGCGGGGGCTCCACAGGCGTAGCCAGGTACGGTGGGGGGCCGCCTCAAAAATTTCAGCGATCAGTGGGCTCGCTCACAGGTGGATCCCTGGATCCTTCAAGTAGTATCTCAGGGGTACAGGCTGGAATTCGAGGCGTCTCCCCCCCGCCGTTTCCTCAAATCTGCCTTGCCGACAACTCCCTCAGGCAGGGAGGCTGTGCTACAGGCAATTCACAAGCTGTATTCCCAGCAGGTGATAGTCAAGGTGCCCCTACTTCAACAAGGACGGGGTTACTATTCCACACTGTTTGTGGTACCGAAACCGGACGGTTCGGTGAGACCCATTTTAAATTTGAAGTCCTTGAACACATACATAAAAAAATTCAAGTTCAAGATGGAATCGCTCAGGGCGGTTATTGCAAGCCTGGAGGAGGGGGATTACATGGTATCCCTGGACATCAAGGATGCTTACCTACATGTCCCCATTTACCATCCTCACCAGGAGTACCTCAGATTTGTGGTACAGGATTACAATTCCAAACACTGCCGTTTGGACTGTCCACGGCACCGAGGGTCTTTAACAAGGTAATGGCAGAAATGATGATACTCCTTCGAAAAAAGGGAGTTTTTAATTATCCCGTACTTGGACGATCTCCTTATAAAGGCGAGGTCCATGGAGCAGTTGTTGGTCGGAGTAGCACTATCTCGGGAAGTGCTACAACAGCACGGATGGATTCTATACATTCCAAAGTCACAGCTGGTTCCTACCACACGCCTGCTGTTCCTGGGAATGGTTCTGGACACAGAACAGAAAAAAGTGTTTCTCCCGCAGGAGAAAGCCAAGGAGCTGTCATCTCTAGTCAGAGACCTCCTGAAACCAAAACAGGTATCGGTGCATCACTGCACACGAGTCCTGGGAAAAATGGTAGCTTCTTACGAAGCAAAATTCCATTCGGCAGGTTCCATGCAAGAACCTTTCAGTGGGACCTCTTGGACAAGTGGTCGGAATCGCATCTTCAGATGCATCGGCTGATAACCCTGTCTCCAAGGACCAGGGTATCTCTACTGTGGTGGCTGCAGAGTGCTCATCTTCAAGAGGGCCGCAGATTCGGCATACAGGACTGGGTCCTGGTAACCACGGATGCCAGCCTTCGAGGCTGAGGGGCAGTCACACAGGGAAGAAATTTCCAAGGACTTTGGTCAAGTCAGGAGTCGTCCCTACACATAAATATTCTGGAACTGAGGGCCATTTACAATGTCCTAAGTCTGGCAAGGCCTCTGCTTCAAAACCAGCCGGTACTGATCCAATCAGACAACATCACGGCAGTCGCCCATGTAAACCGACAGGGCGGCACAAGAAGCAGGATGGCGATGGCAGAAGCCACAAGGATTCTCCGATGGGCGGAAAATCACGTCTTAGCACTGTCAGCAGTGTTCATTCCGGGAGTGGACAACTGGGAAGCAGACTTCCTCAGCAGACACGACACCCGGGAGAGTGGGGACTTCATCCAGAAGTCTTCCAACTGTTGGTAAACCGTTGGGAAAGGCCACAGGTGGACATGATGGCGTCCCGCCTAAACAAAAAAACTAGATATTGCGCCAGGTCAAGGGACCCTCAGGCAATAGCTGTGGACGCTCTAGTGACACCGTGGGTGTACCAGTCGGTTTATGTATTCCCTCCTCTGCCTCTCATACCAAAGGTACTGAGAATAATAAGAAAACGAGGAGTAAGAACGATACTCGTGGTTCCGGATGGGACAAGAAGAGCTTGGTACCCAGAACTTCAAGAAATAATATCAGAGGACCCATGGCCTCTACCGCTCAGACAGGATCTGCTACAGCAGGGGCCCTGTCTGTTCCAAGACTTACCGCGGCTGCGTTGGACGGCATGGCGGTTGAATTCCGGATCCTAAAGCAAAAGGGCATTCCGGAGGAAGTCATTCCGACGCTGATAAAAGCCAGGAAAGAAGTAACCGCAAACCATTATCACCGTATTTGGCGAAAATATGTTGCGTGGTGTGAGGCCAGGAAGGCCCCAACAGAGGAATTTCAGCTGGGTCGTTTTCTGCACTTCCTACAGTCAGGAGTGACTATGGGCCTAAATTTGGGTTCCATTAAGGTCCAGATTTCGGCTCTGTCGATTTTCTTCCAGAAAGAACTGGCTTCACTGCCTGGAGTTCAGACATTTGTAAAGGGAATGCTACATATTCAGCCCCTTTTTTGTGCCTTCTGTGGCACCTTGGGATCTCAACGTGGTGTTGAGTTTCTTAAAATCACATTGGTTTGAGCCACTTAAAACTGTGGATTTGAAATATCTCACGTGGAAAGTGGTCATGTTATTGGCCTTGGCTTCGGCCAGGCGTGTGTCAGAATTGGCGGCTTTGTCATGTAAAAGCCCTTATCTGATTTTCCATATGGATAGGGCAGAATTGAGGACTTGTCCCCAGTTTCTCCCTAAGGTGGTATCAGCTTTTCACTTGAACCAACCTATTGTAGTGCCTGCGGCTACTAGGGACTTGGAAGATTCCAAGTTACTGGACGTAGTCAGGGCCTTAAAAATTTATATTTCCAGGACGGCTGGAGTCAGGAAAACTGACTCGTTTTTTTATCCTGTAGGCACCCAACAAAATAGGTGCTCCTGCTTCTAAGCAGACTATTGCTCGCTGAATTTGTAGCACAATTCAGCTGGAGCATTCTGCGGCTGGATTGCCGCATCCTAAATCAGTAACAGCCCATTCCACGAGGAAAGTGGGCTCATCTTGGGCGGCTGCCCGAGGGGTCTCGGCTTTACAACTTTGCCGAGCTGCAACTTGGTCAGGGGCAAACACGTTTGCTAAATTCTACAAATTTGATACCCTGGCTGAGGAGGACCTTGAGTTCTCTCATTCGGTGCTGCAGAGTCATCCGCACTCTCCCGCCCGTTTGGGAGCTTTGGTATAATCCCCATGGTCCTTACGGAGTTCCCAGCATCCACTAGGACGTCAGAGAAAATAAGATTTTACTCACCGGTAAATCTGTTTCTCGTAGTCCGTAGTGGATACTGGGCGCCCAATCCCAAGTGCGGATTGTCTGCAATACTTGTATATAGTTATTGCCTAACTAAAGGGTTATTGTTGAGCCATCTGTTGAGAGGCTCAGTTATATTTCATACTGTTAACTGGGTATAGTATCACGAGTTATACGGTGTGATTGGTGTGGCTGGTATGAGTCTTACCCGGGATTCAAAATCCTTCCTTATTGTGTCAGCTCTTCCGGGCACAGTATCCTAACTGAGGTCTGGAGGAGGGGCATAGAGGGAGGAGCCAGTGCACACCAGATAGTACCTAATCTTTCTTTTAGAGTGTCCAGTCTCCTGCGGAGCCCGTCTATTCCCCATGGTCCTTACGGAGTTCCCAGCATCCACTACGGACTACGAGAAATAGATTTACCGGTGAGTAAAATCTTATTTTCTCATACGTCCTAGAGGATGCTGGGGACGACATCAAGACCATGGGGTATAGACGGGATCCGCAGGCAGGGCCGCATTGGCCATTGCTGTTACCGGGGAAGTCCCCGGTGGGCCGAGTGGTGTGTGGGGCCGCCTCTCATATGTGGCTCCGCCCCCCTTCGTGTCACCCTGCGTCGCGGCAGCTATAGAGGAGGAGTCCTGCAGCAAAGCCGGCCCCAGCCATAACGCAGACTAGGGCCGACTTTGGCTGGTGCTGGGCACAGTGGGGCAGATCCTTACTCCTGTGCCACCACCTCCTCCCCTGGGCTCCAGCCTTCAGCCTGCTATGGGGGAATGTATAAAAGGGGCGTGGCCATGGGGGTCCGTGATTAGGCCACGCCCCCAACTTTGCCTGGGGTCAAGTGATCACCTGTGTGGCCCGTAGCCTGCCTGCCTCCCTCTGTGCTGTGGGGACCTGGAGGTAACATTTGACGTATGTATGTATGTATGCATGCATGCATACATACATACATACATACATACATACATATATGGGCTTGTGTGGAGGGTGGTAACTCCAGGGAACGGGGTGGGTGGGTGGGAGGGTTGGGTGTGTGTGGTGAATGGCAGCGCAGCGATCATGTCAAAACGGGGCTGATCTGCGCATCACGCTGCATTGAATAGCTCCAGAAGCTCCCTCCCGGTGCTATCCAATCCACGTTGAATTGAATGAACCCCTTAGTCTATCTCCCCCACTAAGTCCATCTTCTGAATATGTTTGCGTGCGTTTACTCCTCCCTCTCAGTCCATCTCCTGCATGTTTCTCCCAGCCTCTTTTCTCATTTTCACACCTATATCATTCTCCCTTATGCATGTTTCCTTCTGTTTATTCACTGACCACCTTCTGCCTTTCTCCTTCTGCATAGTTTCTGCCTCTCTCCCCTTTTATCTGCCAAGCTTCGGCCAGTCACTTGAGGCTTCTGCGCCAATGGGACAGCCACAATTGGAAGCATGCAGCCACCCTGTTTAAATAGGGGGCACAGCTTACTGCTGTACCACCTGATCCTACCTTTACTGCATTTCCACTGGGTGAACAATTCTGAGCAATTCGCTTCCCCATGCTTTGCTAATTGTTCCACTTTCTGCTGTCTGTTCCCTATCTGTGTGTATGCCTTCATCTATCAATCACCTGTCTCTCTTTCACCTTCTGTTAGCCCTCTTGTCTCCAGTTTCGTATGCGTGTTGTCTTGTCCCTACCAGGGCTTAAAGTGGTTCTGGAGAGGTAGTGGAACTTATTTCCCCCGCCACTGACTCCCCTCCCATTAAGCAGAGGCAGGGGCGATGGTAGGGTGTTAGACCCCCCCCCCCCCCGTGAACTACAAATTTGTGCCCTAACCCCCCTACTGTCTAAAGGAACAGTGCACGCAGAAGGCGCGTCACAAAAAAGGTGTGCGGCATCACATGGTAAGGGCGTGGCCACACAATAGTGCCCCCAATACAAATTATGCAACACAGTAGCACACTCTTAGGGGGATATTCAATTGTTTGAAAAGTCAGTTGGGTGTCTGTTTTTTCCTATCTAATAGACAGACACCCAACTGACTTTTCAAACATTTGAATTTCCCCCTTATTGTCATTACACTGTACATAGGCCCTCATTCCGAGTTGATCGCTCGCTAGCTAGTTTTAGCAGTTGTAAAAGCGGGGGGCACAAAGCGATTGTGGTGCATTTGATAGTGTATATTACTATTTAAAATCGCTTTTGGGCTGTGGACATACTGTGTTCACAGGCAATACTAGCGCTGGGTTTGTGAACTGGCTGCTCCTATCCTGTGTCCCTCTGACAGATTTTACTGTGGGTCTGTCCCCAAAATAAGTCCCAGTGTGTCTGTGAGTGTGGTGTACACGTGTGAGGCATGTCTCAGGCAGGGAGTTCCTCCCCGGAGGAAGCCATTTTAAGGACACAGAGTTGTAATGTGGTGGCGCTACCGGCACACCAAGAGCCTGCATGGGTGAAAGAGCTACGTGACAGTTGACAGTATGCATCTGATTAACCATAGATTAGATAAGTCTGAATCTAAGGCTGCATGCTGGAGAAAATCTGTGGAAGATGTGATTTTTCAGGATGCTGTTATTCCTTATGCGGGCGGCCCCTCTGGGTCACATAAGAGACCATTTGCAAATGTTGTAAACAATGATACCGACACGGATTCTGATTCTTGTGTCGACAATAGTGAATCCAGAGAGATAGATCATAAATTGGCAAAAAGTATACAATATATGATTGTGGCTATAAGGGATGTGTTGGAGGTTATTGAAAGCACTCCTGTACCTCAGGAAAAAGCTTATTTATGTAAGGAAAAGAAATCCAAAGTCACGTTCCCTCCTTCACACGAACTAAATGCTCTGTTTGAAGGGATGTGGGGGAATCCTGATAAAAAATGTCGTATTCCCAAAAGGATTCACATAGCTTATCCTTTCCCGGTTGAAGACAGGAAAAAATGGGAGTCACCCCCTGTGTTAGACAGTGCACTTTCCAGTTTGACAAAGAAGATAATTCTCCCTGCTCCTGGCACGGCTTCTCTTAAAGAGCCGGCAGACAGCAAAATGTTAACGACATTGAAATCCATTTAGTAATTTATGATCCATCTGCGCATCGGTGAGTCGCGCTATTGAAAAATGGTCAGAAAGCGTGTCATCAGAAATTGACACGATTGATAAATATGAGATACTCCTTAAGTTAGGGAATATCAAGGACGCTGCCGCCTACATGCTGGAAGCAATTAAGGATATTGGACTCTTGAGTTCACAAGCCGCTACCATGGCAGTATCGGCTAGGCGGGCGTTATGGATTCGCCAGTGGAACGCGGATGCAGATTCCAAAAGAAACATGGAGGCTCTCCCATATAAAGGTGAGGCCTTATTTGGCAATGGCCTGGATGCGTTAGTCTCGGCGGCTACCGCAGGTAAGTCAACATTTTTGCCCTCTGCGCCTGCATTGGCAAAAAAGACCTATCACCCGCAAATGCAGTCCTTTCGGCCCAATAAATACAAAAAGGCGAGAGGTTCCCCCTCCTTTGCAGGTAGGGGAAGGGGAAAGAAGCCCACACCGGCTCCAGGTTCCCAAGAGCAGAAGTCTACCCCTAATTCTGCCAAATCCCCAGCATGACGCTGGTACTCCCTTGCGGGTGGCCGCTCGGGTGGGGGCACGTCTCAAACTCTTCAGCCAGGATTGGATTCTGTCTTGCCTGGATCCCTGTTGCAAATAGTATCCCAGGGATACAAACTAGAGTTTCAAGATGTTCCCCCATGCCGGCCTTGCCAGCTTCTCCGCCAGAGAGAGAAGCAGTAACAGTGGCAATCCAAAAATTATGTCAAGACCAGGTTATAGTCCTGGTACCGTTGTCACAACAAGGGTGGGGTTTTTATTTAAGACTCTTTGTTGTTCCGAAGCCGTACGGCTCGGTCAGACCGATCCTAAATCTAAAAGATCTGAATTTCTTCCTGAAAAGGTTCAAGTTCAAGATGGAATCACTTCGGGCAGTGATTGCCAGTCTGGAGGCGGGGGACTACTTAGTGTCGGTGGACATAAAGGATGCTTACCTGCTTGTTCCCATTTATCCTCCTCACCAGGTTTATCTGAGATTTGCGGTTCATGATTGCCATTACCAATTCCAGACGTTACCTTTCGGTCTCTCCACGGCGCCGAGGGTACTCACCAAGGTGATGGCGGAGATGATGGTCCTCCTTCGTCAGAAAGGAGTCAATATAATCCCTTATCTGGACGACCTCCTGATAAAGGCGAGATCCAGGGAGCAGTTATTACAAAACATATCCCTCTCCCTGTCAATACTCCAACAACACGGGTGGATCATAAATTACCCAAAGTCACAGTTGGAACCGACGACAAGGTTGTCTTTCCTCGGGATGATTCTGGACACAGAAGTTCAGAGAGTATTTCTTCCGCTGGAAAAGGCTCTGGAAATCCAGAAAATGGTAAAAAAGAAATTGAAACCATCAAGTGTGTCGATCCATCAGTGCATTCGGTTGTTGGGGAAGATGGTGGCGGCCTACGAGGCCATACAGTTTGGCAGGTTCCATGCCAGAGTATTCCAGTGGGACCTGTTGGACAAGTGGTCGGGGTTACACCTACACATGCACAGAAAGATAAACCTGTCGTCAAAAACCAGGATTTCGCTCCTGTGGTGGATGCACAGCTCTCACTGCTAGAGGGACGTAGGTTCGGGATTCAGGACTGGGTTCTAGTAACCATGGATGCAAGTCTCCGAGGCTGGGGAGCAGTCTCTCAGGGAGAAAACTTCCAGGGACGTTGGTCACAACAGGAAGCCTGCCTTCACATAAACGTTCTGGAGCTAAGAGCCATTTACAACGGCCTTCAACATGCGGTACATCTTCTTCAAGACCGTCCTGTGCAGATCCAGGCGGACAATGTAACAGAGGTTGCATACGTAAACAGGCAGGGCGGAACGAAAAGCAGAGCGGCAATGGCAGAGGCGACAAAAATCCTCCGCTGGGCAGAAAAACATCTACAAGCTCTGTCGGCAATATTCATTCCGGGAGTAGACAACTGGGAAGCAGACTTCCTCAGCAGACACGATCTCCATCCAGGAGAGTGGGGCCTCAACCAAGAAGTCTTCGCAGAGGTGACAAGTCTTTGGGGAGTTCCTCAAATAGATATGATGGCGTCTGATCTCAACAAGAAGCTTCAGAGATACTGTTCCAAGTCGAGAGACCCTCAAGCAGTAGCAGTGGATGCACTGGTGACCCAGTGGGTGTTTCCGTCAGTGTATGTTTTCCCTCCACTTCCGCTGATCCCAAAAGTACTCAGAATCATAAGAAAGACAAGGGTTCGAGCAATCTTCATTGCCCCAGACTGGCCAAGAAGGGCTTGGTACCCAGATCTTCAGCAGTCACTCAAAGGAGATCCTCTGCCTCTTCCTCCTCAGGAGGACCTGCTGCAGCAGGGGCCGTGTGTGTACCAAGACTTACCGCGGCTACGTTTGACGGCATGGCTGTTGAGCACCGTATCCTAGCCAGGAAGGATATTCCTAAGGAGGTCATCCCCACCCTCATTCAGGCCAGAAAGGGAGTAACGTCAAAACATTACCACCGTATTTGGAGAAAATATGTGTGTTTGTGTGAATCCAGGAAAGCTCCTACGGAAGAGTTTCACTTAGGACGTTTTCTTCATTTTTTGCAGAATGGTGTGGAGACGGGCCTACGATTGGGATCAATCAGGGTCCAGATTTCAGCCTTGTCAGTGTTCTTGCAAAAACAATTGGCCTCTCTTCCAGAGGTTCAGACCTTCGTGAAAGGGGTTCTGTACATTCAGCCTCCATTCGTGCCTCCAGTGGCACCATGGGACCTTAACGTGGTATTGCAGTTCCTTCAATCGGATTGGTTTGAGCCTCTACAAAAGATAGAGTTGAAGTTTCTCACTTGGAAAGTGGTGATACTTTTGGCATTGGCATCCGCAAGGCGGGTGTCTGAATTGGGGTCCTTGTCTCACAAGAGCCCTTACCTGATTTTCCATGAAGATAGGGCAGAGTTGCGAACTCGCCAACATTTTCTTCCAAAGGTGGTTTCTGCTTTTCACATAAACCAACCTATTGTGGTGCCAGTAGTTACTGACACATTCACTGATTCAAAGTCTCTAGATGTGGTTAGAGCTTTGAAAATCTATGTTGCTAGAACAGCTCGTATGCGGAAAACAGAGGCTCTGTTTGTCCTGTATGATCACAACAAGATTGGCTGTCCTGCTTCCAAGCAGATTATTGCACGTTGGATTAGAAATATGATTCAGCAAGCTCATACTACGGCTGGATTGCCGTTACCGACATCAGTAAAGGCCCACTCCACTAGGAAGGTGGGCTCATCCTGGGCGGCTGCCCGGGGGGTCTCGGCATTACAACTTTGCCGAGCAGCTACTTGGTCAGGGTCAAACACATTTGCTAAGTTCTACAAGTTTGACACCTTGGCCGATGAGGACCTAAAGTTTGGTCAATCGGTGCTTCAGGGTCATCCGCACTCTCCCGCCCATACTGGAGCTTTGGTATAGACCCCATGATCTTGATGTCGTCTCCAGCATCCTCTAGGACGTATGAGAAAATAGGATTTTGGTAAATCCTTTTCTCCTAGTCCGTAGAGGCTGCTGGGCACCCGTCCCAGTGCGTATTTTACCTGCAGTTTAGTTATTAGAGTTACACAAGTTGTGTTATCTTGGTTTCAGCATGTTGCTGCAATTAGTTCATGCCTGTTGGCGTGTGTTATGTTGAATGCCATGTGTGCGGCATGGTTGAGGGTGTGAGTTGGTAGATATCTCACCACTAGTTAAGTAATTCCTTTCCTCGAAAATGTCAGTCTCCCTGGGCACAGTTCCTACAACTGAGATTTGGCGGAGGGGCATAGTGGGAGGAGCCAGTTCACACCCAATGAAAAGTCTTTGGAGTGCCCATGTCTCCTGCGGATCCCGTCTATACCCCATGGTCTTGATGTCGTCCCCAGCATCCTCTACGGACTAGGAGAAAAGGATTTACCGGTAGGTTATCAAAATCCTATTGTTATACATAAATATATATTCCCCCTGGGACATAGACTGTGCACAATAGCAGCTCTCCCCCTGAGATACACCCTGTACCAAGTTTCCAGCTTGTTTTTGCTTGTTTGGAGGAGCTGTGCGCGCTTGTTGCTGCTGCTGTGCAGAGGAAGGTGCCAAAATGCAGATGAGCCCGCTCTGAGAAAGTTCCGCCCCGCGCAATGGTGATAGAGCTTCAGAAATATTTATACTGGCAATGTCTCCCAAAAGTGTAAAAAAAAAAAACCCACACAAATGCAAGTTTTTCACTAACTGCTGCCAGTGTACCAGGGTGCTATAGCGGGTCCCCACCAGGAGGCTCCCGTATGCCTCCCCTGCGTGTCAGCTGCACCTGGAACCGAGGGCCCCCAGTCTGTACTCGCCACTGATGTCGCTTCAGACAATGTTAGGGGTGTGCAGCGTGCTGCGATTGCGACAGCCAAGGCGCAGTGCCCTGCGAACAAACAACCTCTCAGCGGGGAAGCGGCTCTGACACCTTCGCAAGGCCGGTGACCGCCCACCCCCACCCCACCCCAGCTCCCACGGTGCAGGTGTGCTGTTGCCCAAACAGCATACCGAAAATAACAAAGATTGAAAATAAACTGAAGAAAACTCTCTCCTCTCCTGAGGGCACTTTTTTCTAAACTGCCCGTGGGGGGGGGGGGGCATGGAGGGTAGGAGCCATCACACCCAGTTGAGGAAATTTAAAGTGCACTGGCTCCTTTGGACCCCATCTATACCCATCGTACTAATGTGTCCCCAATATCCCTTATGGATACTAGAGAAAATAGGCTTATCTTCATATTGTGCATAGGCCTTGCTGCAGCAGTTGAGCAAGTCTAAGGTCACAGAAGTCACATAGCCCAGTGCATGTGGCAGGTCATTTTTTCACCTGTCTGTGCATCCTTAGCTTCACAATATAGGACTTCCAATTTTGCTTTTCAGAGTTATTCCTCAGAACTTTCCATATCCCCTCAGGTTAATACGAAGATGGTAGCAGTTCCTGCAGTACTGCACGGAAGAAAGGGGAAAGTTGTGGTTGCGCAAGAAGGGAACAATCTCTCCTTAAGTGATAATTCAGCTTCCGTTCATTACAATTTCGGCTTCTCAGTGGGTAGATGGAAGAGTTCTGATTGCAGCTCTCTGCCTTTGGGCATACAGGTTTCCGCAGTTCCAGAGTTTTAGTGCTGGCAGAGTAAAACACGAGCAGGCAGTGTTAGAAACAACAGCTTGTCTCGCCAGTGTAGCAGCCAGTGCTAGTGACAGGCTTTGTACCCTGTTCTGGCCATAGTGACTGTTATCAAGGAAACCCCACTAGCGTACTCTTCTTATCGGAGCCACTCCTCTCATCCCATGTGCAGCAGTTGTTGTCAGACTGTCAGTGCTTAATTTATTGGTCAAGTCCATTTTCAATACGTTTCCTGCTAAGTTAGCCACACTGGAGATAGTTCCTACATTGCTTTAGTGACTTATGCTGATGAGCTAATACAGAATGGCACAGATCTTCAGCCAACAGGTAAGGTGGCACCGCACAGAGAGCCCTAAGACAAGTGTGAGAATGGCCACTTAAACAGGAGGTTTTTTCAGTATAGGTGCTGGAGAGCTGGCAAAACCAAGCTGCTCCAGGCCACGCTTTCTTCGTCTTTTGGCTTTAACAGTGTGGCTCTTGGAGATCTTGAGATCTATTTTCTAAGCCTTGGATGGAGATAGTCACTGGAGATAAAGTACCAGCCAATCAGCTCCTAACTGTCATTTTTCAAACACAGCCTGTGGCATGGCAGTAAAGAGCCGATTGGCTGGTGCTTTATCTCAGTTGACTTTATCTCCATCCAAGGCTTAGTAAATAGACCCCCTTGAGAGCAGCAGAAATTTAGAAGTGGTTGTGCAGACCATTTTAAAAGCTTGGAAAATGGTGTCTCACTTAACTGCCAAAGAGTTTGGAAGACTTATCCCATTTGGTGTGAACACTGGTGTCTCCTATTTCTAATTCCTGGATTAGGTAGGGAGTTTGCCGATTATCTGTAATGCGCAGCAAAGAGGTTGGCCAGGAACAAACTTAGAACAAAAGATGGGTTGGTTGATATGGGGAGGAGCTTCAGAATGAAGGTTTTTGTTTTGTTTTTTGAATTGCCCAGTTGATTTTCATTGCTATCATTAGATGTCCTTAAGATGCTGACACAGGCTATTGTGTTCTGTCTCTGCAGGGCTCAGATCTCTGTTAAGCAAGCAGTGGACTGGAAAAGGCTTCGGCCGAGAGCTCAGTCGACTTCTAGAGGTGTTGTACTCCAGTTCTCTCCAGCAAGAAGAAATGCAGGTAATATGCACACAAGGGGGAATATTCAATTGTTTGAAAAGTCAGTTGGGTGTCTGTTTTTTCCTATCTAATAGAGAGGAAAAAACAGACACCCAACTGACTTTTCAAACAATTGAATTCCCCCCAAGGTGTGATAAAACATTTGGATTGAATGTGATCTGTGCTACATTTTCTCAGTGCTTTGAATGGGAGGTTCGGTCTCTCTATGCTCTGAATTTGAGGCTCCGCACCTTCATTTTGTAGATTCTATAAAGGTTTTATTACTACCCCTTTCACACCGCACCTCGGACCCAGGATATTGCTGGGGCAACCCAGGTCGTGTGTCTGTGTGAAAAGGACGTTCTGGGTTTTCTGTGCCAGGATCTTCCAGGTAGGCTCCAGTGTGAAAAGGGGAACCTGAGTTACTCTACCCGATTCTCATTAATGCCTGTGTGACATTAACCCAAGGTGACACTTACTGTAGATTTCTTGTTCACTGTGAAAGAAATTCATGGGTCTGATTATTCTATATTATGGTAAACTTGCCCAAGCAACTAAGGGTGAGGATCCTTTTCCATTTGGCCTATACACATGAGCTGCTAGATTGGACTGATCCAATGTGATTGGAAAATGACAGCAACACAGGAGAATAGGGAACATCAGCAGACCAACTTCCCTACATGCCCAATGATGTTTCGATTGATGTTAATCTGATCATATTTGGGACACCTGCTCATTGTGGGGGCACTTTTCCTTGCAATATCAGCAGATCACTCACCTTCTGTATTACACAGTTTCATTCTGTAAACATGACAGCATACTAACAATCTACCACAGCAGTCAAGCAGAAGGGATACTGTCCCAATGTATGTGTCCTATTCGCTTTCTTAAATAAAATACTTTAAAACATATCTTAGAAAATGTTATTTTTGTCTTTTCTTGTTCGAGGCATGAATGTTTGTATGTTTTGGGGGTAATAGCTGCAATGTACAGAGACCAAACCTTGTGCCAGAACTAGGACTATTCTTTGAGCTATTTGCTCTGAACTGTAACATGTGATCTTTCCATTAACAGAGACTGCACCGTGCTGCGTGCCTCATTCAGGCCGTATGGAGGGGATTCCAGATGAGGAAAAGAATGAAAAAGCTTCCCAGGGCTGTGACTTCTTTGCAGCGGAGTTTTAGGTACAAACAATTACATCATTCATTTTTTTCAATAATGTGTATTATTCCTATAATTCACTTGTATAAAACAGTTTGGAAAAAGGTGTTAGACCTTCTGAGTATTTATGGTTGCATATTAGTATTATTATTTATTATTATTATTATTATTATTCTTTATATGGTGCCATAAAAGGGTCCTGCAGCACCTAACAAAGTACATATACAAATCAAGAAAACAGCGGCTTCCAGGTATATTCCATGGTATATAAACATTGCTCTATCAGCAGTCATGACACTGAAATAAGCAGGTTGGCTGTAACTGAGGTGTAGGTGCCGTTGTATGGAGTAGAAGATAGGCTGAGTAAGAGAATGAAAAGCACATGAGAAGAGAGGGGTCAGCATACAGACGCCGGGATCCTGGCTACCAGGATGCCGGCAGGGGGGCGAGCATAATGAAGCCCCTTGCAGGCTTACTGCACTCGCCGCGCTGCGAGCTCGGTGGCTCGATGCGCTCGCCACAGGTTCTGGTCCCACTCTATGGGTGTCGTGGACACCCACGAATGGAAATAGTACTGGGCCCACTGCTGGTATCCTGGCGTCGGTATGCTGCCTGCCAGGATCCCGACCACTGGTTACCAGACCGGGTAACACAGATGGGGTAGACAGTGCTCATAGGGTTAGGATGTGAGATGGCTGGGTTTGATGAAGTGGTTCTTGAGAGCCCATTTGAAGTTTTGTGGAGGGTTTGATAGGTAGAGAATTGTAGCGATAGGGGAGCAGCACGCGCAAAGTCTTGGAGGTGGGAGATAGAGGAGGTATTCAGTAGGGAGCAGAGGCGGCATGCAATTCTGGAGCAAAGAGAGTGGACAGGAATGTAAAGGGAGAGAAGGTCAGAGTTGTAAATGGGAGAGGAATGGGCGAGGGTTTAGTGAGTGGGAATTGGACTCCTGACAGGAGAGGGGAGCAAGGGATGGCTTGTAACATAGTGGAGGCAGACTTAGTATGTTGGAAGAGGAAGATGAGCCGGGCGGTACCATCGATGACAGACTTGAGTGGAGAGAAGTGGCAGTCTGGGAGGCCAGATGGGAGGAGGTTACAGTAGTTCATCTGGAGATGACCAGAGAGTGGATGAGGGTCTTCGAAGCATCCAGGGTGAGAAGTGGCCTGATCCTGGAAATATTTTTGAGATGGAAAAGGCAGGACTGCTAATTGTACTGAATGTATGTATGGTTTAAAGGAGAGAGAGAGAGAGGAGTCTAGGATAATTCCAAGAAAGGGCACTTGGGGGCTAGAGGAGATCGTTGTGCCATCAATAGATAATGAAATTGTAGGACGTGAGGTTATGCAGGTGGGTGGGAAGATGATCAGCTCTGTCTTAGGGCCCTTTTTTCAAGAATCACATTTGTAATGCGATCTGGGCATGGTATTGGAGCCCAGAATCTCACTGCATGCTGCGATTCTTAAGATGGCATGTATCATTGCACACCCGCAGGGACAGGTTTCTGGTAATACTCTGGTAGGTATGCGGTTAGCATACTGACAGTCAGCAGTCACAATACAGACGCTGGGATCCCGACAAGGGCACCGTACCAGCGAGGTAGACTATTCTCCCTCTATTGGTTTCCACGACACCCATAATGGGAGACTAGAACCCGCAGCGAGCCCGCAAGGGGCTTAGCTGCACTGCCCCCCACCGCCGGCATTCCACCGCTCGGGATCCCGATGTTGGCATAATGACATTCGGCATCCCGAGCGGCAGTATATCATACAGATTCCCCTCTGATATTACAAGTATATGCCAACAATAAAATATAAAAAACCATATCGGTAAATTGGAAGCACACACTGCTGTTCATCCACATGTGCAGCCTTCCTAGTGTGGAGTAAACATGAAGTGCAATTCTTAGCAATTTTCATTAAAAAAAACACAGTAAAACATCACAGTATAATATACTGTAGATTGGTTTGATGTATGATGACACCACATGTCCAATTATACATATGTATGTAGTGCAAATGGTTTCCTAGGCCCAAAATGTCGCAAATAGCATGCATAGAAGTAGCAGGAAAGTACATCTTCAATTGATTTATCAGAAGACCCCTCTTTTTTTTTTTTTTTTTTTTTTTATATAGTTCTCTTACACACTAAATGCTTGATTCACAGCCCATGAAATGGTAGGGAATACAGCCTTGTGGTCTTTCAGTATACTTCAAAACTCCATTGTTCAAGGCATAGGTGTTTTTTTTATAATGGGTGTACTGTGCGTGGTGTAGGGTACCCCACACTACACATCCTGCACCCATATTTAATTACTTACCTCAGAGTCCTACGTCAGCACTGCTGATGCTGGAGAAATCACTCTGAAAATGGAGCTGTGGCCATTTTCCCAGTGATTCGTGCAGGCACAGTACAGATTTGTCTCTGGGAACACGGCAAGCGCCGTGTTTCTGGAGACATGCACATGTGCAATGTCTTCGGCGCCACAGAGAGGAGTCTGCACACAGGTACCCTCGTCTCTTATGCCATCCTTGGTTCAAGGATGTAAAATGTGAGAGCAAAGCACATCTAATGCTTCACCATTTTCTCTTACGTCCTAGAGGATGCTGGGGTCCATGTTAGTACCATGAGGTATAGACGGGTCCACCAGGAGCCATTGGCAATTTAAGAGTTTAATAGTGTGGGCTGGATCCTCCCTCTATGCCCCTCCTACCAGACTCAGTTTAGAAAATGTGCCCGGAGGAGCCGGTCACAGCTAGGGGAGCTCTACAGAGTTCTCTTGGTAAAGAGTATTTTTATTCTTTCTTTTCAGGTTTTTTATTTTACAGGGAGGCTGTTTGCAGTGTGGGACTGGCGGAGGGGGAGCAGTGTCCGCCCCGCGGGGTCTTGAGCCACTGCTCCCTCTGACTGGACGTTGGCTCCAGAGGGGTATGATCACGCCCCGCCGCAGGGGAACGCTCGCCCCGGCAGCAAACCGCCACCCCCTCAGAAGCTGAAGTGTGGCGAGTCAGTCACTGTCCCCCTTGCAAGCGGGGGGGACAGTGTGAAGAAGGCGGCTACAGAGTCAGGAGCGCGGTTGTTCCCGCGCTCCTGGAAGGCTCAGCGGTACCTTGGTGCGGCACTGGAAGGGAACGCCCTGGGCCAGCTCCGGACCCTACACTGGTTTTTTTCAGCATGTCGGGGTCTGCGGACCCAGGTCAGCAAATTCCTCTGGGCCAGTATAATCTTCATGTGAGCGGGAAGACAGTGCCATTGAAGAGGGAGGAGCTTCTCCTCAGAGCGGACCCAGCAGCGTTCAGCGCCATTTTTCCTGCCTGCAGTCACAGTTCACTGGATCCAGGTCCCTCCAGAGCTTTCTCCAGCAGTCTGTACGGTACCAGGGGGCTGTAGAAGGGAGGGGAGGCTGCTTAAAGGCTGTGTCACCTATTAAGGGACACAGTCAGCGCTGGGAAGGGACTCCCTTTACCTAAAAAGCGCTGTGTGTGGGTTGACTCCAATCTCTGTGTCTCGCTGCCATTCTTGGGGGGGAAACTCTGTCTTCATAATACCCTGTGTGTTTGTGGGGTGTTTGAGTGTGTGTGCAACATGTCTAGGGACACTGTTTAATATGCTGCAGAGGATTTGTCTTCCCAGGAAGACTCCATTCCATGTAATCAGGATTGCACTGTTTTAGCGCAGATCCCAGCTAGAGAGCCAGAATGGTTAGTCTCTCTGAGGGGGACTATTTCTCAGATTTCTGATAGGGTGGCTAGGACTGAGCATGCCACTCAGGTCCTCCAGTCCTCTATGGTGGTTTGGTCTGATTCTGCCTCCTTGGGGTCCCCTGTGGTACATTCTCATAAACGTGCGCTTGCAATTATGCAGGATGACACGGACAGCGACTCTGACGATGCAGATGGTGATGGGGATGTGTTTAGGGGGACGGCATCACTAGCCAAGGGGGTGCAGTTGATGATTGAGGCTGTTAGGGATGTTTTACACATTTCAGACACAGCGCCGGAACAGGTGGAGGAGGCCTTCTTCACAGATAATAAGAAGTCCACCCCCCACACTTTCCCGGCATCCAAAGAATTGAATGCTATCTTTGAAAATCCATGGGAAACTCCGGAAAAGAAATTCCAGATTCCCAAGAGGGTGTTGGTGGCTTTTCCCTTTCCAGAGGAAGATGGGAAGAGATGGGAGTCCCCGCCGATAGTCGACACATCTGTATCCAGGCTGTCCAAACAGGTAGTTTTACCGGTCCCGGGATCTACCGCGTTAAAGGACCCGGCAGATCGCAAGGTGGATGCTACGCTGAAATCCATTTACACGGCTTCTGGGGCTATATTGCGGCCTACTATAGCCTGTGCTTGGATTGCTAAAGCTATTGCCAGGTGGTCGATCACTCTGCAGGAGGAATCGTCTACACTGGACAAAGGTGACGTTGATTTGATTTTACGTAATACTCAGGATTCTGCAGGGTTCCTGGTGGATTCCATGAAGGACCTGGGTTCCATGGCTGCAGGGATCTCCTCCATGTGAGTCTCGGCTCGCAGAGGTCTCTGGCTACGCAACTGGTCTGTGGACGCGGAATCCAGGAAGTTTGTGGAAGGCCTTCCGTACAAGGGTCAGGCTCTCTTTTGGGGAGGCGCTGGATGCGTGGATTGCCACGGCTACCGCGGGTAAGTCTCCTTTTCTCCCCTCAGCTGCACCGGCTACGAAGAAGCCCTTTTCATCTAACACATCACAGTCCTTTCGGGCCGCGAGGCCTAGAAAGAATAAGCCTTCGAACACCTTCTTCAGAGGTGGTCGTGCCAAAGGAAAGAAACCCACTCCCACAGGTTCCCAGACCCAGAAGCCCGCTTCTGATACTCCTCTAAGTCCTGCGCATGACGGTGGACAGCTAGGCCTGGAGGAAGGTCAGGTGGGGGCGAGACTCCGGCAGTTCAGCCGCGTCTGGGTGTCGTCGGGTCTGGACCCCTGGGTTCTGGATATAGTGTCCAGGGGGTACAGACTGGAGCTTCAAGATCCCCCGCCTCACCGTTTCTTCAAGTCAGGCTTACCAGCGCTGCTGGCGGACAGGACAATTCTTCTGGAGGCCATCAGGAATTTGGTGGTGTCAGAGGTCATTTTTCTCTTCAGCAAAGGAACAAGGGTTATTATTCGAACCTTTTTGTGGTACCGAAACCGGATGGTTCGGTACGGCCTATTCTAAATTTAAAGTCTTTGAACCCTTATCTCAAGGAGTTCAAATTCAAGATGGAATCTCTGAAAGCTGTCATTTCAGGGCTGTCGGAGGGGGAGTTCCTGGTGTCCCTGGACATCAAGGATGCTTACCTTCACATTCCCATTTGGCCACCGCATCAAGCTTATCGCAGGTTTGCACTGATGGACGATCACTATCAGTTCCAGGCGCTGCCGTTTGGCCTCTCCACAGCACCAAGGATCTTCACCAAGGTGATGGCGGAGATGATGGTTCTCCTCCGCAAACAGGGGGTGAACATAATTCCATATCTGGACGATCTCTTGATCAAGGCGTCATCCAGGGAGAGGATGTTGCGGTCCATCGCGCTCACGACACAGCTGCTCAGGAAGCACGGTTGGATCCTGAACCTTCCAAAGTCTCATCTGGAGCCTACAAGGCGGCTGTCTTTCCTGGGAATGATCCTCGACACGGAAGTGCAGAGGGTATTTCTCCCGGCAGAGAAAGCGTTGGTGATTCAAACAATGGTCCGGGATGTCCTACGGCCTACCCGGGTATCGGTTCATCAATGCATCAGGTTTCATGCTCGACCTTTTCAACTGGACCTCTTGGACCAGTGGTCGGGCTCTCACCTACACATGCACAAGAGGATACACCTGTCTCCGAAAGCCAAGATTTCACTCCTCTGGTGGCTGCAACTTCCACACCTTCTGGAAGGGAGAAGGTTCAGAATTCAAGACTGGATCCTTTTGAACACAGATGCAAGTCTAAGAGGTTGGGGAGCGGTCGCTCTGGGGGAAACTTTTCAAGGACGATGATCGGATCAAGAGTCACTTCTCCCAATAAACATCCTGGAACTCAGGGCCGTTTACAACGCCCTTCTGCAAGTAGCACACCTTCTACAGGATCGGGCTGTTCAGGTGCAGTCGGACAACGTGACCACAGTGGCCTACATAAACCGACAAGGCGGAACGAAGAGCAGAGCTGCCATGGCAGAGGTGTCAAAAATCCTCATCTGGGTAGAAAGGCACGTGGTGGCGATGTCGGCAATCTTCATTCCGGGCGTAGACACCTGGGAAGCAGACTTCCTCAGCAGACACGATCTCCATCCAGTGGAGTGGGGCCTCCATCCGGAGGTGTTCGAGGATGTAACCGGTTGGTGGGGGGTTCTTCACATAGACATGATGGCCTCCCGCCTCAACAAGGAGCTACGGAGGTACTGTTCCAGGTCAAGAAACCCACAGGCAGTGGCGGTGGACGCACTGGTAACACCTTGGGTGTTCAAGTCGGTGTATGTGTTCCCTCCACTTCCTCTGATACCAAAGGTTCTTCAACTCGTGAGAAGAACAAAGGTTCTGGCAATCCTCATTGCTCCGGACTGGCCAAGGAGGGCTTGGTACACGGATCTGCTGGATCTTCTGTTGGAAGATCCACGGCCGTTACCTCTTCGGGAGGATCTGCTTCTGCAGGGGCCGTTCGCTTATCAAGACTTACCGCAGCTTTGTTTGACGGCATGGCGGTTGAACGCCAGATCTTAGCTCGGAAGGGTATCCCGAGTGAGGTCATTCCTACCCTGATACAGGCCAGGAAGGGTGTAACGTCTAAGCATTACCATCGCATTTGGAAGAAGTATGTTTCTTGGTGTGAGGCCAAGAAGTTTCCGGCGGTGGAGTTTCAACTTGGACGTTTTCTCCTTTTCCTGCAAGCAGGAGTGGATATGGGACTGAGACTGGGCTCCATCAAGGTCCAGATCTCTGCTTTGTCCATCTTCTTCCAAAAACAATTGGCTGTTCTTCCTGAGGTTCAGACCTTTTTGAAAGGGGTTCTGCACATCCAGCCTCCCTTTGTGGCGCCTACGGCTCCATGGGATCTTGATGTGGTGTTGCAGTTCCTGCAATCTACTTGAGATCAGACTCCTGTAGAGGCTCAAACCAAGTTTCTCACGTGAAAGACGGTCACTTTGTTGGCCTTGGCTTCTGCACGACGTGTGTCGGAATTGCGGGCTTTACCTTGTAATAGCCCCCATCTGATCGTCCATGAAGACAGGGCGGAACTTAGGACTTGTCCACAGTTCCTACCTAAGGTTGTGTCGGCTTTCCACATCAACCAACCTATTGTGGTGCCAGTGGCTACTGACTCCTCAATTACTTCAAAGGCCTTGGATGTAGTGAAGGCTTTGAAGATTTACGTGAAGAGGACGGCTCGTCATAGGAAAAGTGACTCTCTGTTTGTCCTCTATGATCCAAAGAAAATTGGATGTCCTGCTTCTAAGCAGTCGATTTCACGCTGGATCAGGTTCACTATCCAGCATGCTTATTCCACGGCAGGATTGCCGTGTCCGAAATCCGTAAAGGCTCACTCTACTCATAAAGTGGGCTCTTCCTGGGCGGCTGCCTGTAGTGTCTCGGCGATACAACTCTGCCGAGCGGCTACTTGGTCTGGATCGAACACGTTTGCCAAGTTTTACAAGTTCGATACTTTGGCCTCTGATGACCTCAAGTTTGGTCAGGCAGTGTTGCAGGAGCCTCCACGCTCTCCCTCCCGTACTGGGAGCTTTGGTACATCCCCATGGTACTAATATGTACCCCAGCATCCTCTAGGACGTAAGAGAAAATAGGATTTTGGTTACCTACCGGTAAATCCTTTTCTCGTAGTCCGTAGAGGATGCTGGGTGCCCGCCCAGCGCTTCGTTTTCCTGCATTGCTGGTATGAATCTCGCCACTATCTGTGTAATTCCTTCTCTCGAAGTATGTCGTCTCCTCGGGCACAGTTTCTAGACTGAGTCTGGTAGGAGGGACATAGAGGGAGGAGCCAGCCCACACTATTAAACTCTTAAAGTGCCAATGGCTCCTGGTGGACCCGTCTATACCCCATGATACTAATATGGACTCCAGCATCCTCTACGGACTACGAGAAAAGGATTTACCGGTAGGTAACCAAAATCCTGTTTTCCACATAGAAAAAATATTTTGATAGGGTATTTAATAACACAATATTATGGGGAGCTGTACGGAGACTATTTAACCAATCTCCATGCAGACACAACCCTATTCAAAATGGAGCCCATGCTGTAAGTCGGTAATGCTTTGCCATCCCCATCTATTAAATCAATGGGGAGAGGGTTTAATACAAATACATACTGGATTTCTTCTGTTATTGCTTACAATTTTTACTTAGTAATGTAAGGTAGCATTATGGCACTACCCAATGTTCCTGTATTTCTCTAAATAACACATTTTCAGTTATATCATGTTTATTTGTTGCCTTCACAATATGCAGTGTTTCATAATCTATAATTCTAGAGTGCATGGGAGTTCAGTCTGTGTGGGGGAAAACGTGAAAATATGTAGTACTGTTATTAGAAATACATTACAAGCAGTTTCATAACTTCCCATATCTAGAACAGCCACTTTCATGCAGAGAAAAGTGTTGTGAAATACTACATGTGCACCTGCTGGTCATATGTGAAATGTACGTCACACCCAAATATATTTTTTATTAGGTATGTTTGTGAAAAATGTTTTTCAATCATAAACTAAGTACACCAACAACATAGACATGTGCGCAACATCACATCCAAGAGAGTAGTAAAACTTAAAATCAACAAGTTACTTGAAAAATTACTTATAATTACAAGTGAATAAAATGTGATACAATATATGCTGTAAGAGGATAAGAGGCCATTCATGCATAAGAAGTGTTGGGGACACCCAGAGAATATATGACAGGGATATGCTCCAGTTCCAAGCAGAGGCGGATTTAGACCTCATGGGGCGCTAAGCAAGATGCCAATTTGGGACTTCTCTATAACCCCTAATAGCACAGTCACTGCCTGACCCATCCACAGTAGCTGCAAGCTTGCCAGAAAGTAACTCGTCTTCAACTGTATATCAAAAACCCTGCGCCATAGTGAATGTACCCCATATAGTTAGAAATATGAATTTAGAGAAATAGGTTGTTTTTTTTTGAATAGTGTTTTTATTCAACAGCATAATTAATGATACAGACATTTCAGTGTACACTGGGAAGCACATTTGACATTACACAGTATATTGAACCATACACCTCTCCAAGGATATACATATACAAAGGACGTTCCCAGTATTGCTGTTCCCGTGCATCCTTCCCACATAATACATATTTTCTGAAGTCCGTAAACAGATCATGATCCACATACTTAACATTTTAGATATTTTCTCCCCGAACCATTATTGTAAATACCCCGTCTAGTAGGCCAGTAATAGCCCACAACCCCTCTAACCCAAAACAAAACCCCCTTAAACAAACTCAAACCTAGCCAACCTAAAGTGTGTGAGGTGTGGTACAGTAGCAAAATAATTAAACAAAATACGATAAAGGAGAGAGAGAGGTCCGGCTCAGCGCCTCAGGGCCCAAATAATGCACCACGGCGACGGCCAGTGCCCCCTAAATCCGTAGGGCAAGGGATGAGTATGTGGAATTGATCCAAGGAGACCATATTTTCTCGTATTTGGTAAGGGCATTATATTTCATATATACATAGCGGTCTTTCAATAGGGTATCATTTACCAAACCCTGGAATGCAGGTATCGTAGGGGGATGCGGAGCCATCCATGCCCGCGCAATACACACCTTAGAAAGAGCGCACATACTGCGGGCATATATGCCCTCCCAACGAGACCCAGGGTCAGGATTGCCCACCCCCAAAATACAAAATCTCGGAGTCAGCAAGCCTCTCGGTATCCCCGTATGTTCCAGAATTGACCCGACCCCAGCCCAGAACGCCTGCAGCAACGGGCATTCCCATGTAAGGTGCCAGAAGGTACCTCCGGCGGCCCCGCACTTAGGACAAATATCAACACTATCGGTCCTAAATCTGGCCAGCCTGCTTGGCGTCATATATGATCTGTGCAAAATGAAGAGCTGTATCGGTTGGAACCGCAGTGATTTGGTGACCTGGCTCGAGTTACCCAGAGCACCCTCCCAATCTTCCCCGTCTATGGGGCCCAAGTCACACTCCCAGTGCTCCCGAAGATTCGAGAGCGGGTCTGCATGAATTGTTTGAAGAAGGTACGAGTAGGTGAAGGAGATCACCTTGACTCGACCCAGTGAGTGTAGAAATGTTTTTATGGGGAAGGGGAGGAGCGCCGGGGGAGAATCTCCGAACTGTGCCTGCAAGGCGTGCCTGAGCTGTAAGAATCTGTAAAAGTGAGAGTTCGGAAGTCCAAACTCCTCCTTTAATTGCTGAAACTATTTCAATGAACCATCGCTATATAGCTGAGACATTGAAATTATCGAATACGGAGCCCACACCTCCCTACCCTCGAGAGACCCCAGTTCACTGAGCGATGTGGAGTGCCATAGGGGAGTATCTGGGTCCATGCCCTCATACCAGACAGGCCCTTTAAAGCTAGCCAAATCTTCATGGCCTGAAAGACCATAGGAGGTGAGAATCTAGAAGGACTCCCCCCCCCCCCCCCCGCCCCCCCCCGCCCCCCCCACCACCACCACCAGGACCTGCGCCGGGGAGAGATCCGGGTAATAACACCTAAGGAACGCCTAGCATAAACCAGCCTCCTCCCCTCCTCGGAGCCAAATACCGATATGTGACAACTGAGCAGCGTAGTAATACAATTGGAAGTGAGGCAAGGCCAAGCCGCCGTCCGTTTTTTGTCTGGTAAGGGTAGATAATTTTATTCTAGACCTTTTATTGGCCCAGATCAGGGACGTTATGACACTATTTAATTTCCTGAAGAAGGCTGGAAAGATGTACACAGGGGACTGCAAGAGAACATACAGTAGTCTGGGCAAAACTACCATTTTAATGAGGCCAACCCTGCCCGTGACTGTCAGCGGAAGCTTACACCAAGCTCACGACTTGCGCACAAATGACTGTACAAGAGGATCAAGGTTCAAGGGCACAAAGTCTGATGGATCGTTAGTAACTAGGATCCCAAGGTACTTAAACTGGTCTGTCCAACATAGTGGCAGGGATAGTCTCGGAACCTGGGGGGGAGAGCCCATAATGGGCATAATAAATGATTTGGACCAGTTTATGCAGAGACCTGAAAACCCACCAAAGGTCTCTGACCCGCAACACAGTAGGCATATCCACCGCGTAGTCTCGGAGGAATAACAGCAAGTCATCCGCATAAAGAGCTATTTTGTCAGTGCATGAACCCGTATCAATTCCCCCAATGTCCGGGTGCGACCTAATCAAACAAGCCAGGGGCTCGATGGCTATGGCAAACAAGGCAGGAGAGAGGGTGCAACCCTGTCTGGTGCCCCGTGTCAAAGGAAAGGAGGAGGAGATGTAGCCGTTTACCAGGACCCTGGCGCGTGGATTTTGATATAACAATCTGATCCATTGTATAAAATTAGGGCCAAAGCCCATGTTCCTCATGACTCCCCACAGGTAGGGCCACTCAACGCTGTCGAATGCCTTGGCCGCATCCAATGAGACCACAACCGCGTCCGAGGGGAAGTCATGAGGAGCCTGCAAAATAGTGTACAGCCTGCGCAAATTAATGGACGTGGATTTCCCAGGCATGAAGCCAGATTGATCCGGATGAATTATAGATTCAATAACTAAGTTGAGCCGGACCGCGAGAATTTTCGCCAGGATCTTGGCATCGGTGGGGATGAGGGAGATCTGCCTGTAGGACTCCAAAAGTTTAGGGTCCTTACCAGGTTTTGGGAGCATTATAAGGACAGCCTCGGACATTGAGGGAGGAAGGCGGTTAGCGGCAAATATATCAACATACATGTCATGCAGCTTAGGACCAAAGAACTTAATGTACTGTTTATACAGTTCCGTGGGAATACCGTCACTACTAGAGATGAGCGCCTGAAATTTTTCGGGTTTTGTGTTTTGGTTTTGGGTTCGGTTCCGCGGCCGTGTTTTGGGTTCGACCGCGTTTTGGCAAAACCTCACCGAATTTTTTTTGTCGGATTCGGGTGTGTTTTGGATTCGGGTGTTTTTTTCAAAAAACCCTAAAAAACAGCTTAAATCATAGAATTTGGGGGTAATTTTGATCCCAAAGTATTATTAACCTCAAAAAACATAATTTACACTCATTTTCAGCCTATTCTGAACACATCACACCTCACAATATTATTTTTAGTCCTAAAATTTGCACCGAGGTCGCTGTGTGAGTAAGATAAGCGACCCTAGTGGCCGACACAAACACCGGGCCCATCTAGGAGTGGCACTGCAGTGTCACGCAGGATGGCCCTTCCAAAAAACCCTCCCCAAACAGCACATGACGCAAAGAAAAAAAGAGGCGCAATGAGGTAGCTGACTGTGTGAGAAAGATAAGCGACCCTAGTGGCCGACACAAACACCGGGCCCATCTAGGAGTGGCACTGCAGTGTCACGCAGGATGTCCCTTCCAAAAAACCCTCCCCAATCAGCACATGATGCAAAGAAAAAGAAAAGAAAAAAGAGGTGCAAGATGGAATTATCCTTGGGCCCTCCCACCCACCCTTATGTTGTATAAACAAAACAGGACATGCACACTTTAACCAACCCATCATTTCAGTGACAGGGTCTGCCACACGACTGTGACTGATATGACGGGTTGGTTTGGACCCCCCCCAAAAAAGAAGCAATTAATCTCTCCTTGCACAAACTGGCTCTACAGAGGCAAGATGTCCACCTCATCTTCACCCTCCGATATATCACCGTGTACATCCCCCTCCTCACAGATTATCAATTCGTCCCCACTGGAATCCACCATCTCAGCTCCCTGTGTACTTTGTGGAGGCAATTGCTGCTGGTCAATGTCTCCGCGGAGGAATTGATTATAATTCATTTTAATGAACATCATCTTCTCCACATTTTCTGGATGTAACCTCGTACGCCGATTGCTGACAAGGTGAGCGGCGGCACTAAACACTCTTTCGGAGTACACACTTGTGGGAGGGCAACTTAGGTAGAATAAAGCCAGTTTGTGCAAGGGCCTCCAAATTGCCTCTTTTTCCTGCCAGTATAAGTACGGACTGTGTGACGTGCCTACTTGGATGCGGTCACTCATATAATCCTCCACCATTCTATCAATGTTGAGAGAATCATATGCAGTGACAGTAGACGACATGTCCGTAATCGTTGTCAGGTCCTTCAGTCCGGACCAGATGTCAGCATCAGCAGTCGCTCCAGACTGCCCTGCATCACCGCCAGCGGGTGGGCTCGGAATTCTGAGCCTTTTCCTCGCACCCCCAGTTGCGGGAGAATGTGAAGGAGGAGATGTTGACAGGTCGCGTTCCGCTTGACTTGACAATTTTGTCACCAGCAGGTCTTTCAACCCCAGCAGACCTGTGTCTGCCGGAAAGAGAGATCCAAGGTAGGCTTTAAATCTAGGATCGAGCACGGTGGCCAAAATGTAGTGCTCTGATTTCAACAGATTGACCACCCGTGAATCCTTGTTAAGCGAATTAAGGGCTGCATCCACAAGTCCCACATGCCTAGCGGAATCGCTCCGTGTTAGCTCCTTCTTCAATGCCTCCAGCTTCTTCTGCAAAAGCCTGATGAGGGGAATGACCTGACTCAGGCTGGCAGTGTCTGAACTGACTTCACGTGTGGCAAGTTCAAAGGGCATCAGAACCTTGCACAACGTTGAAATCATTCTCCACTGCACTTGAGACAGGTGCATTCCATCTCCTATATCGTGCTCAATTGTATAGGCTTGAATGGCCTTTTGCTGCTCCTCCAACCTCTGAAGCATATAGAGGGTTGAATTCCACCTCGTTACCACTTCTTGCTTCAGATGATGGCAGGGCAGGTTCAGTAGTTTTTGGTGGTGCTCCAGTCTTCTGTACGTGGTGCCTGTACGCCGAAAGTGTCCCGCAATTTTTCTGGCCACCGACAGCATCTCTTGCACGCCCCTGTCGTTTTTTAAAAAATTCTGCACCACCAAATTCAAGGTATGTGCAAAACATGGGACGTGCTGGAATTTGCCCATATTTAATGCACACACAATATTGCTGGCGTTGTCCGATGCCACAAATCCACAGGAGAGTCCAATTGGGGTAAGCCATTCCGCGATGATCTTCCTCAGTTGCCGTAAGAGGTTTTCAGCTGTGTGCGTATTCTGGAAAGCGGTGATACAAAGCGTAGCCTGCCTAGGAAAGAGTTGGCGTTTGCGAGATGCTGCTACTGGTGCCGCCGCTGCTGTTCTTGCGGCGGGAGTCCATACATCTACCCAGTGGGCTGTCACAGTCATATAGTCCTGACCCTGCCCTGCTCCACTTGTCCACATGTCCGTGGTTAAGTGGACATTGGGTACAACTGCATTTTTTAGGACACTGGTGAGTCTTTTTCTGACGTCCGTGTACATTCTCGGTATCGCCTGCCTAGAGAAGTGGAACCTAGATGGTATTTGGTAACGGGGGCACACTGCCTCAATAAATTGTCTAGTTCCCTGTGAACTAACGGCGGATACCGGACGCACGTCTAACACCAACATAGTTGTCAAGGACTCAGTTATCCGCTTTGCAGTAGGATGACTGCTGTGATATTTCATCTTCCTCGCAAAGGACTGTTGAACAGTCAATTGCTTACTGGAAGTAGTACAAGTGGGCTTACGACTTCCCCTCTGGGATGACCATCGACTCCCAGCGGCAACAACAGCAGCGCCAGCAGCAGTAGGCGTTACACGCAAGGATGCATCGGAGGAATCACAGGCAGGAGAGGACTCGTCAGACTTGCCAGTGACATGGCCTGCAGGACTATTGGCATTCCTGGGGAAGGAGGAAATTGACACTGAGGGAGTTGGTGGGGTGGTTTGCGTGAGCTTGGTTACAAGAGGAAGGGATTTACTGGTCAGTGGACTGCTTCCGCTGTCACCCAAAGTTTTTGAACTTGTCACTGACTTATTATGAATGCGCTGCAGGTGACGTATAAGGGAGGATGTTCCGAGGTGGTTAACGTCCTTACCCCTACTTATTACAGCTTGACAAAGGGAACACACGGCTTGACACCTGTTGTCCGCATTTCTGGTGAAATACCTCCACACCGAAGAGCTGATTTTTTTGGTATTTTCACCTGGCATGTCAACGGCCATATTCCTCCCACGGACAACAGGTGTCTCCCCGGGTGCCTGACTTAAACAAACCACCTCACCATCAGAATCCTCCTGGTCAATTTCCTCCCCAGCGCCAGCAACACCCATATCCTCCTCATCCTGGTGTACTTCAACACTGACATCTTCAATCTGACTATCAGGAACTGGACTGCGGGTGCTCCTTCCAGCACTTGCAGGGGGCATGCAAATAGTGGAAGGCGCATGCTCTTCACGTCCAGTGTTGGGAAGGTCAGGCATCGCAAACGACACAACTGGACTCTCCTTGTGGATTTGGGATTTCAAAGAACGCACAGTTCTTTGCGGTGCTTTTGCCAGCTTGAGTCTTTTCAGTTTTCTAGCGAGAGGCTGAGTGCTTCCATCCTCATGTGAAGCTGAACCACTAGCCATGAACATAGGCCAGGGCCTCAGCCGTTCCTTGCCACTCCGTGTGGTAAATGGCATATTGGCAAGTTTACGCTTCTCCTCCGACAATTTTATTTTAGGTTTTGGAGTCCTTTTTTTTCTGATATTTGGTGTTTTGGATTTGACATGCTCTGTACTATGACATTGGGCATCGGCCTTGGCAGACGACGTTGCTGGCATTTCATCGTCTCGGCCATGACTAGTGGCAGCAGCTTCAGCACGAGGTGGAAGTGGATCTTGATCTTTCCCTAATTTTGGAACCTCAACTTTTTTGTTCTCCATATTTTATAGGCAGAACTAAAAGGCACCTCAGGTAAACAATGGAGATGGATGGATTGGATACTAGTATACAATTATGGACGGACTGCCACGGTTAGGTGGTATAAAAAAACCACGGTTAGGTGGTATATATTATAATAATAATACAATTATGGATGGACGGACTGCCTGCCGACTGCCGACACAGAGGTAGCCACAGCCGTGAACTACCGCACTGTACACTGGTTGATAAAGAGATAGTAGTATACTCGTAACAACTAGTATGACACTATGACGACGGTATAAAGAAAGAAAAAAAAATACCACAGTTAGGTGGTATATATTATAATAATAATACAATTATGGATGGACGGACTGCCTGCCGACTGCCGACACAGAGGTAGCCACAGCCGTGAACTACCGCACTGTACACTGGTTGATAAAGAGATAGTAGTATACTCGTAACAACTAGTATGACACTATGACGACGGTATAAAGAATGAAAAAAAAACCACGGTTAGGTGGTATATATTATAATAATAATACAATTATGGATGGACGGACTGCCTGCCGAGTGCCGACACAGAGGTAGCCACAGCCGTGAACTACCGCACTGTACACTGGTTGATAAAGAGATAGTAGTATACTCGTAACAACTAGTATGACACTATGACGACGGTAAAAAGAATGAAAAAAAAACCACGGTTAGGTGGTATATATTATAATAATAATACAATTATGGATGGACGGACTGCCTGCCGACTGCCGACACAGAGGTAGCCACAGCCGTGAACTACCGCACTGTACACTGGTTGATAAAGAGATAGTAGTATACTCGTAACAACTAGTATGACACTATGACGACGGTATAAAGAAAGAAAAAAAAATACCACGGTTAGGTGGTATATATTATAATAATAATACAATTATGGATGGACGGACTGCCTGCCGACTGCCGACACAGAGGTAGCCACAGCCGTGAACTACCGCACTGTACACTGGTTGATAAAGAGATAGTAGTATATTCGTAACAACTAGTATGACACTATGACGACGGTATAAAGAATGAAAAAAAAAAACCACGGTTAGGTGGTATATATTATAATAATAATACAATTATGGATGGACGGACTGCCTGCCGAGTGCCGACACAGAGGTAGCCACAGCCGTGAACTACCGCACTGTACACTGGTTGATAAAGAGATAGTAGTATACTCGTAACAACTAGTATGACACTATGACGACGGTATAAAGAAAGAAAAAAAAATACCACAGTTAGGTGGTATATATTATAATAATAATACAATTATGGATGGACGGACTGCCTGCCGACTGCCGACACAGAGGTAGCCACAGCCGTGAACTACCGCACTGTACACTGGTTGATAAAGAGATAGTAGTATACTCGTAACAACTAGTATGACACTATGACGACGGTATAAAGAATGAAAAAAAAACCACGGTTAGGTGGTATATATTATAATAATAATACAATTATGGATGGACGGACTGCCTGCCGACTGCCGACACAGAGGTAGCCACAGCCGTGAACTACCGCACTGTACACTGGTTGATAAAGAGATAGTAGTATACTCGTAACAACTAGTATGACACTATGACGACGGTATAAAGAATGAAAAAAAAACCACGGTTAGGTGGTATATATTATAATAATAATACAATTATGGATGGACGGACTGCCTGCCGACTGCCGACACAGAGGTAGCCACAGCCGTGAACTACCGCACTGTACACTGGTTGATAAAGAGATAGTAGTATACTCGTAACAACTAGTATGACACTATGACGGTATAAAGAATGAAAAAAAAACCACGGTTAGGTGGTATATATTATAATAATAATACAATTATGGATGGACGGACTGCCTGCCGACTGCCGACACAGAGGTAGCCACAGCCGTGAACTACCGCACTGTACACTGGTTGATAAAGAGATAGTAGTATACTCGTAACAACTAGTATGACACTATGACGACGGTATAAAGAAAGAAAAAAAAATACCACGGTTAGGTGGTATATATTGTAATACAATTATGGATGGACGGACTGCCTGCCGAGTTCCGACTGCCGACACAGAGGTAGCCACAGCCGTGAACTACCGCACTGTACTGTGTCTGCTGCTAATATAGACTGGTTGATAAAGAGATAGTATACAATACATACAACAATATACTACTATACTGGTGGTCAGGCACTGGTCACCACTAGTCACACTGGCAGTGGCACTCCTGCAGCAAAAGTGTGCACTGTTTAATTTTAAATTAATATAATATTATGTACTCCTGGGGGCTCCTGCTATAACAACCTGCAGTGCTCCCCAGTCTCCCCCACAATTATTATAAGCTTTGCCTTTTATACATTGATGTGCAGCACACTGGGCTGAGCTGAGTGCACACAGACTGAGTCACACTGTGTGACTGGCTGCTGCTGTGTATCGTTTTTTTTCAGGCAGAGAACGGATATAGCAGAGAACGGATATATTATATTAAAATAAATAAAAGTTAACTAACAACAACTGCACTGGTCACTGTGGTAAACTCTGTCTGACTCTGCACAATCTCTCTCTCTCTTCTAATCTAATTTCTAATGGAGAGGACGCCAGCCACGTCCTCTCCCTATCAATCTCAATGCACGTGTGAAAATGGCGGCGACGCGCGGCTCCTTATATAGAATCCGAGTCTCGCGAGAATCCGACAGCGTCATGATGACGTTCGGGCGCGCTCGGGTTAACCGAGCAAGGCGGGAGGATCCGAGTCTGCTCGGACCCGTAAAAAAAACATGAAGTTCGTGCGGGTTCGGTTTCAGAGAAACCGAACCCGCTCATCTCTAGTCACTACCTGGGGATTTACCACTAGGAGACACCTCCACCGCCGCCGTCACCTCCTCCAGAGTCAAAGGCGCGTCTAAAGCATCCCTAGCCTCAGGGGAAAATTTAGAAAGGGGTATATTTGTCAGGTACAGGTCTAAGTCCTCCATGGAGCATGTCAGCTGACTATCATAAACCTCCCTAAAGTAAAGGAGGAACATCCGTGCAATATCAGGGGTGTTATCTACCGTGGAGCCGTCAGGGCCAAGCAGCCGCGCTATCGTAGTCCCAGGTCGGTCATAATGCACCAAATGGGCCAGCAAACTACCTGGTCTGTCCGCCTGCATATATATATTAGTGGCCCTAAACAAGAGGGAGCGTGCATTTTTGTCTGAAAGGTGAGCCAGCCAGGCCTCCTGAGCCATCAGCCAACGGGCCTTTAGCGCAGGGGTACCCTCGGTCAGATAGCGTGTCTCCAGGTCGCTACACTCAGACTCAAGCTGTCTCTTCGTTGCCCTACGAGCTACCTTGCAGGCAGCAATTTTGCCAATCAATGTACCACGTAAATAAGCCTTGAATGCATCCCAAACAACCGTGGCCGGGGCCGTGCCCACATTATCCGCAAAAAATCCCTCCCACATGGACGCTAAATCCGGGCAGTCGCCCAGCTGGGCCAACCAAGACGGATGCAACTTCCAATACGACTGTCCCCTCTGGCAGTCCCCATCCAGCGAGAGCATCAGGGGTGAGTGGTCAGACACCCCCCGTGCCTCGTAATGAACATCCGCTACACCAGGCAAAAGCTCAGGTGAGACCAGGGCCAGGTCGATTCTGGAAAAGGAGCCGTGCGTACTAGAGAAGCAGGAGTATTGCCGAAGCGTAGGATACCGAGTCCTCCAGACATCCACCCACTGCATACTATCTAGAAAATCCGCAAACTTAGATCTAGATGAATTCGGGTCGCCCACCGCCCCTGGATCCCGAGGGGTCCTCCATCTGTCCAAAGAGACATCCAACACATTGTTGAAGTCCCCCAGGCAGATGACAGGAGTGTGGGGGGAGGAAGCAACAAATGAGGCGGCCTTCTGCAGGACATCATACGAAAACGGGGGAGGAACATACACAGACAATAGGAAAAAATTACGGGAATACAATTTATATTCTAGAAACACGTATCTACCATATGGATCTGTATTTACCTTGATCAACTCAAACTGTACAGTCCTCTTTATCATTACCGACACCCCTCGGGAATGGGAGGAGTGCGAGGAATGATACGCCCAACCCACCCAAGGCCTGCGGAGCGACAACAGCCTAGTACCCTCCAAATGGGTTTCGCTCAGACAAATAATGTCCGGGCCATATTTCTTGATCATTTTAAATACTAAGGATCGCTTTACTTTGTTGTTAATGCCCGGACATTCCACGCCAAGAATTTTAAGGGAGACATGTCAGCCAATGTACCAACAGGGACACAGCACTCCTAGATACCAGAAGGCAAAAAGGAAATACCATCATCAATGCCTTGCGGGCAACTGCCCGCCCGTACGGTGCTCCACTCCCGCAATCATATCGTCCGCAGGCCCCGGTCCCCGAGCCGAACCCCATAAAACAGTACAACCTCACCACACTGTCTGATTGACAAATATATAGACACCAGAAATCTAAAAAACAGAACAAAAAAACTGCTGAGAAGCCAACAGCGGCCCCCGAACAACCCCCCACCTCGTATACCTCCCGGAACTGTGGCATACACATATCCCTAAAAGAACTCTAGCCCTGGAGATCCCAAAGCCTACGGCAACACTGTACTAGGCGTACAGATCAAAAACAACCCCAACACAAAAACCCTTATACGTCTATACCACTTTTCAGCAAAGTCCAGAACCACTAAACAAGAGGAAGCTCCCCGGACTTATACTTGCGGATTGTAGGCCCATGGAGGAGGGTGACCTGGTGTCAGTCTGGAGCCAGCTGGCGGACCCCTGGAGCATATCTGTCCAACCAGGAAGCCGCCTCCCTTGGCGAGCTGAAGAACTTGGTCTCCCCATCTGCCACCACACGTAGATTCAGGTCACGAAGACGTTGCTTAATGGGAAGAAACTGGGCCCGGTCTTTTTGAACGTCCGCTGCAAAGTCCGGAAATGCCGACACCCGGATTCCGTTCCGGAGCAGGGGGCCCTTCACGCGTCCCATGCGCAAGACAGAGTCCCGATCCTTATAGTGCAGGAATTTTGCAATAAAAGTTCGTTGCGGGGCGCCTGGGGGCAAAGGCCAGAAGGGCACTCGGTGAGCCCGCTCCACTGCAAACTGGGAGGTAAAGGATTCAGCGCCGTATGCCTCTTTTAGCCAGGACTCCAGGAAATCTTCAGGGTGTGCCCCCTCCTCCTTTTCAGGTAGGCCCACGAATCTCACATTATTTCTGCGGAGTCTGCCCTCCATATCCAGGAGTTTAGTTTGCAGTGTCGAGACTTGTTGTGTAACTGCAGACACAGATCGTTGCATAGGGCCGCTGAGGTCCTCCAGATTAGAGACCCGCGTCTCGGTTTCGCCCACCCTCTCCCGGACTCGCTGGACGTCCTGTCGCAGCAATGATAAATCGCACTGCACCTTCTCCATTTTGTCCGACAGGCGTTGCTCACTGGCCGCTATGGCCTCCAGGACCTGCTGGATGGAAGGAGCAGATGGCTGTACATTCACCCCTGAGTCGGCCCCGGCCGGGGGATCCATTCTGGCAGAAGGGGAGGGCTTAGGAGATGACTGCGTCGGCTGGGTTGCAGGCTGTCGAGCAAACCTCTCCAATTTAGCCGAGGCCGCGCTCTGGCCGCCCCTCACCATCGTATCAAGGCCCAGCAATACTCAAAGTCCCAATATTCAGTGTCAAGAAGAATAACAGTGGGTGGTGAATGCAATATCAACAGCACACCAGGGACCAGGACATCCAGCTGCAATACTGAAGGGGGAAGGGGGGACCAGAGAATCCAGTGGTATATATCTAGTGTATGATATTCCAGCAGCAGAAGGCAGGACAGCAGGGACCAGCACAGTTCATCCAGCCCAGTTCAATCTTCATATACACTGCACCATGCAGTGAGGAGGGACACAGGGAGCTGTAGACAAAATGGCCACCCAGCACACTGACTCTCCCTTCTTCACTCACTGCATCAGCCTTCAGGGGAGCAGGATTGTGCCAGTGTGGAGCCCTGGGGGTGCAGGAGTGGGGTGCCGCTCTCCTCTGGTGCCGCTGGCTGCTGTGGCCGCCGCGGGTGCGCGATCGCGTACGTGCGCACGCGCCCGGCGTAGCTCCGTAAATTGAGGCCGGGGACTTGTTTGCGGCCTAGGCCCGAAGTCCGGGCGGCCGCTGGCGCGAGCCGGGAGCGCTTGCACGGGTCCTCCAACGATGACCGCCGCCTCCCCAGTGCCGCTAAATAGGAGAGGAGCCAAGGGAAAGCCACAGAGAGAGCCCCAGGATTTGCTCAGGATTAATATCCAGGGAGCTCCTCAATCCTGCTGCCTAGTCTAGAGAAATATTTAAATCTTCAAATAAATATACAGTCGTGAGTCCAAAATGAGAATCCTAATCCCAGTCTCGCCTACACATTGTACAAAACTCCGACACATGGACACATCCACAGCAAAAGAATTATATTTAGGGCAAAAGTTGAGGCCAAATGCCCAAGCTAGGAAGACGCATCCGTGTCCAGTAGACCCTATGTACTAAATAGAGTTGTACCTGTTGAAATCAGGCTTAAGCCGAGAGAGACAAGTTAAATCATCCAGTCATCATTGGACATAGGGACCAAATCACCCTCCTACTGTAATTTCAGAGGCTGCAGCCTCCCATACCCAAAATACCAAATGTATTTAGTAAGCAACAGTAGGCATTAGCTGGGATGTAGGATTAATGATCCACAACACAGCTGATGTGAAATGTATTATTCGCTATACATCACAAGCAGATATTTTAGACTAAAATGGCCTAATTCTTATACCATGAACAAATACCTTATTCAGACTTGGAAGTACTAATTTCTCATGTTTGTTAAATATCATCTACTATTATTAATCGATAATATTTTATTCTTGCAGAGTAACATTTTTGCAAACATTTTATTCACCACATACAGAAGAAGCAGCAATGCTCAGATATGTTAATGCAGCAGTAGGCGCCTGGCATAAGTGAACGCCTCCTGCTTGCATTTGTGATACAGTCCTGCGTCTGACACAGCATCAGATCACTTGAGACACTATTGGCTAGCTAAGTGACCCATAGGGTCACGCAGGCTGGCCTCCGCAGCTCCTTCAAAAAGACTAGGAAATCTCCTCCATCAGAAGACAATGAACCTGCCCTTGCACTATCACAAAACAGATGCAACGCGCCACCATTTTGTGAAACTGCTGCCGTCGCCACCCCATCTCTGTCTGCAGATTGTCAATCACTTAACAGCTGCGGCTGTAGTGCGTCTGACAGTGCAGGTCCTGTACTGCAGATGTGTAGTATGGGTCCTGCACATGCGCAGTGTACCGAACACCGATACTTTGCGTCTGGAGCAGCAAGAGTTGGGACCTGAATCAGTCCCAGTGTTCCTCTGGCTCCCCCACATTACCAGAGAGCCAGCTCTCGATGCTTGGGGAAAAAAGGGCCTAATTCAGACTTGTACATAAACCCAATGGTTTACATAAAAATGTTATGGTTTTGGGGCTGCGCATGTGCAGAACAGGTCTTGCAATATCATAGTGTTTGGGGGGGGGAGGGGGGCGGAGCAATGGTGACCTATAACACCGTTCTTCGAAACGGGGGGGTGTTGCCTTGTTTTGAAGGCTTGACTGGTCCAGGGTCTGCGTCGTCGTACACAGATTTACTGGACCCAAGTGTCCGGATACAATGACCAGCCTGAATACGCTTCAGGTTAGGTGCTTAAAACCCTTGCAAATCATGGCCAATGGTGATCAGAGACTGCGTCCTTAGACACAGCACTCGGATCTTCCAAATGCATACAGGAGGCATCTATTTCCTACAGACGTCTCCTGCTGCATTTGAAGTTTAATTACATGGAATTGTACAGATGCTTCTTTGCTGCTGTACATTTCCACACAGTCATGAGTTAGGACTTTGCCCTAAGTCAATACATAATGCTGAAACTAGGGGCAACAAATGCAGGGAAAATAGGAATGATTAAGGGAGTTAGCTCTCAACTTTAGGTAAAGGGGGATTCCGTTCCTTTGCTGTACATATAAGTCATATTAAATTGACCCTTAATTGTTAATCTATCCTGTAAACCAAAATCTCATTTGAAGGCTTCTGATATTGATACCTTTCTTAAATTTAGAGCTAAGCGAGAGTTAGAAATGAATCAGCTGAAGAGACAGAGAGAGGAAGAACAACTACGAGAACAGCTGCAGCTGCAGAGGCTCAGAGCAATGAGGGAGTTTCGGGAAAAGCAGCTCACTCTCCTGGAAATTGTCCATGCAGGTAAGAACAATGCTTTATGTTCCATTCCAGAGTTGCACACAAGCCAGCTGCAATTACATTCACGTTGTGTGCATGACACTAAATGCTGATATTGGTCAAGGCAAGCTGTAAGCATCTATGTGATGGCACTGCCCCTAACCACATGCTTTGTTTCATAGCAGTTATCATTATCTCCATGTGTTTACACCAGCCCTATCCTTGGTGCAAGAGATCCTACTGAAATCAGATGGGATAAGGGCTAATTCAGGTTGGATCTCAATCCGTGATCTAACCACAATAATTACATTCGCCCAGCGGCCACATGCGCAGGTACCGTCCTGCACATGCACAAGCAGTAATTATGAACGCCTCTGTCTGATTGATGGGCAGAGGCATTCGCGGGGCAGGAAGGGGGTAGCGACGGAGCTTTGCGGGGGTGGTGGCAGGGAAACAGGGTGGTGTCCGCGCAAATGCTGGTGGTGTTATCGGGGCGGCTGCGTGTCGTCAAATGGCGCAGAGCCGTCTATAATTTCTGCAATCACGCTGAAATTGCAATCTCGCTGCAATTTCAGCGTGATTGCAGTGGGTAGGCGGTGGACAGCATGCTGGGCGGCCTTGCCCTGCTATGGGCGGCCCCCAGCATGGTAAAAAGCAGAATTTGCAATCCTTACTGAATAAGGTCCATAGCCAACAAATCCCACAGAGGAAATTGTATTATAGACCTGATTCAGATTCATTTGCAGTAAAAACTGCAACTGCTTCCAATTTCATGTCGGGGTCCGCCCAGCATGCAAATGCCCGACAGCGATGCAATTGCAATTCAATTGCTATCGTATCACTGAATTGTGGATGCAGCCTGGCTACGAAGGCACGCGCAGAGCGGCCATTTTTTGGTTGCAGCAGCCACGTGTGACGTCTAGCGGCCACCCCGAACAATCCCCCCCCCCCATTTCCAACGCCGCGGCCGCCCAACACCACACCACCGTCCCGGCAATGCCGCATCACTGCCTCGCGAACGCCTCTGCCTGTCAATCAGGCAGAGGCGTTCGCATAAGCGAGATGCAGTCGCATCTCACTGTGTGTGCACGCGCAGTACGGCTCCTGTCCGTATGCATGGGCATAAATACTTCAGTATGTGCCATACTGAATAAGGCCCCGTATTTGGAAATGCTGTTGGTGAACCACATGATTTATCATGCAGTCCTTGAACATACCACATATGTACAAATCTGTATTCTGCAGGACAAATGGACAAACATATTCGGGAAACACAAGAGAAGTCTGTGGTATTTGTTCAGAAACACTGGAAGGGATACAAAGCTAGAAGGCAGTTCCACCATCAGAAACAAGCGCTTAAACAGTACAAGGCCGCAATTATCATTCAGAGGGCGGTGAGTCTATATCAATATCTTTCTTTAATATTTAAGGCAACTTTGCCACCATAATTATTATTTTTATTCAACTTTCAAGAGTTTCCTTTGCAAGACTTCTGTCATGTAGTGTTTCAGTCATGACATACAGCTTCCCAAACATTTAAATTTTACATTAGTGTTTTTATTTGTGCAATGAGAATATCCTCTCTAATTGCTGGAACACTCCTTCTCTCTATTCCTTTTTCTCAAAAAGTAGTGTAGGCAAAAGATCATTGTGAACATGTCTCTCCTTGACTGTGATGTCTGTAAATATCGAATTATCTAGCTTCCAACAGAAGGTCTTACTGAAGGTGACAGACTGAGAAGGCAGGGACACATTGTAAATATGGCTGCTACAGTACTGTGGAGGCAAAGGCCAGTATCCAACACAAAAGGCACATACAGACTTAACCAGACTAAGGTTTAAGAAAAAAACCTGTTACAATAAAGGATTTTTTTAATTAATTTTTTTGCTGTTGCAGTCTTGAAATCCTTAATTTATTAAAATCTGCCAATGTTTTAGTTGGCAATAAACACTAGAAGCTACAAATTAGCAGAGCTTTGGATAAGTCGTAATAAGTCGGGTAAAGACCAAAAGTGAATGGTGTATGGCTCAACAGAATTTAATATACCTCATAAGTTTTTACACTGCATGAAACTATAAATTGTACCAGTTTCATTAACCGAAGGCCTGGGGCCACTCTTACTGCTGAGGGATTAAAGGGGAGAGAATGAAGACCTGTAGGGCTCAATCTAATTAGCTTTTCCAAACTCGCATTCATTAAACTCCCATGTATTTTACAAATGCGCACACCCTATTCGGCAAGGTACCGCAAGTTTTCAATCTAGGAGAAGTGCATTGAAAAGTGGGGAAACCAAATGCGCACACCCTATTCGGCAAGGTACCGCAAGTTTTCAATCTAGGAGAAGTGCATTGAAAAGTGGGGAAACCTTTCTAGACCCCCACAAAAATAATAGCAGAGATAGCAGAATCGCGTAGAAGGCTTTTATTTTGCTATAGGTTGTTAAAAGGTGTCAAATGGCTGATTTGTGCATTTTGTTTATTTTTTTTTTTATAAAGGTAAAAAAATTATAAAGCGCAAACTTGTTTAAATACAAACGTATAAAATGAAAAATTCAAACAAAAGTAGGAAAAAAAACTGATTCTGGGGTAATTTGAGGCCACATGAAAAAAAAAAAAAAGTTAAAGATAGAGCCATTATTTTTCATTTAGACAAATACTTTTTTTTTCTCTTTTTTTTTTTAGAAATTCCTTATTTTCAATAGATTTTTTAGAATGATTGTGAGTATTATATAAACAAATAGAAAATGATTCAGATAGTCAGCTGCTTAACATCAAAAGCTTCAGAGCAGGAATAAAATGAACACATGAGTTTTGGTATGAAACAACTGACGAGTATGCAATTGCACAGAAACAAAATCCAACTTAGAAAAAGAGACAAGGAAGGTAAAAAAGAAGCAAGGAAAAAGAGACGGTAGAAGGAACAGGGTAAGCGAGAAAGAAATGGGAGCGAAAGGTGGGGAGAGAGAGAGAAATGCAGATACTTAGTCATCAAGAGGCGGACAGTGCTCATCTTCTAACAAAAAAAAAAAAAAAAAGAAAGAAACAAGGGCTGTAGGGAAAAGGAAATCCCTCCAGAGGGTGTACCCCATCTAATAATGCAGGCCTGCGGCACAAGAGCTGCATACGATGCTGAAGATTTTAAATCAATCCGGCTAAATCATAGTGCCATGAATTCCTCATGTTTGCCTGGGGCTGAGAAAAAGATGTCCTCCATAGCCGTGTAAAAATCAAGGTAATGTCCTTGCATCCATCGCCAATTAAGTCAATACCCTAAGAATTGCTGGTTGTGGAACCTCACTAAAATGTAATGTTCCAAGGTTCTAGTAATGTACAGATCATAAACTGCAGCAGTAAAAGTCATGGTTTAATATTATCGGCCCATTAAGTGCCCGATATAAACTCATTCTTGCAATTAATAGCATTCTCAGAGCAACATCAAACATTCAGCGGTTAAATGGCATTGAGTCCTAAGAAGAACATGTAAGCATTTGGAGTGTCAGGTAACATAACATAAATGTTCAGTGGTGATCCATGTGGAACACCAGATAGGATAACATCAAACATTCAGTAGTAAAACAGCATGGAGACTTACTTAGAACTACACCAAGGCTTGATACAGAGTTGAACGCAAGTCAGGCATTCATTGTAGGCAAGTCAGGTGAATTTGTACGCATACAGATGTAGCCATGCTTATCTTTGCTGCGTAGCAGCATGCTGCAACACGGCTTGCTGTATGGTATGCCAGTCTGCGATTATTCTCAATCGGCGATTGCTCCAGTAATTCCTAACTGAATTAATGGAGAGATCGCTGGCTTCGAATAGTCGCAGCCTGGCACACCATGCCGCATCAAAGTAAGAGGAGCATGGCTACATCGGTATTTGCAGGCATTCCATCCCTATAGGTACGTTCAGTTTATTACTAGTCCTCTTTATCAGTGTGCACTTGGCAGTCCTATTTACACTTAAGGGTCCTACACATTAGGCGATATGCCGCCGAGGTGCCCGACGGCCGATACAGCCGTCGGGCGACCCGGCGGCGGGGGGGAGTGAAGTTTCTTCACTTCCCCCGTCACCCGGCCCCATAGCAATGCATGCTAATATGGACAAGATTGTCCATATTGGAATGCATGTATAAGCAACCTGGCACCAACGATGAACGAGTGCGGGGGCGCGTATCGTTATTCGTTGGTGCCTAAACACTGAACGATATGAAATCGCCTAATGTGTAGGGCATCCAACTCTGCATATTTCCCAATTTGATGCAAGCCTCTTCTGAGCTTTGCCTATGTGAGAACACAAGATACACTCTGCAGTCAGGAGTACATTCAACACTACTTCCGCCCATAAATGTTAAGTGGTGAAAATGCATAGAGTCCCTGGTATTTCAATATTAAATATTCAGTTATGAAAAACCATGAAGTCCCAAAAGTAAAACAATGTGAAACATTCAGAGGTAAATAATCTGGAGGCCCAAGTAAAACAACATGAAATGTTCAGCATTGAAATGTCAATGTCAAAAGTGCATCGGTGATGCAGAATGGAGACAAATGTTCAGTGGTAAGACAGCATAGCGTTCCAAGTAGAACAAAGTTAAATGCAGAGAGGTTTATAGTGTTGAGGTCCTGGTAGAACAATGCCAAAGTTTAGTGGTGAGACAGTGTGGGAACGATTCACTTGTTTAATGGCGCTAAAAATTGAATTTCACCCGGTCACTTTAGACCACTGTGGTATGGAATTGTTTGGACTCCCATTGTTTTATTGCGCTGATCATTCCCAAAAGTGCTGGGTATAGCCGCGTAAAATGGGCAAACCAGACTACAATTGGATCTCCTGAGCAAGTGGTCCGGATCACATCTTCAGATGCATCGGATACTACGGCTGTCACCTCAGGCCATGATTTCCCTCCAGTGGTGGCTGCAGTCTTCCAACCTACTAGAAGGCCGAAGTTTCGGATTCAGGATTGGATCCTCCTCACGACGGATGCAAGTCTGAGAGGATGGGGAGCTGTCACCCAGGGGGCTCAGTTCCAGGGCAGGTGGTCTGCCCTCGAAGCCCTACTTCTGATCAACATTCTGGAACTTCGAGCGATCTACAGTGCCCTGATTCAGGCCTCTCCTCTGCTCAGGGATCACGAGATCCAAGTACAGTCAGACAACGCCATGGCAGTGGCATACATCAATCGACAAGGAGGGACAAAAAGCAGGGCCTGATTGCGAGAGGTATCAAAGACACTCCTTTGGGCAGAAAGAAATGCAAGAGCACTGTCCTCAATCTTCATTCCGGGAGTAGACAACTGGGAAAGAGACTTCCTGAGTCGTCACAATCTCCATCCCGGAGAGTGGGGGCTTCACCATAAGGTGTTTCAGCAGATCATCGACTGCTGGGGCGGCCCACAAATAGACATGATGGCTTTTCGACTCAACAAGAAGCTTCGATACTATTGCTCATGAACCAGGGACCCTCAGGCGAGGTCAGTAGATGCACTGACGTCGCCTTGGCCTTACCGGCTGGGCTACCTGTTTCCTCCGATTCCATTGCTCCCAAGGGTGCTAAAGCGAATCAGAACTCAGAGTCCAGGCAATTCTGATTGCCCCGGATTGACCTCCGAAGGCATGGTACGCGGATCTTCTGGACATGTCCGTTGAAGACCCTTGGCCTCTGCCACTGAGAAATGATCTTCAACAAGGACCGTTCGTCGCCCGGACTTACGGTGGCTTCATTTGACGGCATGGTGGTTGAGTGGAACATCCTAGCTCACAAGGGCCTTTCCAAAAAGGTTATTGCTACCATGGTTGAGGCCAGGAAACCTGTGACGTTGAAACTCTATCATCATATCTGGAGGAGAGGTGTCTCTTGGTGCGAGGACCGCACGTATCTGCTTGCGGAGTTCCACTTGGGACGTTTCCTGCAGGCTGGTGTGGATAAGGGCTTACGTCTGGGTTCCGTTATTGCCAGAAGTTCAGACCTTCTTGCAAGGGGTGCTTCACATTCAACCTCCTTTTGTGCAGCCCACGGCACCCTGGTATTTGAAAATAGTGTTGGAATTTTTACAGTCCTGGTTTGAATCTCCGATGATGGTAGAAGACAAGTACCTCACATGAAAGACGGTGATTTTGTTGGCCCTGGCTTCTGCTAGACGTGTCTCAGAGGGGCCTTATCGTGTAAAGCCCTTACTTGGTCTTTTATGAGGGCAGAGCGGAGTTCAGGACTAGGCAGCAGTTCCTGCCGAAGGTCGTCTCTGCGTTCCACTTGAATCAACCTATTGTGGTTCCGTCATGTCCTGACACTTCTGCTCCTCCGGAGGCATTGGATAATGTGCGAGCCTTGAAAATCCATGTCAAGAGAACGGCTCTGATCCAATAATGGATTCCTTGTTCGTGCTATATGATGCGCAGAAAAAGGGTTGCCCTGCTTCAAAGCAGTCCATTGCTTGTTGGCTTAGGCTTACTATCCAACAGGCCTTTGTGTTGACAGCCTTACCTGTTCCACAGTCTCTGAAGGCCCACTCTACAAGATCGGTGGGGTCTTCCTGGGCGGCTGCCCGTGGAGTCTCAGCCTTGCAACTGTGCTGATCCGCTACCTGGTCGGGGAAGAACACCTTTGAAGTTCTACTGGTTTGATACCCTGGCCAAAGAGGATACCCAGTTTGGGCTGGCGGTGCTGCAGAAGTCTCCGCATATTCACGCCCGTTCTGGAAGCTTTGGGACGTCCCCATCGTACTAGAGTCCCCCAGCGTCCCTTATAGATGCTAAAGAAAATAGCATTTTTTAATTACCTACCGGTAAATCCTTTTCTCGTAGTCCATAAGGGATATTAGGCGCCCGCCTCAGTGCATTGACTTTTCTGCTGGTTATCTCTTCTCTGGTTCCCTGTTCAGCTGTTGCTGTTTTGTTACCAGCCGTTGCTTTAGGCTGGTCGTTTTAAGTTAGTGGTGTGCTGGTGTGTGAATCTCACCACCCATTGTTATGTCCTTCTCTCAAATATGTCCTTTCTCCTTCGGGCACTATTTTACCTATAACTGCCTGTGGGAGGTGGCATAGAGGGCACACTCAGTTGAAGAAATTAAAAGTGCACCGGCTCCTTTGGACCCCGTCTATACCCCATCTTACTAGATTCCCCCAATATCCCTTATGGACTACGAGAAAAGGATTTACCAGTAGGTAATTGAAATACTATTTTTTTTTTTTTTTTGCAACGAATATTATGCACGAAAAAAAGACTGGCGTTTAATTTGATGTGACACGTGTGTGTGTTTATGTGTTTTCCAATAAGTTCTGTTTTGCTACGTATATAAGCTCAGTACAAGTGTCATCTCAAATTAATCAGCAAAGTCTCCATGTACATCCTAGTAGCAAGACGCCCAACAATAGCAAAGTTGCACTGACCTGGCATCCACTGACGTCAGGCATCTCGCATTGCATGGTGTATAGAGACTCGCAGTCATTACTCATGCTATACAGGTTGAGTATCCCATATCCAAATATTCCGAAATACGGAATATTCCGAAATACGGACTTTTTTGAGTGAGAGTGAGATAGTGAAACCTTTGTTTTTTGATGGCTCAATGTACACAAACTTTGTTTAATACACAAAGTTATTAAAAATATTGTATTAAATGACCTTCAGGCTGTGTGTATAAGGTGTATATGAAACATAAATGAATTGTGTGAATGTACACACACTTTGTTTAATGCACAAAGTTATAAAAAATATTGGCTAAAATTACCTTCAGGCTGTGTGTATAAGGTGTATATGAAACATAAATGCATCCTGTGCTTAGACTTGGGTCCCATCACCATGATATCTCATTATGGTATGCAATTATTCCAAAATACGGAAAAATCCGATATCCAAAATACCTCTGGTCCCAAGCATTTTGGATAAGGGAGACTCAACCTGTATTTGTGTGCTTCTCTACCGTACTGGACAGCCTCAGTCTTTGTTTATTCATTGTATTGCTTTAAATGCATGGGTAAAAAGATGTGTGTGCCACTGAGGTACTATGGGGGTAATTTCAAGTTGATCGCAGCAGGAAATTTTTTAGCAGTTGGGCAAAACCATGTGCACTGCTGGTGGGGCAGATATAACATTTGCAGAGAGAGATAGATTTGGGTGTGGTGAGTTAAATCTGCAATCTAAATTGTAGTGTAAAAGTAAAGCAGCCAGTATTTACCCTGCACAGAAACAAAATAACCTACCCAAATCTAACTCTCTCTGCAAATGTTATATCTGCCCCCCCCCCTGCAGTGCACATGGTTTTGCCCAACTGCTAAAAAATTTCCTGCTGCGATCAACTTGAAATTACCCCCTATATACAGAGCTGTACATGAAGTTTGTAATTCCTACCATCATCATAAGTGTGTGTGTGTGTATATATTTTTATACTTTATATATATATATATATATATATATATATATATATATATATATATATATATAAATAAAGACTACGGCGCTTAGGTGCGGCTTTGTGTTATCTATACCTTAAATTTTAAAAATAACCTTTTTGTAAGAAATAGAAAAACACTTCTCACAATGTTAAGTGAGTGGCAGCTTATAATACATAAAGATGTGCTTGGCATGCACACATAAAAATTTAAAGGAATTGGTGACAATAAGCGCCCAAGAGTGTGATTTATATAACAAGGTGAGTATAAATGAAGGTATCAAGGGTGGGTATATTGAAACCAGTTAGAATAACTTATATATATTTCTCTGGCTGGGTCCACAGGATAACATTGGGATATTGTCGAGCGACAGCGAAAATGGCACCAACACGGTCACGAGCTTTCTGGCCTCCCAGGATGCATTGGGGCCTCCACTATATAGTCCCGCCCACTGACTCAGTCAGATCAGTTTTTTGCTTGGTGCGGCAGGAAGCCGCATGGTCACAGGGCTGCTGTGAAAGCAGCCTCAAGTTTTCATTACTTTATTTTTATAGACTTACTGTTTTGGTTTGTGCGACTTCTCTTAACAGCGTCTTAAACGTGTATTAGAAAGAGTCGCTCCAACAACTCCCCACCGGGTCGCAACAACGCTTACCTTCGCGGTACAGTGCTGTCTCGACGGACGTCTGTGTCGGAAGTTCTAGCAGGTCCAGCAGACGTTACCAGGCTGTGGCCGGAGCATGGGGAGACAGTGACTATATGGACTTCCTCTTACTAGAGGGGTCAGGACACAGCTACGCTGATTTGGTGGAGACTACAAACAGCGTGTTGATGCGCCGAACATCTCGAGTGTGACAGCGCTACGCTCCGGGGATCATAGGCGCCAGGACTAGGTGAGGCCGTGATCCTGGGAGTTTAAGTCAACAGGGGGTTTCAGACGCTCTCCTGGCCGTCCCTCCTCCGAGTTCATGGCCAGTTCCCGCGGGTCTCTCGTTTCATGAACTGAATGACCTCACTTCCGGCTCAGACGCTACCACGAGGATACTCGGTCGCAGCTTAGACGCTGCGGTTGTGTACACTGGATATAAACCCGCCCAGACCGAGTCGCAGGCCTTTAGTGTCTGCATGCACGTGGAGTCGCTCAGCGTCCGTGTCCGTTGGTGAGCGTCCGTGTCCGTTATCAGTTACCAAGAGCGGCAGTGTACACCAGTAGCGTCTGAATCCACTCAGCGTCTTTCGAGCGTCTTTGCTTGGATATGGAAGTGTGGTGAGTCTCCCTGTATCCCGCTCCCCGGAGGCAGGGTATACAGTACTAAAAATTCCTTCTACTTCTTAGTGTGCACTGTTAATTTTTAGTACCTATTGCATATGAGACCTGTATATTACTGTGTTTTCTGCATGTTATGTTGAAAAAGAACCAGTTAAACAGAAGTACAATTTTCCTACTTATGTATAAGTTATTATGGAGGTTGTATTCTCATATGACAATGTCTAATGCTTTAACATGTGACTGACTGCTAGTATGTGTGCTGACTTTTCTGTGTAATGTCAGTCCTGTTCTGACCCTCAAATCAGGTGCACTGTGGTCAGATTGATTTCACCTCTATATACTGATTATAGGGTGTGGTTCAGTCACAAAATTGTGTAGTCAATATCAGAAAAAATGTCTGTGAGCGGCAAAAGTGATGAGGAGAATTTGTCAAGCACTCCTACAGCCCTAACATGCTTATCTTGTAAGTCAGGGGTAATTGATCCGATTCAATTGGTCACTTATGAGGGTTTGTGTGCAAACTGTTTCGCTTTTCAGCGAAGTAAAAAACAGGAGTTAGTTCAACCTCCAGTAGAGCCACCATGGAATATGTTTGCAAAGACTCTGTCTTCAATAGCGGACAGGTTAGCTCCAGTAGCACCACCTCAAGGGTTAGGTTACACTATGAACCCATACATGCAGCTCCCTTCCTATGGTTTGGTTCCAGTAGCCTCTACAAGCAACCAAGGGGTAGGTAAGACTAAGACAGATACGTCTGTATGGCAGACTACACAAGAGGATACATCGGATGATGATGCGGAAACAATAGATTCAACTCCGTATGATGATCAGTCGCAGAGCTTTAGTTCAGATGATGTAGCTGAACTCATTAATGCAGTAAAGGCTGTGCTTTCTCTGGAAGAACCAGCCAAGACAGCGTTAAAAGCAAAAGCACCTGTATTCAAACGAACAAAGTCAGTGAAAGCTGAATTTCCAGCGTCAGAGGAGTTGACGGAAATGATGGATGAGTCTTGGGCAGCGCCCGGTAAAAAGTATAAGATTCCTAGGAGATGGGATTCTTATTATCCATTTCCTGCTGGAGATTGTTCGAAGAGAGAAGTTCCTCCAAAAGTAGATGCACATGTTCTGCGACTAGTGCACAAATCTGCTTTGCCACTGTCATCTACCTCTTTGAATGATGTCACAGACAGGAGGGTAGAGAGCCTATTGAAAAATATTTTTTCTCTTGTGGGTGCAGTGGTAAGACCTGCTATGGCTTCGGCCTGGGTAGCAAAGGCAATGGGCGAATGGATAGAGGAACTAGAGAATGACATCCCCTCTCCTACTAGGGAGCAAGAGGATCGTCTTTGCCGTTTAAGACAATCTGCCCAGTATTTAGAAGAAGCAGCCATTGATGTAGGCACTGTTGCTTCTAAAGCTTCAGCCCTGGCAGTAGTCGCTCGCAGAGCAGTCTGGCTACGGACCTGGAAGGCAGATGCGGAGTCCAAGAAGGAATTGGAAGCATTGCCTTTCGTGGGTAATATATTATTTGGAAAACCTTTATCGGATATCCTAGAGTCAGAGGCTGAATCGAAGAAGGTCAGATTTCCGGCTACCTACAACCCTAAGTCCAAGGGTTTAAAATTTCGCTCATTTCGCTGGCAAAGCAAAGCGAAAGGTAAAGAGGAGCCTAAACAACCCCAGTTTAAATCCAGGGGTAGGAAGCAGTGGGCTAGCAAAAAGCCAGCTTCCAAACCTGAACAAAATCCCTCAGCCTGAAGAGACGGGCCTACGCCTGGAGGATTCCAGGGTTGGGGGCCGACTCCTGCAATTTGCACACACATGGCAACAGTCAACAACAGATGCCTGGGTGCAGAAGGTAGTATCTCAGGGGTATGGGTTCCCATTCAGGAGGCAGCCTCCTCAAAGATTTTTTTGCACCAGCCCGTCTCGTATAGAGTCGAAGGCCAATGCCCTGCAAGAAGCAGTCCAAAAATTACTGCAGTCAGGTGTGATTGTCCCAGTACCTCCATCACAAAAGGGACAGGGGTATTACTCCAATCTGTTTCTAATCCAGAAACCAAATGGGTCATATCGACCAATTCTAAATCTGAAGATGTTGAACAATTACATATGGATCCCGAAGTTCCACATGGAGACGTTACGCTCCATAATGTTGGCTATGGAACCGGGAGACTATATGGTATCTCTGGATGTGCGGGATGCTTACCTACATTTGCCTATAGCACTATCACATCAGTGTTACCTCAGGTTTGCCATCCTCAAGGAACACTTCCAGTTCCAAGCTCTGCCCTTCGGGCTAGCTACAGCACCCAGGGTGTTTACCAAGATCATGGTGGTTATGGCAGCTTGTCTGCGCAAACAAGGGATAAGGATATTCCCATACCTAGACGACCTATTAATCTTAGCACAGTCGCAAGATTTACTGTTGAGCCATCTCCAACAGACGATAGTTTGTTTACAGAGACACGGGTGGCTCATAAATTGGGAGAAGTCGTCCCTGAATCCATCACAGCGGATGGTTCATTTGGGAGCCATATTGGATTCAGACCTACAGAGAGTTTTCTTACCAGAGAAGAAAATAGTCAAGGTGCAGGTCATGGCTCAGGAAGCGTTGCAAGCCCAGACAATGTCAGTCCATGCAGCAATGCGACTGTTGGGTCTGATGGTATCAACGTTCGACATGGTGGAATATGCGCAATTCCACTCCAGACCATTGCAGCATCTCATTTTGACAAAATGGAACGGAAATCATCAAACAATAAAGAAGCAGATGATAAAGATTCCAGTAAATGTAAAAAGGTCTCTAGCATGGTGGCTACAGACAGACCATTTAAACAAGGGGAGACCCTTTTGGATAAAAGAGTGGCAAGTCCTGACGACAGATGCCAGCCTGCAAGGTTGGGGGGCGGTACTCGGAAGCCTATGGTTCCAGGGAAAATGGACCGCAAGGGAAAGTCGCCTGCCGATAAATCTGTTAGAAATAAGAGCCATTTACTTGGCCCTAGTTCAGGCAAAGGACAATCTACAAGGAAGACCAGTCCAGATCCGTTCAGACAATGCGACGGCAGTAGCATACCTAAATCATCAAGGAGGGACTCACAGCAAGAGTCTGATGGAGGAAGTAACTCCCATTCTAAAGTGGGCAGAACTCCATCTCCCAGCATTGTCAGCAGTATTTGTCCCGGGTGTACTAAATTGGGAAGCGGATTTTCTCAGTCGGCACACCATTCAGGAAACCGAATGGGCACTACACCCAGAAGTGTTTCAGACACTGGTGAACAGATGGGGTCTACCGGAGATAGACCTTATGGCGTCTCGTCTAAACAACAAAGTTCCGAGGTACGGATCAAGAACAAGGGACCCAGGAGCAGTCCTGGTAGACGCACTGTCAGTAGAATGGAGGTTTCAGCTGGCATATCTGTTCCCTCCAATATCTCTGTTACCCAGAGTAGTGAGAAAGATAAAACAGGCAAAAGGAGCAATCATTCTAATAGCTCCAGCTTGGCCAAGAAGGCATTGGTACACAGATCTGTGGAGAATGTCCGTGGAAGCACCGATACTGCTCCCTCAACGTCCAGATCTGTTAATGCAGGGTCCTTGTTGTCACAGTCATCTGGATCGCCTGTCTTTGACGGCGTGGCTGTTGAAACCTCTATCTTAGAGGCTAAAGGATTTTCAAAGCAAGTAATCCAAACCATGCTTAGAGCAAGAAAGCCTTCTTCGGCCCGTGTATATCATAGAATATGGCAAGCCTATATTCATTGGTGTTCTGGAAAAAATTACAATCCAAGAGCCTTTAAAGTAGCTAGGATTTTGGATTTTCTGCAGGCAGGATTGGATAAGGGGTTGAAGGTTGCTTCCTTGAGGGTGCAAGTCTCAGCGTTGACTGTATGGTTTCAGCAGAAGATTGCTGACCTACAGGATGTACGTACGTTTTTCCAAGGAGTAGTACATATTCAACCTCCATTTGTTCCTCCTGCAGCTCCCTGGGATTTGAATTTAGTTCTTAAATTTCTCCAGGGTCCTTTGTTTGAACCACTTGAGAGAGCGGATCTTAAGTGGTTAACGATTAAAGTTCTTTTTTTACTGGCAATGGCGTCAGCCAGAAGAGTGTCAGATTTAGGAGCATTATCATGTAAGTCTCTTTTCCTAAGTTTTTTTCCAGACAGAGCAGTTCTCAGAACGAGATCTAGTTATCTTCCAAAGGTGGTGTCAAAGTTTCACCTGAATGAAGAGATTGTAATCCCAGCTTTTCAGGTATCGGGACTATCTGCGGGAGAAGCGTCACTGGACGTGGTCCGGTCTTTAAAAATCTATATAGATCGTACTAGTGCCATCAGGAAAACAGATTCCCTCTTCATCCTCTACGGATTCCATAGGAGAGATTGGCCTGCTAGTAAACAGACGCTGGCGAGATGGCTCCGAGTGGTAATATCTGAAGCTTATTCTCATGCAGATCTCCCTATTCCGGCTAATGTCTCTGCACACTCTACATGTAAGGTAGGTCCTTCTTGGGCAGCACAACAGGGTGCATCAGCAGAACAGATATGTAAGGCAGCCACATGGTCTTCCATAAACACATTCATCAGACATTATGCCTTGGATACTTTTGCCTCTCATGACGCAGACTTCGGGCGAAAGGTCCTCCTGTGCAATCAGGAGCGTCCCCACCACTAAAATGGCTTTGGGAATCCCAATGTTATCCTGTGGATAATCCTGTGGACCCAGCCAGAGAAATAAACGTTATGGTAAGAACTTACCGTTGATAACGTGATTTCTCTTATGTCCACAGGTATCCACAGGGATCCCACCCGGACGCATCTGATTTGAGGATCTAGACAAACACTAAAAACCTCTTCCTTCTTGTATGGAAGGGTGTGCATGTGTGTTCTTATCGCCTGTACAGGTCTCTACCTAATGTTCCTGCCTATAATCGCTGTGGAAAGAACTGATCTGACTGAGTCAGTGGGCGGGACTATATAGTGGAGGCCCCAATGCATCCTGGGAGGCCAGAAAGCTTGTGACCGTGTTGGTGCCATTTTCGCTGTCGCTCGACAATATCCCAATGTTATCCTGTGGACATAAGAGAAATCACGTTATCAACGGTAAATTCTTACCATAACGTTTATATATATATATATATATATATATATATATATATATATAGAGCACCAATGAAAGGCGGCACTCGGAGACTTTCACAAAGTGATCAACGTGGTTTAATGTGGGTCGGCAACGTTTCGGGAGACGAACTCCCTTCTTCAGGACACAGCAAACAAGTGTGACATGCAGTGCAAAAAACATTTAAATAACTTACCATCCCCAGGCCCGCCAGCCCCCGCCGCGGCCAGCGGCGTCCCGTACCACGGCACCCGCACTTCCGGGTATGGCAAACCCCGTCCTCCGGAAGTGACGTTACTCCGTGTCCGGGCGTCGCGGCCGCTGCGGATGTAAACACAGGGGGTTGAGCACACGTTGCCATGGGGACCAGTAAACATAACATCACAACATCACAGACTGGAAAACAACAGTTAAAATATGACCACTTGCGTGGAAAACAGTGCTTATGAATAAAAATAGCATATACCAATAATACAATAAAACATTATATGTGCCCATAGTGCTGAGGACACACACCGCGGAAAGCGTGTGTGTGAATTAAAATGCAAAGTGCGTGAATTTCTCACTCCTGTCACATACATAGTTCACCCTCCAGAGAAACCCTGAATGATGCGTTGATGTTGAAGGAATAAACTTAACAACAGCTGTACATTACTATATTCAGAAATCTGCACCTAGTCTACAAGCGTGTATTCCTCAGGTGCGTGTATTCCAATGTGACAATTACGATACGCTAAGCTTCTCAGACATCGAGGCAGAATACATCTTGCTGAAGGAGCCAGCCTTTGATGAAAAAACTGTATCTTCTAATGAAGAGCTCTTCAGAGAACTGTTTAAACTGCGCAAAAGAGAAGTGGACTTTATGTACCACGGACGCACCCTCTCAGATTATTATAGAAGCAAGCAGATCCCGAGGGAATTCCGTGTACAAAATACCCCGACCATCGGGCGGCACAATGCCAATTTCGGCAGGCGATGGATTTCGGTCCTTAATAAATGTGCCATGGATCTGATGCTTCTGGTAATTGAGGAATCTACCCGTGAGGTTAATCTGACGAGGGAGAAATTGCGTGTGTTTGAAGAACAACATTTACAGACGCTGACTTAAGATAAATCCGCTAATTGGTTAGACAAGCTTAAGACGCAGGTAGAGACCTACAGACTCGAGCTACTGAAGTACAAAAAGGATAAACTCCATAAAGTACAAGCTGACTACGAGCAACATCGGGTATACACTTGGCTCTCTAAACCCACAGGTTTACCAGCTAGAGGGAAGACAGCGAGATCCTTTAAGCGCAGGACAACGAGACCGCAATACAGTACGTCTGCTAGTGAAACAGACGTAGCAGCGATCTCTGATTCTACAGCCGCGTCACAAGGTGTCCCTTTAGGGGCCGTCACCCGGGCTCTGGCGTCCAGCAGACGTAGAAACCTACCAGACGGGGGGCCAGTCGAGGAGGCAGGCGGGGTGGAAGACCCCCCAGGTGACGTCGGACCTGATCTTTAATTTATCACGGACCGACTTGACTCAAGCTGAGATTGCTGTCCTCAGCAGAGGACTTACTTATGTACCCACTCAATTACCAGATACATTTCAATGGAAGATTGAAGCATTTAAACTCAACAGAACACTGAAATTAAAGGAACATTTTGGCAAAAGTTCTGCATACACACAGAACGAGGTCTCCGCCCCGCAAGTAGCATGTTTGGCATCTGCCTCCAAATTTGAACCCGTTTCGCAGAATGCCTCAATTAGAACTTTCACACGTATGTTGGAACATCTACAGGACGTTCCCCCCCCCCCCCACATGTATACAGGAATATGTCACGAGAAGAACACAGCGCTCTTAAAGCCTTAAGCACTAGGCAAGATATCATCATCAGGGGCGCGGATAAAGGGGGTGCTATCGTCATTTTGGACACTGGTGACTACATAGCTGAATGTGATCGTTTGTTGTCTGATGGCCATACGTATGGTCCATTGTCGGGGGATCCTACTTCTGATTACAAGGCTGAGTTAGATCAGTTGCTCACAGATGCTAAGATGGGGGGTTTGATTACTAAAGAAGTTTACAACAAATTGGTGTGTCCATGTCCTGTGGTTCCTGTGTTTTATGTAATCCCCAAGATTCATAAGGATCCGCAACATCCTCCTGGCCGGCCGATAATTTCGGCCAGGGGATCCCTCTGTGAATCTATTTCCATATATTTGGATTTTTTCTTGCAACCTTGTATCCAGGCTACTTTTACCCATCTAAAAGATTCTAGCACTCTGTTGAGGAAATTTGCACAGTTGGGCCCGATACAGACAGACACGGTACTAGCAACGCTTGATGTAACAAGCCTATATACTTGTATACCACATCAGGCGGGGCTAGTGGCCGTGAGACGCCTTATCACTCACAATCCAGCATACAGTGGTCCCGATGTGGATCTGTTTATTAGTTTACTGGAGTATACTTTAACTCATAATTACTTTTTATTTGATGGCAAGTTTTTCAAACAGAACACCGGCTGTGCGATGGGGTCGGCGGTGGCCCCGTCGCTGGCCAATGCCTACATGTGGGAGGTGGAGCGCCAAGTGTTCTTTGAAGATGAAAGGATAGCTGGGCAGATTAAGCTCAACTCACGCTACATTGACGACCTCCTACTGTTCTGGACAGGGGAGGTGGGTGCTTTGACCGAGGTGGTTGAGACTCATAATCAATCCTCCAGCCCGGTCAAATTTACCCTCTCCACACATATGTCAGAAATTTGTTTTCTGGACATCAAAATCATGTTGCGGGATGGTGAGTTACACACGCCGATGTATACTAAGCCTACGGACCGTAACACACTGCTTAGACATGACAGGTTCCACCCAGCGTTAATCCAGGGTCTTCCATACTCTCAGTTCCTCAGGGTATGCAGAATTACCAGTGCCCCTGGTGAGCTGGAACATCAACTAGAAGCCATGACTAACAAATTTCTGCAAAGGGGTTACCCTCTTGGGTTACTGAAACAGGCACGAGCCCGGGCTAGATCCATGAATAGACAGGAACTATTACAGGAGAGAAAAAGCCCACTACACAGGCGATGAAGGTCCCTTGGGTTAACCAATTTAACACAGCCAGCAGAAGGACCTGTAAAAAAGTCAAACAGATGTGGCCGATGATAACAACTGACCCTAATCTACAAGTGTTAAAAAACAGCAGAATCATGCCATGCTATACCCGCAGCGCGAACATTAAAGATCTTATAGTCAAAAATGATGTGACGGGGTTCAAGTTGGCACAACCAATGACACATTTCCTGATACGCAAAGCAGGCTGCCACAAATGCCTGGGCTGCACTACGTGCAGCTATATGATGACGGGGACTCCATTTCACACCCCCATACAGGGAAAAAGATAGCGATCCGGAGGCCACTCACATGCAGCTCAGTGTTAGTCAGTTACGTGTTAATTTGCCCATGTAGTCTCCTGACTAGGAGAGGCCACTCTTCCTGCTGAGGATTATCCACGAAAACGAAATTGTGGCTTATACCGAACTCAGCATTATTGTATTATTGTTTGCCTTACTGAGTTGGCATATTCTATTCAAATCTTGCTGTGGAATCAGCGCACTTTTTATTACATCTGTTATTGCAAATCCTGTTTTAGTGATGTGGGACTAATACGATCACTAATTGGTCATCTATTCTTTTATGTTCTTCCGACTTTTTTGATATTGAGCCCCTGATGAAGTCCAGTTGGACGAAACGCGTCTGGTTTCTGGTTCGGATGTAAGAACATCGGATATGTACTAATTAAGAAAACCACATTGGACTTACCAATTATCCGCATTATATGGTGTCCATATCTGATGTCTGCATTTTGATCATGTCAGCCATTTTTTATTCACTGTTATTGTCGAATACTTTTATATAAATATATTAAAAAATTATTTTAAAGTGATTTGTGGTCAAATTCTGGATGATATCTATGTGTTTAGCTCCCTTAGACACCACCCCTTTCTCTGCATTTGTACTATTGTATTCCGTCTAACTGGGAGTACGTTTTGAGGTTGAGGTCTCCATTTAGCGCTATTGTTAGGTCTACCACACTTTCCATATTATATATATATAATGCAGAAAGGCGGCACTCACAACGATCAGCTAAGTAATGACACGGACTCGTGAGTGTTGCCTTCCTGCATTATATATGGTGACTGACCAACCCTGGCCGAATACACCTGGAGGGCACTTGGCGCATCTTATATTTCGATTTGATATAGACGCCTCCTGCATTGCATTTGTGATCCTAGTACAGCACCTGTAGACGCTGCCTCGGATCACCATTGCGAACATTAACTGCGATGGTTGCAGATTTGGCTAGGTTGTGTAAGCTGCAGCTTTTTCAGCCTGGCTGGTTCCTGGCAGCTTGTCCAGGAAATATGCACGCAGCCAGGCAGACCCTGGCTTCATCCCTCCCGTTTCTGGGAACGACAGCCAGGAATGTCCCCTCTGCACCACCCAAACGCCGAAGCTTGTCAGTCAAGCTGTGGCTTGGAGACACTGTGAAGGTCATTCAGGTGCAGTTGTTTTTCCTACTCCTGTTGCACGGATTTGCCGTATAAAATTACGATTATGTGCTAATATGGCAAAAGGAAACCCACTGCAATCTCATCATTTGCGTATGGCAACGCATGATTGCAGAAACATTGGTAACATCATCGAACATCGGGTCACCACACAGAGTCTGAGTGCTTCTGAAGGTGCACAGGACTCTCTCTTAATAAGTGTGATCTCTGCTGCTAATATATGCATGCTCAGAAAATGCCATCCAAACAGCCATGACACACCTGCGTTCACATGACCACTTCCCGTTACCACCCCCAAATGCTGACTTCCTGTCACTGAATCAGGGAACCCCTCCTCCTAGTACTTTGAATATTCTGGTGTTTACAGCTTGCAGGAGTTGCCACTGTTGCCCAACCAAATTTTCACTATTAGTTTTTGGTTTTTACAGAATTATGTTGTCATTAATTCTTAGAAAACCAGTATAAATTTGCTTTCCACTTTCTTTTTACCAAGATACCAACCTGCAATGCTCTGCCCTGCAGATCCTGTCTTCCTCCGTTTGTTTGGTCAGTAAATGATAAGCTGCCTGTCGTTACCAGGGGCAGTATTCTTACCCAAGTATAATTTGTTATATTGTCTGGTATTATTCTGTGTGACTTCTACAGTTTGGTTCCTGGGTCCACGACACAGCCGCTGTTGCTGAAGATACTGCACTTATCCCCCCTCCAGCAGTACTCATTTTTATAGGGCAAACAATTGGAGCTTAGTGGTTATCGGACACGTCCCTGTAAATAGGAGTATTGCTTATCTGAATCTGGGCATTCTTTGGTACATTGAAGGATGTGATAATTTTGGGCCTAAATTTCATTTCTTTAATATTGGGATGTATGGATATGTTTTTTTGTTTTTTTGTGGTAAGCTTATAGGTAGATACAGTGCCGTAACTAGGTATTTTAGCGCTGTGTGCAAGAAACGGCATTGGCGCCCCCCCTCTACGCAAGACAGGAGCAGTGCGCGTCGTGGCCACAAAATAATGCCAATTCATACTACGGTGCACAGTAGTCTCCATTATTCAAATTACGCTGCACAGTAGTGACACCACACCAGGTAGAGCCCCTTTTTACACATTACGGTAGACGGCGTGCCTTTTTACACATTACGTCAGACAGCGTCCCCCTTTTTACACATTACGTCAGACAGCGTCCCCCTTATTACACATTACGTCAGACAGCGTCCCCCTTATTACACATTACGGCAGACAGCGGCCCCCTTATTACACATTACGGCAGACAGCGGCCCCCTTATTACACATTACGGCAGACAGCATCCCCTTTTCTCTGACGTCCTAAGTGGATGCTGGGGACTCCGTCAGGACCATGGGGATTAGCGGCTCCGCAGGAGACAGGGCACAAAAGTAAAAGCTTTAGGATCAGGTGGTGTGCACTGGCTCCTCCCCCTATGACCCTCCTCCAAGCCTCAGTTAGATTTTTGTGCCCGGCCGAGAAGGGTGCAATCTAGGTGGCTCTCCTAAAGAGCTGCTTAGAGTAAAAGTTTTGTTAGGTTTTTTATTTTCAGTGAGTCCTGCTGGCAACAGGCTCACTGCATCGAGGGACTTAGGGGAGAGAAGTGAACTCACCTGCGTGCAGGATGGATTGGCTTCTTAGGCTACTGGACACCATTAGCTCCAGAGGGAGTCGGAACACAGGTCTCACCCTGGGGTTCGTCCCGGAGCCGCGCCGCCGACCCCCTTGCAGATGCCGAAAAATAAAGAGGTCCAGAAACCGGCGGCAGAAGACTTTTCAGTCTTCATAAGGTAGCGCACAGCACTGCAGCTGTGCGCCATTGTTGTCAGCACACTTCATAGCAGCGGTCACTGAGGGTGCAGGGCGCTGGGGGGGGCGCCCTGGGCAGCAATGATAGTACCTTATTCTGGCTAAAAATACATCACATATAGCCCCTGGGGGCTATATGGATGTATTTAACCCCTGCCAGGTCTCAGAAAAACGGGAGAAGAAGCCCGCCGAAAAGGGGGCGGGGCCTATTCTCCTCAGCACACAGCGCCATTTTCCCTCACAGAAATGCTGGTGGGAAGGCTCCCAGGCTCTCCCCTGCACTGCACTACAGAAACAGGGTTAAAACAGAGAGGGGGGGCACTTATTTGGCGATATGACTATATATATTAAAATGCTATAAGGGAAAAACACTTATATAAAGGTTGTCCCTGTATAATTATAGCGTTTTTGGTGTGTGCTGGCAAACTCTCCCTCTGTCTCCCCAAAGGGCTAGTGGGGTCCTGTCCTCTATCAGAGCATTCCCTGTGTGTGTGCTGTGTGTCGGTACGTGTGTGTCGACATGTATGAGGACGATGTTGGTGAGGAGGCGGAGCAATTGCCTGTAATGGTGATGTCACTCTCTAGGGAGTCGACACCGGAATGGATGGCTTATTCAAGGAATTACGTGATAATGTCAACAGAGACGGCCGGCAAACAAAATAGTACCTGCCCAGGCGTCTCAAACACCGTCAGGGGCTTTAAAACGCCCATTTACCTCAGTCGGTCGACACAGACACGGACACTGATTTCAGTGTCGACGGTGAAGAAACAAACGTATTTTCCTTTAGGGCCACACGTTACTTGTTAAGGGCAATGAAGGAGGTGTTACATATTTCTGATACTACAAGTACCACAAAAAAGGGTATTATGTGGGGTGTGAAAAAACTACCTGTAGTTTTTCCTGAATCAGATAAATTAAATGAAGTGTGTGATGATGCGTGGGTTTCCCCCGATAGAAAATTATTGGCGGTATACCCTTTCCCGCCAGAAGTTAGGGCGCGTTGGGAAACACCCCTTAGGGTGGATAAGGCGCTCACACGCTTATCAAAACAAGTGGCGGTACCGTCTCCAGATAGGGCCGTCCTCAAGGAAAATATCCTAAGAAGTATATACACACATACTGGTGTTATACTGCGACCAGCGATCGCCTCAGCCTGGATGTGCAGAGCTGGGGTGGCTTGGTCGGATTCCCTGACTAAAAATATTGATACCCTTGATAGGGACAGTATTTTATTGACTATAGAGCATTTAAAGGATGCATTTCTATATATGCGAGATGCACAGAGGGATATTTGCACTCTGGCATCAAGAGTAAGTGCGATGTCCATATCTGCCAGAAGATGTTTATGGACACGACAGTGGTCAGGTGATGCAGATTCCAAACGGCACAAAGAAGTATTGCCGTATAAAGGGGAGGAGTTATTTGGGGTCGGTCCATCGGACCTGGTGGCCACGGCAACTGCTGGAAAATCCACCGTTTTTACCCTAAGTCACATCTCTGCAGAAAAAGACACCGTCTTTTCAGCCTCAGTCCTTTCGTCCCCATAAGAGTCATATCTGCCCAGGGATAGAGGAAAGGGAAGAAGACTGCAGCAGGCAGCCCATTCCCAGGAACAGAAGCCCTCCACCGCTTCTGCCAAGTTTCTCAGCATGACGCTGGGGCCGTACAGGACCCCTGGATCCTACAAGTAGTATCTCAGGGGTACAGATTGGAAAGTCGAGACGTTTCCCCCTCGCAGGTTCCTGAAGTCTGCTTTACCAACGTCTCCCTCCGACAGGGAGGCAGTATTGGAAACAATTCACAAGCTGTATTCCCAGCAGGTGATAATCAAAGTACCCCTCCTACAACAAGGAAAGGGGTATTATTCCACACTATGTTGTGGTACTGAAGCCAGAAGGCTCGGTGAGACCTATTCTAAATCTGAAATATTTGAACACTTACAAAGGTTCAAATCAAGATGGAGTCACTCAGAGCAGTGATAGCGAACCAGGAAGAAGGGGACTATAGGGTGTCCCGGGACATCAGGGATACTTACCTCCATGTCCCAATTTGCCCTTCTCACCAAGGGTACCTCAGGTTCGTGGTACAGAACTGTCACTATCAGTTTCAGACGCTGCCGTTTGGATTGTCCACGGCACCCCGGGTCTTTACCAAGGTAATGGCCGAAATGATGATTCTTCTTCAAAGAAAATGGACGACCTCCTGATAAGAGCAAGGTCCAGAGAACAGTTGGAGGTCGGAGTAGCACTATCTCAAGTAGTTCTACGACAGCACGGGTGGATTCTAAATATTCCAAAACCGCAGTTGTTTCCGACGACACATCGGCTGTTCCTAGGGATGATTCTGGACACAGTCCAGAAAAGAGTGTTTCTCCCGGAGAAGAAAGCCAGGGAGTTATCCGAGCTAGTCAGGAACCTCCTAAAACCAGGAAAAGTGTCAGTGCATCATTGCACAAGGGTCCTGGGAAAAATGGTGGCTTCTTACGAAGCGATTCCATTCGGCAGTTTTCACGCAAGAACTTTTCAGTGGGATCTGCTGGAAAAATGGTCCGGATCGCATCTTCAGATGCATCAGCGGATAACCCTGTCTCCAAGGACAAGGGTGTTTCTTCTGCGGTGTCTGCAAAGTACTCATCTACTAATGGGCCGCAGATTCGGCATTCAGGAAGGGTCCTGGTGACCAGGGATGCCAGCCTGAGAGGCTGGGGAGCAGTCACACAGGGAAAAAATTTCCAGGGAGTGTGATCAAGTCTGGAGAATTATCTCCACATAAATATACTGGAGCTAAGGGCAAGTTACAATGCTCTAAGCTTAGCAAGACCTCTGCTTCAAGGTCAGCCGGTATTGATCCAGTGGGACAACATCACGGCAGTCGCCCACGTAAACAGACAGGGCGGCACAAGAAGCAGAAGGGCAATAGCAGAAACTGCAAGGATTCTTCGCTGGGCGGAAAATCAGGTGATAGCACTGTCAGCAGTGTTCATTCCGACGCCCGGGAGAGTGGGGACTTCATCGGGAAGTCTTCCACATGATTGTGAACCATTGGGAAAGACCAAAGGTGGACATGATGGCGTCCCGCCTGAACAAAAAACTGGACAGGTATTGCGCCAGGTCAAGAGACCCTCAGGCAATAGCTGTGGATGCTCTGGTAACACCGTCAGTGTATGTGTTCCCTCCTCTGCCTCTCATACACAAGGTACTGAGAATTATAAGACGGAGAGGAGTAAGAACTATACTCGTGGCTCTGGATTGGCCAAGAAGGACTTGGTACCCGGAACTTCAAGAGATGCTCACAGAGGACTCATGGCCTCTGCCGCTAAGAAGGGACCTGCTTCAGCAGGGACCCTGTCTGTTCCAAGACTTACCGCGGCTGCGTTTGACGGCATGGCGGTTGAACGCCGGATCCTGAAGGAAAAAGGCATTCCGGAGGAAGTCATTCCTATCCTGATCAAAGCCAGGAAGGAGGGGACCGCACAACATTATCACCGTATTTGGCGAAAAATTGTTGCGTGGTGTGAGGCCAGGAGGGCCCCCACGGAGGAATTTTAACTCGGTCGATTCCTGCATTTCCTGAAGACAGGAGTGTCTATGGGCCTCAAATTGGGGTCCATTAAGGTTCAGATTTCGGCCCTGTCGATTTTCTTCCAGAAAGAATTGGCTTCAGTTCCTGAAGTCCAGACGTTTGTTAAGGGAGTATTGCATATACAGCCCCTTTTGTGCCTCCAGTGGCACCGTGGGATCTCAACGTAGTGTTGGGATTCCTCAAATCACATTGGTTTGAACCGCTCAAATCTGTGGATTTTAAATATCTCACATGGAAAGTGACCATGCGGTTGGCCCTGGCCTCGGCCAGGCGAGTGTCAGAATTGGTGGCTTTGTCTTACAAAAGCCCATATCTGATTTTCCATTCGGACAGGGCAGAACTGCGGACTCGTCCCCAGTTTCTTCCTAAGGTGGTGTCAGCGTTTCACCTGAACCAACCTATTGTGGTACCTGCGGATACTAGGGACTTGGAGGACTCCAAGTTGCTAGACGTTGTCAGGGCCCTGAAAATATATGTTCCAGGACGGCTGGAGTCAGAAAGTCTGACTCGCTGTTTATACTTTATGCACCCAACAAGCTGGGTGCTCCTGCTTCTAAACAGACGATTGCTCGTTGAATTTGTAGTACAATTCAGCTCGCACATTCTGTGGCAGGCCTGCCACAGCCAAAATCTGTAAATGCCCAATCCACAAGGAAGGTGGGCTCATCTTGGGCGGCTGCCCGAGGGGTCTCGGCTTTACAACTTTGCCGAGCTGCTACTTGGTCAGGGGCAAACACGTTTGCAAAATTCTACAAATTTGATACCCTGGCTGAGGAGGACCTGGAGTTCTCTCGTTCGGTGCTGCAGAGTCATCCGCACTCTCCCGCCCGTTTGGGAGCTTTGGTATAATCCCCATGGTCCTGACGGAGTCCCCAGCATCCACTTAGGACGTCAGAGAAAATAAGAATTTACTTACCGATAATTCTATTTCTCGTAGTCCGTAGTGGATGCTGGGCGCCCATCCCAAGTGCGGATTGTCTGCAATACTTGTACATAGTTATTGTTACAAAAATCGGGTTATTATTGTTGTGAGCCATCTTTTCAGAGGCTCCGCTGTTATCATGCTGTTAACTGGGTTCAGATCACAGGTTGTACAGTGTGATTGGTGTGGCTGGTATGAGTCTTACCCGGGATTCAAAATCCTTCCTTATTGTGTACGCTCGTCCGGGCACAGTATCCTAACTGAGGCTTGGAGGAGGGTCATAGGGGGAGGAGCCAGTGCACACCACCTGATCCTAAAAGCTTTTACTTTTGTGCCCTGTCTCCTGCGGAGCCGCTAATCCCCATGGTCCTGACGGAGTCCCCAGCATCCACTACGGACTACGAGAAATAGAATTATCGGTAAGTAAATTCTTATTTTTACACATTACGGCAGCCAGTCCCCCTTTTTACACATTGCGGCAGCCAGTCCCCCTTTTTACATATTGCGGCAGACAGACTTGAGAGAGAGATATACTTACCATCTCTCCCGCTGGCAGTCAGGCTCCTCGTGCTGGCAGAGATCCCGGGCAGCTGCAGGGGAGAAGGAGAAAGAGGGAGGGCGACTTGAGCCGCAGCAGCGCTATGTCATTGGTAGCGGCGCTGCTGCAGCACTCCCCTCTGCTTCCGTATTGGCTGGCCGCTGTTGAGAATGCTGGGATGAGGGAACTGCATCCCAGCATTCGCAGCAGCGCTGGGCAGCCAATACAGAAGGAGAGGGGAGTGCTGCAGCGGCGCCGCTATCAATGACATAGCGCTGCTGCGGCTCAAGTCCCCCTCCCTCCTCTGCCTCAGGCGCTGCTCTCCCTCCAGCGCGGCGCACGGCACCCAGCAGAGGCGGCATGTAATGAATCAATTTGACTCATTACATGCCGCTGGCCATGCGCCCTCAGTGTAACTGCGCTGTGTGCCAGACACACCTGGCACATAGGTAGTTACGGCGCTGGGTAGATAGGGGTAACCTCCTTCCTATCTTAGACATGTATGCTTCCAGATTTCTGTATGGCTACTACTTTTTTCTCTAACGTCCTAGTGGATGCTGGGGACTCCGTAAGGACCATGGGGAATAGCGGGCTCCACAGGAGACTGGGCACTCCTTAGAAAGATTTAGTACTATCTGGTGTGCACTGGCTCCTCCCTCTATGCCCCTCCTCCAGACCTCAGTTAGAACCTGTGCCCGGCCAGAGCTGTGTGCTCCTAGTGGGCTCTCCTGAGCTTGCTAGAAAGAAAGTATTTTGTCAGGTTTTTTATTTTCAGAGAGCTTCTGCTGGCAACAGACTCTCTGCTACGAGGGACTGAGGGGAGAGAAGCAAACCTACTCACGGCAGCTAGGTAGCGCTTATTAGGCTACTGGACACCATTAGCTCCAGAGGGATCGAACACAGGTACCTAACCTTGATCGTCCGTTCCCGTAACCGCGCCGCCGTCCCCCTCGCAGAGCCAGAAGAACAGAAGCAGCAGAAGCATGAAGACATCGAAATCGGCGGCTGAAGACTCCTGTCTTCACTTAAGGTAGCGCACAGCACTGCAGCTGTGCGCCATTGCTCCCACAGCACACCGCACACTCCGGTCACTGTAGGGTGCAGGGCGCAGGGGGGGGCGCCCTGGGCAGCAATTAAGTACCTTTTTGGCAAAAAGAGACATATATACAGTCTGGGACTGTATATATGCCCGAGCCCCCGCCATTTTTTACACATTAAAGCGGGACAGAAGCCCGCCGCTGAGGGGGCGGGGCCTTCTTCCTCAGCACACCAGCGCCATTTTCTCTTCACAGCTCCGCTGGAAGGACGCTCCCCAGGCTCTCCCCTGCAGTATACAGGTGCATTAGAGGGTAAAAAAGAGAGGGGGGCACATAAATATAGGCGCAGAGATATATTAACAGCAGCTACAGGGTAAACACTAAGGTACAGTGTAATCCCTGGGTTATATAGCGCTGGGGTGTGTGCTGGCATACTCTCTCTCTTGTCTCCCCAAAAGCCTTTGTGGGGTCCTGTCCTCAGTCAGAGCATTCCCTGTGTGTGTGCTGTGTGTTGGTACGCCTGTGTCGACATGTTTGATGAGGAAGGATACGTGAAGGCAGAACAAGTGCAGCTGAGTGTAGTGTCGCCGCCGACGGTGCCGACACCTGATTGGATGGATATGTGGAAGGTGTTAAATGATAATGTAAACTCCTTGCATAACAGATTGGATAAAACTGTAACCGTTGGACAGTCAGGGTCTCAACCCATGCCTGATCCTACAGCGCAGAGGCCGTTAGGGTCTCAAAAGCGCACACTATCCCAGATAGTTGACACAGATGTCGACACGGAATCTGACTCCAGTGTCGATGACGATGAGGCAAAGTTGCAGCCTAAAATGACTAAAGCCATCCGCTACATGATTGTAGCAATGAAGGATGTATTACACATTTCTGAGGAAAATCCTGTCCCTGACAAGAGGATTTATATGTATGGGGAGAAAAAGCATGAAGTGACTTTTCCCCCTTCACATGAATTAAATGAATTATGTGAAAAAGCGTGGGATTCCCCTGACAGGAAGGTGATAGTTTCCAAGAGATTACTTATGGCGTATCCTTTCCCGCCAACGGACAGGTTACGCTGGGAATCCTTCCCTAGGGTAGACAAGGCGTTGACACGCTTGTCTAAGAAGGTGGCCCTGCCGTCTCCAGATACGGCCGCCCTAAAGGATCCTGCGGATAGAAAGCAGAAGCTATCCTGAAGTCTGTTTATACACATTCTGGCACACTGCCGAGGCCAGCAATTGCTTCGGCCTGGATGTGTAGTGCGGTAGCTGCATGGACGGATACTCTGTCTGAGGAGATAGATACCCTGGACAGGGACACTGTTCTACTGACCCTGGCACATATCAAGGACGCGGTCCTATATATGCGGGATGCCCAGAGGGACATTTGCCTGCTGGGCTCTAGAGTTAATGCAATATCCATTTCTGCCAGAAGCGTCTTATGGACTCGGCAATGGACAGGGGATACCGACTCTAAAAAACACATGGAGGTTTTACCTTATAAGGGTGACGAATTGTTTGGGGACGGTCTCTCGGACCTAGTTTCCACAGCTACGGCTGGGAAGTCAAATTTCTTGCCTTATGTCCCTCCACAACCTAAGAAAGCACCGTATTACCAAATGCAGTCCTTTCGTTCTCAGAAGAGCAAGAAGGTCAGAGGTGCGTCCTTTCTTGCCAGAGGCAGGGGTAGAGGAAAAAAGCTGCACCATACAGCTAGTTCCCAGAAACAAAAGTCTTCCCCGGCTTCCATTAAATCCACCGCATGACGCTGGGGCTCCACAGGCGGAGCCAGGAGCCGTGGGGGCGCGTCTCCGACATTTCAGCCACCAGTGGGTTCGCTCACAGGTGGATCCTTGGGCTATACAAATTGTGTCTCAGGGATACAGGCTGGAATTCGAGGTGATGCCCCCTCACCGTTACCTAAAATCGGCCTTACCAACTTCCCCCATGGAAAGGGAGATAGTGTTGGCGGCAATTAACAAACTTTTTCTCCAGCAGGTGGTGGTAGAGGTTCCCCCCCTTCAACGGGGGAGGGGCTACTATTCCACTATGTTTGTGGTACCGAAACCGGACGGTTCGGTCAGACCCATTTTAAATTTAAAATCCCTGAACTTTTATCTGAAAAAATTCAAGTTCAAAATGGAATCGCTCAGAGCGGTCATTGCAAGCCTGGAGGATGGGGATTTTATGGTGTCTCTGGACATCAAGGATGCTTACTTGCATGTCCACATTTATCCACCTCATCAGGAGTACCTCAGGTTTGTGGTACGGGACTGTCATTACCAATTCCAGACGTTGCCGTTTGGCCTGTCCACGGCACCGAGAGTTTTTACCAAGGTGATGGCGGAAATGATGGTGCTCCTTCGGAAGCAAGGGGTTACAATTATCCCATACTTGGACAATATCCTCATAAAGGCGAGGTCCAGGGAGCAGTTGCTGATCAGCGTAGCACACTCTCAGGAAGTGTTGCGTCAGCACGGCTGGATTCTGAACATTCCAAAGTCGCAGCTGATTCCTGCGACGCGTCTCCCCTTCTTGGGCATGATTCTGGACACAGACCAGAAGAAGGTGTTTCTCCCGGAGGAGAAGGCTCAGGAGCTCGTGACTCTGGTCAGAGACCTCCTAAAGCCAAAACAGGTGTCGGTGCATCACTGCACACGAGTCCTGGGAAAGATGGTGGCGTCATACGAAGCCATTCCCTTCGGCAGGTTCCATGCGAGGATCTTTCAGTGGGATCTGCTGGACAAGTGGTCCGGATTGCATCTTCAGTTGCATCGGATGATCACCCTGTCCCCCAGGGCCAGGGTGTCTCTTCTGTGGTGGCTACAAGGTGCTCACCTCCTCGAGGGCCGCAGATTCGGCATACAGGACTAGGTCCTGGTGACCACGGATGCAAGCCTCTGAGGGTGGGGGGCAGTCACTCAAGGAAGAAACTTCCAAGGGTTGTGGTCAAGTCAGGAGACTTGTCTGCACATAAATATCCTGGAGCTACGGGCCATATACAACGCCCTGAGTCAAGCGGAGCCTCTGCTTCGAGACCAACCAGTGCTGATTCAGTCAGACAACATCACGGCAGTCGCTCATGTAAACCGCCAGGGCGGCACAAGAAGCAGGGTGGCAATGGCGGAAACCACCAGGATTCTTCGTTGGGCGGAGAATCACGTGCAAGCACTGTCAGCAGTGTTCATTCCGGGAGTGGACAACTGGGAAGCAGACTTCCTCAGCAGACACGACCTCCACCCGGGAGAGTGGGGACTTCATCAAGAAGTCTTCACGCAGATTGTAAATCGATGTGAGCTGCCACAGGTGGACATGATGGCGTCCCGCATCTACAAAAAATTAAAGAGGTATTGCGCCAGGTCAAGGGACCCTCAGGCGATAGCTGTGGACGCACTGCTGACACCCTGGGTATTCCAGTCGGTTTATGTGTTTCCTCCTCTTCTTCTCATACCCAGGGTACTGAGAATCGTAAGAAAAAGAGGAGTGAGAACAATACTCATTGTTCCGGATTGGCCAAGAAGGACTTGGTACCCAGAACTGCAAGAAATGCTCACAGAGGACCCATGGCCTCTGCCTCTCAGACAGGACCTGTTGCAACAGGGGCCCTGTCTGTTCCAAGACTTACCGCGGCTGCGTTTGACGGCATGGCGGTTGAACGCCGGATCCTAGCAGAAAAGGGCATTCCGGAAGCAGTTATTCCTACGCTGATAAAGGCTAGGAAGGACGTGACAGCAAAACATTATCACCGTATATGGCGAAAATATGTTGCTAGGTGTGAGGCCAGGAAGGCCCCTACAGAGGAATTCCAGCTGGGTCGATTCCTGCACTTCCTACAGTCAGGGGTGACTATGGGCCTAAAATTAGGGTCCATAAAGGTCCAGATTTCGGCCCTATCCATTTTCTTTCAAAAAGAACTGGCTTCACTGCCTGAGGTTCAGACGTTTGTTAAGGGAGTGCTGCATATTCAGCCTCCTTTTGTGCCACCAGTGGCACCTTGGGATCTTAACGTGGTCTTGGCTTTCCTGAAATCCCACTGGTTTGAGCCACTTAAGACAGTGGAGCTAAAGTATCTCATGTGGAAAGTGGTCATGCTGTTGGCCCTAGCCTCAGCTAGGTGTGTGTCAGAATTGGCGGCTTTGTCATGTAAAAGCCCCTATCTGGTTTTCCATATGGATAGGGCAGAATTGCGAACTCGTCCGCAGTTTCTGCCAAAGGTGGTGTCATCTTTTCATCTGAACCAACCCATTGTGGTGCCTGCAGCTACTCGTGACTTGGAGGATTCCAAGTTGCTTGATGTAGTCAGGGCTTTGAAGATCTATGTTGCCAGGATGGCTGGAGTCAGGAAAACTGACTCGCTGTTTATCCTGTATGCATCCAACAAGCTGGGTGCTCCTGCTTCAAAGCAAACCATTGCTCGCTGGATCTGTAACACGATTCAGCAGGCTCATTCTGCGGCTGGATTGCCGCATCCAAAATCAGAGAAAGCCCATTCCACAAGGAAGGTGGGCTCTTTTTAGGCAGCTGCCCGAGGGGTCTCGGTATTACAGCTTTGCCGAGCTGCTACTTGGTCGGGTTCAAACACATTTGCAAAGTTCTACAAGTTTGATACCCTGGCTGAGGAGGACCTGGTGTTTGCCCATTCGGTGCTGCAGAGTCATCCACACTCTCCCGCCCGTTTGGGAGCTTTGGTATAAGCCTTATGGTCCTTACGGAGTCCCCAGCATCCACTAGGACGTTAGAGAAAATGAGAATTTACTCACCAGTAACTCTATTTCTCGTAGTCCGTAGTGGATGCTGGGCGCCCGTCCCAAGTGCGGACTTTCTGCAATACGTGTATATAGTTATTGCTTAACAAAGGGTTATGGTTATGTAGCATCGGTTGAGTGATGCTCAGTTGTTGTTCATACTGTTAACTGGGTAAGTTTATCACAAGTTGTACGGTGTGGCTGGTATGAGTCTTACCCTGGATTCCAAAATCCTTTCCTTGTAATGTCAGCTCTTCCGGGCACAGTTTCCTTAACTGAGGTCTGGAGGAGGGGCATAGAGGGAGGAGCCAGTGCACACCAGCAGTACTAAATCTTTCTTTAGAGTGCCCAGTCTCCTGCGGAGCCCGTCTATTCCCCATGGTCCTTACGGAGTCCCCAGCATCCACTACGGACTACGAGAAATAGATTTACCGGTGAGTAAATTCTTATTTTTTTTCCTTGTGTTTTAAATTTAATTCTTTAGAATTGTTATTCTAAGTTTGTATTCTTAATTTTACAGGCTTTGAGGTTTTTAAACAGACGCAAAAAGATGCGAGAATCGTTGTCTCCATGGAAGAAACACCAGGATCTGACTGATGGACAAAGACTTCAGCTTCAGCAGAAAGTGGACACCGACCTCCGCCTACAGCCGGTCAGGTTCTTATACCATACTTGCCTACCTGACCCTCTCCATGAGGGAGAAAATGCTCTGTTCCTGGACTTTCCTGGTAATGTATGATTGCCATCACCTGAGGTGAAACACCTTTCTTATCACTTAACTAGCTCACCACAGGTGATGGCAATCATACATTACCAGGAAAGTCCAGGAACAGAGCATTTTCTCCCTCATGGAGAGGGTCAGGTAGGCAAGTATGTCTTCTACATGAAAATTACAGCAATACAATTGCTTTCCAATTCTGAGGAAATTAACATTGGGGGTCATTCCGAGTTGTTCGCTCGCAAGCTGCTTTTTGCAGCTTTGCACACGCTAAGCCGCCGCCTACTGGGAGTGAATCTTAGCTTATCAAAATTGCGAACGAAAGATTCGCAAAATAGCGAATAGACACTTCTTAGCAGTTTCTGAGTAGCTCCACACTTACTCGGCATCTGCGATCAGTTCAGTGTTTGTCGTTCCTGGTTTGACGTCACAAACACACCCAGCGTTCGCCCAGACACTCCTCCGTTTCTCCAGCCACTCCCGCGTTTTTCCCAGAAACTGTAGCGTTTTTTCACACACTCCCAGAAAACGGCCAGTTTCCGCCCAGAAACACCCACTTCCTGTCAATCACATTACGATCACCAGAACGAAGAAAAAACCTTGTAATGCCGTGAGTAAAATACCTAACTGCATAGCAAATTTACTTGGCGCAGTCGCACTGCGGACATTGCGCATGCGCATTAGCGACTAATCGCTCCGTTGTGATAAAAAAATACCGAGCGAAAAACTCGGAATGACCCCTATTGATTGAAATGTAGTTTGTGCATTACAGTGCCTTGGCCAGAAATAGTATTGCTTCATTTTGTAGAGGTAAATTGCTACATTTATTTCACTAATTAACAGACTCTCAAACAAATTAGTCTCCATACAACAGCTGTGGGCCTGTAACTGACACATTACATTGCAGTCTACAAGAAATATTCTACTAACAAGCGTCTCATAGATACTTTGTAAGATCTATATAAATGTTTCACCCTCCGTGTGCCAGACAGAGCTGGCTGACAATGCAGAATATTTGGGGATTTAGGGGGTAATGCAGAGTTGATCGCAGCAGCAAATTTGTTAGCAGTTGGGCAAAACCATGTGCACTGCAGGTGTGGCAGATATAACATTTGCAGGGAGAGTTAGATTTGGGTGGGTTATTTTGTTTCTGTGCAGGGTAAATACTGTCTGCTTTATTTTTACACTGCAATTTAGATTTCAGAACACATGTTATATCTGCCCCCCCCCCCCCCCCCCCCCCCCCTGCAGTGCACATGGTTTTGCCCAGCTGCTAACAAATTTGCTGCTGTGATCAACTCTGAATTAGGCCCTTAATACTGTCTATGACTCTTAGGTCCACCAGATGTCACTAGAGGAAAGCCAGGAGCTGTATGTAAAAGTACAGGACAAGTTGGGACAGTTTCTTCTGAGGAGAAAGGCGGAACAGAGTGGAGATCAACGCAGAGAAGCATTGCTGGTCCAGATCAACACCGATATTAATATGTTGATGGGTAGGATCTTCTAATCAATCTAAACTATTACATTACTAACACACTTACTCATTGTAAGACACACTGATACATGTTTCCAAATAATACTACACCAAACTGTACAGAAACAGCATTTACATAGGAAAGGGGGGGGGGATTTTTTTACCAATCCCAAAATATTGCATATGCACAACAAAGATAATAATGACCACGTGTTTGCTAAAGGTAGTTGGTGTTCAACATCATAATAGTAGTAAACACTTCAGAAATCTCAATAATCTGTGGAAAATCCGTAAATTGTACAGAAATTTTAATAAATTCCTGTTGAAGGTGTTTTGCTTTAGAAGTAAAAATATATAAAATAAGTACATTATGTACACTGAGAGGTCGCTTTATTAGAGATAACAGTACACCTACTTATTAATGGAAATCGTTAATTAGTCGATGGTGGTAGCAACTCAATAGATTTTAGCTTGCAGACATGGTCAAGGGGTACAGTTGTTCTAAGCAAACACTAAATTGTAGAAAAAATGTGATCTAAGTGACTTTGACTATGGATTGGTTGTTTGTGCCAAACGCAGTCATCTATGTCAAACTGCTGATCTCCTGCATTTTCATGCACATCAGTCTTGAGTTTACAGAGAATAATGAGCAAAACTAAAAACAGCTATTGAGGCAGGTCTGTGTGTGAAAACATTTTGTTAGTGAGTGGTCAGAGGAGAATGGCCAGACTCTGTTATGAGCCTCCGCACTACTTGCGACGACTCACACTACCACCCCTGTCCCGGCCATTGCTAGGCAGCTAGGTCTCTGCAGCGGTCTTTGCATTGCTTTTCAGCTGCGTCAGCTTACCTCAGTCAGCCTGCAATCTCCTGTCCTGTCAGCTCTGACTCCTGGTTCGGATCTTTGCCTGTGTGCCTTGCTTTTCTGCTGCATCAGCTTACCTCAGTCAGCCTGTGATGATCAGTATGCAGCTCTTGCCATATCTCAGCCCAGTCTCTTGATTACCTACAAGCAACTCCAGCTGCACCTCAGCTTGCGTAACTTCCAGATAACAGATGCTGCTTCCTGATTGTTTCTACACTTGTTGTCTTGCTTTGGTGTATTACAGTCTGTTTTCCACTCCAGCCTATTATTTGTGCTCCCCAGCTTTCTACATTAACACCTTCTATCCTGTGTATAAGTCCTGGCGTCATGCAAGTACTTACTGGAACAGCTGCTTTTATAGGTGAAGAACCCTCTAGTCGGATTTTCGGAGTTCGTGTGGTTTCCTATGTGTGTCCTAACAGATTTTTCTCTAACGTCCTAAGTGGATGCTGGGGACTCCGTAAGGACCATGGGGAATAGCGGCTCCGCAGGAGACTGGGCACAAAGTAAAAAGCTTTAGGACTACCTGGTGTGCACTGGCTCCTCCCCCTATGACCCTCCTCCAAGCCTCAGTTAAGATTTTGTGCCTGAACGAGAAGGGTGCAATCTAGGTGGCTCTCCTGAGCTGCTTAGAGAAAAAGTTTAAAGTAGGTTTTTTACTTTCAGTGAGACCTGCTGGCAACAGGCTCACTGCATCGAGGGACTAAGGGGAGAAGAAGCGAACTCACCTGCGTGCAGAGTGGATTGGGCTTCTTAGGCTACTGGACATTAGCTCCAGAGGGACGATCACAGGCCCAGCCATGGATGGGTCCCGGAGCCGCGCCGCCGTCCCCCTTACAGAGCCAGAAGACTGAAGAGTCCGGAAAATCGGCGGCAGAAGACGTCCTGTCTTCATTAAGGTAGCGCACAGCACCGCAGCTGTGCGCCATTGCTCTCAGCACACTTCACACTCCGGTCACTGAGGGTGCAGGGCGCTGGGGGGGGGGCGCCCTGAGACGCAATAGAAATACCTTTTTTTTTGGCTAAAAATACATCACATATAGCTCCTGGGCTATATGGATGTATTTAACCCCTGCCTAAATTACAATAAAAAAGCGGGAGAAAGGCCGCCGAAAAGGGGGCGGAGCCTATCTCCTCAGCACACTGGCGCCATTTTTTCCTCACAGCTCCGTTGGAGGAAGGCTCCCTGACTCTCCCCTGCAGTCCTGCACTACAGAAACAGGGTAAAACAAGAGAGGGGGGGCATAAAATTGGCATATAAAGATATACAGCAGCTATATTAGGGAAAAACACTTATATAAGGTTATCCCTGTATATATATATAGCGCTCTGGTGTGTGCTGGCAAACTCTCCCTCTGTCTCCCCAAAGGGCTAGTGGGGTCCTGTCCTCTATCAGAGCATTCCCTGTGTGTGTGCGGTGTGTCGGTACGTTGTGTCGACATGTATGAGGAGGAAAATGGTGTGGAGGCGGAGCAATTGCCTGTGTTAGTGATGTCACCCTCTAAGGAGTCGACACCTGACTGGATGATCTTATGGAAAGAATTACGTGATAGTGTCAGCACTTTACAAAAGTCTGTTGACGACATGAGACAGCCGGATAATCAGTTAATACAGGCATCTCAAACACCGTCAGGGGCTCTAAAGCGCCCGTTACATCAGGTCGATACAGACACAGACACGGACACTGACTCCAGTGTCGACGGTGAAGAAACAAACGTATTTTCCAGTAGGGCTACACGTTACATGATCACGGCAATGAAGGAGGTTTTGAACATTTCTGATACTACAAGTACCACAAAAAAGGGTATTATGTGGGGTGTGAAAAAACTACCCGTAGTTTTTCCTGAATCAGATGAATTAAATGAGGTGTGTGATGAAGCGTGGGTTTCCCCCGATAAAAAACTGCTAATTTCTAAAAAATTATTGGCATTATACCCTTTCCCGCCAGAGGTTAGGGCGCGCTGGGAAACACCCCCTAGGGTGGATAAGGCGCTCACACGCTTATCAAAACAAGTGGCGTTACCGTCTCCTGATACGGCCGCCCTCAAGGAACCAGCTGATAGGAAGCTGGAAAATGTCCTAAAAAGTATATACACACATACTGGTATTATACTGCGACCAGCAATCGCCTCAGCCTGGATGTGCAGTGCTGGGGTGGCTTGGTCGGATTCCCTGACTGAAAATATTGATACCCTGGACAGGGACAATATATTATTGACTATAGAGCGTTTAAAAGATGCGTTTCTATATATGCGAGATGCACAGAGGGATATTTGCACTCTGGCATCAAGAGTAAGTGCGATGTCCATTTCTGCCAGAAGAGGATTATGGACGCGACAGTGGTCAGGGGATGCGGATTCCAAACGGCATATGGAAGTATTGCCGTATAAAGGGGAGGAGTTATTTGGGGTCGGTCTATCGGACTTGGTGACCACGGCAACGGCCGGGAAATCCACCTTTCTACCCCAAGTCACCTCGCAGCAGAAAAAGATACCGTCTTTTCAGGCTCAGTCCTTTCGTCCCCATAAGGGCAAGCGGGCAAAAGGCCACTCATATCTGCCCCGGGGCAGAGGAAGGGGAAAAAGACTGCAGCAGACAGCCTCTTCCCACGAACAGAAGCCCTCCCCCGCTTCTGCCAAGTCCTCAGCATGACGCTGGGGCCTTACAAGCGGACTCAGGCACGGTGGGGGCCCGTCTCAAGATTTTCAGCGCGCAGTGGGCTCACTCGCAAGTGGACCCCTGGATCCTGCAGGTAGTATCTCAGGGGTACAAATTGGAATTCGAGACGTCTCCCCCTCGCCGGTTCCTGAAGTCTGCTTTACCAACGTCTCCCCCCGACAGGGAGGCGATATTGGAAGCCATTCACAAGCTGTATTCCCAGCAGGTGATAATCAAGGTACCCCTCCTACAACAGGGAAAGGGGTATTAATCCACGCTGTTTGTGGTACCGAAGCCGGACGGCTCGGTGAGACCCATTTTAAATCTGAAATCCTTGAACACTTACATAAGAAGGTTCAAGTTCAAGATGGAGTCACTCAGAGCAGTGATAGCGAACCTGGAAGAAGGGGATTATATGGTGTCTCTGGACATCAAGGATGCTTACCTCCATGTCCTAATTTGCCCTTCTCACCAAGGGTACCTCAGGTTTGTGGTACAGAACTGTCATTATCAGTTTCAGACGCTGCCGTTTGGATTGTCCACGGCACCCCGGGTCTTTACCAAGGTAATGGCCGAAATGATGATTCTTCTTCGAAGAAAAGGCGTCTTAATTATCCCTTACTTGGACGATCTCCTGATAAGGGCAAGGTCCAGAGAACAGTTAGAGGTCGGAGTAACACTATCTCAAATAGTACTACGACAGCACGGTTGGATTCTAAATTTCTCTAACGTCCTAAGTGGATGCTGGGGACTCCGTAAGGACCATGGGGAATAGCGGCTCCGCAGGAGACTGGGCACATCTAAAGAAAGCTTTAGGACTATCTGGTGTGCACTGGCTCCTCCCCGTATGACCCTCCTCCAAGCCTCAGTTAGATCTTTGTGCCCGAACGAGAAGGGTGCACACTAGGGGCTCTCCTGAGCTTCTTAGTGAAAGTTTTAGTTTAGGTTTTTTATTTTCAGTGAGACCTGCTGGCAACAGGCTCACTGCATCGAGGGACTAAGGGGAGAAGAAGCGAACTCACCTGCGTGCAGAGTGGATTGGGCTTCTTAGGCTACTGGACATTAGCTCCAGAGGGACGATCACAGGCCCAGCCTGGATGGGTCCCAGAGCCGCGCCGCCGGCCCCCTTACAGAGCCAGAAGGCAGAAGAGGTCCGGAAAATCGGCGGCAGAAGACGTCCTGTCTTCAACAAGGTAGCGCACAGCACTGCAGCTGTGCGCCATTGCTCTCAGCACACTTCACACTCCGGTCACTGAGGGTGCAGGGCGCTGGGGGGGGGGCGCCCTGAGACGCAATAAAAAACACCTTGGATGGCAAAAAAATGCATCACATATAGCGCCTGGGCTATATGGATGCATTTAACCCCTGCCAGAATACATAGAAAAACAGGAGATAAGGCCGCCGATAAGGGGGAGGAGCCTATCTCCTCAGCACACTGGCGCCATTTTCCCTCACAGCTCCGTTGGAGGGAAGCTCCCTGTCTCTCCCCTGCAGTCACTACACTACAGAAAGGGTTAAAAAAGAGAGGGGGGGCACTAATTACGCGCAGTATTAAAGATACAGCAGCTATAAGGGGAAAAACACTTATATAAGGTTATCCCTGTATATATATAGCGCTCTGGTGTGTGCTGGCAAACTCTCCCTCTGTCTCCCCAAAGGGCTAGTGGGGTGCTGTCCTCTATCAGAGCATTCCCTGTGTGTGTGCTGTATGTCGGTACGTTTGTGTCGACATGTATGAGGAGAAAAATGATGTGGAGACGGAGCAGATTGCCTGTAATAGTGATGTCACCCCCTAGGGGGTCGACACCTGAGTGGATGAACTGTTGGAAGGAATTACGTGACCGTGTCAGCTCTGTATAAAAGACAGTGGTTGACATGAGACAGCCGGCTACTCAGCTTGGGCCTGTCCAGACGTCTCATAGGCCGTCAGGGGCTCTAAAGCGCCCGTTACCTCAGATGGCAGATATAGACGCCGACACGGATACTGACTCCAGTGTCGACGGTGAAGAGACAAATGTGACTTCCAGTAGGGCCACACGTTACATGATTGAGGCAATGAAAAATGTTTTACACATTTCTGATAATACGAGTACCACCAAAAAGGGGTATTATGTTCGGTGAGGAAAAACTACCTGTAGTTTTTCTGAATCTGAGAAATTAAATGAGGTGTGTGATGATGCGTGGTTTTCCCCCGATAACAACTGATAATTTCTAAAATGTTATTGGCATTATATCCTTTCCCGCCAGAGGTTAGGGTGCGTTGGGAAACACCCCCTAGGGTGGATAAAGCGCTCACACGCTTGTAAGGGCTCTACCCTCTCCTGAGATGGCCGCCCTTAAGGATCCTGCTGATAGAAAGCAGGAGGGTATCCTAAAATGTATTTACACACATACTGGTGTTATACTGCGACCAGCAATCGCCTCAGCCTGGATGTGTAGTGCTGGGTTGGCGTGGTCGGATTCCCTGACTAAAAATATTGATACCCTAGATAGGGACAGTATATTTTTGCCTATAGAGCATTTAAAAGATGCATTTCTATATATGCGTGATGCACAGCGGAATATTTGCCGAATGGCATCAAGTCTAAGTGCGTTGTCCATTTCTACCAGTAGAAGGTTATGGACACGTCAGTGGTCAGGTGATGCGTATTCCAAACGGCATTTGGAAGTATTGCCTTATTAAAGGGAGGAGTTATTTGGGGTCGGTCTTTCAGACCTGGTGGCCACGGCAACAGCTGGGAAATCCACGTTTGTACCCCAGGTCGCCTCTCAACATGAGAAGACGCCGTATTATCAGGCGCAGTCTTTTCGTGGACAAGCGGGCAAAAGGTTCCTCATTTCTGCCCCGTGACAGAGGGAGAGGAAAAAGGCTGCAGAAATCAGCCAGTTCCCAGGAACAGAAACCCTCTCCCGCCTCTGCCAAGCCCTCAGTATGACGCTGGGGCTTTACAAGCAGAATCAGGCACGGTGGGGGGCCCGTCTCAATGAATTTCAGCGCGCAGTGGGCTCACTCGCAAGTAGACCCCTGGATTGGTGAGACCGATTCTAAATCTAAAATCTTTGAACACTTACATACAGAGGTTCAAATTCAAGATTGAGTCACTCAGAGCAGTGATTGCGAACCTGGAAGAAGGGGACTACATGATGTCTCGGGACATCAAGGATGCTTACCTTCATGTCAAAATTTACCCTTCTCATCAAGGGTACCTCAGGTTTATGGTACAGAACTGTCACTATCAGTTCAGACGCTGCCGTATGGATGGTCCACGGCACCCCGGGTCTTTACCAAGGTAATGGCCGAAATGATGATATTCCTTCGAAGGAAGGGAATTTTAGTTATCCCTTACTTGGACGATTCCCTGATAAGGGTAAGATCCAGGGAACAGTTGGAGGTCGGTGTAGCACTATCTCAGGTAGTGTTGCGGCAGCACGATTGGATTCTCAATATTCCAAAATCGCAGCTGGTCCCGACGACTTGTCTTCTGTTCCTAGGGATGATCCTGGACACAGTCCAGAAAAAGGTGTTTCTCCCGGAGGAGAAAGCCAGGGAGTTATCCGAGCTAGTCAGGAACCTCCTAAAACCGAGCCAAGTCTCAGTGCATCAATGCACAAGGGTTCTGGGTAAAATGGTGGCTTCCTACGAAGCAATCCCATTCGGCAGATTCCACGCAAGAACTTTCCAGTGGGACCTGCTGGACAAATGGTCCGGGTCGCATCTTCAGATGCATCAGCGGATAACCCTGTCACCAAGGACAAGGGTGTCCCTTCTGTGGTGGTTGCAGAGTGCTCATCTTCTAGAGGGCCGCAGATTCGGCATTCAGGACTGGGTCCTGGTGACCACGGATGCCAGCCTGCGAGGCTGGGGAGCAGTCACACAGGGAAGGAATATCCAGGGCTTATGGTCAAGCCTGGAGACATCACTTCACATAAATATCCTGAAGCTAAGGGCCATTTACAATGCTCTAAGCTTAGCAAGACCTCTGCTTCAAGGTCAGCCGGTGTTGATCCAGTCGGACAACATCACGGCAGTCACCCACGTAAACAGACAGGGTGGCACAAGAAGCAGGAGGGCAATGGCAGAAGCTGCAAGGATTCTTCGCTGGGCGGAAAATCATGTGATAGCACTGTCAGCAGTATTCATTCCGGGAGTGGACAACTGGGAAGCAGACTTCCTCAGCACGACCTCCACCCGGGAGAGTGGGGACTTCACCCAGAAGTCTTCCACATGATTATAAACCGTTGGGAAAAACTCGACAGGTATTGCGCCAGGTCAAGGGACCCTCAGGCAATAGCTGTAGACGCTCTGGTAACACCGTGGGTGTACCAGTCAGTGTATGTGTTCCCTCCTCTGCCTCTCATACCCAAGGTACTGAGATTGATAAGATGGAGAGGAGTAAGCACTATATTCGTGGCTCCGGATTGGCCAAGAAGGACTTGGTAACCGGAACTTCAAGAGATGCTCACGGAGGATCCGTGGCCTCTACCTCTAAGAAGGGACCTGCTCCAGCAAGGACCCTGTCTGTTCCAAGACTTACCGCGGCTGCGTTTGACGGCATGGCGGTTGAACGCCGGATCCTGAAGGAAAAAAGGCATTCCGGATGAAGTCATCCCTATCCTGATCAAAGCCAGGAAGGATGTAACCGCAAAACATTATCACCGCATTTGGCGAAAATATGTTGCGTGGTGCGAGGCCAGTAAGGCCCGACGGAGGAAATTCAACTGGGTCGATTCCTACATTTCCGGCAAACAGGAGTGTCTATGGGCCTGAAATTGGGGTCCATTAAGGTTCAAATTTCGGCCCTGTCAATTTTCTTCCAAAAAGAACTAGCTTCAGTCCCTGAAGTTCAGACGTTTGTAAAAGGGGTACTGCATATACAGCCTCCTTTTGTGCCTCCAGTGGCACTTTGGGATCTCAATGTAGTTTTTTGGGTTCCAAAAGTCACATTGGTTTGAACCACTTAAATCTGTGGAGTTAAAATATCTCACATGGAAAGTGGTCATGCTGTTGGCTCTGGCCTGGGCCAGGCGCGTGTCAGAATTGGCGGCTTTATCCTGTAAAAGCCCTTATCTGATTTTCCATTCGGACAGGGCGGAATTGAGGACTCGTCCTCAGTTTCTCCCTAAGGTGGTTTCAGCGTTTCACCTGAACCAACCTATTGTGGTGCCTGCGGCTACTAGGGACTTGGAGGACTCCAAGTTGCTAGACGTTGTCAGGGCCCTGAAAATATATGTTTCCAGGACGGCTGGAGTCAGGAAAACTGACTCGCTGTTTATCCTGTATGCACCCAACAAGCTGGGTGCTCCTGCTTCTAAGCAGACTATTGCTCATTGGATTTGTAGTACAATTCAGCTTGCACATTCTGTGGCAGGCCTGCCACAGCCAAAAATCTGTAAATGCCCACTCCACAAGGAAGGTGGGCTCATCTTGGGCGGCTGCCCGAGGGGTCTCTGCTTTACAACTTTGCCGAGCAGCTACTTGGTCAGGGGCAAATACGTTTGTAAAATTCTACAAAATTAATACCCTGGCTGAGGAGGACCTGGAGTTCTCTCATTTGGTGCTGCAGAGTCATCCGCACTCTCCCGCCCGTTTGGGAGCTTTGGTATAATCCCCATGGTCCTTACGGAGTCCCCAGCATCCACTTAGGACGTTAGAGAAAATAAGAATTTACTTACCGATAATTCTATTTCTCATAGTCCGTAGTGGATGCTGGGCGCCCATCCCAAGTGCGGATTGTCTGCAATACTTGTACATAGTTATTGTTACAAAAATCGGGTTATTATTTTTGTGAGCCATCTTTTCAGAGGCTCCTTTGTTATCATGCTGTTAACTGGGTTCAGATCACAAGTTGTACGGTGTGATTGGTGTGGCTGGTTTGAGTCTTACCCGGGATTCAAAATCCTTCCTTATTGTGTACGCTCGTCCGGGCACAGTATCCTAACTGAGGCTTGGAGGAGGGTCATAGGGGGAGGAGCCAGTGCACACCAGGTAGTCCTAAAGCTTTTTACTTTGTGCCCAGTCTCCTGCGGAGCCGCTATCCCCCATGGTCCTTACGGAGTCCCCATCATCCACTACGGACTATGAGAAATAGAATTATCGGTAAGTAAATTCTTATTTTCAAGATGAAAGCTGATGGTAACTACATGCATGCATTCATGCACACATGCGAGGTGTGGCTATTAATATAATAAAACGTAAATTATAGCATCTGTCTCATTGTTTAAGTACATTTCTGCAGCGGGGTACACTGGTATTCTACAGGGAATAACATCGGGGGTGTAGAGTTGGATCTTGATCCGAGGCACCAACAGGCTAAAGCTTTGACTGTCCCCAGGATGCACTGCGCCGCCTCCTCTATAGCTCCGCCTCCACGCACTGGAGCTCAGTTTGTAAGTTGGTGCCTGCAGTGCAGGTCACTAACAGGTGGGGCTGCGCTAGGCAGCCCTGAAAAGAGCTTTTTAGAAGACTTCAAGGGCCGCAGCACTTTCTCTGTCTGTATGACATGCTATGCTGCGGCTCCATCACCTCCCTCAGCGGCGCTGCATACTCCTGCGGCCTGATTCCCGGGTACTTGCAGCAGAGACACACCGGTTTTTCAGGTACGCCACCGCTGTTATTCTTCAGGATCGCGTGGCTGCACTAAAGGGAGGAGGTAAAATAAATCGCGATCCCATCGCGGACTCAGGAGACGGACCGCGCCGCTGACGTGGACACTGTGTCACACAGAGACCCCACTATAATCACCAGGGCAAGAAGCACAGGTCGGATTTATTAAAATCCGTTTGTAAAAGGCTCCACAGTACCCGGTGGTGAAGTCCAGCAGAGGGGATAAGGCACTGACCTGTAGCCCCTCCCCCAGCTCCGGGCGCTATCTACTGCTGGTGTTCCCGCCCTGGAGCTGCATCTCTCTCTCTCTTTCCTTCACTCCTTGAAGAGATATTGGCGCCATTACATAGCTGGGCTGATCTCCGGGACTGCTGGGCACTTTCTCCTCTGTAAAGCCGCCTGTATCATCAGTGCTGTGCATTTACAGACACTTAAGTATTCTACATGTCTTTTTAGACATTGTTAGTTAAGAACAAGTGTACTTCTACCTGAATATTTAGTACAAGTATTCTGTGATATACATCCAGTGTTTACTGTGCATTGTTCTGTATACAGTACATACTGTACATACTTATATGTAATACTAGTCCAGTGCAGTTTTATTGTTTATATGTAGTAATTCCTGCATTGTACCTGTGACTGTGTGTCTATAGCTGTGTGGATTCCTTTCTTGTGTATCACACGTTTTGCTATCACTATATTCTGTACCGTGGGAAACTAAGTGCGTCAGGGTCTCATATAATATATAGTGCTACACAGAGTATACTATTTGTATTTCTTACTGTGTTTCTCTTACGTCCTAGAGCAGTGATCTCCAACCCGTAGCTCGCGAGCTACCGGTAGCTCGCCGTAGTATTTTTGGTAGCTCACAGAACTCATGGGATTGGGCAGTCACTGGCACTCCTCCTCCCTTCATTTTTAATATGGTGCCGGCCGTCAACCAATCGGAGCTCGTGGACCGGCTCACTTACTGGCACCATATTTTAAATGCCCGCCCCCGCCGGAGACTCTGTCACCCTCACTGCAGCCGCTCTCCGGACTTTACTTCCCCTTCCGTTCCGGAGGAGCAGCATCGGTGGCAGTAGAAGAAGCCAGCAAGGGTGAGCACTGTGTGGGGCACTGTGTCAGACACTGCGGGGTAGGATTTTATCTGGCACTGGTGGGGGCATTGTATCTGGCACTGCTGGGGGGCATTATTTGTGTATCTGGCACTGTTGGGGGCATTATTTGTGTATCTGGCACTGCTGTGAGGCATTATTTGAATACCTGTCACTGCTGAGGGGCATTATTTGTGTATCTGGTATTGCTGAGGGGCATTATTTGTGTATCAGGCACTGCTGAGGGGCATTATTTGTGTATCTGGCACTACGCGGGGAGGGCATTACTTGTAGTTGTGAGGCCACACCCTTTTTTGTGAGACCACACCCACTTTCGCAGGAACGCACGCTCGTTGGGGGGAGGGGGTAGCTCCTTCAGAGGTTTTATTTTCTGAAAGTAGCTCACACTCCAATTAAGGTTGGAGACCACTGTCCTAGAGGATACTGGGGTCCATTTAGTACCATGAGGTATAGACGGGTCCACTAGGAGCCATGGGCACCTTAAGAATTTGATAGTGTGGGCTGGCTCCTCCCTCTATGCCCCTCCTACCAGACTCAATTTCGAATATGTGCCTGGAGGAGCCGGTCATGCTTATGGAAGCTCCTGCAGAGTTTTCTGCATTTATTTTATCTGTTTGTTATTTTCAGGCAAGACTGGTTGGCACCAGCGTGCCTGCTTCATGGGACTTAGGGGGTTAACGGCCCAACCTCTTGAAGGGTTAATGGTCCCGTTCCAAGAGTGGTGAGTACTGAGTCGGCGCCCCGGCTAGCGGGACACCGGCCATTATGGCAGCATGAGGGTACCGAGACGCACGGCTTCTGCACGGGGCGGAATGCGTCTCCGGACACACTACACGACTGCGTCCCCGTACACTGTACACAGTACCCATACTGGCACAACAGCCTTAAAACGGTTTTATCCATTTTAAGCACCAGATTCCTCAGCCAGTATAAAAAAGGCAGACGCCATTGAACGGGCGGAGCTTCACTATGAGAGGATCCAGCAGCTCACCAGCGCCATTTTCCCTGTGCAGTGGACACAGACGCTGACAGGACAGGGACACGCAGCTCATCCAGTGTGAATCCAGATTAACTCAGCGGTTCCAGGGGGTCATAGCAGGGGGGGAGCGATTATTGGTGTACTAAGGGAACTTGGTCTGCGACCCGGCTAAGCTTGGCGTTAGCGATAAGGGCGCGGTGGGGGCTGGCTCCAAACAACTCTGTGTCGCCCTGAAGGGCTCTTTGTTGGTTAATTGTGCTTAACCTTTCCTGTGTGTGTGTGTGTGTGTGTGTGTGTGTGTGTGTGTGTGTGTGTGTGTGTGTGTGTGTGTGTGTGTGTGTGTGTGTGTGTGTGTGCTGTCACATTACATTATGTCAGGCAGAGAGTGTTCCTCTTCTCCGGGGAGCTCACTACTGGGTACTCAGGGTTCACAGGCTAGTGGGGCTGAACCAGAATGGGTTAATTCCCTTAAGGGAATGATGATATCTCTTTCTACCAAATTGTCCCGCAATGAGAAAGAGACGCAATACTTAAAACAAACTGGGTGAGTTTGTGAACAGAGACTCAGGAGGTCATTCCGACCCGTTCGCACGCAGCGGTTTATTGCTGCGGTGCGAACGGGTGCAGAATGCGCATGCACGGCGGGCACAGTGCGCGACGTTGCCCGGCGACAGGGGTCGCCGGGTTGCAACTTACAAAGGAAGCGGTCGCAGAGCCGACCGCTAAGAAGATTGACAGGAAGGAGGCGTGCCAGGGCGGATCCGGACCATTTGGAGCCGTTTTCGGGGAGTGGTGAGTATAACGCAGGCGTGTCCAGCAGAATGGAGGTCGGAGGAGTGACATCAAAGCCGGACCCATCATCGCTGGATCCATCGCACAGAGTAAGTGTGTCCAGGCCTAGTCTGCTTCTGCTTGAATTTTTTTTAGCTTAGCAGGGCTGCACAAGCGATCGCAGCCCTGCTAAGCTAAAACACACTCCCCCATAGGCGTGTACTAGTTGATCGCAGCAGCAGCAAAAAGTTGCTGGCTGCGATCAACTCGGAATGACCACCTCAGTCCCAAAAACAGCATCTCAGTCACCTCCTATTTGTCCGCAAAAGCGATCTCTGGCCCATATCCTGCAGTCTGACTCTGACGCTGACAGGTCAGACATGGAGAAGGGAGAGGTGGACTCAGAGGGGGGGATGGGATGCAACTCTGTCACAGGGAATAGAGGCTCTTATAGAGGCTATCAGAGATGTTCTGCATATTCCCGACAAGGTGTCAGAAGAGAGTGAGAAATCTTATTTTAATGTAAAAAAGAAGTCTCAATTTCGAATATGTGCCTGGAGGAGCCGGTCATGCGTCAAAGGAATTGAATACCCTGTTCGAAGAATCATGGGTTAATCCTGATAAGAAGTTTCAGATTCCTAAAAGGTTGCTCTCATCTTTTCCTTTTCCTCTGGAGGATAGGAATAAATGGGAAAATCCACCAATAGTGGACGCATCAGTCTCTACGCCAGGCTTTTTCAACCAGTGTGCCGTGGCACACTAGTGTGCCGCGACCAGTTGCAAGGTGTGCCGCGGAGCCAGAGCAGCTTCCTGCACCTTCAGAGTGAACTGTTGGCCCGGGCTCTTCTTAGAGGATCAGTCATGTTCTGGCCGTGACCTATGCCTTGATGATGCGGCGGTGTGATATCATAGGTCACGGCCGCAGCGTCTCACCACCCAGCCAACCCACCCGCCTGTATACACATCTTCCAGTTCCCGCTTGCATCCACAGCTTTCCTTGCCCACCCACATCCACACCTGCCCGACCACCCGCTGCTCAGTATTCGCAGCACTCCACAATCCCCGCCACTGAGGGACAGGAAGGAGGACAGCTAATCGGTAGGGACTAATATTTGTTATGTTATTTCTCCTGTGGGGGGGAGGGCGGGGGCAATAGGATTTATGGGGGGGACAATGTGAATAATTCATGTGGGGAGCAATAGGATTTATGTGGGGAGTATTGTTATTGATTTATGTGTGAGCAACATGATTTATGTGGAGAGCAATGCGATTTATGTAGGGAGTAACATGATTTATGTGGGGAATAATGTGATTGTTTTTCCTGTGTAGGCCAATGTATGTGTGGATTCTTTGTTTACTGTGATGGCCAATGTGTGTTTTTAGTTTTTTTCTGTGGGGAACTGATGGTGTGCCTTGGCAATTTTAAAATATTGTTCGGTGTGCCGCAAGTAAAAAAAGGTTGAAAATCACTGCTCTAGGCTGTCACGTAAAATTGTATTGCCTTTTGCTGGTGCAGCTTCCCTGAAAGACACAGCTGATCGCAAAATTGAGACTACACTCAAAACATTGTACACAGCTGCTGGGGTGGCCCAAAGACCCACTATTGCATGTGCGTGGATCACTAAAGCCATTGCTAAATGGTCAGGTAACTTAATTGAGGGGTTGGATTCCTTGTCTAGGTGGGATGTTGTCTTACTCCTGCAGCATATACAGGACTCTGCAAACTTTATGGTGGAAGCCATAAAGGAAATAGGAGTGCTTAACGCACGCACCACCGCTATGGCAGTGTCGCCAAGCAGGGGCTTATGGCTACGCCAGTGTACTGCTGACGCGGATTCCAGGAAAGGCGTGGAAGGCCTACCATTCACAGGTGAGGCCTTGTTTGGAGATGAATTAGACAAATGGATCTCCACAGCTACTGCGGGTAAGTCTACGTATCTTCCTTCCGCAGCCCCCCAACCAAGAACACTTATTCAGCTTCTAAGTTACAGTCCTTTCGGATGGCCAAGTTCAAGGGCAAATCCAGAGGTGGTTCTACGTCCTCCAGCGGCGCAAGAGATAAACCACGTAAACCAGCAACAGCAGGTGCTCAGGAACAGAGCTCAGGCTCTGCTTCCTTAAAGACTTCAGCATGACGGTGGACCGCAATGCCTGGAAGGCTGTCAGGTGGGAGCACGCCTACAATTCTTCAGTCAAATTTGTGCCAGGATCCCTGGGTCATAAATCTTATTTTCCAGCGCCACAGACTGCAGTTCCTATAGCTCCCACCTCACAGATTCTTCAAATCAGGCTTGCCAGTTTCACAAGAGGCAAGTATAACTTTACAACATGCCATCCAGAAACTGGTACAGACTCACGTCATTGTTCCAGTTCCACCTCATCAGTTAAACAAGGGGTACTATTCCAACCTGTTTGTAGTGCAGAAATCGGACAGTTCGGTAAAACCGATTTTGAACCTCAAGTTGTTGAACCCGTATTTACGTGTGTTCAAATTCAAGATGGGGTCTCTGAGAGCGGTGATCTCAGGTCTGGAGGAGGGGGAATTGCTAGTGTCTCTGGATATCAAGGATGCGTACCTTCATATTCCGATCTGGCCGCCTCATCAGGCTTATCTACGATTTGCACTGCAGGACTGTCCAGTTCCAGGCCTTACCATTTGGTCTCTCCACGGCACCGAGGATGTTCACCAAGGTGATGGCAGAGATGATGTTTCTACTCCGCAAACAGGGAGTGGACATAATTCCGTATATGGACAATCTCCTGATAAAAGCATCATCCAGGGAAAGGTTGCTGGACAGCATTGCTCTCTCAACCAAACTTCTCCAGGATCATGGGTGGATTCTGAACCTTCCGAAATCTCACCTAGAGCCAACACTGAGGTTTCCATTCCTGGGAATGATACTGGATACAGAGTCGCAGAAAGTGTTCCTTCCGTTGGAAAAGGCATTAGTAATCCAGTCGATGGTTCGGGATGTCCTGAAGCCAACCCGGATATCGGTGTATCTGTGCATTCGTCTTCTGGGGAATATGGTGGCCTCTTATGAGGCTCTTCAATATGGAAGGTTTCACGCAAGACCCTTCCAGCTCGGTGTGTTGGACAAATGGTCCAGATTGCATCTTCACATGCACCAGAGGATCCGTCTGTCGCCAAAAGCCAGGATCTCCCTTCTGTGGTGGCTACAGACTTCTCACCTCATCGAGGTTCGGATTTAGAACTGGATTCTGCTCACCACAGACGCAAGCCTCAGGGGTTGGGGAGCAGTCACTCAGGGGGTGCAGTTTCAAGGAAGATGGTCAAGTCAGGAAGTCATTGTTCCAATCAACATTCTGGAACTCAGGGCCGTATACAACGCCTTTCTGCAGGCGTCACATCTTCTTCAAGATCGGGCCATTCATGTCAAGTCGGACAATGTGACGGCAGTAACGTACATAAACCGACAAGGCGGAACGAAAAGCAGAGCAGCAATGTCAGAGGTGTCAAGAATTCTCCTCTGGCCAGAGAGAAACGCTGTGGCATTGTCAGCGGTCTTCATTCCGGGAGTAGACAACTGGGAAGCAGACTTCCTCAGAAGACACAACCTGCGCCCGGGGGAGTGGGGCTTTCACCCGGAGGTGTTCAGGTGCTTGACAAGTCGATGAGGATATCCACAGATCGACATGATGGCCTCTCGTCTCAACAAGAAGCTCAAGCGGTATTGTATTGTTCCAGGTTGAGAGACCCACAGGCGGTTGCGGTAGACGCCCTGACGACTCCATGGGTCTATCAGATGGTGTACGTGTTTCCTCCACTTCCTCTGATCCCAAGAATTCTAAACAGAATAAAAAGGGAAAAGGTTCAAGCAATTCTAATTGCTCCGGACTGGCGAAGAAGGGCCTGGTACGCGGACCTTCTGGAGATGCTCCTCGAAGATCCGTGGCCTCTACCTCTTCACGAGGATCTTCTGCAACAGGGCCCGTTCGTCTATCAGGACTTACCGCGGCTATGTTTGACGGCATGGAAGTTGAACGGCTGATTCTAGCCAGGAGAGGGATCCCTAACAAGGTTATCCCGACTATGATCCAATCCATCGTGTTTGGAAGAAATATGTCTCTTGGTGTGAGAGCAGAAACTTTTCTGTGGTGGAATTCCATCTGGGACGTTTCCTGCTTTTTCTACAAGCTGGTGTGGATGTGGGCCTACATCTGGGCTCCATAAAAATCCAGATTTCGTCCATGTCCATTTTCTTTCAGAAACAGTTGGCTTCTCTCCCTGAAGTCCAGACATTCTTGAAAGGTGTTCTAAACATCCAACCTCCCTTTGTGCCTCCCACGGCACCTTGGGATCTCAATGTGGTGCTGCATTTCCTCTAATTGGACTGGTTTGAGCCGTTACAGGAGGTGGACATAAAATATCTTACGTGGAAGACCGTCACACTGTTGGCCTTGGCTTTATTTGATTTTCCATGGGGACAGAGCTGAACTCAGAACTTGTCAGCGATTTCTTCCTAAGGTGGAGTCTGCGTTTCACATCAACCAGCCTATTGTGGTTCCGGTTGTCACTGACACCCAGGGGCGGACCCAAAAGAAAATGATAGGGGGGGCACCATGGAAGGGGCAAGTACATTTGCGTGCGGCTTCAGTGCATGTGAGGTGGCGCTTCTTATACAATGCCCACAGTTGTAGCGCTCATTATGCAATGTCCACTGTACTGGTAGTGCCCATTATATAGACCCCATAGTAGTGGTGCCCCTTATGCAATGCCCGTATTGCCCCCAGTAGTAATGCCTCCAGTCATTTAGCACCCTAGTAGTTATGCCCCCAGTGGTAATGCCCCTGCAGTTATGACTCCAGTAGTTTACCCCCCTCCCCCTTTAGTTTAGCCTCCCAGTGGTAATGCCCCCAGTAGTTTGCCTGCTTGTAGTTTAGCCACCAGTAGTAATGCCCCCCCTGTAGTTTGCCCCATTGTAGTTTAGCCCCTGTAGTTATGCCCCCCTTGTAGTTTATCCCCCAGTAGTTTGGCCCCTGTAGTTATCCCCCAGTAGTTTGGCACCTGTAGTTATGCCCCCAGTAGTTTGGGCCCCCTGTAGTTTAGCCCCCAAGTAGTAATGCCCCTGTAGTTACGCCGCCAGTAGTAATGCCCCTGTAGTTACACCGCCAGTAGTAATGCCCTCCTGTAGTTTGCCCCCAGTAGTTAGCCCCTTTGTAGTTGTCCCCCAGTAATAATGTCCCCCAGTAGATGCCCCCCCAGTAATAATGTCCCCCAGTAGTTTGCCCCCAGTAGATGCCCCCAAGTAATAATGTCCTCCAGTAGTTTGCCCCCATTAGTAATGCCCCTTAGGAGTTTGCCTCCAATAGATGACCCCCCAGTAATAATGCCCCCAGTTGTAATACACCCAGTAGATGCCACCAGTAATAATGTCCCCCAGTAGATGCCACAAGTAATAATGTCCCCCAGTAGTTTGACCCCAGTAGATGCCCCCCAGTAATAATGTCCCCCAGTAGTTTGCCACCAGTAGAAATGCCCCTTAGGAGTTTGCCCCCAATAGATGACCCCCCAGTTGTAATACACCCAGTAGATGCCACCAGTAATAATGTCCCCCAGTAGTTTGCCCCCAGTAGATGCCCCCCAGTAATAATGTCCCCCAGTAGTTTGCCCCCAGTAGATGCCCCCCAGTAATCATGTCCTCCAGTAGTTTGCCCCCAGTAGTAATGCCCCTTAGGAGTTTGCCCCCAATAGATGACCCCCCAGTAAAAATGCCCCCAGTTGTAATACACCCAGTAGATGCCACCAGTAATAATGTCCCCCAGTAAAAATGTCCCCCAGTAGCTGCCCCCAATAGTAATGCCCCCAGTAGATGCCCCCCAGTAATAATGCCCCCAGTAGTTTGCCCCCAGTTGTAATGCCCCCCCAGTAGTGATGCCCCTTGTTGATGCCCCCCCAGTAGTAATGTCCCCCCGTAGTTTGTCCCAAGTAGATGCCCTCGCTGCACTAAGGAAGAAAAAAATTAAATCATACTTACCGAGCCCCGTTCCCGCTTCCAGACCGCTGCAGTACTCCTCTCTTGGCGTCCTCTCCTCAGCACTATGAGAGAGACGTCATGACTGACGTCTCTCCCATAGCGCACGCCGCACAGTGACAGCGCCGGAGGCAGGAGCTCAGTACTGAGCTCCTGCCTCCGGCTTTCAGTGAGGAGAGACGGGCGCCCGCTGGTAACACAATCTCAGCGGGCGCCCGTCATCTCCCTGTGCGGGGATGGAGGCCACAAATGACAGGGGGGGCACGGGCCCGAGTGCCCCCCCCCCCCCCCGGATCCGCCACTGCTGACACCTCTGCTACTTCAAAGACTTTGGATGTTGTGAGGGCTTTGAAGGTGTATGTGAAGAGAACAGCTTGTCACAGAAAGACGGACTCGCTGTTTGTTGTTCTTTATGATCCCAATAAGGGCCCTCATTCCGAGTTGATCGGTCGCAAGGCGAATTTAGCAGAGTTACACACGCTAAGCCGCCGCCTACTGGGAGTGAATCTTAGCTTCTTAAAATTGCGACCGATGTATTCGCAATATTGCGATTACTAACTACTTAGCAGTTTCAGAGTAGCTCCAGACTTACTCTGCCTGTGCGATCAGTTCAGTGCTTGTCGTTCCTGGTTGACATCACAAACACACCCAGCGTTCGCCCAGGCACTCCCACCGTTTCTCCGGCCACTCCTGCGTTTTTTCCGGAAACGGTAGCGTTTTCAGCCACACGCCCCTGAAACGCCGTGTTTCCGCCCAGTAACACCCATTTCCTGTCAATCACATTACGATCGCCGGAGCGAAGAAAAAGCCGTGAGTAAAAATACTTTCTTCATAGTAAAGTTACTTGGCGCAGTCGCAGTGCGAACTTTGCGCATGCGTACTAAGCGGATTTTCACTGCGATGCGATGAAAAAGAACGAGCGAACAACTCGGAATGAGGGCCAAGATTGGATGTCCTGCTTCTAAGCAGACTATTGCACGCTGGATCAAACTTACTATACAGCATGCTTATTCCACAGCAAGTTTGCCATGTCCAAATCTGTACAGGCCCAATCTACTCGGTCGGTGGGTTCTTCCTGGGCGGCTGCTCTGCCGAGCGGCTTTACAGCTCTGCCGAGCAGCTACTTGGCCTGGTCCGAACACATTTTCTAAGTTCTACACGTTCGATACTTTGGCCTCTGAGGACCTTCAGTTTGGTCAATCAGTTCTGCAGGAACCTCAGCACTCTCCCACCCAGTTTGGGAGCTTTGTTACATCCCTATGGTACTAAATAGACCCCAGTATCCTCTAGGATGTAAGAGAAAATAGGATTTTAATTACCTACCGGTAAATTCTTTTCTCGTAGTCTGTAGAGGATACTGGGCGCCCGCCCAGTGCTTCGTTATTCCTGCAGTTGTTACTTGGTTAAGTAATGTTGGTTCAGCCGTTGCTGTTCCTGTTTCAAGTTTTGTTAGCTTGGCTTTCTTGTTGTGTGTGCTGGTTCGGAATATCACTCACCTGTCTATACCCCATGGTACTAAATGGACCCCAGTATCCTCTACGGACTACAAGAAAAGGATTTACTGGTAGGTAATTAAAATCCTATTTTTTCAGTCACCCCACACCGCTTAAATCCTCTGTTTGTGCTCTGTGTTTACTGTCACAAAATACAGGGGATTATTTGCTGTTTTTTGTGTTTGTCTGGCTATAGGGGGTAATTCCAAGTTGATCACAGCAGGATTTTTGATAGCAACTGGGCAAAACCATGTGCACTGCAGGGGAGGCAGATATAACATGTGCAGAGAGAGTTAGATTTGGGTGTGGTGTGTTCAATCTGCAATCTAATTTGCAGTGTAAAAATCAAGCAGCCAGTATTTACCCTGCGCATAAATAAAATAACCCACCCAAATCTAACTCTTTCTGCACATGTTATATCTGCCTCCCCTGCAGTGCACATGGTTTTGCCAAGTTGCTATCAAAAATCCTGCTGCGATCAACTTGGAATTACCCCCATAGTGTACTGTTACACCCTAAGGCTACATCCCATACAATGTCTGCTACACAGGGCGGGATATCCGTGGACGCTCCTGCATCATACAGTGCTGTCGTTACGGATTCACCATTGGGTAAAGTGTTAGCTGCTGGTTCAAGCGCTGGGTGTCATACATCTCCCAATCCGCCTGCGACACCTGTGGCCAATCAGGACCCACCTTGGGCAGCTTTTTCAAATATGCTGACTACGCTTGTAACACGTCTTACACCCCCTGCGGGGCCTCCCGTGCCATTACAGCCACATATTGTCGCTGTAGTCAATCCGCTATGGGCGGATACTCTGTCCAGTTACAGTAATTAAATAAGGCTTTGGTTAGACAAAAGTCCACCCCACGTCCCTCTGGGGCCAAGGGGTCATCTTAGCGGGCCATTTTTTCCTCACAATCCACTAATATTTTGGATAATTCTTCCGATGAAGATGGGGAATATACTGATCCGTCAGACACTGGTACAGTTGCTTCTGATGAGGAATCTACAACCCAGGTTCATGTTCCTGACCTTGTGGAGGCTATCAAGCTGATTCTCCAAATTGATGATGACATTGAGCCTCCTGTTACATCTAAGAAACCTCATAAGTTTAAATGTCAGAAGGTTGCTAAAGTAGTTTTACCACATTCTGACCTTTTAATTGACATACGTCAGGAATCCTGGTCATCTCCAGGAAAGCAGTTTTCCCTGTCTAAAAAGATGCTAGCTCGTTATCCTATCCCTGCGGAGTTGAGTAACAAGTGGGAAACTCCACTGCCGGTGTACTCATGTCGCCCGTCTTGTGGTGTCATCTACTCTGCCTGTCACCACTGTCACCTCACTGAAGGAACCGACAGATAAGCATGTGGAGGGATGCCTGAAGTCTATTTACACTCTTACCATTGTTGTACATAGACCCACTATGGCTGCCTCTTGGGCGGCAAAAGGAATTGAATCACGAGTTCAGGCAATTGAGGATGAGCTACCTCAGAATTTTTCTGATACTGCCAGACAATATCTGTCGTATTTACAAAGTGCACTGGAAATGATTAATGCGCGAATAGTTCTGCTGCCAATATGGACTTATTGAGTGAAAAATAGCATGTCACCACATGCCAAAGAACAATATTGAAAACCAGAAATATCACCAAATTGTCCACAGGCACCGATTGATCTATGCTTTGGAGTTGTACTCCAATACAAGCAATAAAAGAAAAAAAAAACAATAGTGTAATATTGTTAATGCAATGCAGATATCTTTGAGAACATTGCAAGTTGGGTCCGTAACGTGAGGATAGTTCTACTACAATTGTAGACACTTCAAGCATAGACTGGTGAAGGCCAAACCTTAATGGAATTCCCCTCCATTCTCTATTCCTCACTGGTGTACCTTCCTCACATCATCCGATATCATAGAAGAAATTAGCAGGTATAGTATAATATCGTTTTTAATCACATAAAACAAGAAAACAAACAGGACAGGGTAACCACTGGACTCTCACTTTAAAGGATTGTCCACCTTAGATAGTATACAAACAAGGCATGATGGTAAATTATACCAGGCATTCCCAGCACCTCGCAAATCCCTCCACAGATCCGTTCCAGTGTCCCCTGTTCACAGCACAGTTCCGCCGATGCGTTTCGATACTCCCCGGATCTTTATCAAGTCATCTGGTCTATCCTCCAAAAAAAATCTTTGGATGTGTTACGGGCTCTCCGTATTTATGTGGAAAGGACAGCTTCCATCAGGAGGTCGGATTCTCTTTTTGTACTTTTTGGTTTTTACAAATGTAGCTGGCCTGCGAATAAGCAAACCTTGGCAGATGGATTAGAATGGTGATTGCACAAGTTTATGCCCAGGCTGGGCTCCCAGCTCCTGTTGCTATCAAGGCCCATTCTGCTCGGTCGGACCTTCTTGAGCGGCCCGCCGTGGCGCGTCCGTAGAACAATTGTGCAAGGCGGCTACGTAGTCCTCAGTGAACACGTTCATCAGGTTCTATGCCTTTGATACTTCCGCCTCCCAGGATGCTTCCTTTGGACGCCGGGTTCTTGTGCCCGCTACAGTGCATCCCCTCCCGTGAGGAACTGCTTTAGGACATCCCCGATGTTATTCCCTGTGGAATACCAGTGTACCCTGCTGCAGAAAAGGAGATTTATGGTAGACTTACCATTGTTAAATCTCTTTCTGCGAGGTACACTTGATTCCACAGGGCGCCCACCCTGACGCACTTAGCTTCTTTGGGTTTGTATGGCATTAGCCCGCTAGTCCCTTCTCCTGTCGTGAGAATGTGGTTCTATGTGACTAACATCTACCGTCTCTCTTACCTGCTACTGCATTGGACCGGTTAACAAAACTGAGCTTCAGTGCGTGGAGGCAGGGCTACAGAGGAGGCGGTACAGTGCATCCTGTGGAATCCAGTGTACCTCGCAGAAAGAGATTTAACAATGGTAAGTCTACCATAAATCTCCTTTTTAACTCTGTTCCCCTTCTATATACTCCCCTTCTGCATCCACACACTGCTGCATTCTTCTATTGGTCAAGGCCTTGCTGTAGCAGAATATCTGTCAGTTGTCTCAGCAGCTCCGTCATTTCTTCTTTGCCTCAGTAACTGATGCAAAACGTGTTCCCTTGAGTACCGATTTGACTTTAGAGACAAGATAGAAGTCACACGGTGCTAGGTCTGGTGAGTATGGACCATGTTCTAGTACTTGCAATCTGTTTCTCAGCCAAAAACTGCTTCACAGAGAGCTGCATTTGCAAGTGCATTGTGCTGATGGAGGATGAAACCGTTTTTCCACATCTTTGGCCTTTTTATTCTGCTCTGTTTTCCCCGCAAAGTTTCTAGTACATTTTTGTAGTAATGTTGATTCACTGTTGTGCCTTCTGGTACCCAGTCTTCAAAAATAACACCCTTGATGTCAAAACAATTAACATGGCTTTGAATTTGGATTTGCTTGGACTTGCTTTCTTCATTTTTATTGAGTATGGTGTTTTCCAGTGCATGGACTGGCATTTTGTCTCCGGATTGTACTGCAAGATCCATGTTTCATCATAGGTAATACGGTTATCTAAAAAATTGTTAATGTGCTTGAATTTCTTCCAAAATGTCTCTACTATGAATTTCAGCAGATCAGACAGCCATATTGGGCACATCATCTAGTGTGTAACCGGCAATCATGCGCTCCAGCGTGTCATTTGCTGTGTCGTCCCATTGGGCATGCTGCACACCTAACTGGACGATCCTGGCAATGACCAGATGCAGGGGAATGCAGCCGTAAACAATATATTGTTCAGTATGTATGGCATGGCCGATATATTGTTATCAGTCATGCCATCGGTCAGGTACACACCTCATAAATGATGTGTGTACCCGGCTTAACAGTTTCTTTGATGTGTACCGTTTCTGCTATCATTCGGATGTTGAGTCTACTGTCCGTTTCGAACAATTTCCTCAATTTGTTTTTCCACATTTTCCTTTCTCTTTGATGTGTATCCTAACGACAGTCACTGCTTCTTTTGTACTACTCAAACACATGTGCACGTGACATACAATCTTCCCTGTAAGCCTTGAATTGCATACGGAAAGATTTGGGGGAGTTTTCTTCCATTAACTGAAACTTTTAAGATAACACGTTGCTCTACTTTTAAACTAAGCATTTTTATGATACACAGGAAAAATATAACTTCTTCAAATGCTGTGTGACAGCAAACTATCTGTGCAAGAGGTGGGAAACTTGTGAAATTGTTTACGGATAGTCCACCGTCACTGTTCCCCCATTCCCTTTTAACTGACACAGTATGTTTTATTTTTATAAGTACGGTCATTTAATAGCCACACCTCGTACATACACGCATACAAGCAGGGTTACATATCGTGACACAAACACATACAGGCAGAAATACATTTAGAGCTGCACATACTTATGTGCATACATACATATGTGCAGGTTACATATAGAGACATGCATACAGGCAGGGTTACATATCAAGACACAGGAAGAGATACATATAGACATTAATAAAAACATAGGGCGACAAACTCCTATATACAGACAGATTTTACACATATATATAGGCAAGGATAGATACATACATACATACATACATAGATACATACATACATGCATGGTAGTACAACAGGGTTTCATATAAAGATACACATATAGGCAGGTTTACATATAGAGACATGCATACAGGCATGGTCATACATAGACACATATGGACAGGATTAACAAATAAACACATTCAAGCAGGATTACATATCTAGATACGGATATAGGTTTACATATAGAGACCTACACACATACAGGCTGTGATACATATAGAGGTACACGCATACATAGAGACAAGATGACCTGTAGACACATAAATACATACGGGCAGGGTCACACACATGTATGTGCATACAGATGGGCTGGGTTACATATCAAGACACATAGGCAGAGTTATATACAGTATAAAGAAACATACAGGCAGCTGCATGCATACATACATATTTACATGGGAAGCATGGATGGCGTAATGGTTAGCATTACCCCCTCACAGCACTGAGGTGATTGGTTCGATTCCCACCATGACCCTAACTGTGTGGAGTGCTTGCCTGGGTACCCAGAGGAAACCCACAGGTACTCCGGTTTCCTCCAACACTCCAAAAGTATATTGGTATGTTAATTGCCACCTACCACATACAGGCAGGGTCATGCATATACACATACATACTGTATATACAAACAGATAGACAGGCCCACACATATATACAGACAGGGTCACTTAAGGTGGGAACACACTAATAGATATATCTGCAGATCAATTGATCTGCAGATATATCTATGGACGGATCGGGCAGTGTGCTGTGCATACACACTGCCCGATCCATCGGGGACTGACGTCATGAACTGGGCGGGCGTGTTCACACTGAGCTGTCAATCACCGCCGGCCGCCGCAGCATGTGTACGGGCGGTCGGCCGACCGCCCCGTACACACACAGTGACGCGCCAATATATCGGTAGATATATTGGCTGTCGGCTGTGCTGCGCGGCCAACGCGATACGTCTGTGAACGACGGAGTTCACAGACGTATCGGCCGTACACACTGGCCGGCGGTCCCGCGATATATCGACCAGTGTGTACGGGCCTTAAGACACATATAGATGTGTCCTCATAATTCTTTTTTTCTCCTTTTTTGCCATAAATGCATCGAATTCTTGACGTCAGACACATTTCTCTTTTCTCTTAAGAGTTAATTTTCTCTATCCAGGGTACTGACCAAAAAAAACATTCTGACCCATACCTATCCACTCTGACCAGGCTGCTGATCCATACCCAACCATTCACTCTAACCAGCAGGACACTGACCCATACCCAACCATTCACTCTAACCAGGCTGCTGACCCATACCCAAGTATTTACTCTGGCCTGCAGGGGACTGACCCATATCAACCCATTAATTTGCTCAATCTGTCCAGGGTGCTGACCCGTATTCAGCCATTTACTTTGACTAGGGTGCTGATCCATGTTTATCCATTCACATTGGCGAGTATTATGACACGTTCATCCTTTCACTCTCATCAACAAGGAGCACCAACATACCCATCTGTTCCCTCTGAGCAGGTTAATGCTTTGTTTTCCAGGTGCCCCGAGTCTTAGAGATGCCACAGAGAAGGACATTGACTTATTTACCAGCAGATCTGTTCCTGTGTCCCATAAAGCCAAGCAGTGTCACAGCACGATGCTTAAACGCAGTCGCTGGCCCTGGTGGAAGAAGCTCAGTGATGAATTTGTCGAGGAAGATGATGGTTTGGTGGGTGACATAACTGATTTTGAGCATGGTATCATATTCATTGCTGGCAGCAAACAGCCCTAACTTACAGTACCATAATCTCCGAAAAAGTTCAATTCAGTTCATCAGCCATATGGTTCTATAGCTCTGTATTTCATCCCCTGAGGCGTTTGTCTAGGCTACAACTAAGAGAAAGCATCTCTATAAATCCTCTTGCTGTTTGCAGGCTGCCGTTAATGTGTTGTTTCTGATAACAAACTAACACGGAGGCATTTCAGTGCTACTTTTCTAGATAAATAGAGAGGAGGCTAATAAGTGTCACTGTGTTTTCACATGTAAGGTGCTATCACCAGTTTCCTGAATACTATATCTGTTGTCACTTATCACCATTGTTAATATGTAGATATTGTATGTACATTTGTGTATGTTGTACTTGTTAGTGTTTTGTTTTTTCTAATATTTTATGTTTACAACTAATAATAAACATTCTTTAAACTGTTGCAATGTGATTGTCTGCACTTTACTGTAAATAGATGACATCCAATATTGTAGCTTTGGATATAAGATTTTGATTTATGTTATTGAGTTGTCCAATATTGAAGCTTTGGATATAAGATTTTGATTTATGGTATTGGGTTGTAAAGTTGGATGTATTTTAAGTAAATATTTATTAACAATTGACCAATTGAGTACAATAAATACTATGGAACTGTGCCATACGCGTAGTCCCTGGTTTTGACACACCCCAGAAACAGAAGCAACACCACTCCATTTTCTGAAATGCGTCCCCATCCTGCCCCAAACTCCTGCAGCCTGTCACTTAGGTTGTGACTTCCCCATGTACTGTCAGGACCTACAGGACCATCGCAGCACATGTGCAGTAAAGCTATCATTTGACAGCTGTGACTGAATAGGTCCAGCGTAGGGAGACCAATCCGGGGCCTTTTTTTCAATCCCGGGTATCAGGATTGAAAAAAGGTCATTGCCAGGATACCCGGGATTGGGTTGAAGACCTGCCCGCCCCAGCCCACACAAGTGTCATAATGGGTGGAAGCTGAGCTCCTGGGCGGTGGGGTGCGTCCTGGTGGCTGGCATCACCATCGTGGGTGCGAGGGTTTGCCGGGTGGTGGGGTGCGGCGAGGGTGGCTGGCATCAGACTGCGCATCGTGACCTCTGACATCATGTCCTGCTGCGCAGGGTAAGGGGGAGTCGGATAGAGGTAGCTGGTCAGCGTCTGAGCCACCTGAGGACGCTCAGTGTTGCCCGGCATTTAAAAAAACAATGGGGCAGGTAAATCCCGCAATCCCCGGGATTGGAGCTTCTAATCCCAGGATTGAATCCTGGACTTTTTTTGGCCTAAATGCCGGGATCAAGCCAATCCCGGGATTAGCCTCCATAGTCCAGCGTCCAAGGATGATTAAGGCCCCATGATACTTATGGCTTGATGCAAAATTGCCTGCATTTGCACCACAAGCCACAGAATGCATTTGCTAAAAAGCAGCGTGCATATGTAAAGCTGCAACTATCTCAAGTTGCTTGCAGGTTGGTACCAGTAGCATATATAAGTTGTATACATCCGACATACATCACAAACACACCCATGCTTTTAACTATTTCTTTTAGTTTTAAAATATGTGGGAATATATGTATCTATGTTTTGCAAACATGTCTTTACTGTAACATATTTACTATTTTGTACAGAATCATCCAGCGTGTCGCAGCTTTTCTGGTTTTCCACAGGGTAATTTTCTGTGTTAGATCAACTGGCATAATATACACTCTGGGGGATAATAAGAATTTACTTACCGATAATTCTATTTCTCGGTGTCCGTAGTGGATGCTGGGGTTCCTGAAAGGACCATGGGGAATAGCGGCTCCGCAGGAGACAGGGCACAAAAAGTAAAGCTTTAGGATCAGGTGGTGTGCACTGGCTCCTCCCCCTATGACCCTCCTCCAAGCCTCAGTTAGGATACTGTGCCCGGACGAGCGTACACAATAAGGAAGGATTTATGAATCCCGGGTAAGACTCATACCAGCCACACCAATCACACTGTACAACCTGTGATCTGAACCCAGTTAACAGTATGATAACAGCGGAGCCTCTGAAAAGATGGCTCACAACAAATAATAACCCGATTTTTGTAACTATGTACAAGTAATGCAGATAATCCGCACTTGGGATGGGCGCCCAGCATCCACTACGGACTCCGAGAAATAGAATTATCGGTAAGTAAATTCTTATTTTCTCTATCGTCCTAGTGGATGCTGGGGTTCCTGAAAGGACCATGGGGATTATACCAAAGCTCCCAAACGGGCGGGAGAGTGCGGATGACTCTGCAGCACCGAATGAGAGAACTCCAGGTCCTCCTTAGCCAGGGTATCAAATTTGTAGGATTTTACAAACGTGTTTTCCCCTGACTAAATAGCCCCTCGGCAAAGTTGTAAAGCCGAGACCCCTCGGGCAGCCGCCCAAGATGAGCCCACCTTCCTTGTGGAATGGGCATTTGCATATTTTGGCTGTGGCAGGCCTGCCACAGAATGTGCAAGCTGAATTGTATTACACATCCAACTAGCAAAAGTCTGCTTAAAAGCAAGAGCACCCAGTTTGTTGGGTGCATACAGGATAACAGCAAGTCAGTTTTCCTGACTCCAGCCGTCCTGGAACCTATATTTTCAGGGCCCTGACCACATCTAGCAACTTGGAGTCCTCCAAGTCCCTAGTAGGCGCAAGACACCACAATAAGCTGGTTCAGGTGAAACACTGACACCACCTTAGGGAGAGAACTGGGGACGAGTCCGCAGCTCTGCCCTGTCCGAATGGACAAACAGATATGGGCTTTTTTGAGAAAAAAAAACCACCAATTTGACACTCGCCTGGTCCAGGCCAGGTCCAAGAGCATGTTCACTTTTCATGTGAGATGCTTCAAATCCACAGATTTGACTGGTTTTAAACCAATGTGTTTTGAGGAATCCCAGAACTACGTTGAGATCCCACAGTGCCACTGGAGGCACAAAAGGGGGTTGTATATGCAATACTCCCTTGACAAACTTCTGGACTTCAGGAACTGAAGCCAATTCTTTCTGGAAGAAAAATCGACAGGGCCGAAATTTGGACCTTAATGGACCCCAATTTGAGGCCCATAGACACTCCTGTTTGCAGGAAATGCAGGAATCGACCGAGTTGAAATTTCTTCGTGGGGCCTTCCTGGCCTCACACTACGCAACATATTTTCGCCACATGTGGTGATAATGTTGTGCGGTCACCTCCTTTCTGGCTTTGACCAGGGTAGGAATGACCTCTTCCTGAATGCCTTTTCCCTTAGGATCCGGCGTTCCACCGCCATGCCGTCAAACGCAGCTGCGGTAAGTCTTGGAACAGACATGGTACTTGCTGAAACAAGTCCCTTCTTAGCGGCAGAGGCCATAAGTCCTCTGTGAGCATCTCTTGAAGTTCCGGGTACCAAGTCCTTCTTGGCCAATCCGGAGCCATGAGTATAGTTCTTACTCCTCTACGTCTTATAATTCTCAGTACCTTAGGTATGAAAAGCAGAGGATGGAACACATACACCGACTGGTACACCCACGGTGTTACCAGAACGTCCACAGCTATTGCCTGAGGGTCTCTTAACCTGGCGCAATACCTGTCCCGTTTTTTGTTCAGACGGGACGCCATCATGTCCACCTTTGGTAATTCCCAACGGTTTACAATTATGTGGAAAACTTCCCCATGAAGTTCCCACTCTGCCGGGTGGTGGTCGTGCCTACTGAGGAAGTCTGCTTCCCAGTTTCCATTCCCGGAATGAAACACTGCTGACAGTGCTATCACATGATTTTCCGCCCAGCGAAAAGTCCTTGCAGTTTTTGCCACTGCCCTCCTGCTTCTTGTGCCGCCCTGTCTATTTACGTGGGCGACTGCCGTGATGTTTTATCCCACTGGATCAATACCGGCTGACCTTGAAGCAGAGGTCTTGCTAAGCTTAGAGCATTATAAATTTACCCTTAGCTATATTTATGTGGAGAAAAATCTCCAGACTTGATCACACTCCCTGGAAATTTTTTCCTTGTGTGACTGCTCCCCAGCCTCTCGGGCTGGCCTCCGTGGTCACCAACATCCAAAACTGAATGCCGAATCTGCGGCCCTCTAGAAGATGAGCACTCTGTAACCACCACAGGAGAGACACCCTTGTCCTTGGATATAGGGTTATCCGCTGATGCATCTGAAGATGCGATCCGGACCATTTGTCCAGCAGATCCCACTGAAAAGTTCTTGCATGAAATCTGCCGACTGGAATTGCTTCGAAGGAAGTCACCATTTTTTTACCATGGCCCTTGTGCAATGATGCACTGATTTTAGGAGGTTCCTGACTAGCTCGGATAACTCCCTGGCTTTCTCTTCCGGGAGAAACACCTTTTTCTGGACTGTGTCCAGAATCATCCCTAAGCACAGGAGACTTGTTGTCGGGATCAGCTGCGATTTTGGAATATTTAGAATCCACCCCTGCTGTTGTAACAGTATCCGAGATAGTGCTACTCCGACCTCCAACTGTTCCCTGGACTTTGCCCTTATCAGGAGATCGTCCAAGTAAGGGATAATTAAGACGCCTTTTCTTCGAAGAAGAACCATCATTTCGGCCATTACTTTGGTAAAGACCCGGGGTGCCGTGGACAATCCAAACGGCAGCGTCTGAAACTGATAGTGACAGTTCTGTACCACGAACCTGAGGTACCCTTAGTGATAAGGGCAAATTTGGGACATGGAGGTAAGCATCCCTGATGTCTCGGGACACCAGATAGTCCCCTTCTTCCCGGTTCGTTATCACTGCTCTGAGTGACTCCATCTTGATTTGAACCTTTGTAAGTGTTCAAATTTTTTTAGATTTAGAATAGGTCTCACCTAGCCTTCTGGCTTCAGTACCACAATATAGTGTGGAATAATACCCCTTTTCTTGTTGTAGGAGGGGTAATTTAATTATCACCTGCTGGGAATACAGCTCGTGAATTGTTTCCCATACTGCCTCCTTGTCGGAGGGAGACCTTGGTAAAGCAGACTTCAGGAGCCTGCGCAGGGGAAACGTCTCGACATTCCAATCTGTACCCCTGGGATACTACTTGTAGGATCCAGGGGTCCTGTACGGTCTCAGCGTCATGCTGAGAGCTTGTCAGAAGCGGTGGAACGCTTCTGTTCCTGGGAATGGGCTGCCTGCTGCAGTCTTCTTCCCTTTCCTCTATCCCTGGGCAGATATGACTCTTATAGGGACGAAAGGACTGAAGCTGAAAAGACGGTGTCTTTTTCTGCAGAGATGTGACTTAGGGTAAAAACGGTGGATTTTCCAGCAGTTGCCGTGGCCACCAGGTCCGATGGACCGACCCCAAATAACTCCTCCTTTATACGGCAATACACCTTTGTGCCGTTTGGAATCTGCATCACCTGACCACTGTCGTGTCCATAAACATCTTCTGGCAGATATGGACATCGCACTTACTCTTGATGCCAGAGTGCAAATATCCCTCTGTGCATCTCGCATATATAGAAATGCATCCTTTAAATGCTCTATAGTCAATAAAATACTGTCCCTGTCAAGGGTATCAATATTTTTAGTCAGGGAATCCGACCAAGCCACCCCAGCTCTGCACATCCAGGCTGAGGCGATCGCTGGTCGCAGTATAACACCAGTATGTGTGTATATACTTTTTATGATATTTTTCCAGCCTCCTGTCAGCTGGCTCCTTGAGGACGGCCCTATCTATAGACGGTACCGCCACTTGTTCTGATAAGCGTGTGAGCGCCTTATCCACCCTAAGGGGTGTTTCCCAACGCGCCCTAACTTCTGGCGGGAAAGGGTATACCGCCCATATTTTCTATCGGGGGGCACCCACGCATCATCACACACTTCATTTAATTTATCTGATTCAGGAAAAACTACGGTAGTTTTTTCACATCTCACATAATACCCTCTTTTGTGGTACTTGTAGTATCAGAAATATGTAACACCTCCTTCATTGCCCTTAACGTGTGGCCCTAATAAGGAATACGTTTGTTTATTCACCGTCGACACTGGATTCAGTGTCCCTGTCTGTGTCGACCGACTAAAGTAAACGGGCGTTTTAAAACCCCTGACGGTGTTTTTGAGACGTCTGGACCGGTACTAATTGTTTGTCGGCCGTCTCATGTCGTCAACCGACCTTGGCGCATGTTGACATTATCACGTAATTCCCTAAATAAGCCATCCATTCCGGTGTCGACTCCCTAGAGAGTGACATCACCATTACAGGCAATTGCTCCGCCTCCTCACCAACATCGTCCTCATACATGTCGACACACACGTACCGACACACAGCACACACACAGGGAATGCTCTGATAGAGGACAGGACCCACTAGCCCTTTGGAGAGACAGAGGGAGAGTTTGCCAGCACACACCAAAAAACGCTATAATTATATAGGGACAACCTTATATAAGTGTTTTCCCTTATAGCATCTTTTTTATATATTTCTAACGCCAAATTAGTGCCCCCCCTCTCTGTTTTAACCCTGTTTCTGTAGTGCAGTGCAGGGAAGAGCCTGGGAGCCTTCCCTCCAGCCTTTCTGTGAGGGAAAATGGCGCTGTGTGCTGAGGAGATAGGCCCCGCCCCTTTTTCGGCGGCCTCGTCTCCCGCTCTTAACGGATTCTGGCAGGGGTTAAATATCTCCATATAGCCCCCGGAGGCTATATGTGAGGTATTTTTAGCCAAAAATAGGTTTTCATTGCCTCCCAGGGCGCCCCCCTCCCAGCGCCCTGCACCCTCAGTGACTGCCGTGTGAAGTGTGCTGAGAGCAATGGCGCACAGCTGCAGTGCTGTGCGCTACCTTAAGAAGACTGAGGAGTCTTCTGCCGCCGATTCTGGACCTCTTCTTGTTTCAGCATCTGCAAGGGGGCCGGCGGCGAGGCTCCGGTGACCATCCAGGCTGTACCTGTGATCGTCCCTCTGGAGCTAATGTCCAGTAGCCAAAGAAGCCAATCCATCCTGCACGCAGGTGAGTTCACTTCTTCTCCCCTAAGTCCCTCGTTGCAGTGATCCTGTTGCCAGCAGGACTCACTGTAAAATAAAAAACCTAAGCTAAACTTTTCTAAGCAGCTCTTTAGGAGAGCCACCTAGATTGCACCCTTCTCGGCCGGGCACAAAAATCTAACTGAGGCTTGGAGGAGGGTCATAGGGGGAGGAGCCAGTGCACACCACCTGATCCTAAAGCTTTACTTTTTGTGCCCTGTCTCCTGCGGAGCCGCTATTCCCCATGGTCCTTTCAGGAACCCCAGCATCCACTAGGACGATAGAGAAATTCAATTACCCGCACCAGCTGCAGGTGTAAAAGTATCACCAGTGGGGGGGCTATTAAATTAGCCCTGAAAAGCCGGCGCGTGCCGCGGCTTTATGGGTGTTTGTTTCACCTGCCTCTGGCAGGTGAACCAATATCCTCGAAAATTGCTCCATTTTCTCCCGAAAACACACAGGTTTCACTGAACCTGCGTGTTTTCGGGTGAAAAGGATGTTTTTTTCCGGGTGAAAAAATATTGATGAAACATCAGGAAATTTCACCCGAAGCTTCATCTGCTTGAATTGAATATCCTCCCTGTGTCCGCACCTTTGTTTACAATTGAATATATAAATGATCATGTGTCACGCTTTGTTTTGTTTGTGAATCCGGAGTCTGGGTTTGGACTGGATCAGTTTCAGGTGTGGTGAATGAGAAGCTGTCAGGCCTGCTATAACCTCTATGCACGAATGTAAGGAATGAATGTGAGTATAAAGTGCTAGTAGATGTCCCAGAAATTCTGACAGATAGTACGCGAGTTATTATGTTAAGTAAATCACTTAATTTTAACATCAGCACTGATACACATTATGACACAATTAAAATATTTAAAGTAACACAAATGTGATTAGTCTCACATTCCAACGGCTAATATTTCAGACCTGCTTACATATGATACGATTTAAGGACCTATGATATCCTGCAAAAAGAACGTCGATTTTAATTATCAGGTCCATGCGTGATTAATAATGACAGAGCAAATTACAAAAGGCTTAGATGTACGCAGTAGAACTCTTCAAACCAAAAACGCCATAATTAATGTTGGCAGTACACAGCCTAGTACAGTTTATAGCATGACCTATGTCCAGTAGAGGTCCGGTGGTGTGAGTATCAACTTTTAGCCTGTCTGGCATCGTGACTGTTAATAACAACAAGCAAAATAATAAAAGCAGCTGGTTATCATTAAAGTACATAATGTGTTAATAAGTTTATATAAACTTTATTAAAAGATAATTGATTTGAAAAGAATGTCACGCAACGCCACGCATTAAAACAATCGAATGAAAGAAGCATATTACACAGTATTAAAACCGAGTCGTTTTTGCGATATTGATAAATATTATGAAGCGGTTAAAAATAAATGTAAAAGATCCGACGTAAGAAAATTGTTACAAGAACAAGACACATACACGTTGCACAAGCCGGCAAGAAAAAACTAATAAAAGGAACATGATTTGCGTATCAGGTATAAATCAACAGTGGCAATGCGATTTGGTTTTGCTCATAGATCTGTCAAAGTACAACAACGGTATTAAATACATATTAACCATCATCTATATATTCAGTAAGAGGGCCTGGGCTGAAAGTCTGAGCGCTAAGAACGCCGCATCAGTCGCTAATGCTTTTTGAAAAAATATTCCAGTATGGGGATGTGCCGCAGAAGCTACAAACCGATAACGGTAAAGAGTTTCTAAACAGAATCCTAAAAAAGGTATTAGAAAAATACGGTATAAATAATTTCACAACCAATAACAATGTGAAAGCAGCAATTATAGAGCGCTTCAATAGGACTTTAAAAACACGAATGTGGCACTATTTCATGGCAAAGAATACCTACAGCTATATAGACATTTTACAAGACTTCAAAACGCAGCTATAATAGCACTTACCATAGTACGATTAAGTGCGCTCCAAACAATGTGAATGACTAGCGCTTTGAGTGCCTTCAAGATGACCTATGGTGATTACTTTAGAAGAAAGCTACTGTTTGTTTAGGAATTGGTGACCATGTCCGTATTTCCAAATATAAGGACATATTTCAGAAAGGCTACAAACAGAGCTTTTCTGGGGAAATATTTGTAATACACGGCGGGAGCACAAAAGGTCTTAAGCCGCTTTACACATTAATGGATCTCTACGGTGAGACTATTACAGGCAACTTTTATCCCGAAGAGCTTCAAAGCATACAAAAAAACTAACAGGGTTTACAAAGTGGAAAAGAATTTAAAAAATAAGACGGTCAAAGGTCGGAAATACGTGTTAGTCAAGTGGCGTGGGTACCCCGCAAAATTTAACAGTCGCGGCTGTCACGATCCGGGTATCTGGACGCCATTTCTTACCCATCAGATGCCTCCTAAGGCTGGCTCAGCGCTCCAGGACCGGATCCCATCTGTTATCCTAATGTTCACATTCCTGCATCCTCTCCTGTCTCTCTGAGACGCTGTCACAGTAACGCCTTATTACATCTGGCATGGCGTCTCCCGCGGCCTCCGCCGCCGTCCCTGAGCTTCTGCATGCAGAGTGTCAGAGTGGCGATTACGTCAGCCGCGGCCTCCGCTGTGTCCGCGTGGTTGGATGTGCACTTGTCAGCCTGGCGTCTCCTGTCTCCAGTGGCCGGCGCCGCCATTACTGTTTTCATTACCACATGGATTACAAACCAAACTTCCCTCCAAGTGTCTGCATGGGCGCAGCCATCTTGGATTCTGTCAACTGATCATTTCCTCCAATCTGTTGTCAGTATTGTTAATCTGCATAATTGCCTAGCCAATCCCTTCCTTGCTGCAGGTATAAATACACTGTGCCTGAGCAAGGAAGGCGTCAGTGCTTTGGTTGTCAAACCTAGTTCCTGTTTGTCTCTCTCCTGTGATTGTCTTCCAGGTTCCAGCTCCTGTCTCAAGACTTCCACCATAGAGACCCGCACCAGCATTCCACCTGCGGTGTAGCCTGACTCTCTAATCCATTGTGGATTCATCTGTTTCCAGCTACAACATCACCTGCTTCCAGCTCAGCTTCCAGCAGAGTACAGCTTCTCTTAAAGGGCCGGTGTCCTTTCTACACTTTACCACTCTCCACCGGTATTATTATTTCTCCGCTCTCAAGTTCTACATTTCAGTTCATATTTCATCGCTCCCAAGTTCATTTATTATTTAACTGGTTCCAGCCAGTATCCACTCCGTGCTAACAACAGTCTGGTTCCAGCCAGTATCCACAGCAGCCGTTTTATCTTCAGCAACCCAGCTTTTCCTGGAACACCAGCTGGTACAATCCTGGGTTATCTCCATTGCTACAGTCGGGCCTGGTAAGGACTTTCCATCTAGAAGATTATAAGAACTATCTCACACTACCAGTGCCCTGTGGCTCCTGCCATCCTGTAGTACCCAGGAACTGTATTTATTCTTTGCTGACTTTTATGTTTTCTTTTACTGCTGCTGTGTTGCGGAGTTGTCATAATAAACATCATTGACTTTTATCCAAGTTGTCGTGGTCACGCCTTCGGGCAGTTATTATTCATGTTACTTACATGTCCAGGGGTCTGATACAACCTCCCAGGTTCCGGTACATCTCAGCCCCTACAACTGAGGCTGCCTCCCGTCAGCTCAGGCCCTCAGTTGTGACAGTAAGCACTGACCTAATGAATCCAGCCGGAGACCAGGATCAAGCGGCCAGGCCGATGCAAGAACTGGCAGCCCGACTAGAACATCAGGAGGCTGCACAGGGCCACATCATCCGCTGTCTCCAGGATTTCTCTACTCGGCTGGATGGGATTCAGACAACTCTCCGTGGATCAGGCGCGTCTGGTGCGTCAACCACAGTGACTCCAGCTATAACCCCACCCACCTTACCCATTTCTGCTCCACGTCTTCATCTTCCAACGCCAGCAAAATTTGACGGATCTCCAAGATTCTGCAGGGGATTTCTCAACCAGTGTGAGATTCAGTTTGAGCTACAACCTGGCAATTTTCCCAGTGACCGTACAAAAATTGCCTACATTATTTCTCTTCTCAGTGGCTCAGCCCTTGATTGGGCATCACCGTTATGGGAGAGGTCCGACACCCTGCTATCTTCCTACACTGCCTTCGTGTCAACATTCAGGCGCATCTTCGACGAGCCAGGCCGGGTAACCTCAGTTTCATCCGAGATTCTCCGTTTACGCCAGGGGTCACGTACTGTAGGACAATATCTGATACAGTTCCAGATCCTGGCATCTGAACTGGCATGGAACGACGAGGCACTGTATGCTGCATTCTGGCATGGCTTATCTGAGCGTATTAAAGATGAGTTAGCTACCAGAGACTTACCTTCTAAGTTAGATGAGCTAATCTCACTCTGCACGAAAGTTGATTTACGTTTCAGAGAGAGAGCAACTGAGCGTGGAAGATCATCTGCTCCAAAATCTTCTGCTCCTCCTCCTCGTCAACTGTCACCATCTAAAGATGAGCCCATGCAACTTGGCCGTTCCCGTTTAACTCCTGCTGAGCGCCGAAGACGTCTCTCCGAGTCTCTCTGTCTCTATTGTGCAGCTCCGTCTCACACCATTAATGCCTGTCCCAAACGTCCGGGAAACTCCAAATCCTAGCTCGCCAAGGAGAGGGCCGGCTAGGAGTAATGATCTCCTCTCCATCTCCTCAAGATTGTAATCTCCCAGTCTCGCTTCAAGTTGCTCAACGTTATCGGAACGTCATTGCCCTCCTTGATTCCGGAGCAGCTGGGAACTTTATTACCGAAGCCTATGTTAAACGGTGGTCCCTACCCACCGAGAGACTTCCTTCATCCATTTCTTTAACTGCCGTGGATGGCAGCAAAATTTTTGATGCAGTTATTTCTTTAAGGACTCTACCAGTTCGTCTGAGAGTGGGAGTTCTTCATTCCGAACTTATTTCTTTTTTAGTGATTCCAAGAGCCACACATCCTGTGGTCCTGGGCCTTCCATGGCTCCGTCTTCACAATCCTACAATTGATTGGACGACTACGCAAATCCTGGCATGGGGTTCCTCCTGTGCTGAGACATGTTTGTTTAAAGTATTGCCTGTCTGTTCTTCCTCCCCCAGGTCGTCTGATGTTCCACCTCCTCCATATCAAGATTTCACGGATGTGTTCAGTAAAGCTTCTGCTGATATCCTTCCTCCTCATAGAGAATGGGACTGCCCGATTGATCTCGTTCCAGGGAAGGTTCCACCTCGAGGCCGAACTTATCCGTTGTCTCTGCCTGAGACGCATTCTATGGAGGAATACATTAAAGAGAACCTAGCAAAGGGGTTCATTCGACCTTCTTCTTCCCCAGCCGGCGCAGGCTTCTTTTTTGTAAAAAAGAAAGATGGTGGTCTGCGGCCGTGCATCGACTACAGAGGTTTGAACGACATTACCATCAAGAACCGTTATCCTTTACCCCTGATTACTGAGCTCTTTGACAGAGTTAGCGGAGCTACCATCTTTACAAAGCTGGACTTGAGAGGTGCATACAATCTTATCCGGATCCGTGAGGGTGACGAGTGGAAGACCGCCTTTAACACCCGTGACGGACATTATGAGTACCTCGTCATGCCCTTCGGATTGAGTAATGCTCCAGCTGTCTTCCAGCATTTTGTCAATGAGATCTTCAGAGACATTCTATACCGTCATGTCGTGGTCTATCTAGACGATATCCTCATTTTTGCCAACGATTCAGAGGAACATCGTTTTTGGGTTAAAGAGATTCTGTCCCGTCTCCGTGTCAATCATCTCTATTGCAAATTAGAGAAATGCGTCTTTGAAGTCAAGTCCATTCCGTTTCTAGGGTACATTGTGTCCGGTTCCGGACTAGAGATGGATCCTGAGAAACTACAAGCAATCCAAAATTGGCCGATACCCTTAACCCTCAAAGGGGTCCAGAGGTTCTTGGGGTTCGCCAACTATTACCGAAAGTTTATACGAGACTTTTCCACCATTGTGGCGCCTATTACTGCTTTCACTAAGAAGGGTGCTAACCCGTCCAAGTGGTCTGAAGAAGCCATGCAAGCATTTCATCTTTTAAAACAAAGGTTCATCTCTGCGCCTGTTCTGAAACAGCCTGACATCGACTCTCCTTTCATCTTAGAGGTGGATGCCTCCTCCGTTGGAGTAGGAGCGGTGTTATCTCAGAGGGCTAAAGATGGCCATTTACACCCTTGCAGTTTCTTCTCCCGGAAGTTCTCCCCAGCTGAGCGCAACTATGCCATTGGCGACCAGGAGTTGCTAGCCATCAAGCTCGCTCTAGAAGAGTGGAGGTATCTGTTGGAGGGAGCTTCTCATTCAATCACCATACTTACAGACCACAAGAACCTTTTATATCTGAAAGGCGCACAATGTCTCAACCCTCGTCAGGCCAGATGGGCACTTTTCTTTTCCAGGTTCGACTTTAAACTCCAGTTCTGTCCGGGCTCTCAGAATCGCAAGGCCGATGCCCTTTCCCGCTCATGGGAGCAAGAAAATGAGTCAGAGTCTTCAGACAAGCATCCTATTATAAATCCGTTGGCATTCTCCACGGTAGGGATGGACTCTACGCCCCCATCAGGGAAAAGTTTTGTGAAACCGATGCTAAGGAAGAAGCTCATGCATTGGGCCCATGCTTCCCGTTTTGCCGGACATACAGGTATCCAAAAAAACCCTGGAGTTTATCTCTAGGTCCTATTGGTGGCCAACTCTGAAAAAGGACGTCTTGGAGTTTATTGCATCTTGCCCAAAGTGTGCTCAACATAAGGTATCCCGCCAGTCGCCTGCGGGGCAACTGGTTCCACTATCTGTTCCCCGTCGACCTTGGACCCATTTGTCGATGGATTTTATTACAGAATTACCCATGTGCAACAAGTTCAATACCATCTGGGTGGTAGTTGACCGGTTCACCAAGATGGCACACTTCATTCCTCTCACCGGTCTTCCGTCAGCTTCCAAGTTGGCTCAAGTATTCATACAAGAGATCTTCCGACTCCACGGTCTTCCTGAAGAAATTATCTCAGATCGAGGAGTTCAATTCACAGCCAAATTCTGGCGAAGTTTATGTCAAGTCCTTCAAGTCAAGCTAAAGTTTTCCACGGCTTACCATCCTCAGACCAATGGTCAAACCGAGAGGGTGAATCAGGACTTGGAGGCCTACCTCCGCATCTATGTGTCCTCCTCTCAAGATGACTGGGTTCAATTACTTCCCTGGGCCGAGTTCTGTCATAACAACCAGTATCATTCTTCATCTGCTTCAACACCATTCTTCACTAACTTTGGATTCCACCCTAAAGTCCCTGAGTTCCAACCGCTTCCAGCAACTTCTGTTCCCGCAGTGGATATCACCTTGCATCAGTTTGCCAATATCTGGAAGAGCGTACGATCAGCTCTGCTCAAGGCATCGTTCAGGTACAAGAAGTTTGCGGATAAGAAACGTCGAGCAGTTCCTGCTCTCAAGGTGGGTGATCGGGTATGGTTATCCACGAAGAATTTGAGGTTAAGAGTTCCCAGTATGAAGTTTGCACCTCGCTATATCGGTCCTTTCAAGATTGAACAAGTCATCAATCCTGTTGCTTACAGACTTCAGTTGCCTCCCTTCTTAAAAATACCCAGGACATTCCATGTTTCCCTGTTGAAACCGCTGATCTTGAATCGGTTTCATTCCTCACTTCCTCCAACTCCGAAAGTCCAAACTCAACGAGGCGTTGAGTATGAAGTGGCCAAGATCCTGGACTCACGTCACCGTTACGGTCAACTACAGTATCTTATTGACTGGAAGGGTTACGGCCCTGAGGAACGTTCATGGACCAATGCTTCTGATGTCCATGCTCCTGCCTTGGTCCGGAGATTCCATTCCAAGTTTCCTCAAAAGCCAAAGAAGTGTCCTGGGGCCACTCCTAAAGGGGGGGGTGCTGTCACGATCCGGGTATCTGGACGCCATTTCTTACCCATCAGATGCCTCCTAAGGCTGGCTCAGCGCTCCAGGACCGGATCCCATCTGTTATCCTAATGTTCACATTCCTGCATCCTCTCCTGTCTCTCTGAGACGCTGTCACAGTAACGCCTTATTACATCTGGCATGGCGTCTCCCGCGGCCTCCGCCGCCGTCCCTGAGCTTCTGCATGCAGAGTGTCAGAGTGGCGATTACGTCAGCCGCGGCCTCCGCTGTGTCCGCGTGGTTGGATGTGCACTTGTCAGCCTGGCGTCTCCTGTCTCCAGTGGCCGGCGCCGCCATTACTGTTTTCATTACCACATGGATTACAAACCAAACTTCCCTCCAAGTGTCTGCATGGGCGCAGCCATCTTGGATTCTGTCAGCTGATCATTTCCTCCAATCTGTTGTCAGTATTGTTAATCTGCATAATTGCCTAGCCAATCCCTTCCTTGCTGCAGGTATAAATACACTGTGCCTGAGCAAGGAAGGCGTCAGTGCTTTGGTTGTCAAACCTAGTTCCTGTTTGTCTCTCTCCTGTGATTGTCTTCCAGGTTCCAGCTCCTGTCTCAAGACTTCCACCATAGAGACCCGCACCAGCATTCCACCTGCGGTGTAGCCTGACTCTCTAATCCATTGTGGATTCATCTGTTTCCAGCTACAACATCACCTGCTTCCAGCTCAGCTTCCAGCAGAGTACAGCTTCTCTTAAAGGGCCGGTGTCCTTTCTACACTTTACCACTCTCCACCGGTATTATTATTTCTCCGCTCTCAAGTTCTACATTTCAGTTCATATTTCATCGCTCCCAAGTTCATTTATTATTTAACTGGTTCCAGCCAGTATCCACTCCGTGCTAACAACAGTCTGGTTCCAGCCAGTATCCACAGCAGCCGTTTTATCTTCAGCAACCCAGCTTTTCCTGGAACACCAGCTGGTACAATCCTGGGTTATCTCCATTGCTACAGTCGGGCCTGGTAAGGACTTTCCATCTAGAAGATTATAAGAACTATCTCACACTACCAGTGCCCTGTGGCTCCTGCCATCCTGTAGTACCCAGGAACTGTATTTATTCTTTGCTGACTTTTATGTTTTCTTTTACTGCTGCTGTGTTGCGGAGTTGTCATAATAAACATCATTGACTTTTATCCAAGTTGTCGTGGTCACGCCTTCGGGCAGTTATTATTCATGTTACTTACATGTCCAGGGGTCTGATACAACCTCCCAGGTTCCGGTACATCTCAGCCCCTACAACTGAGGCTGCCTCCCGTCAGCTCAGGCCCTCAGTTGTGACAGCGGCATTGGAGATAAAAAATATATAAACAAAGAGGACGATGGATGATAAATCGTTCTACATAACACTGCCGAGTAATGCCTCAGCCACTACATTTCCACAAAATAAGATTTCTAACTATACGACAAAGTTGGCTAAGCCGATAGACTTAAATGGCGAATGGGAAGAGGCACTTACACAAATACAATATCCGCACACCTGGAATACATTGGATGTAAAAAGATTGTATTATGCAAATATCAAAATGGGATGAACCTATTGTGAATGTCACGAACATGTGGGTGAAACCAGGCTTTTATGAAACAATCAATGCGCTACTCGAGGTAATCAATGCCGAAATTGCATGACATAAACTGGAGGGTGGATTAACACTACGCTACGAGCCCTTGGAACGAAGGGTATCATTCAGTAGCAAGCCTTTGTATCAAATCAACGCCAGAGCTGAACTGACAAGGATACTGGTTTTGCAGCCTAAAACCAAGTTTTTAAAACCGTGCGTAGACCTCAGCGGCGGTCAATACTCGTTGTACGTGTACACAGACATTTTCTCTTACGTCCTTGAGGATACTGGGGTCCACATTAGTACATTAGGGGTATAGACGGGTCCACTAGGAGCAATTGGCACTTTAAGAGTTTGCGAGTGTGGGCAGGCTCCTCCCTCTATGACCCTCCTACCAGACTCGGTTTAGAAATTGTGCCCGGAGGAGCCGGTCACAGCTAGGGGAGCTCTCCAGAGCTTCTCTAGTAAAAGTTTTTTTTAGAGTTTATTATTTTACAGGGAGGCTGCTGGCAACAGCCTCCCTGCTTCGTGGGACTAGGGGGGGCAGTAGTGTCTGCCCTAAGGGGTCTGAGCCACTTTCTCAGCTGACAGGACACTGAGCTCCTGAGGGGATTGATCGACCGCTGCCACAGGGGATCGCTCACCCCAGCAGCATGCCGGCACCCCCTTACAGAGCCACAAGACTTGTGGTGAGTTAGTCACCAGCCCCCTAGCAATCGGGGAGCCGGTGTGAAGATGGCGGCAACAGGGTATGGAGTGCAGTACTAACTGCGCTCCGGGGCTCAGCGGTACATAGTGTGGCGCTGTGAGGGGTGCCCTGAGCCAGCACCTACACTGGTCGGCAAGCCTGTCAGTGACCCCGGTTCACTGCCAGCACATACCTCAGGCCAGTATAATTCAAACAGACAGCGGGAAGTAGCGCCATGAAAAGGGGGGGACCTTCTCAGAGCAGACCCAGCAGCGTTCAGCGCCATTTTCCCTGCCTGCAGAGATGCTGAAAGGGAGAGCTGTCCTTCATCAACTCCAGCTATCTTACAATGGTACCAGGGGGTTGTAGAAGGGGGAGGCTGTGTACAGACTGTGTAACCTATTAAGGTACACAGTCAGCGCTGGGTAGTGGCTGTTCTCTATCCAAGAAGGGCTGTGTGTGTTGGCTTCAATCTCTGTGTCTCTCTTGGCATTCTTGGGGGGGAAACTGCCTTTCCCTGTGTGTGTGGAGTGTTTGTGGTCTCCATTAAGCTATGTCCAGGGACTCTGTGTCATATGCTGCAGAGGATATGTCCTCTCAGGATGATCCCATTCCATGTAATCAGGATTGCACTGTGTTAGCACAGGTCCCAGCAAGGGAGCCTGAGTGGTTAGCCTCTCTTAAAAGCATGATTTCTCAGATTTCTACTAGAGTTGCAAAAAATGAGTCTGCAACTCAGGTTTTACAGAATTCTATGGCTATTTGGTCCGGTCCTGTTGCCTCTGGGCTACCTGACGTACGCTCCCAAAAATGTGCTCTTATTCAGGATGATACGGATACCGACTCGACAGACGGTGATGGGGATGTACTGCGGGGGGCGGCATCTCTTGCAAAAGGGGTGCAGTTGATGATAGAGACCATTAGAGATGTTTTGAATATTGCTGATACAACACCTGAGCAGGTTGAGGAGGCTTACTTTACAAACAATAAGAAAGCCTCGCTAACTTTCCCTGTGTCTAAAGAATGAAATGCTATTTTTGAGAGAGCCTGGGAAAACCCGGAGAAAAAATTGCAGATCCCTAGAAGCGTTCTGGTTGCTTTTCCTTTCCCTGAGGAAGATAGGAAAAAATGGGAAAATCCACCCATAGCTGACACATCTGTATCCAGACTCTCAAAAAAGGTGGTTTTACATGTCCCAGGATCTACCGCGTTAAAAGAACCAGCTGATCGCAAAATTGACGCTACACTCAAATCTACAGTATGTACACAGCTTCAGGGGCAATACTACATCCTACTATTGCCTGTGCATGGATTTACAAGGCTATAGTAAAGTGGTCAGGCACGTTACTTGAAGATTTGGATACAATTGATAAAGGTGATGTTGAATTGTTTTTACGTAACATTCAGGATTCTGCAGGATTTATGGTGGAATACATGAAGGACCTGGGTTCCATGTTTGTCTCAGCTCGCAGAGGACTTTGGCTGCGCCAGTGGTCTGCCGACGCGGAATCCAGGAGAGGTGTAGAGACCCTACCCTACACAGGTCAGGCTCTCTTTAGGGAAGCGCTGGATGCGTGGATTTCCACAGCTACCACGGGTAAGTCACCTTTTCTTCCCTCAGCTGCACCGGCTCCGAAGAAACCTTTCACTTCTCCTACATCACAGTCCTTTCGGGCTACTAAAGCAAGAAAGGCCAAGGCGTCTAACACCTTCTTTAGGGGAGGTCGGCCAAAATCCAAGAAACCTGCTGCCGCAGGTTCCCAGGAACAGAAGCCTGCTTCAGTTACGCCTAAGTCCTCAGCATGACGGTGGACCACGCGGGCTGGAGGTAGGGCCGGTGGATGCGAGACTCTGGGTGTCGTCCGGCCTGGATCCCTGGGTACAAGATATCGTGTCCCAGGGGTACAAGCTGGAGTTTCAAAATCTCCCACCTCACTGGTTCTTCAAATCAGGCTTGCCAGCTCTGCTGGCAGACAGGGCTGTCTTACAGGAAGCCATCCAAAAGTTGGTAGAGTCACAGGTCATTGTACCAGTTCCTCCCCATTTGCAAAACAAGGGTTACTATTCGAACCTTTTCGTGGTACCGAAACCGGATGGTTCGGTCAGGCCCATTTTGAACTTAAAATCACTAAACCCTTTTCTGAAGGAGTTCAAGTTCAAAATGGAGTCTCTGAGGGCGGTGATATCAGGTCTGGAGGAGGGGGAATTCCTGGATATCAAGGATGTGTACCTCCACATTCCGATTTGGCCGCTGCATCAAGCTTTTCTCCGATTCGCACTGTTAGACAGTCATTTTCAGTTCCAGGCCTTGCAATTTGGCCTTTCCACAGCACTGAGGGTGTCCACCAAGGTGATGGCGGAGATGATGGTTCTCCGCAGACAAGGGTGAATATAATCCCGTATCTGGACGATCTGCTGATAAAGGCATCGTCCAAGGAGAAGCTGTTACAGTCCATTGTTCTCACGACTCATCTGCTCAGGGAAAACGGTTGGATCCTGAATCTTCCGAAATCACATTTGGAACCGACCAGGAGGTTGTCCTTTCTGGGAATGATCCTCGACATGGAAGTGCAGAGGGTATTTCTTCTGGAGGAGAAAGCATTGGTGATACAAACAATGGTCCGGGATGTCCTGTAGCCAGCCCGGGTCTCTGTTTATCAGTGCATTTGCCTTTTGGGGGAAATGATGGCCTCTTACGAGGCTCTGCAGTACAGGAGATTTCATGTTCGGCTCTTCCAACTGGATCTCCTAGACAAGTGGTCAGGATCTCATCTACACATGCACCAGAGGATTTGTCTGTCGCCAGAGGCCAGGATTTCACTCCTCTGGTGGCTTCAATTACCTCACCTTCTGGAGGGCCACAGGTTCGGGATTCAGGATTGGATCCTTCTAACCACGGATGCAAGGCGCTGGGGCGCAGTCACTCAAGAAGGGGAAACCTTCCAATGAAGGTGGTTAAGCCTGGAAGCTGGCCTGCCGATAAACATTCTGGAACTAAGAGCCATCTACAACGGTCTTCTCCAAGCGGCCCATCTCCTGAGAAACCGGGCCATTCAAATGAAGTCGGACAATGTTACGACAGTGGCTAACATAAACCGACAGGGTGGAACGAAGAGCAGAGCTGGAATGTCAGAGGTATCAAGAATCATCCTCTGGGCAGAAAGACATGCATTGGCGCTGTCAGCAATCTTCATTCTGGGAGTAGACAACTGGGAAGCGGACGTCCTCAGCAGACACTGTCTCCATCCAGGGGAGTGGGGTCTCCATCCGGAGATGTTCAGGGAGGTAACAGATCTTTGGTGTATACCTCAAATAGACATGATGGCCTCTCGTCTCAACACAAAGCTTCGGCAATATTGTTTCAGGTCAAGGGACCCGCAAGCCGTGGCGGTGGACACCGTAGTGACTCCATGGGTGTTCCAGTCGGTGTACGTGTTTCCTCCACTCCCTCTCGTTCCAAGAGTTCTAAAGATCATAAGGAGAACAAGAGTTCAAGTGATCCTTATTGTTCCAGACTGGTCAAGAAGGACTTGGTACACAGATATTCTGGACCTACTGCTAGAAGAGCAGAGGCCTCTTCCTCTTCGGGAGGACCTGCTGCAGCAGGGGCCGTTCGCCTATCAAGACTTACCGCAGCTACGTTTGACGGCATGGAGGTTGGACGCCAGATATTAGCTCGGAAGGGCATTCCGAACAAGGTTATTCCTACCCTGATACAGGCTAGGAAAGGAGTAACGTCTAAACATTACCATTGTATTTAGAAAAAATATGTATCTTGGTGTGAGTCCAAGAAGTTTCCTATGGTGGAGTTTCAACTGGGACGGTTTATCCTCTTCCTGCAAGCAGGTGTGGATATGGGCCTGAGGTTGGGATCCGTGAAGGTCCAGATTTTGGCCTTATCCATTTTCTTCCCAAAACAATTGGCTGCCCTCCCTTAGATTCAGACTTTTTTGAACCGAGTTCTGAACATCCAACCTCCCTTTGTACTGCCTACGGCACCCTGGGATCTTAATATGGTGTTGCAGTTCCTCCAGTCGGACTGGTTCGAGCCTCTACAGGAGGTTGAGGTCAAGTTTCGCACATGGAAGGCTGTCACTTTGTTGGCCTTAGCTACTGCTAGACGTGTGTCGGAGTTGGGGGCTTTGTCCTGTAAAAGCCCCTACTTTATCTTCCATGAAGATAGAGCTAAGCTCCGAACACGTCAGCAGTTCCTTCCGAAGGTTGTGTCGGCTTTCCATATCAACCAACCTATTGTGGTGCCAGTTGGGACTGACTTCTCAATTTCATCAAAGTCCTTAGATGTTGTAAGGGCTCTAAAGATCTATGTGAAAAGGACCGCTCATAACAGAAAATCGGACTCTCTATTTGTCCTGTATGATCCCAAGAAAATTGTGTGTCCTGCTTCTAAGCAGACGATCTCTCGCTGGATCAGGTTCACTATCCAGCATGCGTATTCTACGACATGCGTGTCCTACGTCTATTAAGGCCCACTCTACTTGTAAGGTGGGTTCTTCCTGGGCGGTTGTCCGGGTTGTTTCGGCTTTACAACTCTGCTGAGCGGCTACTTGGTCGGGGTCGAACACGTTTGCAAAGTTCTATTCGATACTTTGGCCTCTGAGGACCTAAAGTTTGGTCAATCAGTTCTGCAGGAGCCTCCGCGTTCTCCCTTCCGTTCTGGGAGCTTTAGTACATCCCCATGTACTAATGTGGACCCCAGCATCCTCTAGGATGTAAGAGAAAATAGGATTTTAATTACCTACCGGTAAATCCTTTTCTCGTAGTCCGTAGAGGATGCTGGGCGCCCGCTCAGAGCTTCGTTTTCCTGCAGTGGTTATCTGGTTCAGTACAGCTTTGTTTTTAGTTGAGTACTGCCTTGTTTCTTGGTAAGTAATGTTTTAGCGGTTGCTGAGTTTCAAGCTAGTTAGCTTGCTTTGCCTTGTACAGTATGTGTGAGCTGGTGTGAATCTTGCCACTATCTGTGTACAATCCTTCTCTCGGAGATTACGGTCTCCTCTGGCAGTTTCTAGACTGAGTCTGGTAGGAGGGACATAGAGGGAGAAGCCAGCCCACACTCTCAAACTCTTAAAGTGCCAATGGCTCCTAGTTAACCCATCTATACCCCTATGGTACTAATGTGGACCCTAGCATCCTCTTCGGACTACGAGAAAAGGATTTAGCGATAGGTAATTAAAATCCTATTACCGTACACCAGAGGGTCAGTGACAGCTGTGTACCACTGCTGCGGACTGTTGAAATAAAGGGTCGTAACAACGAGATAAGACAGAAAGCTGCAAAGAACAAGCGCCTAATCATCAAATTATTATAAATACAACTAATAAATATGTCATAAAAATATATATAATAACCACAGTTGTGATTCCTGAGAAGCTGCGCTTGCCGGAATACTATGTGTAGTATTGTGGTGACAACATAAAGAAAAAGGCAAACGGCTGCGCTGAATATCAGGAAAGTAATATAATGTACAGAGAGCCAACGTAGAAAATAATAGCAGTATTTATTAATAAAAACATATAAACCGGTAAATGATTAAGAATATTCACTAGATGTGAACTGGTGGTATCTTATAATAGCTCAGGATAGTAACATGCTTTTTACAGTGAAAGTTCCGTGTTCCACTTATTAGTTGATAATTGGTAGGTACCAGGTGTACTACTGAAATCCCAGTAAATTCAGAATCCCTCAGTTGAAAGTAAAATTCAATACCTCTCCAATGGGCTGGTAAGAGCCGAGCGTCCTCTGCTTCAGTGTCCTGCAGTGCCCATATACGCTGTGCAGCGGAGAGGAAAGGACCGTCTCTCTCACAACCCGGTCCAAGCGGCGTGTATGCTGAAGCCGCTAATGACGGATGCTGTAGACAGAGTGTGCGGTAGGGACCAAAGTACCAACAAGACCGTCTCTCTCACAACCCGGTCCGAGCGGCGTGTATGCTGAAGCCGCTGATGACGGATGCTGTAGACAGAGTATGTGGTAGGGACCAAAGTGCACCTGGAGATTTCACCTGAGCTTGGTACGAATGGGGGCGGGTCCTGACGCGTTTCGTCACGTTCTACCTTCGAAAAAGTCACGTGAACGTGACGAAACGCGTCAGGACCCGCCCCCATTCGTCCCAAGCTCAGGTGAAATCTCCAGGTGCACTTTGGTCCCTACCACACACTCTGTCTACAGCATCCGTCATCAGCGGCTTCAGCATACACGCCGCTCGGACCGGGTTGTGAGAGAGACGGTCTTGTTGGTACTTTGGTCCCTACCGCACACTCTGTCTACAGCATTCGTCATTAGCGGCTTCAGCATACACGCCGCTTGGACCGGGTTGTGAGAGAGACGGTCCTTTCCTCTCCGCTGCACAGCGTATATGGGCACTGCAGGACACTGAAGCCGAGGACGCTCGGCTCTTACCAGCCCATTGGAGAGGTATTGAATTTTACTTTCAACTGAGGGATTCTGAATTTACTGGGATTTCAGTAGTACACCTGGTACCTACCAATTATCAACTAATAAGTGGAACACGGAACTTTCACTGTAAAAAGCATGTTACTATCCTGAGCTATTATAAGATACCACCAGTTCACATCTAGTGAATATTCTTAATCATTTACCGGTTTATATGTTTTTATTAATAAATACTGCTATTATTTTCTACGTTGGCTCTCTGTACATTATATTACTTTCCTGATATTCAGCGCAGCCGTTTGCCTTTTTCGTAACAACGAGATGGTGACTGTATGATACGAGAAGCCTGATTATGTACCACTGTGCAAAACGCATTTTGACATGATAGCCATAGAGATAAAGAACGACCAGAACAAGAACATTGCATTTAAGTTTGGGAAAGCGAACGTGAAACTACACTTCAGACGCAGCAAAACCAAATTTTATTAAAGACCATGGTCGCCATTAAAGAATTAAGGCGATCCTGTTCTCTATGCACAATATTATAAAGCTGAAGCCAGTAATGGATTACTTTCACGGCAGTGCATACATGTACGGTTGCTGTTTAGGCGGTATATTTTTTTTAAATACAATAATTTTTTATTGGTTTTTTATTTTGCATTGTAAACAATAAAACAAAAACCACTAAACAAAAAATGAACAAAATAAAAAAACAAAATTCTATGCAAGGGAATATGCAGATTCCCAATTCAAAAACAATTCAGTCATTATAAATGCGATGTGCAGGCTTCTCTCTTTAAACATACATTTGTAAATCAGGAAAAAAATGACACATATCAAGACAAATTATCCAAATACAGTAGTCAAGTACTTCTCAGCTATCCAACCAGCTAACTATAATTATACAACCCCTATCTACAAGTGCGGGCAAATGGGGGGCCGCTCGTGGGTCCCAAGGGCAATGTATGAGAGGAGAAATCACTTCTGCTAGTATAAACCCTTCCTACATAACTCTACATGTTCTCCACGGAACGTGGCCCATCTCTCCAGCACACCCCCATATTAGTCACACAGTGGTAAGTATTCAGTCATTATGGTTCGTTGAGTTAGGAGAGCTGAGCCATCTGCCCACAGGTCGTAGTATTTTTTCCTTGCTTTTCTGGCCATATATACATATTTCTCGTGAGCGGCCGTTTCATTAACAAGTAAAACCCAGGACTGTACTGTGGGAGCATCTTTAGCTAGCCATAGTCTAGCGACACGCACCTTAGCTAGGGCACACAGATTAATCGGATATCATTTGCTAGGAGCGTCCAGGGCATCATCGTCCAATACCGACAGCACACACACCGCCAGGGTACACACAACCGCTGGAATTCCAATAGACACTATGATATTAATAATACCAGACCAGAATGTTGCTATCCTAGGGCAAAGCCAAATAACGTGCCAGTTATCTGCACCCAAATTGCCACACTTGGGGTATCTGGCAGAGTGGGTACCACCCATGCGGGCCAATCTCACCGGTGTCATATACACTCTGTGTACAATAAACAACTGAATTTGCTGATATCTAGTGGTGGTGGTAGACAACCGTGGAGAGCATAAAGTTCCCTCCCATATCTCGTCTGAAAACCAAGTCAGATTCTCATTTATTTCTAAGAGAAGAACAATGGGTCAGAGTAGTGAGATTGAAGCAAACTAGTATATATATTAGAAACCAAATGCCCGTCCCCCAGATTCTGTAAAAGTGATTTAATTGGGGAGTCTAGAATCATCGGAGGGGCATTAGAAAACTGTACATTAATTGCATGTCTCAGTTGTAAATACCAATAGAAGTAAGAGGAGGGTACATTATAGCCCCCGTTGGAGCTGCTGAAAGGACTTCAATATATCACCATTATACAAATGCCCCAGGGATGTTACCCCACACCGCCCTAATTTGGAGCGAGGCCAGTTCTGGAAACCAAGGACATTATCCAATGGAGTGTCTGGGTCTATACCCTGGCCCCACAGGACAGCATGTACCTGCTTTCGTACGAGAGTGGCCTGTTTTATTATAGTGACCTTAGATAATTTAACATTCCCACAGAGTAACATCTGTAACGGCTGTTAAAGCAGATTATTTATCTTATATAATACCCTTTATGAGGTCTAAGAACACTGTACGCTAACTACGTATGAAGTACCGTAAGGGTACGCACGTTGCGTAACAATCGCTTAGCCGTGGTCGAGACGCTCAAGCGTTACGTTCGCTCACGGCCAAGAGATCACTGGCAGGCACGCTATTGGCTGCCGACTACCGTAATGATTCGCTATAGCGATGCGACCGCTCGAGACCACGAGGAGATCACCAGCGGCGCATACGCTCACAATGTAAAACCTTTATATCTAAACCATAAACAGTGTATTATGCAGTAAACCCTTTGTGTAGTGATATGGTGTAAATGCAACACAGTATAACCTTACTAGCTTAAAAGCAGTTTGAGCGTCACCGACGCTCTGAGAATACTTAACTCTATAAGAAATACACATACCTGGGCTTAGGGTCCAACGCCTAATATATATATATTTTGAATGATATACTTGCAAAAGAATTAATACAAATACCAATCATACACTAAAATATAACATAGACTAACTAACCAGGTAACTACACAGTAAATACAATACAATTAAGTTTAAGAGAAAAATGAGAGAAAGAGAAGAGAGAGAAAGATATGGCCCATAATAACAAGAGAGAAACAGTATGATTACGGAGAAAAACTTACGCACAAAGGGAATGATCGCATGCGCCTCTGGACATCCAGCTCCCGATTTTCAGCAATGATAACCGTTGAAGAGTGAGAGCTGGATGTGATCGGCCTTTCTATTTATGCCCCACACACAATGCAATTCAATGGTCCCTAAAATCTCATTGTTCATTGGACACAGGAATTCCTCCTCGCATTATAACAAAAGGTCATAGGTTGATTCATACAGGTGGGCTGTGACTATTTCCAACAGCTCAGGTGGGAGGGAAACTGGGTTTCCCGCCGCATGGGTAATAAAGTGCAAATAAAGTAAATGTTCATAAACTTCTTATGTCCATAACTATTCGCACGAGCGATTGATCTGCTTCAAACCAACACCGGAATATTTCTAATTAAATATTCTTCCGATGGATACTAAACACCACTGTATTACTCCTGTCTGACCCTTCGTATCAAACAAAGAGGGATTTCTCTGTTCATGAACATTCTATATTAACCAAACTTTCAGAATCTATCAAAGGGACTATGATCTACAAAATACATTATATAGTGAAAATATGTAACGATTGAGTCGCACGCTATGATCACATAAACTCTACCGTAAATACGCATACCGTGCGCCTGCAGGTGCCCGCGACTGTGAGTATGCGCACGTACGGGAGAGCGTACGCATGCGCAGCACGGACCTGTGTGAGGTGCAAATATGGTAGTGTGCATAGAGATATTTTTCTGACTTTGACAGTCCACCCTTTGGCAGTCAATAATAACTGCCACCTTCTAAAACATTTCAAAAGAGAAAAATATATGTCAGGGGTTAATACATTTACATGGTTGGGTAGGGGAGGAGAGGAGAAGGTAGGAAAAGGGTATGACCTAGTGAGATAGCAGAAGCATGTGTGTATGAATCCGTGCTTGGGGGTCATGTATCATCGTGCCGTACGTGTTTTAAATCAAGCTTCGAGGTATTGCGAAGTATACATTTGAATTCCTTCTTATCCCGTGGTACGGGTCTGTGGATGTGCTGTCAAACTTTACCGAGCTCTTTTCGGCTTTGGTTGTAACAAAATGGGGGAGCACATTTTAGTTGATGATACATGAATGGGGGAGATATGTGATTGCTGATATCTGTGCCTGTATTCCCTATCGACTATGTGTGTCATTACCTGAGGGTTGTAGAAATGAAGAAAAGACATAATTACGGTAAATGCGGTGGTATTCTATGTCAGGTAAATGTACATTCGTCGATTGAGGTCTTGTTTGGTGTCTGTTGAATGCAGTCTTCTTTGTGCTTTTGCCCATAAGGTGCGAGCAAAAGCTGTCAATGTCCATAGATTTACAAAAGTGTTGGGCTAGCGTAATTTTAAAATTTCTAGGGAAACTGGGGATCCATGGCATAGTTCATCAAAAATCTGTGTATCAGGTTGTCAAAACTTCTTCTTTAATCCATCTGTTGTCTGTATATCGGCTCATCAAATTCCTCGTCCAAGTGGGTCTTTTTACCTTGGAGGAAACGGAAAAACAGGTGAAAGAAACGGACCGTAGAAATCGCATTTTCATCACATCATTGTTTCTACATTTGGGTCATAAATCAAGTCCATTGGAATTACAGTTTCCTCACTCCCTAAACTCATTACCCTAGTACGATGATTGCACCTCATTAAAGCCTGACCGCATCTAAATATCAAACCAATCGTTATGATAACACCTAAGATACATAGGAGAAACTTCCCAACATCCATTATAACTCCTTGGGCCCATTCTCCTAAACCGGAGAACCAATTTCGCGGGTTCAACCATGACACCCAACCAGTCAGCTCATTACTCACAGCAGCAAGGGTGAGATTGTGTCTTCTGCGAAATTCCCACTTTAGTTGGAGAATATCGTCCATCTTTTGGTCTATGACCTCGACCGGGTCCTCGGTGCTATTCGTAATATATGTGCAACATTTCACGCCGTATTGTGTTGCCAGTGTGACACAATATCCGCCTGTTACTGCTGTGAGGTAATTAAGAACCATTCTATGCTGGACTAGTTCTGTTTTGTAAGCCTGAAGTTCCCTTCCAGTATACCTAAACGTGTCATCATACATTTCAGTGATATTATCTAACAAATTGGCGAGCGCAGAAATGTATTTATAATTCAACACTCCTCTAGCGGTGTGAGTGATATCTAACGCGATTAAGAATTGAATCCCGGTGGATTCACTGATCATGTCAGAGGCCGGGTGCTCTGTTCTTTCTATCAGGTGCCGTTTAACGATGTGCTCGTAATGAGTATGAGTCTAAGGAGTTTGGGCAACACGGTGTATGTCTTTCATTTTGTCATGTGATACAGTCATTACTTCAGGCAGTACTTTTCCAATATAACACAATCCTTCAGAGTTTGGGGCAAGCCACTTATACGCCTTTCTCCCGCATATGAAATATGCATCATCGGGGAGAACATATGGGACGGAGTAGGACATAACCATATTACACACCTTCCATGTGAAATCTCCTAACCCTAATTCTTCCATCTGCTTAGTACACGTATCAGGTTGTACGATATGTGCACAGTATCCTGGTGATACCTCTCCAACTCTCGTAATCCTATTTCCTAAGGTATACCTATACCGGAAAGATTTTCCTCTACTGGCTATGTGGCGTATAAGCTCTGTATCTGTAGACATTCTATCTGCTCTGTGTGAAAAGGTCATGGTTTGATTACTCCATGACACTTCCCAATTTCCCGGCTTTCGGGGATTGGAGATGTTAAAACATAATAGGGACCTATCCACATGGTATTGGTGGAGCTTCAAACTAGGAGGGCTGGAGATATTAAACCTCCTGTCCACCGGTCTCCCACCACTTAACTCAAGTACCTCCCCTAACGTTAAAGGAAATGGTACTAGCCCTGATTTGCTATGACCTTGAGGTACTTGAGAGCATACCCAACAATCTGTTTTATTTAACACACTACCCACTAAGGAGTGATAGTCACTCAATGGATGCCGGTCCATATGGATATTAAAACTGGATTGGCATTTCTTTATGCACCCATCCTCAATGACATTGTTACAAAGCCGACAGATACAGTTTTCTTCAGCTAACAATCCTTCACAATTCCTTCTATGGTCAATGCTATCGGATCGTTTTCTGATACTCGCCTTTACTTGTTGGTTAAGTTGTTCTTGGAAAACTACGCCTCCATTTCTGTCATCAGAACCCATTCCAGAACCTCTCTCGAACTCCATGGTACTCTCGCCGGAACAGACTGCTCTGGTCAACATCATGGTCAACAGGAAAATCCGGATCACAGTCTCTTGAGGCAAGTCCATCTTAGGAGGAGACGAAGAAGAATGAGAAGGGGGGAAAATAATTTGAGGGAGAGGGGATGGGAAGTGGAGAAAAACAATAAAAGGGAACAGGGGATCGACAACTGCTTTTGATCTTGTGGTTCTCGATGCTCAGGTGCCGCCTTAGTCCTCCTGGAACAGACACTCTAGTGATACAACCTCTACCGTCTGTTCCTTATCACAGGACTTCTCTGGATCAACGACCTTCTTACAGTGGGACGAATGAACCCAAGTCTCTCTCTCAGCAACCTTCAATGCTGTAGTGCTAGTCAATAAGACCTGGTATGGTCCTTCCCATCTGTCAATAAGGCAACCTGAGCGTAGAAAATTCCGTATCATTACATAATCCCCAGGTTCAATGTCATGACAATTACTATCTGGTAAATCAGGAATCACTAACTTCAGATTATCATTTTGATTCCTTAACTGTTTACTCATGTTAATCAAGTATTTTACAGTCACTTCATTGTTACACTTCAAATCATCCTGAGGGTTAATCATAACATGCGGTTGTCGACCAAACAAGATTTCAAAGGGAGACAGATTAAGAGGGGACCTGGGAGTGGTTCTGATGCTGTACAGTACAATGGGTAAAGCTTCTGGCCATGTCAATCCTGTCTCTGCCATCACTTTACTCAGTTTATTTTTAATAGTGCTGTTCACTCTTTCCACTTTCGCACTCGCCTGTGGACGGTATGGAGTGTGCAGCTTGCTATCAATTCCCATCAATTTACACATTCCTTGAAAGACATCACCTGTAAAATGGGTACCCCTATCACTTTCGATAATTCTAGGGATACCATATCTACATACAAATTCCTGCACAATTTTCTTAGCAGTAAACATAGCGGTATTTGTGGCCGCCGGAAATGCTTCGACCCAATTTGAGAAAACATCTATACAAACAAGTACATATTTCAAATTTCGACAAGGGGGTAATTGAATAAAGTCAATCTGTATTACCTGGAAAGGGCCGCCGGCAGGTGGGATATGGGATGGTTCTGTAGGTATTGCCTTTCCAATATTCTTTCTCAGACAGGTAAGGCATGACATTGCCCTTTTACTCGCATGAGATGAGAATCCTGGGGCACACCAATATGCTCTTACCAACTTGCACATCCCTTCCCTGCCCAGATGAGTCAGCCCGTGAGCTGCCTCAGCTAAACATGGAAGATATGCTCTGGGGGCCACCGGTTTACCTTGTCCATCCGTCCAGAGTCCTGAGGACTCCTGGCCATATCCCTTTGCCTTCCAGACTGCCTTTTCCTGTGTGGAACACAAATTTTGCATCTCACACAACTTCTGTGTGTTGATGGTATTAAATACCATCAGTTGTGTGGTGTCTGTCTGTCTGGGGGTACCAGCTGCTAATTTAGCCGCTTCGTCTGCTCGGCTGTTACCAAGTGATATTGGGTCTTGGCTATATGTGTGTGCTTTACATTTGATAACAGCCACTCTGTCGGGTTCCTGTATCGCTGTTAGAAGCCTTTTTATGTGAGCTGCATGCGCTACCGGTGTACCAGCTGCCGTCATGAAATTTCTGAGGCGCCATAGGGCTCCGAAATCATGGACTACCCCGAATGCGTATCTAGAATCGGTGTAGATATTGGCTGATTTGCCCTTAGCCAATTCACATGCTCTGGTTAGGGCGACCAGTTCAGCAACCTGGGCTGAGTGAGGTGGGCCTAGCGGTTCCGCTTCTATGGTGCCTTGGTCATCTACGACTGCGTATCCAGTACACAAGTCTCCCGAGTCTGACTGTCTATGACAACTACCGTCCGTGTAGAACGTAAGTTCTGCATCTTCCAGTGGGTTGTCACTGATGTCAGGCCTTGCGGTAAAATTTTGGGTCAAATATTTCATACAATCATGAGTGTCTTCCTTTGTATTAAATCCTCCTTCCCCACCACTCTCATCTTCCACCCTTTGTGCCTGTCCAGGCACACCTGGGAGATATGTTGCAGGGTTTAATGCACTGCATCTCCTTATGGTGATGTTTACGGGGGCCATTAGTGCCAATTCCCATCTTGTAAACCGCGCTGATGAGACGTGTCTGGTTTGGGCAGAATTTAACAAGGCTGACACTGCATGTGGTGTATGAATTGTGAGGTTGTGACCTAGCACGACGTCTTCGCTTTTCGTTACTAGCAATGCTATCGCAGCAACGCTTCGCAAGCATGTGGGGAGGGATCGCGCTACCGTATCTAGCTGAGCGCTGTAATATGCTACCGGCCTGCTGGCATCACCGTGCTTTTGGGTTAGTACACCTGCCGCGCAACCAGCACTTTCTGTTCCGTATAGTTCAAAGGGTTTCCCATAGTCAGGCATACCTAATGCTGGTGCCTGCGTTAGGCACTGTTTAAGTCTCTCAAATGCTGTCTCAGACTCGTCTGTATGCGAAATCCGATCAGGTTTGTTTGAGGAGACCATTTCCTGCAAGGGTAACGCTAGGATGGAAAACCCTGGGATCCAGTTACGGCAATACCCACACATTCCTAAAAATGTTCTGATCTGTTGCTGGGTTTGTGGCAGAGTCATGTCTCTAATTGCTTGAATTCTATCAGCGGTCAGGTGTCTCAGTCCTTGTGTTAGACAGTGTCCCAAATATTTTACCTTAGTTTGGCATAATTGCAACTTGTCTTTGGAAACCTTGTGTCCTGTGTCTGAAAGATGAAACAGGAGCTGTTTCGTATCCTTCAGGGATGCTTCCAATGAATCAGAACACAGTAGTAGATCATCCACGTACTGTATTAATACTGATCCACTCACTGGTTGGAAAGACTGTAAACAATCATGCAAAGCCTGAGAAAATATACTTGGGCTATCTATGAATCCTTGTGGTAATCGAGTCCATGTGTATTGGACTCCTCTGTATGTAAATGCAAACAAATATTGACTGTCAGGGTGCAGAGGTACCGAAAAGAAAGCGGAGCAGAGGTCAATAACAGTGAAAAATTTCGCAGTGGGAGGGATTTGCATTAGGATGACAGCTGGATTTGGCACTACGGGGAACTGACTCTCAACTATTTTGTTAATCCCCCTTAGATCCTGCACTAGCCGGTAACCCCTCCCCCCAATCTTTTTAACAGGGAAGATGGGACTATTGGCAGTGCTGGACGTTCCTACCAGAATGCCCTGTTGTAGCAAGCGCTCTATTACGGGATAAACTCCTAACTCCACCTCTGGCTTCAGAGGGTACTGTGGGATTTTTGGAGCTATCCTACCATCTTTTACTTGTACAACTACCGGAGCTACGTTTGCCATTAATCCAGTGTCCTGTCCATCTTTTGTCCAAAGTGACTCTGGTATCTGAGATGTCATTTCTTCTACTTGGGAGGGAGTCCTATTTGTCATAATGGTATGTGACATTAATTTTGACGGGGAGTCTAACATGTCTCGTACTTCCTGAGCGTGATTCTCAGGTATGTCCAAGAATACACCTTCAGGAGTACAATAAATGACGCACCCCATTTTACACAATAAGTCTCTACCCAGGAGATTGGTCGGTGCCGATGCAGCCAGCAAAAAGGAATGCTTGGTATGTAACGGCCCTACTGTAATCTCGGCTGGTTTGCTAACAGGGTAGTGCTGGACTACTCCCGTTACCCCTATGGCTGGAATTGTCTTACCAGTGGTTCTCATGCCCACTGTCGAATTTATCACTGATTTGGCCGCCCCTGTGTCTACAAGAAAGTTTAATGATTTACCAGCTACATTGATTGCAATTTCTGGTTCACTTCCAAGACTTGCAATCAATTTTACTGGCTGCAGATTACAGGTATGGCCACACCCCTATTGGGTATGGTGACCTCCCTGAATCCCGCTGGCAGCAACTACTTGTGATGGAGTTAATTGGGAGCTACCAGAGGCTTGCCAGTCTCTGTTTGGGGGGTATCTTTTTGTTTCCCCTGCATATGGCTCATAACTCCGTTTCTGCGGACCCTGCTCCCAATGTCGTGTGTCGTGTCGTTGTCTAGGGGGTTGATAAGATTTTTGTACATTTCTCGATCTACAGTCTCGTGCAAAGTGTCCCTGTTTGTGAAAAAAATAACATGTTACCACATTTGACTTACCCACAGGGTTTGGTGATGTTAACACAGGCTGTTTTGTGGTCAGGGCCTGTATACTTACTGCCATTAACTTATCACTTTGTTGTTCCCTGTGTCTGGTGATGTTCCTATCGTGATCAATAGCAGCCTCTCTCAAAGTAGCCACAGACAGACCTCGCCAACATGGTTGCGTGGTCTGCACCCTAGTCTTCAATGATTCTTTTAAACCATCCATCAGTACCGATACTGCTACTTCTCGATGGTTTATGTTTGTTTTAATGTCCTCTATGCCTGTGTATTTTGCCATTTCTGATAATGCTCTGTGAAAATACTCTGCAGCTGTTTCTGACTCCTTCTGTTTAATGGAGAATATTTTGTTCCATTTAACTACGGCTGGGAAATACTCCTTTAACTGTAAGCTTATTCTTTTTACATTGTCTTTGTTGTACACATCTGTAAGAGGTACATCCTGATCTAATCCACAGTCAGCTAAAAATTGAGTTGCGTCAACATTGGAGGGTAAACATGCTCTCAGCAATATCTGCCAGTCTTTGTTGTTGGGCTCTACAGTGTTACCTAGGTCTCTGATGTATTTTTGGCTGGCAACTAAGTCTTTTCTAGGGTCAGGGAATTCAGACACTATGGTCCTTAATTCCATTCTGGAAAATGGGCTATACATGGCAATGTTCCTCACAGGGGTGACTCCTGATGTGTCAGTTTTCCCATTTGGAACAGCTATTACCCTAACAGGATTAACTCTAACAATATCACTCTGTGTGGGTTCTACAGCCTGTGGTGAAATGGCTTCAGCATAGTGTATGGTGCCGTACTTACCTGTAGATACGACCTCACCTATCCCTCCGCTAGGGGCCCTTGTTACTAATCTCGTGGGTGGAGCTGTGCCTACTGTGGTCTCTGCTATGGTGGCTGCTAGAGAGAGCGCTGAAATTGTTGCCGATTCGTCTTCTTGATCACACTCCTGAGGAAAGTTCAAAACAGGGTACAACTTGCACGGGTTAATACTTGCATTGGTTAATTGGTTAACATTATCTTTAACATTTACACAGTTGCTAAGTGTTTGTGTGTTACACCTTAGTGCGTCATTCTCCGCAACCAATTTCTCTCCTGATATGTATGGTGGCGGTGGGGCCGTGGCTATCAGTTTTCTGATTGAGCCAGATCCCGCCGCCTGAGCCAATCCTCTCTGTATGTCACCCTCCTGTTGCCACAACTGCAAATAATCATAATGCTTGATTCGTCTCTTTGCTGATTTAATGAGACATATCCTTCTCCTTAAATTCGTTAACACTTCTGTGCTGAAGCTACCTACTCTTGGGAATTTCTCCCCGTCATGTACCGTCATTCTCTCCCATTCATCACATAAAACCTCTGTGTGTGAACCGTATTTTTCACACATCACGTACCTTGCCGACCCAACTGGTCGGTTCACTGAATCAACCCGAACCGAGGTTGATCGCCCCCTACCTGAACAAGTGGCCCCCATAGTTCGAAGGTGTTGCTTTATTCAGCCAACCCTTACGCAAACCAAAATGTTCAAAATAGGCTGACGGTGGCGGTTTACCGAGTACCCCACTCACTCGCCCACGCCGACCAATACGACCTGATCACACCGATATGGTGCTGGCGTACTCGACCTAGGGCCCCTGCGACCTGAACCTCTATTTACTGGAACCTGTGAGGGTGATCCGAAGAACACTTACTCTTTCCAGTAACTATTGGTTGTTGGATAGTTCCTGAGTGAGCAGCGAACTTCCCTTAAAATAAAAAAAATTACACAAATCACGTTAGAATGTACAAATAGCGTTTATGACCTTCGTACACAAATAGTACCGGTCAGGTTTACTAATGTACACAATTACGTGCGGTACAATCGTTCAGCACATAAGCAACTAATCTTATGTACGGAGCGACCAGTGGAATCGAAAATTGCGGCTGCGAATTCCTTCAGCAAGAGCTTGTATGGCCTATATGGGTGTTGCACCAACCCTTTCTTGGTGTTGTGCCTGTGGACTGTATAGCGGACTTCCTTGTCTGCTGTACCTGAACCTGTTGGTCTGCTATGACCTCCTGGTCTGTTACAGTATGACCTCCTGGTCTGCTACACTCTAATGCTCAAATTGTATGTTTTAACCAGGGATGCCTCCCTAGCCACCATGTACGTCACTTACACGCATGTACCTCACGAGAACTCGACTTTTCTTGTGGTTCAACCTGTAAAATTGTATACAACACACTCACTCACCACATGTACACTTTTGTTTCTATTTCTATTTCTGCGCAGAAATTTTCTTTAGACCAGATGTGTTACAAATTAGGAGAAGGATCTATTAATTTAAATTTCGAATTTAAAATAAATAGATTTGCGCGATTTATCGCCTGGCGTTATTTACCGCGTGGCGCTACCTATCGCGTTGAGAGGAGACAAAAAAAACTTGTGATTTGAGTTACGTGGGCGTACCTGTACGCTCCGTTGCGTGATATACGCTGCGTGCGTCGGCCTTTGGTTTGCGTGCACAAATCTCAGTCCTTGTTAGAGACACGTGTACGCAAAATAAAGATCCACCGTAACACAATTTATATGTTTATCAATGTAGATGATCCTTGATCATCTACCGCGCACCACACTGACTTCGCCTTGTCTCTCAGGCAAAACTGTGTGTTTGTCTATATTTTAACTATGTTATCTTTACTTTTACACTTTGAAATAGCGGCAAATCTCTCTTAGCACGTTTATCAACTATATAATAGCGAACAGGAGAGTGATATACGAAAATACACGAATGAAAAGAAATGCAGATATGCGTGCGTGTGTACGCAAGACAGAAAAATAAACAGTTTTAAAAGAGACTAGCGTGTTGTTCTTACCTCCGGTTCCCGGATTCCTTCAGCACCCTTTACTAAGAGAAGCAGACGCTTATCCAAACAGCACTACGAGGAATATGATCTCCCGCCCTTTGCTGCTGGATAATGTCTGCTGTAATTACCTAGTGCAGATATGTGAAGGACAGGACGAGCCCGCAATTGTTAAAGCAGATTATTTATCTTATATAATACCCTTTATGAGGTCTAAGAACACTGTACGCTAACTACGTATGAAGTACCGTAAGGGTACGCACGTTGCGTAACAATCGCTTAGCCGTGGTCGAGACGCTCAAGCGTTACGTTCGCTCACGGCCAAGAGATCACTGGCAGGCACGCTATTGGCTGCCGACTACCGTAATGATTCGCTATAGCGATGCGACCGCTCGAGACCACGAGGAGATCACCAGCGGCGCATACGCTCACAATGTAAAACCTTTATATCTAAACCATAAACAGTGTATTATGCAGTAAACCCTTTGTGTAGTGATATGGTGTAAATGCAACACAGTATAACCTTACTAGCTTAAAAGCAGTTTGAGCGTCACCGACGCTCTGAGAATACTTAACTCTATAAGAAATACACAGATACCTGGGCTTAGGGTCCAACGCCTAATATATATATATTTTGAATGATATACTTGCAAAAGAATTAATACAAATACAAATCATACACTAAAATATAACATAGACTAACTAACCAGGTAACTACACAGTAAATACAATACAATTAAGTTTAAGAGAAAAATGAGAGAAAGAGAAGAGAAAGATATGGCCCATAATAACAAGAGAGAAACAGTATGATTACGGAGAAAAACTTACGCACAAAGGGAATGATCGCATGCGCCTCTGGACATCCAGCTCCCGATTTTCAGCAATGATAACCGTTGAAGAGTGAGAGCTGGATGTGATCGGCCTTTCTATTTATGCCCCACACACAATGCAATTCAATGGTCCCTACAATCTCATTGTTCATTGGACACAGGAATTCCTCCTCGCATTATAACAAAAGGTCATAGGTTGATTCATACAGGTGGGCTGTGACTATTTCCAACAGCTCAGGTAGGAGGGAAACTGGGTTTCCCGCCGCATGGGTAATAAAGTGCAAATAAAGTAAATGTTCATAAACTTCTTATGTCCATAACTATTCGCACGAGCGATTGATCTGCTTCAAACCAACACCGGAATATTTCTAATTAAATATTCTTCCGATGGATACTAAACACCACTGTATTACTCCTGTCTGACCCTTCGTATCAAACAAAGAGGGATTTCTCTGTTCATGAACATTCTATATTAACCAAACTTTCAGAATCTATCAAAGGGACTATGATCTACAAAATACATTATATAGTGAAAATATGTAACGATTGAGTCGCACGCTACGATCACATAAACTCTACCGTAAATACGCATACCGTGCGCCTGCGGGTGCCCGCGACTGTGAGTATGCGCACGTACGGGAGAGCGTACGCATGCGCAGCACGGACCTGTGTGAGGTGCAAATATGGTAGTGTGCATAGAGATATTTTTCTGACTTTGACACGGCGCGCCCGCAGGATACTCCTGCAGAAACATTTGCAAGTGTATAGAGAGACCATCGGAGCCCGTCACCCACTCCCAAATATGTGCTAATTGCGCTGCGTAATAGTAAATTTTAAAAATAGGGAGGGCCAAGCCCCCTGTCGATGTTGGTCTGGACAAGGTGTCAAGCTTCAACCGTGATCTCCTGCTAGCCCAAATCAAGGAAGACCGTAAGCTGTCAATTTGCCTGAATATTTTCAAGCCTATGTATATAGGCGACTGCTGAAGCACATAGAGGAGCTTCGGTAGATACACCATTTTCACCAAGTTGACCCTACCAGTAATAGTCAGAGGCAAAGTCCCCCAAACCTTAACTTTTGAACGGAGATAAACAATCAGCGGCATAATGTTAAGAGAGACGTACAGTAAGTACAGGGTTCGTTCGACACCCATATACCCAGATACTTGAAAGAGTCTACCCACCTGAGCGGGACATGGACCAATGGGGCTACTGGGATATTGGATTTGTCCCAATTTATTTTGAGCCCGGAGAAGTGGCCATAGGTATTAATCATATCCAAAATTATAGGCATAGAGGAGACATAATCATCAACGAACAGCAAGAGATCGTCAGCATATAATGCTATTCTATCCTCCCTTGCGCCCACCCTAATACCCTGAATATCAGGACTAGCCCTAATCAAACATGCCAATGGTTCAATAGCAACGGCAAACAAGGTGGGGGACAGGGCAGCCTTGCCTCGTTCCTCTGGACCAGGGGAAGGAATGCGATACATATCCGTTCACTGAGACCCTGGCCATGGGTAGAGAATAGAGCAATTTAACATATTTAATAAAACTGGGACCCATGCCAAATCTACCCATAGTTTCCCATAGGAAGGTCCACTCCACTGAATCAAAGGCCTTTGCAGCATCCAAAGAGGCTACAACAGAAGAACGGCCCTCCCCACGAGAAACCTGAAAATGAGTGAACAAGCGCCTTAAATTAACAGCGGTGGACTTACCAGGCATAAAGACTGTTTGGTCCGGGTCTGGAAGCCAGAATTTTAACATCGGTGGGTAATAGATAGGACGGTAGGACTCAACTCTCTTGGGGTCCTTATCTGGCTTGGGAATCACTATGATCAATGCCTCAGCCATAGAAGGGGGAAGCATATTTTGTGCAAATATAGTATTGAATAAATTAAGCAACTGAGGGGCGAAAAATTTGGCGTGTTTCTTATACAACTCCGATGGAATACCATCAAGGCCAGAGGCCTTACCATCCGGAGATGCGGTGATAGCTGCCTCTACCTCTTCCAACGATATAGGAGCATCTAGAAGAGTTGTAGCCTCACTAGAAATAGAAGGCAACTGGATTTGATCTAAATATTTACTCAGTTCTGGTGGGGAACATGTTAGTTTGGAGCTATATAGCGCCTGATAATACGATACAAATTCCGTGACAATTTGGGGGGTGCGATCTTACACTGTCCCAGCCGAGTTCACAACCTCTACCACTGTATGAGAGGAACGGTCCCCTCTTGCAAGATTAGCCAGATATGAGCCCAGCCTGTCCCCTGTGGCGTATTGAACATGGGAGGAGAATAGAAGACTATGCTGGGTTTTCCCCCATAGATACTCCCTCCATTCTTTCTGAGCTTGGAGCCAGTCCAATTTAGAATTGTCCAAGCTATTCTGTATGTATACCGACTCAGAAGCAACAACCCGAGCCTCTAGGTCAGCTTCACGTTTCCTAAGAAGATTTAAGACTACCCACTCTTTTGATCAACGTCCCCCTCGGGAAGGCTTTAAAGGTATCCCACAATAAGAAGATATCGGTAGTATCTGTATGGGAATCAAAAAACTCCAACCAGCTAACCTCCAGTTCAGATACCTGACCCATATGCGTGAGCCAGAAAGGGTTAAGTTTCCATACCGCCTGGCCTCTCTGACAGCTGAAGTCAATATGTACAGATACAGGGGAGTGATCCGAAATGCCCCTAGTCTCATACTTAACACCATGTATCATAGGCAGGAGCTCCCGAGTGAGGAGAGCCAAGTCTATCCTAGAGAAGGAAGAGTGTGAGTGTGAGAAGCACGAATACTGCCTCAGATCAGGATATTTAAATCTCCAGGGATCGACCAAGCCCAGCTCAGAGACAGTATCTGCAAATGGGGAACACTGGCTGCGGGATGGAGGATACCGTAGACAGCCTATCCATCTCATGATTCAAAACATTGTTAAAGTCACCCATACAGATAGTAGCCACCCCCGGGGATGCAGCCATGAAAGTAGATGCTTTTTTAAGCACGTCAGACGAGTACGGAGGGGGCACATACACAGCTAGCAACAGTAAAGGGACAGAGTTAATTTTCAAATTTTAGAAACACATATCTCCCCCATTGATCTGTTTGTACACTTTCAAGCAAGAAGGGAACAGACTTTCTGATCAAGATCGACACTCCCCAGGCCGCTGCGGTGTGCATGGAATGGAAAGCCCACCCCACGGGATCAGTACTAAATGCCGCCGGTCGGAATCCCGGCGGTCAAAATACCGACGCCGGAATCCCGACCACACAATCCCGACAGGGGTGGTGAGCGGAACGCAGCCCCTTGCGGGCTCGCTTCGCTCGCCACGCTGCGGGCATGGTGCCTCGCTACGCTCGGCACACTATTGATCCCCCTCACATTCCAGGACAGAAACCTAACCAAAGCCAGAATAAAGCAGCATGATGATGAAACAGATGGCCCGCGACAAGCCACCCCCAGCACTTATCCAGCAAACCATACTTGTAATTAGCTGTAACATAAACTTATCAGAAACAAGCACATTGCACATCAGAAAATAAAAACAAAACAGCAATACCTTAACGCAGCGGTTTTCAACCGCTGTGCCGTGGCACACTAGTGTGCCGTGAGCGGTTAAGTGTGCCGCCTGAACTGCTGACTAGGTGCGCATCTGCCACCTTCAATTAACATCTCATTTCGGCCCGGGCAGCTCAAATGCGGCACGGGCCATGACCTATAGACATCATAGGTCATTCACACACGCTGTGTCATTGCACCCCCTCCCTGCACGCCCACCTGCCTGCCCGCACCTGCTTAGTGCTGCTGCTCCCTTCTCACCGTTAGTGCAGGCTTCTGCCACACGTGTTTGAGGCTGCTGAAACTCCCCCTCACTGAATGACAGTGACAACTGAGCTCCTTCTTTTCACCAACAGACAGTTACAATAAGAGCCGTTGTGTTTTGTTTTTCTGTGGAGGGACATTCTCTTTAGTTATGGTATAATTGTTTTAATACTGGAGAGGCCATTATATTTGTATTAATGTTGGGGGCAGTGTGTTTGATTTACTACTTTGGGGTCCAATGTATTTGTACTACTGTGGGGGCCAATGTGCTTGTACTACTGTGGGGGCCAATGTGCTTATACTACTGTGGGGCCTAATGTGCTTGTACTACTGCGGGGGCCAATGTGCTTAGACTACTGTGGGGGCCAGTGTGCTTGTACTACTGTGGGGACCAATGTGCTTGTACTACTTTGGGGGCCAATGTGCTTATACTACTGTGGGGGCAAATGTGCTTGTACTACTGTGGGGGCCAATATGCTTATACTACTGTGGGGGCCAATGTGCTTGTTTCATTACTGTGTTGGCAACTGTGTTTGTTTAATTATTACACTGTGTGTTTTTGTTTTGCCCCATGGGGCACCGATGGTGTGCCTTGGCAATTTGAAAGCCTTGTTGGTGTGCCACAATTTGAAAGGTTGAAAATCACTGCCTTAACGAAACCCCCACCCTGTATACCACTAAGAACTTGTAGCATACCTAATTCCCTAACAACCAACGCTCCCTAAAAACAATCTTCAAAAACGAAGGCAAGAACTACCTTTACACATTCTATAAAATCAAAGAGAAACCAAAAAAGGGGGCCAAGAATTCAGTGACCTGAAAGCAAGAGAAGCTTCCAGCTAAATTCAAGTGTCCCCCCAAGGCCGTCAGATCAACCCCATCTAAATAACCATTCGGTACCCTACAGCGGGACATATATATCCAGGTAGCCCTGAAAATAACATATATAAAACTATACCAGGCTATTAACCAGAGGCAGCAGGAGGCAGATAACTGAAGAGAAGTAAGCACCGTAACAACATAATATAAGCATAATAACAGTCCTCAGGAATATCCCAGTATGTCCCCCGCTAACAATGAGCACACATCCCTCCCAAGAAACATAGCAGGCAGAAGAGAAACAGTATACTTGCAAATAGAATGCATGAGTTCAGTCAGTGGCCATCGCCCGCCGCGCCGGAAAGCGTCTGTCCAGCCACACTGATGCTTCACGGGGAGACGTGAAGAATTTGGTTTCGCCATCAGAAACTACCCGCAATTTAGACGGAAAGAGCATGGCATAGGGGATATTTTAGGCGGTATATTTTGAAGTATTTTCAGAAAAGCTGTGCCGCTTTTCTGAAGAGGTACGTAGTTGTCAAAACCCCACGTGAAGAACGCTGCGCGCAATATCACAAAAGACGTCATCGGACAAGCTACAATGGCTGTTGTGAATAAATTACACAAGGCGAACCAAGCAAAGCAAGATGGATCTGGATTAATTTATACGCGGAAAGGGGTAGCTAAAAGAAAACTGAAGCGTTCAACGCAACTTCCACCTTTGTGTATGCCCCTTTTAAACAAAAACCGGGGCAGGCGCAAATTAAATTAAAAAAAAAGGAAACCAAAGCGGAGGGTTGGTGATATTTTTTAAGCATGTCTTTCATACACAACAAATCTATGGAATGCGCAAAATCTGAGCTTGATCTTTTTGACGTGCCCCTGACGCAAACCAGCGTAGAGAAAAGTCTATACATCGAAGTTCAACCTTTAGCTTCGTTATCCGAGACAACACCGCTTGAATTCTATATAGTGGCCAGCGGTGAGCACTACTACGATCTGAACAACACACTGCTGTATGTGACCTGCAAGATCGTATGGCCGATAACCGAAAACGCCAAGAGACACGGGCCGCCCTTATTAATTACCCCATGTCACAACTGAGGGCTGGTGCTGACCAGGGGGAAGCCTCAGTTGTAGGGGCTGAGGTATATATGTGTACCTGGTGTCACGAACCGGTCTCTTACCTCTGCGGGTTCTGGGGTTCATCCGTTGCCAGTGCGGTTGCTCGCGGTGCTGTGCGCCCGTGTGGGGACACGGCGTGATCAATGGCACAGGTAATGCAGAGTCTGGGAACTGTGAGTGCGGGGACCAAATGGCCTAAGGCACTGCGGTGTGTCTGCTGTATAGGAGGTGGCCATGTTGGAGACCAAATAGCTAATACAGAGCACTTGTGAAAACACCTGTGGGCAGGTGTAAGCCAATCCCGTGCTTGTGCTGCCTTTAAGTAGGCTGGGATTATGTTACTCTGGGCCAGTGCTTTGTTGTATCAAAGCTGTGCTCTAGCTCTGAGCTCTCTCCGTGCATTCCTGTGTGATTCCCGTGGTCCAGATATCGCCTCCGTTCCCAGAGGTCCGTCTGCAGCCTTCACTGCTGAAAGATCCACCGGCTCTCTGCTGTGCTGTCAGTTAATTGCACTCCTATTGGAAATAGTTGGATTCCCAGTGTCCTGCATGAGGTTACCTTGTCAGTCTGCCTATCATTCAAAGTCTGGAGGATTCTGTTTCTCTCAGCTGTTCGTTTGTTCAACTCTGCATTTAACCCATTCATCACCTTGTCTTCTACTACAGTTTCACAGTGATCTCCGGAACCCGCAAGTAACCCAATTCAGTACTTTTATTTGCTATGTTGTCATTACAAGGATAATTCATCACAGTCTCTCAGTTAACTCTCAAAGCTCCATTGCCAATTCTTACAGTTAATTCTCCATGTCTGCATTAACCAGTTAAACACAATCTGCAGTTCAGCATCAAAGCTTGTTTATATTTGCTATGTTGTCATAACAAGGATAATTCTTCAGTCTCTCAGTTAACTCTCAAAACTCCATTGCAAATCCTTACAGTTATCTCTTCATGTCTGCATTATCCAGTTAAACACAATCTGCAGTTCAGCATCAAAGCTTGTTTATATTTGCTATGTTGTCATAACAAGGATAATTCTTCAGTCTCTCAGTTAACTCTCAAAACTCCATTGCAAATCCTTACAGTTATCTCTTCATGTCTGCATTATCCAGTTAATCATATTCTGCAGTTCAGCATCAAAGCTCGTTTATATTTGGACAATCCAACATTTATTCATCAGCTTGTTTTGCATATGTTTCCATGAACATTTCTTTTATGTATTTTTGAGTTTTCTCTTGCATATTATTCCTGCAATACTTCAGTATAATATGATGATTAACAACTTGTCAGTTAACTCTTTACTGAATTGTTATTTTGAATAAATATATGAATCGGAACTTTCTTCGTCCTCCCTGCTTTCTTCATAGCCCAGCACCTACACCTGTGGTTGGTCCCGGGTTAACGGATTCACAAAAACACCCGGACCTGACACCTGGGAGGCAGTACAGGGTTCTTGGACATGCAGGGAACCTTTAGAACAAATGCCCGAAGGCGTGACCACGACAACAAGGGAAAGTTCAAAGGTTTTATTAAACACAGTTCAGAGGAATACTGATGACTTGGTACTGGTAATAGGAAACACAGTTCAGAGAAATACTTGGGATCGATGACGGAACACCGATGGTGACTTGGAATCGATGACGGAACACCGATGGTTACTTGGAATCGATGACGGAACACCGATGGTTACTTTGGGATCGTTGGTAAGCTTTGAGTGAAGCTGGGGTTCGCAGATAGAAATGCACTATTGTACTTAGAAGCACAGGTGAAGCATGAAGTGATGCTGGAGAATGGCTGCTGGAAAGCCGGAGTTCAGACACAGGTGAATCAGGGTAGACTGTAGAGGGTTAATCACTGGAGTGTCGGGTTACACTGCAGAGTGTAATCACCAGGGAGTCAGGCTGTACTGCAGAGAAAGTCCATGGGAGAACTGCACACTGGAATCACTGAAGACAATTGAAGCACGACATCTTTCCAGCCCAGGAACAAGATATTTATACCAGCTGGGAAACAGGGATTGGCTGGCTGATTAAGCAGAGTCTAGAGTGCAGCTGCTGGGTAATTAGGTAGAAACCAGAGTGCAGCTGATTGGCTGAAAAGTAACATGTAATGAAAACAAACATGGCTGTGCCCATGTTTGAACTTGGAGGGAAAGACTGTTTGTAACTTGCATGCGAGTTTTAACCATGAAGCTGCCAGAATCACAGTGAAGAGATTTGAGACAATGAGATGCAGCGTGCTGCATGCAGACAGTGCAGATGGAATTCAGGCTTGGAACACTGGGACAGTCTCAGGAGGCATTTGAAAGGTAAATACTGATAAGGAATTACCTGGATTGTGACACCCCATAGCAACTTTATTCAACCAGGTGGATGTTTCTTTGTGCGATAGACTCCTATCACAATCCAATAATCTTTACACTTATAGGGCCTACATAGAGACCATACTGAATTATAGCTCTGATGCATTATCCACAAAACACACAACAGGATTATTTTACAAAAAAGTGGCTGGAGAACACAACACCAGGGCGCTGGATGTGCTGAAAACTGGATTTATAAAAAGAGCAACGGCGCAAAGTCGAACGGTGGAATTACCAGGACCACTACACTGCAATCTTTTCTATCAACATAAGCTAATCTTGGGGGTAATTCCAAGTTGATCGCAGCAGGAAATTTTTTAGCATTTGGGCATAACCATGTGCACTGCAGGGGGGGCAGATATAACATGTGCAGAAAGAGTTAGATTTGGGTGGGTTATAGTGTTTCTGTGCAGGGTAAATACTAGCTGCTTTATTTTTACACTGCAATTTAGATTTCAGTTTGAACACACCCCACCCAAATCTAACTCTCTCTGCACGTTATATCTGCCTCCGCTGCAGTGCACATGGTTTTGCCCAACTGCTAACAAAATTCTTGCTGCGGTCAACTTGGAATTACCCCCCTTAAATCTGTTGATTTGAAGATAAAACTCACCAGATGCAAAGACCCATTCTGCTTAATGTCGGCGGAGCCCTTTAAAATTCAATTAGTCGCGGCATCCCGGTTTGTGAAAAGAGTCCAGGTCTCGCCAGCCATCCGGATCAGACACGCTCAGGCTTTGTTAAATGGCAACGCAAAATACGCGATTGATCATGTTAGTATGAAAATATACAGCTTACCAGCGGGAAGTAGAGTATTTAATTTAGAAAATCTGTTTTTAGGCCACGTACCAACAGTTATAGCTGCGTTTGTAGACAACGAAGTGTTTTCAGGAGCCTATGACAGGAACCCTCTACGTTTTGAACATAAAAACGTAAACTTTGCATCCCTTTACTTGGATGGAACCCCGCATTCAGCCAAGCCACTTCAACCCGACTTTGAACACGGTAATGCGGTTCATGAGTACATGTCACACATACAGATCACAAATAAGCAGAAATCAGATTCAGGTATACTAATTGACCGTGAAGAGTACCTCGATGGTTACAGACTATTCGCTTTTGATCTTTCGCCTGAACAGGAATGCCCTGAGCACCTCTCGCTAATCAGAACGGGGAATCTACGCGCCGAATTCCGCTTTGCTGAAGCATTTGACTAGACAGTCAATGTGATAATATACGCATTATTTGATAATATTATCGAAATTAATCAAAGGCGTGATGTGCTGTACGATTATCTAGAAATTAAATAATTTTGATATTTTTTGCATATTTTAACAAACCTTACTCAACAGCAAGATGAACACATTACAGATAAATTGCATACTGTACGCAAACCCAATGAAGCGGCAATTTTTAAAGGTACCTTTCCATGCGATATGTTAATGACCGGTAAACTGTTGCAATACCCCTGCGTGTTTGTAATCAATACGCATAGCAGCGGACATCCAGGGGAGCACTGGTTGGCTGTTAATTTTAACAAACAGCGTGAATGTTACTTTTTTTATTCATACGGGCTAGCCCCTGACAGCACCCTATTCCCAAAGGCTATAATACAATTTTTAAACATGAATTCAAAAAGTATTTATCACCAAAATAAACAGTTGCAAAATTTTAACAGCACCGTTTGCGGTCAATATTGCGTATACTTTTATATTTTTCACGTGTAAAAATTGCAAATATGCAGATGTACTGGCCCGTTTTAGTGTTAATACAAAACGTAATGACGCCTCTCTAGGGCCCCCGCCTTACCCCCCCTGGTCCTGAGCCTTACTGCTGGAGCGCTATCTCTACTTCCCACCCTGCTGTCCACTCCCTTTCTCATATGTTCACGATGCCCAGGGCTGGCAAAAAGTCACACGGGTCCGACCTCACACCATTCCTTACTAAAAAGAACACCCCGGCCAAGAGCAGGCCTGATGCCCCTGAATCCCCCCATGGTCCCTCCGACTCGGAGGCCGAAGACGACGACCTCACACCCCTTACCCGCAGGGACTTTCTCTCGCTCCTTAAGGAGATGCGGGATGTTAAAACCTCTGTCCAGGCTCTCCACTCCCTAAAATCCGATATTGCCGACATTGGCTCCAGAACCGATCAACTTGAACGACGAGTGGAAGAGGAGGTGTCGTTCCAGCAAACGGTCGAGACCGACTTCCATCAACTCCGCCAAGATGTTGCCCACTTGCGGGAGGAGCATGAGGACCATGACAATAGGGCGAGGAGAAACAACCTGAGGTACGGGGTGTCTCTGAGGAGGTCGAGGCGCCCCACCTTGACCTTTACCTTAAGCGCCTCTTTGCCCACCTGTCACCTGACACCCCTGAAGAACATCTTCTCCTAGATCGAGCGCATAGAGCCCTGCGACCTCGCTCTCAAGATTCCTCCCAGCCCAGGGATGTCATCCTTCGACTGCACTACTTCACTGCGAAAGAGGCCATTATGAGAGAAGCCCGACGGCTGGGGTCTGTGACTTTCCAGAATACCCCCCTGCAGATTTTTCAAGACTTATCCCCGCTCACTCTGGCCAAACGTAGAGACTTCAAACCTGTCACTTCCCTGCTCTCCCGTCATAATGTTAAATACCGCTGGGGTTTCCCTTTCCGTATCCTGGTTTGGCACCAAGGGAAGCTCCTCACGGCCAGGAATCTACCCGAGGCTCAAACGCTGCTCTCCAAGCTGGGTATCCACACCGCCGAACAGGATATTCCTACTCAACGCCTGCCGCCGCGGACTCAGCGGGACCCACTCCAGCCCCCTCGATCTGAGTGGTTTACGGTCCCAACTTCTGCGGCCTCCTCAGCTCCACCGCCAGTCCCCTGATGGACTTTCAGCTCTCTAATTCAATGTTTTCTCTATTTAATTAGGTCGACCTTTCCTGGTCGTACTCCCCTACCCGGGGAGTTGTTTCACTTTAGATCTCCCGTATCCTGATTTCCCGGCCCCTTAGTTGATTCTCGACTGTTTCGTTGTTACCTCTTGTTAAAATGTTACACTGTTGACATGTTAATATGCTGAAACCGGATATTCTGTTTTTCTCTACCCCCTGCCTCTCCCTTCCTTTCTGGAGCTGGCGCTCCATCTGTTCTTTGTCCCTGTTTTCTCTCCAGCTTTTTCCCTCAGGTCCTCCCAGGGGAGGTTTGCCTCCTACCCTTCACCAAGTGGTTTGTGATCCATTATCTGGACCCAATGCCGCGCCCCCTTAGGGCTTTGAGCCCTCTCGCTGACCTAGGTGCCCCCCGACACCTAGTATCCCTTCCCCTGTCAGCACTACCGGTCCTGGCCCCTACTGCCGAATGACCGACCACCCTCCCTCCCCCCCCCCCCGGTTTCCTTTCCTTCCTCCCTCCCTTCTGACCATGTTGTATTTCGCTTTATATCCTTTTTCTCTATCTCTCTTCCTCCTTCCTCTACTTTCAGTGCTCTCCGCTCTTTCTATTCTGCCTACCTCTTTGCTGCTTGCCCATGGGTCTCCGGGTACTATCCTTTAATGTGAAGGGCTTGATTAGCCCCCAAAAAGAGGTAAGCTCTTTGCCTCCCTTAAACTCCATAAAGGCGACCTGCTCTTTCTCCAGGAGACTCACTTCCTGCATAACTCCCATCCTATGCTGCAATGTAAACCATACCCTGATTCTTTCCATGCCTGTGATCATTCGGTTAAGAAACGGGGAGTTGCGATTTTATTTGCCCGCCACCTCACCTTTGAGCTTCTAGATTCTTATGCCGACAAGGGTGGCCAGTTTCTTGTCTTGGTGGGGAAACTTAATAACAAACTCTGTACCCTAGCCAACCTCTATGCCCCTAACCAGCGACAGGAATGATTCTTTGCAAAGCTAGATACTCTCCTTACTCGAGTCCGGCAAGGCGACCTCATACTTGCTGGGGACTTTAACTCCGTTTTAAACCCACAGATAGACCGCTCTCCCTCTCCCCCTACTGCTTCCCCGTCGGACTCCCTCCGCTGCAGATCCCTCCTCCATCTCATGCGATCCCAGCTTCTCTATGACTCCTGGAGGATAAAAGACCCCTCTGCTCGTGAATATACCTTTTATTCTGCTCCTCATAATTCCTACTCCCGCATTGATATGGTCCTGCTCAGCCACGATCTCGCCTTAAATCTCCACGATGCCCATATTCACCCATTGATCTGGTCTGATCATGCCCCTATCTCCTGCGATCTCTCGGGTCTGATCTCACGCCCCCGCCCCATGACATGGCGTCTTAACGACTCCCTCCTTCACAACCCGGAGATACGTTCCCATCTTCGGGACACGATCTCCGATTATTTTACCCTGAACGACACCCCTGACATTTCTAGGTCCACTCTCTGGCTGGCACACAAGGCAGTTCTTCGTGGGCACGTTATCAGCCTGGCTTCAAAAAACAAAAAGCAATCCCTCACCCAGTTTAACAAACTCTCTATTAAACTCCACGCACTTGAGACCCAGCATAAGGCGTCCTCCGACCAGGCGGTCTTGTCTGAACTCCGTACTGTTACGGAGGAACTTGATTTCCTTCTCTCCAGACGGGTGGCCAAACGCCTGAAGTGGCTTCGCCAGTCCTTTTACGAGAAGGGAGACAAGGCGGACAAGTTCCTAGTGGCACGACTCCGTTCCACGAGAGCCAAAACTAATATTATCTCTATTAGAAACTCTCTCAATGAGCTTTTTCAAGACCCCACCGCCATCAGGGCTGCCTTCCAATCCTATTACGCTGACCTGTACAACCTTCCACCTCCCTCACCTGGTTCTTCCCCTCTGCCCCACTCCGACCTAGTCTCTCACTTTCTTTCTGCTTCTAACTTGCCTAGGTTGCCTAAGGACGCCATGGACCATCTTAACAGTGAGATCTCGGTGGAAGAAATTGCTCAGACTATACTCATGCAAAAAATTGGTAAATCCCCGGGCCCGGATGGGTTCACAGCTCTTTACTACAAAAAAATTTCTGATCTTCTCTCCCCCCACCTTCAGTCCCTGTTCAATAGGATTGTCCATGGCAACCCCTTTCCCCCTGAGATGTTGGAGGCTAGAATTGTGGTGATCCCTAAGGAATGCAAGGATACCCTTAACTGCGCTAGCTACCGCCCTATATCTCTCTTGAACTTGGACTTGAAAATCTTCGCTAAGATCCTAGCCAACCTCCCTTTCTTTGTCCATTATGACCAAGTGGGGTTTATCCCGGGCCGCCAAGCGAGAGATAACACCAGATGTGCTATTGATCTTATACATATCTCGAACTCCAGGAGATCCCCCACTATCATGCTCTCCTTAGATGCTGAAAAGGCATTTGACCAGATCTCCTGGAGTTTCCTCAGAGCTGCCCTGGAGGCCTATGGCTTGTCTGATGCCTTTCTCACTGGTGTCCTGGCACTATACTCCGCCCCCTCTGCCACAGTTTTAATCAATGGCGTTCCATCTGCTCCGGTCAGCATCTAAAATGGTACACGTCAGGGATGCCCCCTCTCACCGCTAATATTTGCCCTCATTATTGAGCCCCTCGCTTCTCAAATTAGAGCTCATCCAGATATACACGGTATACAAGTAGGCCGTATCCATCCTAAAATCTCCCTCTTCGCTGACGACATTCTACTTTCTCTGACCCAACCCCTTATCTCACTCCCAAACTTATTTTCAGTCCTCCATTCTTACAGCCTTATATCAGGGTATAAGATCAACTACTCCAAGTCCGAGGCTTTGCTGCTTCATATCCCTCACCGAGAGGCTGAGTCCCTTCGCGCCAACTTTAATTTTAAATGGCAGCCCACAAAGATTAAATATTTGGGGATTTATTTGACCTCCCGCTACGACTCCCTCTTCCGGGAAAACTTTCCACCCCTCCTCACCAACACAGTTGCTGACCTGACATCCTGGAACAATCTCTTCATTTCGTGGCTGGGCAGGATCATAGCGGTTAAAATGACCATAGTCCCCAAATGGCTTTACCTTTTCCAGACCGTCCCGGTGGCAGTCCCGGCCTCCTTTCTTCACACTATCCAACGAGCCCTTGTGCGTTTTATCTGGAACCACAGACCCCCCCGCATCGCCGCCAATACTTTGAAACGGCCAACCTCCGCTGGCGGTAGGGGCCTTCCTGATATCAAACTCTACTATCTTGCCTCCCACTTATCTCATATTGTCGCCTCTTATGCTCCTCCGGGATCTGTATCCTGGTGGATATTGAGGAAGCCCTCGTTAGCCTCTCGGACCTGTCCCCCTTATGGGGTCTGCCCTCTACCTCCCGACCCCCAACCTCCAAACTTCTCCCCACTATCAAATTTAACCTTAAAATTTGGGACTCCCTCTCCCTGAAGATGGGTCTTACCATTACCCCCTCGCCCTTGACCCCTATCTGGCAGAACCCTATGTTTCCTCCGGGATTTTCAATAGCGAGAATCCGTTCATGGATAACGCTGGGCTTCAAATTCCTGACTAATTTTGCGGATCGGGGTCAATGGCTGTCCCTACCTGACCTCCAACAGAAGTACCCCTCGTACCCACTTAATCCCTTCCAATCTCCCAACTTTACTCCCTTTTACTAGATTCTTCCCTTCCCCCCTCCCGGCCCCACGAGCTCGCATGGGAACGTGATCTAGGGCCTCCCCCAGAGAGTGAGGATTGGAAGGACATGAGACTGGGGATTGCTAAATGTTCTATTGCGACTGCCTTTAAGGAGATGGCCTACAAAATTTACTACACTCCTGACAGACTTAACAAACTCTTTCCGTCTTCCTCCCCTAATTGCTGGAGGAACTGCGGGTCTAGAGGCACTATGCTGCACATATGGTGGACCTGCCCGTCCATCGCTTCCTTTTGGAACCTAGTCCAATCCCTCCTCAATTCGTTTTTGGATTCCCCCGTGCTGAAGGATCCGTGGATTTTTTTGCTGTGTTACCCTCCCCCGATGCTCAATAAATTCTCCCAAAAACTGGCCACACATATTCTAACGGCGGCAAAGTCGCTGATAGCTCTTAACTGGAAGAACCCCTCTCCGCCCTCTCTCCCGTCCCTTAAACCTAAAATTTGGCATATTGCCTCAATGGAAAAGATTACATATTATCTTCACGACCGGGGTCACATTTTTGAGCAGGTCTGGGCCCCCTGGCTTGCTGCTGAACGTAGAACGCCGTCCCCCCCCTCTTACTCCTAGTTTCTTCCGCAGACCCATGGGCATTGCCTACTGCTCCTCCTCCATGCCTCCCTCCTCTTCTCTTTTCTCTCTCTCTCTCCTCTTCCTTCTCTCATCTTCTCTCGTCTCTCCCTTGACCCCCCTCTCCCTCTTTCTCCCGATCTTACTATTTCCAGGATATGTACTGTAAATAGATTATACCGTGGTTTCCCCCCCCCCCCGTCCCTCTTTCCCTTCCCCCCCCCCCCCCGAATCTCATGCTTGATTATTATTATTGTTCTTTCTTTTTTTATTAATCTCGCTGATTATTTGAAAATGCGTCATAATTATGATGATTTTCTAATAAACAGCGGTTATGACACATTGCACATAAAATACTTCACACACAACGATGATGTGTGAAGCATTTTATGTACAATGCTGCATTGTTTATTTAACTTGTAGCCAACATTGTGTTTGAAGCGTTTTATGTACAACACGTCATATCTATGATGATTTTCTAAACGTTTATTAAACTTTATATCACATGATTGTGGTTTCTTCTGTGTACGTCAATTAGACACAAAGAGCAAAACGTTGTTTTAGAAATCATAAGTATATTTTATTGGTATATGCAAATTAGAGTTACAGAAATATAGGCGGTGAATAACACGGTAAAGCTTCACATTTAAAACATTACATAAAATATTATTGACACAATACAAGTTAAACATTGTAGTGCAAAATACCCACACAAAATACAGTGTATAAAAATAGTATAAATTAGTTATATGTTATAGTTTCAGCCACTGTGGTTCCTGAAATAGATTTACGGATCTTTTCCTAGGTAGTAAGTAACCGTGCTGCGTTGTTAACCCTGGGGGACTTAAAACATTTATTTGACTTTTGTTAAGGGTTTGTAGCGACATGGGCGATGTTACACTACCATCAGAGTCATCCATCTTCTTGGCTCTTAAGCGATCTAGGTACATTCTATACCGCATTGCCAATGACGGTTGAGGGAATATTTAATTCATAGCCCGCATAAATTCAGGCCAGCCATTCGGTGTATTACGACTTGACACGCCGTCACATGATGCTTCTTATTAAATTTAACATGTTGGAACCTGGTACAGCGCTGCCTTTATACAGAAACTCGCCTTTAGTGTTCCAGTCTGTGATGTGTTTAGAGCGCATCATTTTACTCAATAGTATTTCACAGTTTTTTTTATACCTAGCATTAACACCGCTCAAAATCTCATGATAAACAACATCGGTAACAACCGGCTGTTATGTGTTATTTGATTCATCAACAGGATTTGCAACAGGGGATAAAAGAGCTAACGTTGACATTTCACTATTAGCCTGTTTACTCAACACCAGATACTTCTGCAACAATGCTGTATATCGCTTTGCCTTTCATATTCTGATAAATTGTTATTCTGTAGCATTTTCACGATCTCTACATCTAGACCATGCGTGGCTGTTTTATGTATGTCGTTGCTGCTTGGCTTGTTATCTATATGGTCTGTCTGATGCTGAGGCACCAGATACATTTTCTCAGCGTACTCCATCAGTGTTTAGACAATAGGCCTGTAATTAACGGAATAGCAAAACCAAGCAGCGATCCGATAAAGCTGCCCGACTGTTTCACCAACCTCTTCTTTTTTCTAATGGCACATTTCTTATTACAAAGCTATTTTATAGACTCTCGCTTCTTTTTATAGTAGTTCAACTCTTGTTGAGACAGCGGTATTTTACCTTTAAGCGTGTTGAGTGCTACCTCATAAATAGCCGTGACTAAATCGTTTGACGCGTTGGATAAAATAGCGTTTCTTTGGGACGGGTTGGCTTTAATTAACGTTTTTAAAAGTGCCCAATTACGCCTTATCCGGACCGACATGTCCACCGTTGTTGACAACAAATGACTAAAGGTTGTATGGTTATAGCTTTATAGAACCGCTCTTCTTAATGACAAAAGCGACCGGTGTGTCTGGCTGGAATAAGCCTTTTCGTAAACAATAATCATCAAGAGCGTTGTTTCTTAAATCAACCAGTAAATACCCGTAAGGGACCTCCATCGCGGATTCATAGGATTTGAGAAAAAAACAATATTTCGATGGGTACATTTGTCTAGCCAAAATTCCCACATGCATTTTATCCCTGGGATTTTTGAACAGGACCATATATTTTGTGTTTAAATGTATAGTCCTGCTATTTTTACCTTGACAAAATGTTTTGGATAAGGTACAGGATACTGCGATTTCGATGCTGTACGTACTTCTTGAAAACTTTCTCAACCTCAGAATTATTACTAGCAGCGTCCATTAGATCATCAATCACTGTTAAATTAACCGTATCAGGGGAAAAAGTTGGTCATCGCTAAAACAACATTATCAGGTATATGCGTAGCAGCGTGCTGCAACAGCGTTTTCACAAAATAGCTTTTACCCAAATTGGACGGGCCCGCTAAAATACAGACGAAGGGATGCTGAAATCTGGTGTCCATCTTAATAGCCGAACGGAAGTGTCGTGAAGTTGTCCGTAAGAGACCATTTCATATAAACGCACCTTTGTGTCTTCTGCAAAGTCCACGTCTAAATCTGCCAGTACTTTTTCACACGTACTATACCAGATTGACGGATCACAACCTTTTTTTGATCGTCGCCTTTGGGTTTTAAAGGATAATCTAAGACCAGTTCTTTTAGACTGTCAAAGTTAACGTGCTGCGCATTATCAACATTGAGCATTATACCTTTAAATTTCAAACAGGTCTTTCCATTGTTTAGTCGATAGCCGTATGAGTTGGGTTTGGCTGAGACAAATTCTTTTATGAGTACCTTTGGGTAGTTTGCTAGTCAACTTGCCTAAATATTCATCCAATGGCGGATTCCAGTCACCAGGTCTGCTGACAAAAATTACAGAATCTGTGTCGTGATACAGGCATCTATCTTGTAATCTATCCAATAGTTTATACAATTCAACACAAGCATGCACCATTGTAAAGGCAGCGATATACACATTCGTATTTGTACCCCCAACGTAGTGGTCTTTGACATATCTCCAATTCACCATAACCATATCATCGTCAATGAAGTCCAAAGCGAACACCTCATAGTGCGGCAAAAACATGTATTCAAAAAGCTTGTCGGGATCATTCACTAGACACGTATTGGGCATGTTGCTACATTGGCCAAATTTACCCCATAAGGAATTTGTCTTTTGGCGGGGTTGATTTCTATGTGACTGGGCCGTAAAGACACGCCTTCATTTTTTTGATAGGCATCTATATACTCTTGGCGTTTCACAGAGTCTGTACACCAATCGGATAAACAGAAGCCTCTTGTTTATCCCTGAAGTGAGTTTTAATGTAACCCGAAAACAAATCATTAGATCTCTCATCAAAATGCCACACCTCATAGATTTTACATACTCTGTACCACATTTCTACAGCCAAATTTAGTTCCACAGTTGACCAAGTACCGATGAGTTCATGGTTTTCTGAATCATGAACGCACGGCTCAGTCTTTCCAGACTCGGCGCATGTGCGACATAATGTAAACATTAACTTACCACCCATTTTATCCGGTAGAACTGGAAAGAAAAGCCCACGAGGTGGGTAAACTTTAACCCATTCAAAAGCGAAATACTTTGTGACATCACCAAAATCCTTATAAATGATGCGCGGGTGTTGTATAGGATACGTTTTTGTTTTGTTGACAAAAGGGTACAGGCTGGTAAAATCAAAATAGTGAATTTTTTCATCACAATCTGTTTTGTGATACAACTTTATGGCGTTCGTGTGTCCGCTGTAAAGAGCATCACTTGGTTCCAAGGGTTCAGGTAATTCATTACCCTTCAGAAAAGCCCGTAGACACTCATCAGACTCTAGCATAGCCTACCATTCACAACCCCAGATTTCACATATCTGAAATCCACATAGTTTAAGGTAGTGCAATTACCCTGCGTCTTTTGGTAACCATCCAGGCTGTATTCACTGACTTTCTTCTCACCCCCTTGTAAAGCGTGTCATATACTCACGCCTTCTTTCTGCTCTATGTACATTAACCACTGTATGGCAGGCGTTGAATAATGCTTCTGAGTCTTGTGATAGTTATCGCCCGCTACAAGGGCCAGTGTGTTTTCCTCTAAAAATTTACAACGGTACATAGCCATGCAAACGGATGCCAAAGTCGTCAATTGAAAAGGGTCTACATATCTCGAAAACCACAATATCTCTTTTCCTTAGTTATTAGAAACTCCTGTTCTGTCATGCAGATTGTACTACGAAGGTAGGAATTGGTGCTGACGTGTGCTGTCGGACTTCCAGCAGCTGAAAAATGGGGTTAGTTAGACCCTAGTAAAGTAAATAGTGAAGACAGATAACGTATTATGCTGGGAAAGTACTCTGTATTTAAGCCACGGTCCTAGGGAGATGCTTATAGTGCATGTGTTCTGTCTTCACTTTTTCCTGTTCTGTCATGGCTATAACAGCTGACCTGAAAGCCTCACAAGCTTTTTGTAATATTTTTACATTGTGTTTACAATATCGGATGAGTTCTTTTTGAAAGTTAAACGGCCAACATGTAAAATCAGCTTCTTTCTCAAGCATCATGTATTGTAGACCAAAATTTTGGTTATCCGTGGTGTTAAAAAATAATGTGGGAAATTACCTTTGGTACCGTCAAAGCTTATTGCCTTTGGTAACCTGCTAAGTCGCATGGGTAAAAAATGTAAAGAGTCAATAAATCTTATCTTCAAATCTTTTACCGGGATGAACATCATGTTGCCGCCTCTAGATAATATTTGCATCTTTCATTTCTCCTTAATCAGCTGGCACATCACAAAATACGCATCATACCAGCCGGCATTATAGGCTATGAATGTGTAATGTGCAAATTTTGGTTTCATGAACGTCTTTAAAAAATCTTCGATACATGCAACACCCTTAATCTCCCAATCTTTCTCACCCATTAATGTTAGAGCATAACAGTAGTTTGGAATGTGCACCCGCGTCTTCTGCATACACTCAAAATCATAAAAGATGTATTTCTTAATGGGTTCTTCTGGCTTGATGGTTTGTATATAACACAAATGATTCGGAAACCCATCAATGTTCATCTTACAGATGGGACACTTTAGGCCTCGGCAGTTATGGTCTGTGTGCCGGTAGAGACAGCACCTGTCACATTATACATGTTCATGACAGGATATATTGTGATCAAAAGCTAAAGATTTGTGTAGCTCTAAACAGCTGTTTGATTGACAAAATACCCTACATACCGAACACCTTAACGCGGACACACCTACATCAATATAATCCGATCTGTGATAAGCCTTACAAAAGAAAAGATCATCGTGATTATTTCTATGATGGAAAGTACTATGACAACGGCTGCAATCATTTCGGGCACCAAGAAACTCTTTGATATCGAGTATCCCATAAAAGTGACAATCTTGATATAGCACAAACAGGATGTCTTTGTAACGGATGTCTGTACAATGGTATCTCCAATCACCATTACTATAATATAGAATCTTGACTGTAGTTTTTAAGTAATTTTCAAAAAATGCAACATCGCTAAAGCTGACCGCTTTATCAAGCGGTGGATTCAAAGCTTTATGTAGTTAGATCGCTCTCTCTTGTATTACATGGTCATTGGCATTGTTACCTTTATCCAGAAGTTTACAGACACTAGCTGCCTAATATAGGTTATTACCAATGTTTCTCTGACGTCCTAAGTGGATGCTGGGGACTCCGTCAGGACCATGGGGATTAGCGGCTCCGCAGGAGACAGGGCACAAAAGTAAAAGCTTTAGGATCAGGTGGTGTGCACTGGCTCCTCCCCCTATGACCCTCCTCCAAGCCTCAGTTAGATTTTTGTGCCCGGCCGAGAAGGGTGCAATCTAGGTGGCTCTCCTAAAGAGCTGCTTAGAGTAAAAGTTTATTAGGTTTTTTATTTTCAGTGAGTCCTGCTGGCAACAGGCTCACTGCTACGAGGGACTTAGGGGAGAGAAGTGAACTCACCTGCGTGCAGGATGGATTGGCTTCTTAGGCTACTGGACACCATTAGCTCCAGAGGGAGTCGGAACACAGGTCTCACCCTGGGGTTCGTCCCGGAGCCGCGCCGCCGACCCCCCTTTCAGATGCCGAAAAGTGAAGGTCCAGAAACGGCGGCAGAAGACTCTTCAGTCTTCATAAGGTAGCGCACAGCACTGCAGCTGTGCGCCATTGTTGTCAGCACACTTCATAGCAGCGGTCACTGAGGGTGCAGGGCGCTGGGGGGGGGGCGCCCTGGGCAGCAATGATAGTACCTTATTCTGGCTAAAAATACATCACATATAGCCCCTGGGGGCTATATGGATGTATTTAACCCCTGCCAGGTCTCAGAAAAACGGGAGAAGAAGCCCGCCGAAAAGGGGGCGGGGCCTATTCTCCTCAGCACACAGCGCCATTTTCCCTCACAGAAATGCTGGTGGGAAGGCTCCCAGGCTCTCCCCTGCACTGCACTACAGAAACAGGGTTAAAACAGAGAGGGGGGGCACTTATTTGGCGATATGTATATATATATATTAAAATGCTATAAGGGAAAAACACTTATATAAAGGTTGTCCCTGTATAATTATTAGACGATGTTGGTGAGGAGGCGGAGCAATTGCCTGAAATGGTGATGTCACTCTCTAGGGAGTCGACACCGGAATGGATGGCTTATTTAAGGAATTACGTGATAATGTCAACACGCTGCACGGTTGACGACATGAGACGGCCGGCAAACAAATTAGTACCTGTCCAGGCGTCTCAAACACCGTCAGGGGCTGTAAAACGCTCATTTACCTCAGTCGGTCGACACAGACACAGACACTGACTCCAGTGTCGACGGTGAAGAAACAAACGTATTTTCCTTTAGGGCCACACGTTACATGTTAAGGGCAATGAAGGAGGTGTTACATATTTCTGATACTACAAGTACCACAAGAAGGGTATTATGTGGGGTGTGAAAAAACTACCTGTAGTTTTTCCTGAATCAGATAAATTAAATGAAGTGTGTGAGGATGCGTGGGGTTCCCCCGATAGAAAATTATTGGCGGTATACCCTTTCCCGCCAGAAGTTAGGGCGCATTGGGAAACACCCTTTAGGGTGGATAAGGCGCTCACACGCTTATTAAAACAAGTGGCGGTACCGTCTCCAGATAGGGCCGCCCTCAAGGAGCCAGCTGAGAGGCCGGAAAATATCCTAAAAAGGTATATACACACATACTGGTGTTATACTGCTACCAGCGATCGCCTCAGCCTGGATGTGCAGCGCTGGGGTGGCTTGGTCGGATTCCCTGACTGAAAATATTGATACCCTTGACAGGGACAGTATTTTATTGACTATAGAGCATTTAAAGGATGCATTTCTATATATGCGAGATGCACAGAGGGATATTTGCACTCTGGCATCAAGAGTAAGTGCGATGTCCATATCTGCCAGAAGATGTTTATGGACACGACAGTGGTCAGGTGATGCAGATTCCAAACGGCACATGGAAGTATTGCCGTATAAAGGGGAGGGGTTATTTGGGGTCGGTCCATCGGACCTGGTGGCCTCGGCAACAGCTGGAAAATCCACCTTTTTTACCCCAAATCACATCTCAGCAGAAAAAGACACCGTCTTTTCAGCCTCAGTCCTTTCGTCCCCATAAGGGCAAGCGGGCAAAAGGCCAGTCATATCTGCCCAGGGATAGAGGAAAGGGAAGAAGACTGCAGCAGGCAGCCCATTCCCAGGAACAGAAGCCCTCCACAGCTTCTGCCAAGTCCTCAGCATGACGCTGGGGCCGTACAAGCGGACTCAAGTGCGGTGGGGGGTCGTCTCAAGAGTTTCAGCGCGTAGTGGGCTCACTCGCAAGTGGACCCCTGGATCCTACAAGTAGTATCCCAGGGGTACAGACTGGAGATTCGAGACGTCTCCCCCTCGCAGGCTCCTGATGTCTGCTTTACCAACGTCTTCCTCCGACAGGGAGGCAGTATTGGAAACAATTCACAAGCTGTATTCCCAGCAGGTGATAATCAAAGTACCCCTCCTACAACAAGGAAAGGGGTATTATTCCACACTATATTGTGGTACTGAAGCCAGACGGCTCGGTGAGACCTATTCTAAATGGGAAATCTTTGAACACTTACATACAAAGGTTCAAATCAAGATGGAGTCACTCAGAGCAGTGATAGCGAACCAGGAAGAAAGGGACTATATGGTGTCCCTGGACATCAAGGATGCTTACCTCCATGTCCCAAATTGCCCTTCTCACCAAGGGTACCTCAGGTTCGTGGTACGGAACTGTCACTATCAGTTTCAGACGCTGCCGTTTGGATTGTCCATGGCACCCCGGGTCTTTACCAAAGTAATGGCCGAAATGATGATTCTTTTTCAAAGAAAAGGCGTCTTAATTATCCCTTACTTGAACGATCTCCTGATAAGGGCAAAGTCCAGAGAACAGTTGGAAGTCGGAGTAGCACTATCTCAAGTAGTTCTACGACAGCACGGGTGGATTCTAAATATCCAAAATCGCAGCCGTTTCCGACGACACGTCTGCTGTTCCTAGGGATGGTTCTGGACACAGTCTAGAAAAAGGTGTTTCTCCCGGAGGAGAAAGCCAGGGAGTTATCCGAGCTAGTCAGGAACCTCCTAAAACCAGGAAAAGTATCAGTGCATCATTGCACAAGAGTCCTGGGAAAAATGGTGGCTTATTACGAAGCGATTCCATTCGGCAGATTCCACGCAAGAACTTTTCAGTGGGATCTGCTGGACAAATGGTCCGGATCGCATTTTCAGATGCATCAGCGGATAACCCTATCTCCAAGGACAAGGGTGTCTCTCCTGTGGTGGTTACAGAGTGCTCATCTTCTAGAGGGCCGCAGATTCGGCATTCAGGATTGGATGCTGGTGACCACGGAGGCCAGCCTGAGAGGCTGGGGAGCAGTCACACAGGGAAAAAATTTCCAGGGAGTGTGATCAAGTCTGGAGATTTTTCTCCACATAAATATACTGGAGCTAAGGGCAATTTACAATGCTCTAAGCTTAGCAAGACCTCTGCTTCAAGGTCTGCCGGTATTGATCCAGTGGGACAACATCACGGCAGTCGCCCACGTAAACAGACAGGGCGGCACAAGAAGCAGGAGGGCAATGGCAGAAACTGCAAGGATTTTTCGCTGGGCGGAAAATCATGTGATAGCACTGTCAGCAGTGTTCATTCCGGGAGTGGACAACTGGGAAGCAGACTTCCTCAGCAGGCACAACCTCCACCCGGGAGAGTGGGGACTTCATTGGGAAGTCTTCCACATGATTGTGAACCGTTGGAAAAGACCAAAGGTGGACATGATGGCGTCCCGCCTGAACAAAAAAACTGGACAAGTATTGCGCCAGGTCAAAAGACCCTCAGGCAATAGCTGTGGACGTTCTGGTAACACTGTGGGTGTACCAGTCGGTGTATGTCTTCCCTCCTCTGCTTCTCATACCCAAGGTATTGAGAATTATAAGACGTAGAGGAGTAAGAACTATACTCGTGGCTCCGGATTGGCCAAGAAGGACTTGGTACCCGGAACTTCAAGAGATGCTCACAGAGGACTCATGGCCTCTGCCGCTAAGAAGGGACTTGCTTCAGCAAGTACCATGTCTGTTCCAAGACTTACCGCGGCTGCGTTTGACGGCATGGCGGTTGAACGCCGGATCCTAAGGGAAAAAGGCATTCCGGAAGAGGTCATTCCTACCCTGGTCAAAGCCAGGAAGGAGGTGACCGCACAACATTATCACCACATGTGGCGAAAATATGTTGCGTGGTGTGAGGCCAGGAAGGCCCCATGAAGAAATTTCAACTTGGTCGTTTCCTGCATTTCCTGCAAACAGGAGTGTCTATGGGCCTCAAATTGGGGTCCATTAAGGTTCAAATTTCGGCCCTGTCGATTTCTTCCAGAAAGAATTGGCTTCAGTTCCTGAAGTCCAGAAGTTTGTCAAGGGAGTACTGCATATACAACCCCCTTTTGTGCCTCCAGTGGCACCGTGGGATCTCAACGTAGTTCTGGGATTCCTAAAATCACATTGGTTTAAACCGCTCAAATCTGTGGATTTGAAATATCTCACAGGGAAAGTGACCATGCTGTTGGCCCTGGCCTCGGCCAGGCGAGTGTCAGAATTGGCGGCGTTTGTCTCAAAAAAGCCCATATCTGATTGTCCATTCGGACAGGGCAGAGCTGCGGACTCATCCCCAGTTTCTCCCAAAGGTGGTGTCAGTGTTTCACCCGAACCAGCTTATTGTGGTACCTGCGGCTACTAGGGACTTGGAGGACTCCAAGTTGCTAGATGTTGTCAGGGCCCTGAAAATATAGTTTCCAAGACGGCTGGAGTCAGGAAAACTGACTTGCTGTTATCCTGTATGCACCCAACAAACTGGGTGCTCTTGCTTCTAAGCAGACGATTGCTAGTTGGATGTGTAGTACAATTCAGCTTGCACATTCTGTGGCAGGCCTGCCACAGCCAAAATATGTAAATGCCCATTCCACAAGGAAGGTGGGCTCATCTTGGGCGGCTGCCCGAGGGGTCTCGGCTTTACAACTTTGCCGAGCTGATACTTGGTCAGGGGCACACCCTGACTGAGGAGGACCTGGAGTTCTCTCATTCGGTGCTGCAGAGTCATCCGCACTCTCCCGCCCGTTTGGGAGCTTTGGTATAATCCCCATGGTCCTGACGGAGTCCCCAGCATCCACTTAGGACGTCAGAGAAAATAAGAATTTACTTACCGATAATTCTATTTCTCGTAGTCCGTAGTGGATGCTGGGCGCCCATCCCAAGTGCGGATTGTCTGCAATACTTGTACATAGTTATTGTTACAAAAATCGGGTTATTATTGTTGTGAGCCATCTTTTCAGATGCTCCGCTGTTATCATGCTGTTAACTGGGTTCAGATCACAGGTTGTACAGTGTGATTGGTGTGGCTGGTATGAGTCTTACCCGGGATTCAAAATCCTTCCTTATTGTGTACGCTCGTCCGGGCACAGTATCCTAACTGAGGCTTGGAGGAGGGTCATAGGGGGAGGAGCCAGTGCACACCACCTGATCCTAAAGCTTTTACTTTTGTGCCCTGTCTCCTGCAGAGCCGCTAATCCCCATGGTCCTGACGGAGTCCCCAGCATCCACTACGGACTACGAGAAATAGAATTATCGGTAAGTAAATTCTTATTTTTTGAAATCATACAACTAATGTAACGTTTTTTAATAATAAGGCTGAACAATAAACTTCTCAACCCTCTGCATGTCAATGCTCCGCCCGCTCTGTTACTAAAAACACTGATCACAAACCTTAAACCTGTGGATAATAAGAATTCAGTGTTACTTTGAAGTGTGTTTGTAATCTTATTAAAAAAAACTGGCTGCGTCTAATGTTTCTTGTGCCTTACGATGCGAATAGATGGTGTTGTGTAAACCACCGCCCTCCAATCTTAGCTGCACGTGGTCGTTAGGATCAACAGCAGCCAGGAAGCCATCAAGCATGGCCTGTATAGTTGTATGAATGGCTCGAACACCTTCTACAAATGATGTTACCCTGTCCAAATTAACAAACCTATAATGGTTGTGGTACTCCACGGCCCTGATATTAGGTAGTTGTCGCTCATACCTGTTAAACAATTCTAAGTACACATGTCGCCGACCTTCATCATTACCGGGTGATCCAACCACGTGTGCATCGTTATGTAAGGTGGTTGCAGCGCGTTCAATATTGTCATGCTGTGGTTCATCAATCAGTAATGCGAGGCATGGTGAATGCTCTAAGTCCACAATCCTCGCACTCTGTTCCCTGCCTACCCACTGTTCCCTGTGCTGTTTGCGCTTTTTCAATCTGGATAAAATTGTTACAGCCTGTTTCACCTTTACACGTCGGAATAACTGTGAGATTTTGTATGTTACACAGGGTTTAATTCGTGGATTTTTTTTACAGTCATTTAAATTTAAAACATGTTTCAACCCCTAGCCTAACATGCCTAGTCACGGATCGATTTCAATTATTTCTGCAAAATGATGTATATTGGCTTTAATAAATGCAGTTGTTTTAAATGACCGATCTATGTATTTTGACATGACATTCATATACATCTCAACAACTTCTTTAATTATGTCTTGTTTGATGTAGAGCCGTGACTCCTATCTTTCTCTATCGTCCTAGTGGATGCTGGGGTTCCTGAAAGGACCATGGGGAATAGTGGCTCCGCAGGAGACAGGGCACAAAAAGTAAAGCTTTTCCAGATCAGGTGGTGTGCACTGGCTCCTCCCCCTATGACCCTCCTCCAGACTCCAGTTAGATTTTTGTGCCCGGCCGAGAAGGGTGCAATCTAGGTGGCTCTCCTAAAGAGCTGCTTAGAAAAAGTTTAGCTTAGGTTTTTTATTTTACAGTGAGTCCTGCTGGCAACAGGATCACTGCAACGAGGGACTGAGGGGAGAAGAAGTGAACTCACCTGCGTGCAGGATGGATTGGCTTCTTGGCTACTGGACATCAGCTCCAGAGGGACGATCACAGGTACAGCCTGGATGGTCACCGGAGCCGCGCCGCCGGCCCCCTTGCAGATGCTGAAGTCAGAAGAGGTCCAAAATCGGCGGCTGAAGACTCCTGCAGTCTTCTAAAGGTAGCGCACAGCACTGCAGCTGTGCGCCATTTTCCTCTCAGCACACTTCACACGCAGTCACTGAGGGTGCAGGGCGCTGGGGGGGGGGCGCCCTGGGAGGCAAATGTAACCTATATAAAGGCTAAAAATACCTCACATATAGCCCCCAGAGGCTATATGGAGATATTTAACCCCTGCCTGGATTCACTAAATAGCGGGAGACGAGCCCGCCAGAAAAGGGGCGGGGCCTATCTCCTCAGCACACAGCGCCATTTCCTCTCACAGCTCCGCTGGTCAGGACGGCTCCCAGGTCTCTCCCCTGCACTGCACTACAGAAACAGGGTAAAACAGAGAGGGGGGGCAAATTTATGGCGATATTTTTATATATATAAAGCAGCTATAAGGGAGCACTTATTATAAGGCTATCCCTGTTATATATAGCGCTTTTGGTGTGTGCTGGCAAACTCTCCCTCTGTCTCCCCAAAGGGCTAGTGGGTCCTGTCTTCGTTAGGAGCATTCCCTGTGTGTCTGCTGTGTGTCGGTACGTGTGTGTCGACATGTATGAGGACGATATTGGTGTGGAGGCGGAGCAATTGCCAAATATGAGGATGTCACCCCCTAGGGAGTCGACACCAGAATGGATGCCTTTATTTATGGAACTACGGGATAGTGTCAACACGCTAAAGCAGTCGTTTGACGACATGAGACGGCCGGACAATCAATTAGTGCCTGTCCAGGCGACTCAAGCACCGTCAGGGGCTGTGAAACGCCCTTTGCCTTAGTCGGTCGACACAGACCCAGACACAGGCACTGACTCCAGTGGTGACGGTGACGAATCAACCGTATTTTCCAGTAGGGCCACACGTTATATGATTTTGGCAATGAAGGAGGCGTTACATTTAGCTGATACTACAGGTACCACTAAACAGGGTATTATGTGGGGTGTGAAAAAACTACCTATAGTTTTTCCTGAATCAGAAGAATTAAATGACGTGTGTAATGAAGCGTGGGTTGCTCCTGATAAAAAGCTGATAATTTCAAAGAAATTATTGGCATTATACCCTTTCCCGCCAGAGGTTAGGGAGCGCTGGGAAACATCTCCTAGGGTGGACAAGGCGCTAACACGCTTATCTAAACAAGTGGCGTTACCCTCTCCTGAGACGGCCGCACTTAAAGATCCATCAGATAGGAGGATGGAAAATATCCAAAAAAGTATATACACACATGCAGGTGTTATACTACGACCAGCTATAGCGACTGCCTGGATGTGCAGTGCTGGGGTAGTTTGGTCAGAGTCCCTGATTGAAAATATTGATACCCTGGACAGGGACAATATTTTACTGTCGTTAGAACAAATAAAGGATGCATTTCTTTATATGCGTGATGCACAGAGGGATATCTGCACACTGGCATCACGGGTAAGTGCTATGTCCATTTCGGCCAGAAGAGCTTTATGGACGCGACAGTGGACAGGCGATGCGGATTCAAAACGGCATATGGAAGTTTTGCCGTATAAAGGGGAGGAGTTATTTGGAGTCGGTCTATCAGATTTGGTGGCCACGGCTACAGCCGGGAAATCCACCTTTCTACCTCAAGTCACTCCCCAACAGAAAAAGGCACCGACTTTTCAACCGCAGCCCTTTCGTTCCTTTAAAAATAAGAGAGCAAAGGGCTATTCATATCTGCCACGAGGCAGAGGTCGAGGGAAGAGACAGCAACAGGCAGCTCCTTCCCAGGAACAGAAGCCCTCCCCGGCTTCTACAAAAGCCTCAGCATGACGCTGGGGCTTCTCAAGCGGACTCGGGGACGGTGGGCGGTCGTCTCAAAAATTACAGCGCGCAGTGGGCTCACTCGCAAGTAGATCCCTGGATCCTGCAGATAATATCTCAGGGGTACAGGTTGGAATTAGAGACAGATCCACCTCGCCGTTTCCTGAAGTCTGCTTTACCAACGTCCCCCTCCGAAAGGGAGACGGTTTTGGAAGCCATTCACAAGCTGTACTCTCAGCAGGTGATAGTCAAGGTACCTCTTCTACAACAAGGGAAGGGGTATTATTCCACTCTTTTTGTGGTACCGAAGCCGGATGGCTCGGTAAGGCCTATTCTAAATCTGAAGTCCTTGAACCTGTACATAAAGAAGTTCAAGTTCAAAATGGAGTCACTCAGAGCAGTGATAGCGAACCTGGAAGAGGGGGATTTTATGGTATCCTTGGACATCAAGGATGCGTATCTCCACGTTCCAATTTACCCCTCACACCAGGGGTACCTCAGGTTCGTTGTACAAAACTGTCACTATCAGTTTCAGACGCTGCCGTTCGGATTGTCCACGGCACCTCGGGTCTTTACAAAGGTAATGGCCGAGATGATGATTCTTCTTCGAAGAAAAGGCATATTAATTATCCCATACTTGGACGATCTCCTAATAAGAGCAAGGTCCAGAGAACAGCTAGAGATGGGATTAGCACTGTCTCAAGAAGTGCTAAAACAGCACGGGTGGATTCTGAATATTCCAAAATCCCAGTTAATGCCAACAACTCGTCTGCTGTTCCTAGGGATGATTCTGGACACGGTTCAGAAAAAGGTTTTTCTCCCGGAGGAAAAAGCCAAGGAGTTATCCGAGCTTGTCAGGAACCTCCTAAAACCAGGAAAGGTGTCTGTACATCAATGCACAAGAGTCCTGGGAAAAATGGTGGCTTCTTACGAAGCAATTCCATTCGGCAGATTCCACGCAAGAATTTTCCAAAGGGATCTGTTGGACAAATGGTCAGGGTCGCATCTTCAGATGCACCTGCGGATAACCCTGTCTCCAAGGACAAGGGTGTCTCTTCTGTGGTGGTTGCAGAGTGCTCATCTATTGGAGGGCCGCAGATTCGGCATACAGGATTGGATCCTGGTGACCACGGACGCCAGCCTGAGAGGCTGGGGAGCAGTCACACAAGGAAGAAACTTCCAGGGAGTATGGACGAGCCTGGAAACGTCTCTTCACATAAACATTCTGGAACTAAGAGCAATATACAATGCTCTAAGCCAGGCAGAACCTCTGCTTCAGGGAAAACCGGTGTTGATCCAGTCGGACAACATCACGGCAGTCGCCCATGTGAACAGACAGGGCGGCACAAGAAGCAGGAGTGCAATGGCAGAAGCTGCAAGGATTCTTCGCTGGGCAGAGAATCATGTGATAGCACTGTCAGCAGTGTTCATCCCGGGAGTGGACAACTGGGAAGCAGACTTCCTCAGCAGACACGATCTTCACCCGGGAGAGTGGGGACTTCATCCAGAAGTCTTCCACTTGCTGGTAACCCGTTGGGAAAGACCAATGGTGGACATGATGGCGTCTCGCCTCAACAAAAAACTGGACAGGTATTGCGCCAGGTCAAGAGATCCGCAGGCAATAGCTGTGGACGCGCTGGTAACGCCTTGGGTGTACCAGTCAGTGTATGTGTTTCCTCCTCTGCCTCTCATACCAAAAGTATTGAGAATTATACGGCAAAGAGGCGTAAGAACGATACTAGTGGTTCCGGATTGGCCAAGAAGGACTTGGTACCCGGAACTTCAAGAGATGATCACGGAAGATCCGTGGCCTCTACCTCTAAGGAGGGACTTGCTTCAGCAGGGTCCCTGTCTGTTTCAAGACTTACCGCGGCTGCGTTTGACGGCATGGCGGTTGAACGCCGGATCCTAAAGGAAAAAGGCATGCCGGAAGAAGTCATTCCTACTTTGATTAAAGCAAGGAAGGAAGTAACCGTGCAACATTATCACCGAATTTGGCGAAAATATGTTGCGTGGTGCGAAGATCGGAGTGCTCCGACGGAGGAATTTCAACTGGGTCGATTCCTACATTTCCTGCAATCGGGATTGTCTATGGGTCTCAAATTGGGATCTATTAAGGTTCAAATTTCGGCCCTGTCGATTTTCTTTCAAAAAGAATTGGCTTCAGTCCCTGAAGTCCAGACCTTTGTTAAGGGAGTGCTACATATACAGCCTCCTGTGGTGCCTCCAGTGGCACCGTGGGATCTCAATGTGGTTTTGGACTTTCTAAAATCTCATTGGTTTGAACCACTAAAGAAGGTGGATTTGAAATATCTCACATGGAAAGTGACCATGCTTCTAGCCCTGGCTTCGGCCAGGAGAGTGTCAGAACTGGCGGCTTTATCTTACAAAAGCCCATATCTGATTTTCCATTCGGACAGGGCAGAACTGCGGACTCGTCCGCATTTTCTCCCTAAGGTGGTGTCAGCATTTCATCTGAACCAGCCTATTGTAGTGCCTGCGGCTACAAGTGACTTGGAGGACTCCAAGTTACTGGACGTTGTCAGAGCATTAAAAATATATATTGCAAGGACAGCTGGAGTCAGAAAATCTGACTCGTTGTTTATATTGTATGCACCCAACAAGATGGGTGCTCCTGCGTCTAAGCAGACGATTGCTCGTTGGATCTGTAGCACAATCCAACTTGCACATTCTGTGGCAGGCCTGCCACAGCCTAAATCTGTAAAGGCCCACTCCACAAGGAAGGTGGGCTCATCTTGGGCGGCTGCCCGAGGGGTCTCGGCATTACAACTTTGCCGAGCAGCTACGTGGTCAGGGGAGAACACGTTTGTAAAATTTTACAAATTTGATACTCTGGCTAAGGAGGACCTGGAGTTCTCTCATTCGGTGCTGCAGAGTCATCCGCACTCTCCCGCCCGTTTGGGAGCTTTGGTATAATCCCCATGGTCCTTTCAGGAACCCCAGCATCCACTAGGACGATAGAGAAAATAAGATGTTACTTACCGATAAATCTATTTCTCGGAGTCCGTAGTGGATGCTGGGCGCCCATCCCAAGTGCGGATTATCTGCAATAATTGTACATAGTTATTGTTAACTAATTCGGGTTATTGTTGAAGGAAGCCATCTTTCAGAGGCTCCGCTGTTATCATACTGTTAACTGGGTTTAGATCACAAGTTGTACGGTGTGATTGGTGTGGCTGGTATGAGTCTTACCCGGGATTCAAAATCCTCCCTTATTGTGTACGCTCGTCCGGGCACAGTACCTAACTGGAGTCTGGAGGAGGGTCATAGGGGGAGGAGCCAGTGCACACCACCTGATCTGGAAAAGCTTTACTTTTTGTGCCCTGTCTCCTGCGGAGCCGCTATTCCCCATGGTCCTTTCAGGAACCCCAGCATCCACTACGGACTCCGAGAAATAGATTTATCGGTAAGTAAAATCTTATTTTTATGTGTTTTAACAAATATCTGGCATTTTCTCCCATGTTCTCAACATCTTCCTGTATCTTTCCCATCAATGCATAAAATTGTATTTGAGCATCTTGGCCTACTTTTTCTGCATTTTGACTCCCGTCAACTATGTCAATTGATACCACGCGTATCGGAGCAACTACATCGGGTGAGTTGTATGCCCCGTCGCCCGTGGTAAAAATATTGGGTTTTGATGTTACACAATCAACCGCTGTAGTATTACCAGGAATTCCTGCAACCGCTGATAACATTTCATCAGAACTATACTGCTGTTCTTGTGTCATTGTCTCTACACAGGGTGTAAAAAAAACTCTTGCGCATTTATGTCCTCAATATTTGGTAACTTATCATTACCAGCTATGTGTCATGTTTGTTTCAGAGCAACCCTGTGTATCTGGAATTATGATTACATCAGATTGTGACAACCGCTTAACTTTCCTTCATGAGTGGTGCGATGCTCTCTTAACCTTTACAGTCTTTGTATTACCAGCAACGTTCCGGTCTGCAATGTCAAATGACATCGTCCAAGTTACTAGCGCTTGGTACAGTTTGTAACGCAATTCTTCTCCGTTGTGGCGTATCCTCTTCAGAAAACGCAGATTTTATTTTAAGATTGGTAAATGCTGAATTATAACCTTTGTCATTCGTTCTTGGTCGAGACGGCCTGCGTTTGTTCGGGTTGATACCACTGTGATACATCCCCATAACCAATGGCCTAGCTTTCTCCTTTAGGCGGTTATGTCCGATCGACGGCATTACGAATTGCTGGTTCTCTGTTTCAGCGACGGTTGTGCGAATCGTTCTTTTCCCACTTGTGCTAGGCCTGTGCATTTGTGCATCTGCATCATTGCCCCCTGGTATCGTTGAATCATATTGTCATGCTACAGCGTCATCTGTAATGTGTATATTATAAATTAGTTATAAACGCAGACATGCAAAAAACAGCATTTAAGTTACTGTATAACAATATGTCATATAACAACACTTGATTACACACCTTCTTTGAGTTCGAATGCAATTTTCTAGATTGGTTGCTCATCGGACGCATTGCCATCCTGTATAGCGGTGTCGTAACATCTTGCTGCGGCATCAAAGATTTTTGGTGTTGGTATATTCATATTATCTATTATTGTGGAATCTTTAGCCGGGGGAAAAATAGATCATTACATACAGTATAAAATTAAAATAACCTGTGATAAAGCCTATTCTTTACCTTATAACATTCACTATATATTTGTACCAGACTCGGTATGCAATTGGCGTATGAAGTACCGTAATGGTACGCTTATAGCGTAGCAGACGCTATGCCCACAAGAACACGAGCGGCGCAGACGCTCACAGAATGACACTCAGTAAACCTTGCTAGCAACACACTGAAAGGATATGCTTATACTGTAAAACCTTAGTACTGTAATACTGTAATGATATAATGCTTATAGACCTTGATAATATAAAAGCTGTTTGAGCGATATGAGACGCTCAGAATACCCTTTGCAATAACTAGTAAAACACACACTCCTTGCTAAGGTTCCAACACCTTTACTAGATGATATTAGTAAGTAAAAAGGGAAAAAGTACAGTTAACAGCTTATACACTACAAAACTAACAATATCTAAACAGAGTAACTAGACATGAATATACAATAGTGGCACAATCGCAAATAATAACAGAGAGAAAGAGTAAATGGCTAACACAGAAGGAGAACAAGATGGTCACAGAGAAACTTACACACGTGGGAATGACTTCGCCGGCGCAACCTGAATTCAGTCCTCAGCTTATCAAAGAGAAAGCCTTGCAGAGTCTTGTGTGACCAAGCCTATTGCAAGCTATATTTATTCACTAGCTCAAGATATAATACAATAGATACTGTGTGCTCTCTTTCCATTGGTTAGGGAGTGGGACATGTACTGCACCGGGGATCATTGGTTAGTTCAAGAAGTGGGCGATGGCTAGGACTTGTTAGCATTCTAAATTCCTCTTTGTCTGGTTATATTGTGGAAAGCTATTGTTTTGGATCTTCCAAACAATCTCTGTCTCTGGGCTTTGTTCACCCCACTGTCCCCTCCTTCAGTTGAGACAATTGACAACTCAGCCCTCATTATTCTGGAGAGAAACCTGGTCCTATTCATAAACAAAGGTGTAAGCCCTCTTCATAGAATCTCCAAGCTTAGTGTAAATAAGGCTATTGTATTCAGTCTGTGGGAAAGGAATGACTGAATTCCATTCACCTACCCTGCACTTATGTGTAATTTATTCGGAATCCAAATAATCTTATTTTCTACTTCTGCGCATAGCTATACGTAGGAATATGCAAATATTTCCTAACTATCATAGGCATAATACCCTTTTAATACCCTACAGTTGGATACTAAACACTACCTTCCAACCTTTGTCTGAGCCTTTCTAGCATGTAAAGAGGAATCTCTCAGGTCCAAGAAGTTTTAAACTTACCATACTTGCTGATATTGTTAAGGGGAATAATATCTACAAAACACACTATAAAGGTTAAATATGCTGCGATCGAGTCGCTCGCTAGTCGCTCACAAACACCACCGTAAATACACATCTCCGTGCGCAGGCGACGTCGGAGCATCCCTTACGCAACCTGAGGGGATGCGTACGCACGGGGGAGTCGGTGCGCGAGCAGCGGGCACGTGCATTGGGGTTAGTACAAGGCAATGTGAAGCATGATATTTTTCCGACTTTGACAGTCCACCCTTTGGCAGTCACCAATAACTGCCACTTCCTAAACAATTCAAACAGAAAAATATATGTCATCATGTAAATACCTTTTTATGATTGGGTAAAGGGAGGAGAGGAGAAGGTGGGAAAGATATGACCTAGTGAGATAGTAAAAGCATGTGTGTATGAAATCCATGCCTGAGGGGTCATGTATCATCGTGCCGTACGTGTTCTAAATCAAGCTTCGAGGTATTGCGAAGTATACATTAGAATCCTTCTTATCCCGTATCAAGGGTCTGTGGATGGGCTGTCAAACTCTACCGAGCTCTTTTCGGCTTTTGGTTACAACAAATGGGGTGCACATTAGTTGATGATACATGAAGGGGGAGAGTATGTGGATGCTAGTATGTGAAAATCACCTGTCGACTATGTGGGATACTACCTGGAGGTTGTAGAGATGAAGATAAGAAACAAACGTTATAAATGCAATCATATAACTATGTGAGATTTAGTATACAGTCGCCGATTGAGGTCTTGTTGATGTCTTGTCTGATGTACGTGTTGTCTGATGTCTCGCGGTGCTTTTGCTGTAAGTGGCGAACAAAAGCTTTTCCAGTGTCCATAAAATTACAGTCTCTAAAGTATTGGGTTTCCAGTAGATAGTTAAAGTCACTAAAAGTATTGGGTGTCTGTGACACTGTTCATCAATGGTCTGTATAAAAGAGGTTGTCAAATTCTTCTTCCAAGTGGATGTCCTTGTACCTCGGAGGAAAACAAAGGAGAAACGGGTGAAAGAAACAGACCGTGGAATCACATTTTCATCACAACATTGTCTCAATCGTTGGGTCGTAAATTAAATCAATTGGTATTACAGTGTCCTTGCTCCTCAGACTCATCACTCTGGTACTACGTTTACACTTCATTAAAGTCCGAACGCATCTAAATATCAGACCAATCAATATGACGACTCCCAGAATACACAAGAGAAATTTCCCTACATCCATGATAATGCCTTGGACCCATTCTCCTAAACCAGAGAACCAATTTCGTGGGTTCAACCATGACACCCAGCCGGTCAGCTCATTACCCACTGCAGCGAGTGTAAGGTTTTGTCTCCTTCGGAACTCCCACTTCAATTGCAAAATGTCATCCATCTTTTGGTCTATGACCTCGGTCGGGTCTTCAGTGCCGTTTGTAATATACGTGCAGCACTTTACACCATACTGAGTTACTAGGGTAACACAATACCCGCTTGTCACTGCTGTGAGGTAATTGAGAATCATCCTATGCTGAACCAGCTCTGTTTTGTAGGCTTGTAGCTCTCTCCCAGTATACCTGAACGTGTCGTCATATATTTCGGTGATATTGTCTAACAGGTTCGCTAGCGCAGATATATACCTAAAGTTTATCACTTCTCTGAGTGATATCTAACGCGAGTAGGAATTGAATCCTGGTGGATTCATGGATCAGATCAGAGGCCGGATGCTCTGTCCTCTCTATCAGGTGCCTTTTAACGACGTGCTCGTAATGAGTGTGAGTATAAGGAGCTTGGGCACTGCGGTGAATGTCTTTCATTTTGTTATGGGATACAGTCATTACTTCAGGCAGTACTTTTCCAATGTAACACAATCCCTCTGAGTTTGGGGCAAGCCACTTATACGCCTTCCTCCCGCATATGAAATATGCATCATCGGGGAGAACATATGGGACGGAGTATGACATAACCATGTTACAAACCTTCCATGAAAACAGTCCTATCCCTAACTCTCTCATTTGTCTAGTACACGTATCAGGCTGTATGACATGTGCACAGTATCCTGGTGATACTTCTCCAACTCGCATGATCCTATTTCCTAGGGTGTACCTATACTGGAAATATTTTCCACTGTTGGCTATTTGACGTATAAGTTCTGAGTCTAGGGGCATTCTGTCGGCTCTGTGTGAGAATGTCATGGTTTGGTTGTTCCATGACACTTCCCAATTTCCCGGCTTTTGGGGATTGGAAATGTTAAAGCATACTAAGGACCTATCTACATGATATTGGTGGAGCTTCAAACTAGGAGGACTAGAGATATTAAACCTCTTGTCCACCGGCCTCCCACCACTTCACTCAAGTACCTCTCCTGTCGTTAAAGGGAATGGTACTAGTCCTGATTTGCTATGACCTTGAGGTACTTGGGAGCACACCCAACAGTCTGTCTGGTTTAACACTTTACCCACTAAGGAGTGATAGTCACTCAATGGATGCTGGTCCATGTGGATATTAAAACTGGACTGACATTTCTTGATGCACCCATCCTCAACTATACTGTCACAATGCCTACAGATGCAGTTCTCTTCAGCTAACAATCCTTCACAATGTCTATCAATAACATGGCTACTAGATCGTTTTTCTGGTACTCGCCTTTGCTCGGTGATTATGTTGCTATTGGAATTCTATGAATCCATCCTGATCATCAGAACCCATTCCAGATCCTCTCTCGACCTCACTGGTACTCTCACCGAAACAGACTGCTCTGGTCAACAACAGGGTCAACAGGAAAACATTGACTGCAGTCTCTTGGGGCGAGTCCATCTTACAGGAGGAGAAAGAGAAAGTTGTAATGGGGGTACAGAAAAATAATTGAAGGGGGAAAAAAACTTGTTATGATGATTTGTCCTCTGGTCTTGTTGTTCTTCTTGCTCAGATGTCATCTCAAAGGTGCTGTCTCTCAGTCTTCCAAACGAACATTCCGGTGATGCAATATTCTTTCCGACTCAGCGATCTTTCTGTAAGGAGAATAAATCTTGCATTACCATTTGTCTAACTGATGTGTGACATACCATCTGTAAAGCATGAAAACATGAGAAAAAACTAAAGAGAGAGAGAACAATATATATATGTTACATAAGACACAACAAAAAAAATCATTATCAGATCTTCCGTTCACCATCAGGCTGTCACATCAACACATCCATTGGTATCTTTACACAGTCTCCCCCACCAGTATTTCCACACTTCACCCTTTTGTGCCTGGCCAGGACACAACGATGCTGGTAGGACATACTGGGGTTGGGTAGACCTCTGAAAAGACCAAGTAGTCATGTGACGTTGGAGCTGTCGTGGTGAACGTCAGAGATGGGAAAAAGAAACATTTACAGATAAATTACAAAGCTTACCCGGCCGTCCCTGTGTCTTCAAGGAATGACCTCCCAATTACATTGACTGTAACCTCAGGCTTACTATCAAGGCTAATGACCAACTATCCTGGTTGCAAATTATAGGTGTAGCTCAAAGTTTTACATCTATGGTACCTGATCACAATTTCGTGTGTCATGACTTTGCTCGTGTTCTTGTCTAGGGGTCTGACCTTATGTGGGCTGTTACAGTTGCTGGCATAATGCCCTTCTCTTTTACAAAGATAACAAACCCTTGGCTTCCTCCATGTGCCAGTGGCCTGGGGTTTCGGTCGATTTGATGCCTCCTCTAGTGTTTGGATGCTCATCACCATTGACCGCTCTCCCTGTGCTTCCCTGATTCCTTGGATACCACGGTTATGTTGTTGTCTAGGGGGTTGATATGCCTTCTGTGTATCTTCAAAACCTACAATTTCGTGCAAAATGACCTTCCCTCTGGCAATTATAACATCTTATCACCTTTGACTTACCCACAGGGATCTGGGGCTTCTTACCCTCCTGTGACTCCCTGTGTCTCGTGATGTTCCGATCATGATCAATAGCGGCCTCTCTCAAAGTAGCCACCGACAAACCTCGCCAACATGGTTGGGTGGTCTGTACCCTCGTCCTCAATACTTCCTTTAAATCATTAATACATAAACTACTACTTTATGAGGTGCATTTGTCTGTGTATGACATACAATACCGTACTTACCTGTGGACACGACCTCACCTGACCCTCCGTTAGGGGGTTTGACTACTGCCTTTACCGATTGGGCCGTGTCCACCTGGATGTCTTGTATGATGGCTGCTGGAAAAGGTGCCGACATCGTGCTGGGCTCACTTTCTTGCTTGTAATCCTGAGGGAAGTTTAACATGGAGTGCAACTTGCACGGGTTAGAATTTGTACATTTATCAGTTTTCCTTCTATCATTATTACATTTGATACAATTATTCTTATCATTAATAATACAGTTGCTAAGTGCACAATTATATACAAGTGTGTCATTCTCTGCAGCCATTTGTTCTCCTGTTGCCATAACTGTCTTACCAAAGTGGGAGTCAGCTGTGTAAGCTAATCCTCCTTGTATCTCACCTTCCCGTTGCCATAACTGTAAACAATCATAATGCCTAATCCTCTGTTTTGCAGATGTTATTAGACATATCCTTTCCTTTAAATTTTGTAACACCTCAGGACTAAAACTGCCTACTCGTGGGAACTTTTCCCCATTATGCACAGTCATTCGTTCCCACTCATTGCATAATACCTCTGCGTGTGATTTCTCACACATTATGTACCTCGCTGACCCGGCTGGGCGCGGAATATCATCAACCTGAACCTTGGTTGATCGCCCCTTACTTGAGCAACTGGCCCCCATTATTTGCAGGCGTTGACTTCTCAGCGAACCCTTACAAAAAACCAAGTTCCCAGAGGTAAGGCGACGGTGAAAGTTTACCGAGTACCTTCACACACTCTCGCCCACGTCGACCAATATGCCCACACGCTGCTTTAGCGCTGGCGTACTCAACCTAGGGCCCCTGCAACCTGAACCTCTATTTATTGTGCCATGTGGGAGTGATCCGCAGAGCACTTACCCTCCCCAGTAAATATCAGTTGCTGGAGAATTCCTGAGTGATCAGCGAACCTCCCTTAAAATAAAAAAACCTACACAAATCACGTTAGAATGTACAAATAGCGTTTATGATCCCACAGCAAATTTTTAGTGGGTATCAAGGTAACAAACTAATGCACACAATTACATGCGGTACAGTCGCACTGCGTATAAGTAACTATACTTATGCGCCTTACGACCAGCGGAATCGATAATTGCGGCTGCAAATTCCTTTCAGCCAGAGCGTAATGGCCTATATGGGTATTGCACCAACCCTCCCGGGGTTGTGCCTCTTGATTCTATCTCTAGCGGACTTCCTAGTCTGCTGTACCTGGACCTCCTGGTCTGTATCTACAGTAGACTTCCTAGTCTGCTGTACTTCTAATGCTCTTATTTCAATATTAACAAGGGATGCCTCCCAAGCCACCACGTGCTATCACTTTCACGGATGTACATCACGAGAACTCGATTTCCTGGGGTTCCAACCAAAATGAGAAACTTATATATATATATATATATATACACACTCTTTCACCTCATATACTCTTTACTATTTCTGTACAGAAAATTCTTTTCACTCAGGTAACACAGGCTAGTCCCAGAGGAGTTGCAACTAGAGAAGGATTAAAATTTTGGACACTGAGATTAACTTGCGCTATTATTGCGTTGCTTCCGTATCGCCTTACTAAAACAATGCTATTGTGTGATTTGTATTAAGTGGGCATACCCGTACGCTCCATTGCATAATATACGCTACGTGTGTAGGCCCTTGCGTCGCGTACGCTTGTCCCGCCCTTTGTTAGGGACACGTGTACACAGGCCAGACACGTCTGCAGTAACACAAATAACACGTGTCTATCAATGCAAATGATATTTAGCTATAATCATTTACCGAACACCACACAGATTCCACTGTATCAACCTTTAACTAGGCCAGGCTGTGTGCGTGTTTTTATAATTACTCCCTTAAGTATTAATTTTATTTTTAACTATCAATAGCAACAAATCTTTCTCAGCACGTTATCAAATGCAAATGGCAAACAGGAAGGTAGATAGGTGAAAATACACAGATACAATACAATTCTAAATTAATCTAATAACATACATTAATGTAAACACACACATATAATATTACATCTATGTACTAATCACTATTACATCTATGAGACCCATTCACTTCTCTAATTTGCATATGAATGTGCCCTTGACTGTGTGTGAGGGTGAGTCTCTTCACTGCTGGGGGGAAAAAAACAGCCACACAGGTTAACTTGCACTTCAATGGCCATCCCACAACAAGCAGAGAATCCCAGAAGCCTGGAGGCAAAGAAACAAAAACAAAAAAAACAAAACCCCGTTCTATCTGCGCATCGCTCTTAAATCAAATATTCATTTTACTATTAACTTACATTAAACCCCATCTAAACTATTTATAATTGATTATGATATGGATTAAATAGATGCATTGGAAACTCATAAATGGTGATTTCTTTTTTTTTTTTTTACAAAGGACGGCTGATTATTCCTGAGTCAACTGAAAATCAGCCATTCAGAAAAAAAAATTTGACCTTCCCGAAATGGCCGCTGCTCCTCCCCCTTCCACATCCATGAGGGTTACACAAAATGGAGGACAGACCATGCGGCTTCTTTTGTCACAAAGAAAAAAAATCACCATGTAAGCCCCTGAAGTTATTTTAGGCCTGGGTTAAAAATAAAACTATCAAGCTATGCAGAGCGATTAAAAATACTTTTAAACCTATTTAAACAGATAAGCAATCCAATCTGAATCAAACACGATATAACTTATTTGAACCTTGTTTTGCAACAATATAATCGGATATGCAGAGTACAGGTATATGCTTGTATTGTGTGCGCATTTGGAGCCAAACAGAAATTAAAAACCGATTAAAAAGACAATAGCGTAACGTTCCTACCTTCCGGTCCCGGATTCCACCAGCATTCCTACAAACCAAGCGAAGCAGACGCTTATCTGATCAGCACTACCGTATCCCCAACCACAAACACGGATACAGGGGATACTACCTTTTCCGCCCTTTGCTGACGGATAAAGTCTGCCTGGTTTTGCTTGACTGCGGATATGAGGTGGACTGGACGAGATCCCCAATTGATAAAGGCTATTCTTTACATTATAACATTCACTATATATTTGTACCAGACTCGGTACGCAATTGGCGTATGAAGTACCGTAATGGTACGCTTATAGTGTAGCAGACGCTATGCCCATGAGAACACGAGCGGCGCAGATGCTCACAGAATGACACTCAGTAAACCTTGCTAGCAACACACTGAAAGGATATGCTTATACTGTAAAACCTTAGTACTGTAATACTGTAATGATATAATGCTTATAGACCTTGATAATATAAAAGCTGTTTGAGCGATATGAGACGCTCAGAATACCCTTTGCAATAACTAGTAAAACACACACTCCTTGCTAAGGTTCCAACACCTTTACTAGATGATATTAGTAAGTAAAAAGGGAAAAAGTACAGTTAACAGCTTATACACTACAAAACTAACATTAATATCTAAACAGAGTAACTAGACATGAATATACAATAGTGGCACAATCGCAAATAATAACAGAGAGAAAGAGTAAATGGCTAAAACAGAAGGAGAACAAGATGGTCACAGAGAAACTTACACACGTGGGAATGACTTCGCCGGCGCAACCTGAATTCAGTCCTCAGCTTATCAAGGAGAAAGCCTTGCAGAGTCTTGTGTGACCAAGCCTATTGCAAACTATATTTATTCACTAGCTCAAGACATAATACAATAGATACTGTGTGCTCTCTTTCCATTGGTTAGGGGGTGGGACATGTACTGCACCGGGGATCATTGGATAGTTCAAGAAGTGGGCGATGGCTAGGACTTGTTAGTATTCTAAATTCCTCTTTGTCTGGTTATATTGTGGAAAGCTATTGTTTTGGATCTTCCAAACAAACTCTGTCTCTGGGCTTTGTTCACCCCACTGTCCCCTCCTTCAGTTGAGACAATTGACAACTTAGCCCTCATTATTCTGGAGAGAAACCTGGTCCTATTCATAAACAAAGGTGTAAGCCCTCTTCATAGAATCTCCAAGCTTAGTGTAAATAAGGCTATTGTATTCAGTCTGTGGGAAAGGAATGACTGAATTCCATTCACCTACCCTGCACTTATGTGTAATTTATTCGGAATCCAATTAATCTTATTTTCTACTTCTGCGCATAACTATGCGTAGGAATATGCGAATCTTTCCTAACTATCATAGGCATAATACCCTTTTAATACCCTACAGTTGGATACTAAACACTACCTTCCAACCTTTGTCTGAGCCTTTCTAGCATGTAAAGAGGAATCTCTCAGGTCCAAGAAGTTTTAAACTTACCATACTTGCTGATATTGTTAAGGGGAATAATATCTACAAAACACACTATAAAGGTTAAATATGCTGCGATCGAGTCGCTCGCTAGTCGCTCACAAACACCGCCGTAAATACACATCTCCGTGCGAAGGCGATGTCGGAGCGTCCCTTACGCAACCTGAGGGGATGCGTACGCACGGGGGAGTCGGTGCGCGAGCAGCGGGCACGTGCATTGGGGTTAGTACAAGGCAATGTGAAGCATGATATTTTTCCGACTTTGACACCTGAAAAGAGATGCATTTATTGAGAACATAAAGCGTGTACAGTTGTCACCAAATCCACACAACATTACATGCATTTACGGTCGTTATTTTTCAATTCTTTTAAAATATAAAACATTTTTGGATATTACATGTTACTCACAGGTGGCTGGCAATTCCAACATCATAGTGAAATCCAGAATGATGATGTAATCCAAACCAAATGGTAGTCCTCCAGCCTCAGCACAATTCTCTTTGTTTGTGGCATTTGTCGTTGTTTAATTGTGAGAAATAACATTTTTAATAAATTAATTAACACCTTTGTATCCCTTTGTTGTACACTCTTACAATGTAAACTTTTAAAAATAAATAAAAATTAACTTGTAGACCATTGCTATATGTTCGTACTAATTAAACTTTTAAAAATAAATAAAAATTAACAACTTGTAGACCATTGCTATATGTTCGTACTATTTAAACTTTTTAAAAAATAAAAATGTGTAAATGATTTTTATAGGCTTAGCTTACCATAATTAATTTGATAACTTGGTAAAAAATCATCTTCAGAATTGGATATGTACACGCCGTTGTCTTCATTGATAATGTTCTGCATTGTCTGTAGCTAAAACAATAATGAAAATTAGATATGATTAATGACTGTTCTTTTAAACTATGCATAGGTTAAAATGTAGATACGCTAAAATAATAATAATATACAAGTCCTTAAACATGTCACAATCAAGTTAGCGCTATAATAATAATATTAATAATAATGATTTTCTCTATTTTGCTCTCATTCTAGACAAAGTATAATTAGTCGGCTAAAACTGGTAAAAACCTATGCATTCCAAAACACTCCGCTAGATTTCACTCTTACCGCATCTTTGTGAAACACTTTTTAAATACACCATACATTGGACATTAAACCTAAAAATGCACATATGTCCCCTCATATTAAAATGTTATTTTATAATTCATAGACAGGTTTTATAAGCATAATAACGGGTTTAACAATGTGTTATAATGATAATACTGCTTTATAATGTATAAAAATGATGTAATAATAATACTTATAATAAAAACGATGTAATAAATAAAAACAACTTTTAAAACAATTATCTAATAATAATTAAAAAAGTAATGATATAATTAATGTTACTACCATGCAAAATGAATAATAATAATTATTATTATTTTTATTATTATTATTATTATTATAATTACACTTACCGCAACGTTGTGTGTGTGTATAGCAATGTGGCTTCAGTTGAAATTCTTTCCCAGAGCTGTGCCCCTTTCTTATAGACCTGGCTGTGAGCCAACTAGCCCCCACCAATCTGTGATATGACTGCCCACATTTCCAGTATACGGGTGGCAGGGATTTTAAGAATATACATTTTGGTCAAATAAATAATTTAGTATGATATCTATGTTCAGTTACAATGAATATATAATTTCTTAGCTGCTCCGTAACGGTTTTGTTTCACAGATTATAATATAACCAAACACTTATTATTTACCATTTCATTTGCACAAACTATGTTAATTATGAAGCAATTAAAGACATACAGCTTGATATAAACTTTATATAAAGTTTATATAAATGTAGATTGCACTCATGATTGTTGCAAAGATTTGCATCTCATGGTCGTTGCAAAGATTTGCACATCGCAAATACTTTATGAAGCGATTAAAGACAGCTTTTAAATATATATATATATATATATATATATTTAAAATATGTCTTTAATCGCTTCATAATGTGTAACAGTGCTGATTAACAATTTAATTTTGATGCAAAACATAGACCAGTAGATGTCGCTCATGGGGGTATATTTACTAAGGTCCCGATTTTGACCGAGATTATGTTTTTTCTTCAAAGTGTCATCTCGGGAATTTACTAAACTCAAATCACGGCAGTGATGAGGGCATTCGTAATATTTTGGAAGTCCTAGGAAAAAATTACGAATCAATACACCATCGGTCAAATACGCCTGCAATTTGGTAGAAATCGGTAATTTACTAAAAAGTGCAAATCACAAACACTGCCGACAATAGCCAAACACTGCCGTGCTGAAATACAATTCGTGAAAAAGTGCTAAAAAAAAACTGACCTGCTTTTTTCCCCCGTGTTTGGATAGGCATGCACGGATCCATGAGATCCGTGCATGTTTTCCAGTGGGAAGGGGTGGGAAAGTGTTTTTTTTTTTTTTTTTAATTGCGTGGGGTCCCCCCTCCTAAGCCAAACCAGCCTCAGGCTCTTTGAGCCGGCCCTGGTTTAAAAAAATATGTAGAAAAAAATGATAGGGGTTCCCCCATATTTAAACAACCAGCACCGGGCTCTGCGCCTGGTCCTGGTTCCAAAAATACGGGGGACAAAAAGCGTAGGGGTCCCCCGTATTTCTGAAACCAGCACCGGGCTCCACTAGTCAGGTACATAATGCCACAGCCGGGGGACACTTTTATATAGGTCCCTGCGGCCCTGGCATTACATAACCAACTAGTCACCCCTGGCTGGGGTACCCTGGAGGAGTGGGGACCCCTTCAATCAAGGGGTCCCCCCCTCCAGCCACCCAAGGGCCAGGGGTGAAGCCCGAGGCTGTCCCCCCCATCCAAGGGCTGCGGATGGGAGGCTGATAGCCTTTTTGTCAAAAAATGAATATTGTTTTTAGTAGCAGTACTACAAGTCCCAGCAAGCCTCCCCCGCAAGCTGGTACTTGGAGAACCACAAGTACCAGCATGCAGAGGAAAACCGGGCCCGCTGGTACGTGTAGTACTACTACTAAAAAAATACCCCAATAAAAACATAAGACACACACCTTGAAAGTAAAACTTTAATACATACATCCACACCTCCATATACACATACTTACCTATGTTCACACGGGGGTCGGTCCTCTTCTCCATGTAGAATCCATGGTGTACCTGTAGAAAAATTTATACTCACAAAATCCAGTGTAGATGGCTCCTCTTTTAATCCATTTGTAATCCAGGTACTTTGCAAAATAAAAAAACGGACACCCGACCTCACACTGAAAGGGGCCCCATGTTTTCACATGGGACCCGTTTCCCCGAATGCCAGGAACCCCCTCTGACTTATGTCTAAGACTGTTCCATCAGCCAATCAGGGAGCGCCACGTTGTGGCACCCTCCAGATTGGCTGTGTGCTCCTGTAGTGTATGACAGGCAGCACACGGCAATGTTACAATGTAGCGCCTATGCGCTCCATTGTAACCAATGGTGGGAACTTTGTGGTCAGCGGTGAGGTTACTTTCGGTCAACCGCTGACCACAAAGTTCCCACCATTGGTTACAATGGAGTGCATAGGCGCTACATTGTAACACTGCCGTGTGCTGCCTGTCATACACTACAGGAGCACACAGCCAATCTGGAGGGTGCCACAACGTGGCGCTCCCTGATTGGCTGATGGAACCGTCTTAGACATAAGTCAGAGGGGGTTCCTGGCATTCGGGGAAAGGGGTCCCATGTGAAAACATGGGGCCCCTTTCAGTGCGAGGTCGGGTGTCCGTTTTTTTATTTTGCAAAGTACCTGGATTACAAATGGATTAAAAGAGGAGCCATCTACACTGGACTTTGTGAGTATAAATTTTTCAACAGGTACACCATGGATTCTACATGGAGAAGAGGACCGACCCTCGTGTGAACATAGTTAAGTATGTGTATATGGAGGTGTGGATGTATGTATTAAAGTTTTACTTTCAAGGTGTGTGTCTTATGTTTTTATTGGGGTATTTTTTTAGTAGTAGTACTACAGGTACCAGCGGGCCCGGTTTTCCTCTGCATGCTGGTACTTGTGGTTCTCCAAGTACCAGCATGCGGGGGAGGCTTGCTCTACTGCATACATCTAAGCCTTTTGTAATTTGCTCTTTTATCATTAATCACGCATGGACCTGGTAATTAAAATCAACGCTCTTTTTGCAGGATATCGTATATCCTTAAATTGTTCCATATGTAAGCAGGTCTGAACAATTAGCCTTTGGAATGTGAGACTAACCACATTTGTGTAACTTTAAATATTTTAATTGTGTCATAATGTGTATCAGTTCTTATGTTAAAATTAACAGTGATTTATTTAACATAACTCGCTGATTATCTGTCAGAATTTCTGTGACAGGTGCTATTCTTTTCAAATCAATTATTTTTTATACAGTTTAATATGAAGTTTATATAAAGTTTTTATAAACTTTATATCAAAGGGGGCGTGGTACCTGTCAAAACCAATTAACTTGATAAAAAGATGCTCTTTATCTACTAGTGTTTGAGGCAAACTGGTTACTGACAGATAAGAAGGCACTGGTGAGACATGGAGGAACATAATGGTGGTAATGACGCAGGATCAGAAGTACACACGGAGAGATCAAAGCTTAGAATTTAAGGGTCTAATTCAGACCTGATCGCTAGAGTCCGTTTTTTGCATTCCTGCGATCATGTAGTTACCGCATACAGGAGGAGGGGGATTTCCCTGTGCAGGTGTGCGATCGCATGTGCAGGAGAGCTGCACAAACAGTAGTTTGTGCAGTATCTGCATAGCTCAGGACCTACTCAGCCGCTGCGATGATCGGGGCCGGAGCTGATGTTACGATTTCTCCCACAAAACGCCGGGTCCTATTGCGTTTTTCTGGACACTCCCTGAAAACTAACAAGAGAGGAACAATTGTTTCCCTTTCGCTGACTCTGTACTCATTATAATTAATTACCTGCAGCTCCCAGTAAAGGGAGATACTCACCTCCCTATTTGTATATCAGAGAAAGAATAAAGATGGAAGCGCTGGTATTTAATTAAAATATTTTTTTATTTTCTATGAATTATATTTTGTCACTATTATATATATATATATATATATATCAAGAAGAATTTGGATCAGTGTGGTTCTCTGTAGCCGGTCCTTTTCTTGTAAAGTCTGGTCCACAGACCACTGTCCGATATTCGTATGTCAATACATACTCCACTTTATTTAGGCTGCCGCTCAGTTCCACAAAAGGCAATCAGGTATATGGCCTGAAAATCTGTAGAGAAAGAAGGGATGGAACAAGTGCATATGGTGTAGTATTTTCAGAAAGGGGTACTAATATTTTCTCTGGCAGGGTCCACAGGTTATCCACAAGATAACAATGGGATATGATGGAGCGTCAGCGGATTGGCACCAATCGATCAAAGCTTTCTGGCCTCCCAGGATGCAACAGGCCCGCCCACTGGCTCAGGCAAATCAGTTTTTTGTTTGGTGCGGCAGGAGCCGGACCATGGCCAGAGGGCTGCGGTTTTTTAGCAGCCCTAAGCTTTCTTATTTTAATTTTCTATAGTCTTACTAATTTTTGAGTGATCTTTATAAACAGCGTCTAATACGCACCTTAGAAAGAGTCTCTCCAACAACTGTCCACCAGGTTGCGACAACGCTTACCCACGAGTACAGTGCTGTTACGGCGGACGTCTGTCGGATATACTAGCAGGTCCATCAGATGTTACCAGGCTGTGGCCGGAGCACGGGGAGAAGGTAAGGCATCGGTTCCGCTTAGCTAGATGGAATACGGACACAGCCACACTGTTTTCGGAAGAGACTACCGAACAGTAGCTGACGCGGCTGCCACTGCGGGTGCACCAGCGCTAGACCTTAGGGATCACAGGTTCCAGGAATAGCATGATGCCACAATACCTAAGGTTGATGTCAGCAGGGGGAGTCAGGCGCTCTCCTGGTCACCCCTCCCCCCGGTTCATGACCAGTTTCCGCTTAGTCTCCCGCCATGAACTGTTTCCTCGTTTCCGTCTCAGACGCTGCCACGAGGGGGCCCGGTTGCAGCTTAGACAGCTGTGTGATCGGTGCATCTGTGTTCACTGAGCATCTGTGTTCACTATAGGTTCATGGAGCGGCAGTGTACACTAGTAGCATCTGGATCCACTCAGCGTTCGCTAACTTATTGATCGATCTTGGAAGCGAGGTGAGTCTCCCTTTATCCCACTCTACTGAGTACGGGCTATACAGCACTTAATCTCTATTTTCCTTTTTGAGTACGAATAGTTAGATAAGTGCCTATTGCATGAGTTTGTATACATTTACTGTTGTTTCTCTCGCATTGCGTATGAATACGTTAGATCAGTTTCAAACATGATCAGTAATATGTTCTACATACTTAAAAATGTTTGTAGTTGATGATGTACTCATATTGCTAATTATACTAATGTATAACATGTGACTGCTAGTGTGATTTCTGAATTTATTATATGTCTGTGAATTGTCCTTTCTGATCCTCAATGCTGGTGCATGGGTGGGGTCAGATTGTATGTCACCTTAAAAACTTTAAAGTGATTACAGTCACTAACTGTGTAGTACACTGTGAAAGTGCTGATTATTTATCATGTCTAAGACTGGCAAAGGTGAGGAAGGTACACTCACAGCAACACCAACACTCAGTTCATGTTTGTCTTGTAAAACTGTATTATCCTCTCAGGATCTGGATCAGGATGGTTTGTGTGCAAATTGTTTTAGTTTTCAGCAAAATACAAGGCAGATCCCCGTACAATGGGGGTAATTCTGAGTTGATCGCAGCAGGAACTTTGTTAGCAGTTGGGCAAAACCATGTGCACTGCAGGGGAGGCAGATATAACATGTGCAGAGAGAGTTAGATTTGGGTGTGATGTGTTCAATCTGAAATCTAAATTGCAGTGTAAAAATAAAGCAGCCAGTATTTACCCTGCACAGAAACAAAATAACCCACCCAAATCTAACTCTCTCTGCACATGTTATATCTGCCTCCCCTGCAGTGCACATGGTTTTGCCCAACTGCTAACAAAGTTCCTGCTGCGGTCAACTCAGAATTACCCCCTACGTCAGGTACAGAGGGATCCACCTTGGGCTATGTTTGCACAGACCTTATCCAGTATAGCTGAATGGATAATTCCTACACCATCTGTACCAGGAATAGGTTACACTATTAACCCTTACATGCAGCTCCCTACCTACGATATATCGTTTCCACCAGCGCCTTCTCAAAAGCAGGCTGATAAACCGAGGGTAAGTAAATCTTTACCTTCACAGGCTACACATGAGGCAGAGGAGGATTCATCGGAAGATGAAAGCTTAATTCCACTTCGGCATACGAAGAGGAGGAAGAAGGTCTCAGCCCAATGGATAAGACTGTGTTTCCATGGTCAGAGCAGCTGACTGAAATCATGGAAGAGGCTTGGGCTGCACCCAATAAGAGGTTTAGAATTCCAAAGAAATGGGATTCAAATTATCCTCTTCCACCTGGGGATTGTTTAAAAAAGGAGGTGGCTCCTAAAGTAGATATGCATGTTATTCGATTAGTGCAAAAATCTATATTACCTTTGCCTTCAACATCATTAAATGATGTCACGGATAGGAGAGTGGATGGGTTTCTAAAAACCATTTTTTTCCCTGTCTGGGGCAGTCATAAGGCCAGCCATGGCTTCAGGTTGGATGGCAAAGGCAGTAGCTGCCTGTGCTGATACATTGGAGGGGGATGTTCCAGTATCTTCTAGAGAGCAAAAATCCCATATAGCTCATATAAAATAGGCTGCAATATTCTTGGAAGAAGCAGCGTTAAATATGGGTACTATTGCCTCCAGGGCATCAACTTCAACAATGCTCGTAGAGCAATTTGGTTACGTACGTGGAATGCTGATTCAGAATTCAAAAATGTTTTGGAATCTGCCTTTTTCTGGAAATATTCTTTTTGGTAATGAATTGGCAGATATTCTGTAGTCAGAAGCAGACTCCAAGAAGGTCAAGTTTCCTTCCACATACAAACACAAACCTAAATTTCCGGTTTTTCTGCCCTTTCGGTCTCAAAAGAAAAGTTTAGGGAAAAAGTGATCGCAAGCCCCAATACAACAGTCTGGTAAGACTAAAAAACATTGGGCTACCAGAGGACTGGCTTCCAAACCAGAATATAAGCAATCAGCCTGATGGTGCAGGCCTCCGCCTGGGGGACCTCAGGGTAGGGGGCCGACTTCTTCAGTTTGCACAGATTTGTCAGCAGTCTACACCATATGCCTGGGTGCAGGAAGCGGTGTCTCTAGGTTATGCTTTTCCCTTCAAGAAGCATCCTTCTCGATGTTTTTTTTGGAACCAGCCCATCTCGGGTAGAGGCAAAGGCCAGGGCATTGCAAGAAGCAGTTCAGATATTGCTTCAATCAGGAGTAAGTATTCCAGTTCCCCCTACACAGTGAGGACAGGGTTTTTACTTCAACCTATTTTTGGTTCAAAAGCCAAATGGGTCATTTCGGCCCATTCTCAATCTCAAAATGCTGAACAAATATATTTGGGTATCTCGTTTTCACATGAAGACGTTACATTCCATAATTTTGGCTAAGGAGCCAGGAGATTATATGCTATCCCTGGATATACATGATGCTTACCTACATGTTCCTATAGCACTGTCCCATCAATGTTATCTCAGGTTTGCTATCCTCCAACAGCATTTTCAGTTCCAGGCTCTACCCTTTGGGTTAGCCACAGCCCCCAGAATATTTACCAAGATTATGGTAGTAATGGCAGCTTATCTCTGCCAGCAGGGGATAAGAATTTTTCCATACCTCGACATGACTGCAGAGACATGGGTGGCTCATAAATTGGGCTAAATCGTCTCTCGTTCCATCACAACGGATGACTCACTAGGTCTATACTGGTTGCAGATTTACAGAGAGTAATTTTACCTCGGAACAAGATATAAAAGTACAGTCAAGGATTCAAGACTTGCTACACAGTCAAATGATATCCATTCACGCAGCAATGTGAGTGATGGGGTTGATGGTGTCAACATTCAACATTGTGGAGTATGCACAATTCCACTCGAGGCCTCTGCAGCATCTTGCCAAATGGAATGGATCACATCAGACAATAAAGAAACAGACTATGGTACTTTCGGTAAAAGTAAGAAGATCATTAGCCTGGTGGCTACAGACATCCCATCTGGACAAGGGGAGACTATGGTACTTTCTGTAAAAGTAAGAAGATCATTAGCCTGGTGGCTACAGACATCCCATCTGAACAAGGGGAGACCCTTTTGGATATCAGATTGGGAGGTTCTGACAGCAGATGCCAGCCTCCAAGGCTGGGGAGCAGTATCCGGAAGGTTGTGCTTCCAGGGACAATGGTCCAAAGAGGAAAGTTGCCTGCCAATAAATGTGTTGGAACTTCGTGCCATATACATGACACTAATTCAGGCAAAGGACATTCTTCATGGAAGTCCAGTCCAGATCCGCTCGGACAATGCGACGGCAGTAGTGTACCTCAACCATCAGGGAGGAACTCGCAGCCAAAAAGCAATGGAGTTAAGTCACATACTAAAGTGGGCAGAGCTTCATCATCCAGCCTTATCTGCAGTGTTCAATCCGGGAGTCCTAAACTGGGAAGCAGACTTTCTCAGTCGACACACCATTAGGCAAGCGAATGGGCTCTACACCCGGAGGTCTTGAAGACTCTAGTAGAGAAATGGGGATTGCCAGAGATAGATCTCATGGCGTCCCGTCTGAACAACAAAGTGGCCGCATACGGGTCAAGAACAGAGGATCCCAGTGCAATCATTGTGGATGCCTTGTTGGTAAGATGGGACTTTCATCTAGCTTATGTGTTTCCTCCGATCACCCGTTAACCAGGGTGGTGCGGAAAATAAAGCAAGGAAGGGGTGCCGTGATACCAATAGCTCCAGCTTGGCCCAGAAGGTATATGGATCTGCAGAGAATGTCGATGGATGCTCCAGTTCTGCTTCCTCAACGTCCAGATCTATTGACGCAGGGTCCTTGTTATCACAGACATCTGGGTCTACTGTCTTTGACGGTGTGGCTCTTGAAACCCCTATCCTGAAGTCAAGAGGATTCTCACAACAGGTAATTCAAACTATGCTCCGAGCAAGGAAACCTTCCTCGGCTCGTATTTATCACCCAATATGGCAAACCTATTTTCATTGGTGCAGTGAAAGAAAGGTGGATCCTAATTCTTTCACAGTTTCCAGGGTCTTAGCATTCCTTCAGGCAGGAATGGATAAGGGTTTGAAGGTGGCTTCCTTGAGAGTGCAAGTATCAGCATTGACTATGGTTCCAACAGGGCCGGTGCAAGGCTTCTTGGCACCCTAGGCAAAACTTCTGCCTGCTGCCCTCCCCTCCCCCCCTACCCACACCCACACACACACACCCTACATAGACATCATTTACTGACACATACACTACATAGACACCACTTACTGTCAAAGATTCAGACACCACTTACTGACACACAGACACCACTTACACAAACACCACTTACTGTCACAAATGAACACAGACACACTTACTGACACAAACAGACACCACTTACTGACACAAACACACACAGACACCACTTACTGACACACACACTATGTAGGGTGCCTACATAGACACGACTAACTGACACACACACTACATAGACACCACTTACTGACAAGAATGCAGACACCACTTACTGACACACAGATACCATTTACTGACACAAATGCACACAGACACCACTTACTGACACAAACACCACTTACTGACACAAACACACCCACCCTGCATAGACACCACTTACTGACACACAGACACCACTTACACAAATGCACACAGACACCACTTACTGACACAAACACACTAAACAGACACCACTTACTGAAATAAGGTGAGAGGGTAACAGATGGGTGTCCGCTGCTTCTCGCAGGTGTCTTCCCGCTTTGTCATCCACGGACCCGGCTGTCTTCTTCTCAGTGCAGCCTCCTCCTCCATGCCCTTTCCTGCTAGTGTTGGTCCTACTATTGTGGTGGCAGACGTGGGACGGGTTCTCTGGGACACCCGCTTATATCGCCTTGCCTTATTCTGAAGTAGGCTGGCGCAGTGGAGTGGGGACAGGAAAGCACCTCTCCAGCCTTGGGACAGGAAGGAGCTGGTAACAAGACGCAGGAGGGGGGAGGCAGCGGGTAACATCCGAGAGCGGGGGGGGGGGGGGGGGCTGGTGACAACATGTGGGAGCCACAACATGCGGGAGCCAATCGCAGGGGGGTACGGATATCAAGATGCAGAAATCGCAGGGGGGGTATGGATATCAAGATGCAGGAGGGGGCGGGTAACATTCGGGAACACAATCGCGCGGGGGGATGAGCGGGTGACAAGATGCAGGGGGGGGGGCGGGTAACATTCGGGAGCCCAATCGCAGGGAGGGAGCGAGCAACATGACACAGGTGGCAATTGCGGGGGGAGCTGCCAGCTGGCAATATGCGGGACTCGGGAGCCTAATCACGGTTGGGGGCACATGCTGCAGTCTGAGCATTCCAATATGTGGGGCGGCGGTATAACTATGCTGGGTGTTATGCTATTGTGGAGGTGGGGGGGCGGCAGGATTGCAGAAACAGGAGGAAAGAACAGTGCGGTGCCGCCCTCCAGTGGACACCGCCCATAGGCAGCTGCCTAAAGCGACCAAGTGGTAGCGCCGGCCCTGGGTTCCAAAAGAAAATTGCCAATTTACAGGATGTGATACTTTTTTCCAGGGAATGCTGCGCATTCAACCTCCGTTTGTTCCACCTTCAGTGACGTGGGACTTATTTGTAGTCCTGAAGGCCCTTCAAGTTGCCCCATTTGAACCACTTAATACAGTGGATCTTAAATGGTTGACAGCTAAAGTGCTCTTTCTACTAACCATGGCATCAACTAGAAGAGTATCAGATTTAGTGGCGCTGTCATCTCGTTCTCCATTTCTGACTTTTTATCCAGATAGAGCAGTTCTCAGAACTAGATCTGGATATCTTCCTAAGGTGGTGTCTAAATTCCACTTTAATGAAGAAATTGTAGTTCTGGCTTTTCAGGTACCGGGACTTTCTGCGGGAGATGCATCGCTGGATGTAGTCCGTGCATTAAGGATCTACGTGGATCATACCAGTGCCATCAGACAGATTCTCTCTTCATTCTCTATGGATTTCACAAGAGAGGATGGCCTGCTAGTAAACAGACGCTGGCAAGATGGCTTTGAATGCCGATTTCAGAAGCATATTCTCAGGCTGATCTCTCTGTTCTGGCTAATGTCTCTGCTCACTCTACTCGTAAGGTAGGTAAGGGAAACACACGCCCCATAGTGTAGTCATTTGTGGTCTGCACAATCAGGTTTTTATATATAAAATATGCGTACCACATATATTAAAACAATGGGCATATTGTCAACAAATTGACTTTCCTTTTCTGGTACGCAGTTTAATGGGGATAAAAATATTAGTACCCCTTTCTGAAAATACTATACCATAGGCTCTGTTCCCTCCCCTCTCCCTCAGGCAGAGGCACTCGATAGGGAACGACGTCCTTCGTCCATCTGGAATGCGCTGGCGCACTCCGGCGCATGCGCAGTTTCAACCCGATCGCTGCGATAAACTGTAGCGACCGATCGGGTCGGAATGACCCCCAATATACAATACAGGGAAGCACATACCTTCATCAAAAATATGTGTTCCTAAGGCAATGTTTCTAGACAATATTTTCCATCAAACAGGCCTCACGCAATTGAAATGGTAAGCATTGTTGTTGCCCACCAGGAATAAACCAGCCTCCTTAATAAAGTGCGCTATTTATATTATTTATATTAATTATGTAAAAATGGGTATATATATTTTTTTGGATAGGCAACAATACTCACTTCAAAATATGTTTCAACATAAATGCATTTGCTGAAATTGTAATCAACCACAGTCTCTCTTTTCTCACAGAGGGAATTCAATGCAGGACCCGCTGGAAATCTCGATCCGCCGTGGCCATTAGGAGGTGGGCCACGCGCAATGGCGTGGACACTGGCAGTACAGGGACCCCACTAGACCACCAGGGCAAGGGCACAGGTCGGATTCGGCTATAATTCATTTTATTAAGGTCCGCAGCACCCGGTGGTGAAGTCCAGCAAGGGGATAAGGCTCTGACCTGTAGTCCCTCCCCCAGCCCCAGGGCGCCATTTAGAGTAAACGTTCCCACCCTGGAGCTGCATCTCTTAAGTACTCTACATGTCGTTTATATGTGTTAGTTAAGAACAAGTTCATATTTTAAGGTTATTTAGTACAAGTACCCTGTGATATTCATCCAGTTTTTACTGTGCATTAATATATCTGTTTGTGTACATAGTTTTACTCAGTACAGGTTGAGTCTCCCTTATCCAAAATGCTTGGGACCAGAGGTATTTTGGATATGGGATTTTTCCGTATTTTGGAATAATTGCATACTATAATGAGATATCATGGTGATGGGACCTAAATCTAAGCACAGAAGGCATTTATGTTACATATACACCTTATGCACACAGCCTGAAGGTCATTTTATCCAATATTTTATATAACTTTGTGCAGTAAACAAAGTGTGTCTACATTCACACAATTCATTTATGTTTCATATACACCTTATACACACAGCCTGAAGGTCATTTAATACAATATTTTTAATAACTTTGTGTATTAAACAAAGTTTGTGTACATTGAGTCAGCAGAAAACAAAGATTTCACTATCTCACTCTCACTCAAAAAAGTCTGTATTTCGGAATATTCCGTATTTCGGAATATTTGGATATGGGATACTCAACCTGTAATAGTATTGCTAGTCCAGTGCAATTTTATTGTTTGTCATAATTCCTGCATTGTACATGTGACTGTGTGTGTGCATATAGCTGCTGGGTGATCTCTACTCCGTGTATCCCACTCCTAATGCTATCCCTATATTCTGTAACCTTAGGAGGCTCTGTGCATCAGGGTTATTAGATAATATAGGAATTTCACAGGATATACGTATTTTGTATTTTTCTCTGTGTTTTTCAGTCACATTTTACCTCAGAAATCCTCTGTTTGTGCTGTCATAAACAGAGGATTTGTGTTAGGTATTATATCTGCTGATATTGTACTGTGTCGCCCGTGGTTTACCCTTTCATATCATGTCAGGTACAGGGGGCGATGGGTCTGGGGCTGATTCGCCGTGCGCGGTTATGATATCCCAGATGCATTTGAGGATAACATGACTGCGGAGGGTTCAGGTTTTGGAGGTTCTGTACACCCCAGTCAGTTTGTAACAACAGGGGCACATCAGCGCCCACCTTAGGCTACCTTTTCTAATTTTCTGACTACGCTGATAACTAGACTCGTGCCCCCTATGGGACCTCCTGTGCCTTATCAGCCTTATATGGTCCCTACAGTTAATCCGCCATGGACAGATGCTCTGTCCACTCAGTTACAGCACTTGAATAACTCTTTGGATAAACGTATTCCTGACCCACATCTGCCTAAGACGTAACCTAAGAAGTCCTCTAAGCGGGCTGTTACTTCCTTTCAATCCACGCATGTTCCGGATACCTCTTCCGATGAAGATGGCGTGTATACTGACCCCACAGACTCTGATCATGACGTTTCTGATGGAGAATCTGTTTCACAGGTGGATGTTCCTGATCTATTAGAGGCTATCAGGCTCATTCTTCAGATTGATGATGATCCTGCGCCTGCTACTACATCTAAGAACCGGACAGGTTCAAACGTCAGAAGATTACTAAATTGGTTTTACCTCATTCTGACCACTTGGTTGACATACGTCAGGAATCTTGGGAGAACTCAGAAAAAAAATTCCCCCCCGTACAAGAAGATGCTAGCCTGCTTATCCCCTTGCGGCAGAATTGAGTAAAAATTGGGAAACGCCACTGCCGGTGTATTCGCAAAGCGCTCGGCTGGTGGTCTCATCTGCCTTGCCTGTCACTACCGTCACTTCTCTCAAGGAGCCAATGGATAAGCGTGTGGAGGGCTGCTTAAAAGCTATCTATACCCTTGCAGGGGCTGTGCATAGGCCCACCATTGCGGCTACTTGGGCCACAGAAGTTATTTAGGCGTGGACTCAGGAAATAGAGGCTGAGTTTTCGGCCAATATTTCTGAACATGCCAGACAATGTCTCTCTTATATCGTCACGGCATCTCATTACATTAAAGAAGCAGCTTCAGATGCAGGTGTTCTGGCGGCCAAGGCTGCTACGACATCCATTTTGGCTCGTCGTATTCTCTGGTTGCGGTCCTGGTCGGTGGACTTGGACTCTGAGAAAACCATGGAGGTGCTCCCATTTAAAGGAAAAATACTCTTTGGTGAGGATCTCCTCAAGATTGTCGCTGACTTGGCATCTGCTGAGGCTGCATGTCTACCTAGTACTACTCCTTCAGCCCCGAGGGCTGAGTACTTCCTTTTGTTCCTTACGCCCTCCAGGTAAAGCAAAGGGTTAGGCATACCCCAAACAGTCTCGCACTCCAAAACCACCAAACTCAAACCTAAACGTGCCTAGGCTGCCTGTCAGCCGGCTTCCAAATCTGACAAGCCTGTGGCATGATGGGGTGGGCATCCCCCTGGGGGATCCCAGGGTGGGAGGCTGACTTCTACAGTTCACCCAGGTATGGTTGAAGACCACTTCAGACACTTGGGTGCGGGAAGTTGTCACTCACGGATACGCTATATAATTCAAGACACGTCCCCCTCCTTGCTGTTGCCTGATGGACATCCCTTCGGATCAGGTGAAGGCAACAACTCTCCGTTAAGTGGTACAATCCCTCCTGGACACCAGAGTGGTAGTACCGGTGCCTCTGGCTCAGAGTGGCAGGGGGTACTATTCAACGCTGTTCCTAGTCCCGAAACCAAATGGTTCCTCCCGGCCCATTCTCAACCTGAAATCTTTGAATAAGTTTGTCAGGGTCTCCAAGTTTCGTATGGAGACCCTTCGTTCTATTGTCCTGGCTTTGGAACCAGGGGACTATATTTTATCCCTGGATTTACAGGATGCTTACCTGCATATTCCTATTGCCATGTCACATCAGCAATACCTGCGGTTTGCTATTGGCAATCTCCATTACCAATTCCGGGCCTTACCGTTTGGTCTGACCACGGCTCCACGAATTTAAACAGGGACCCATGCCAGGAATCTATACTTGAAAGACCGGACCATCTCCTATTGGAATCCAGAACACTACCCACTTTGGAGGACTTTGCATCTAAGCTGAACCGATGAACTTTGTCTACTGCACTGCATGAGGAGCTCACCATTTACCATCTCGGAGCAACATACCCTCTAGCGGTAAAGTTATACCATTGGACAATTGCACACCTCCTATAAATCTGTTTATGCTGGACCTACCTATTATTAGGGAAAAATTTGGAACGGACTTCCTATATATAACTATTGCTTTCATTCCTGGCATTTTGGGTAACCCTTGCTTTATTCATTGTACTACGTGTACTTTTTAACATTTTATCATTGGTGCATGCATTTTACGGTGTATATACTTCTATACCCTAGCATATTCATTTTTAATATTACATTTTTAATTACTAGATATACCATTATTGTTATATGTAATAGTTTAGCGCAGCCTCCATTCTGCTTTTTGTTGACGATGGATGCCAGTCTGAGGGGTTGGGGCACGGTGTTGGAGCAACACTCTCTTCAGGGTCGGTGGACCAGGGAGGAGTCTCTCCTCCCAATAAACATTCTGGAATTGCGGGCAGTGTTCAATGCTCTGAAACTGGCCCGGCATCTGGTACTGAACAGGCCTGTTTCAAGTACAGTCAGACAACGCCACCACGGTGGCATACATAAATCATCAAGGCGGCCCTCAAATCCGCATGGCAATGTTGGAAGTGTCAAAGATTCTTCAATAAGTGGAACGTCATCTGCTAGCCATATCGGCAGTGTTCATTCCGGGAGTTCTCAACTGGGAAGCGGACTTCCTCAGTCGTCAGGACATACACGCCAGAGAGTGGAGCCTTCATGCAGAAGTATTTCAACTCCTAGTGGACAAGTGGGGCCTACCAGATGTAGACCTGATGGCGTCTCGACACAATCACAAGGTTCTAGTCTTTGGAGCAAGAACAAGGGATCCTCAATCGGCGTTCATGGACGCACTGGCAATTCCATGGAACTTTCGGCTGCCATATGTGTTCCCTCCGGTGTCACTCCTGCCCACAGTAGTGAGGATGTTTAAGCAAGAAGGAGGAATCCTTCTAATAGCTCCAGCATGGCCCAGACGGAATTGGTTCTCAGACTTACAGGGTCTCTCGCTAGAGCGTCCTCTTCTGCTTCCGCAATGACCATATCTCGTTCAGGGCCCTTGCGTTTACCAGGATTTGGCCCGACTGGCTTGGACGGCGTGGCTCTTGTAGCTTTCGTACTGAGGGCCAAAAAAAATTCTAAGGCAGTCATTCAAACTATGTTGAAGGCCCGTAAGCTGGCTTCTTCTCGGATTTACCATAGGGTCTGAATTCTTACTTTGCTTGGTGCGCATCTAACAATCATGACATTTACAAGTTTAGTACGGCCAAACTTTTGGCCTTCCTACAACAGGGCCTGGACTTGGGCCTTCGGCTGGCCTCCCACAGGATATACGTATTTTGTATTTTTCTCTGTGTTTTTCAGTCACATTTTACCTCAGAAATCCTCTGTTTGTGCTGTGATAAACAGAGGATTTGTGTTAGGTATTATATCTGCTGATATTGTACTGTGTCGCCCGTGGTTTACCCTTTCATATCATGTCAGGTACAGGGGGCGATGGGTCTGGGGCTGATTCGCCGTGCGCGGTTATGATATCCCAGATGCATTTGAGGATAACATGACTGCGGAGGGTTCAGGTTTTGGAGGTTCTGTACACCCCAGTCAGTTTGTAACAACAGGTGCACATCAGCGCCCACCTTAGGCTACCTTTTCTAATTTTCTGACTACGCTGATAACTAGACTCGTGCCCCCTATGGGACCTCCTGTGCCTTATCAGCCTTATATGGTCCCTACAGTTAATCCGCCATGGACAGATGCTCTGTCCACTCAGTTACAGCACTTGAATAACTCTTTGGATAAACGTATTCCTGACCCACATCTGCCTAAGACGTAACCTAAGAAGTCCTCTAAGCGGGCTGTTACTTCCTTTCAATCCACGCATGTTCCGGATACCTCTTCCGATGAAGATGGCGTGTATACTGACCCCACAGACTCTGATCATGACGTTTCTGATGGAGAATCTGTTTCACAGGTGGATGTTCCTGATCTATTAGAGGCTATCAGGCTCATTCTTCAGATTGATGATGATCCTGCGCCTGCTACTACATCTAAGAACCGGACAGGTTCAAACGTCAGAAGATTACTAAATTGGTTTTACCTCATTCTGACCACTTGGTTGACATACGTCAGGAATCTTGGGAGAACTCAGAAAAAAAAATCCCCCCCGTACAAGAAGATGCTAGCCTGCTTATCCCCTTGCGGCAGAATTGAGTAAAAATTGGGAAACGCCACTGCCGGTGTATTCGCAAAGCGCTCGGCTGGTGGTCTCATCTGCCTTGCCTGTCACTACCGTCACTTCTCTCAAGGAGCCAATGGATAAGCGTGTGGAGGGCTGCTTAAAAGCTATCTATACCCTTGCAGGGGCTGTGCATAGGCCCACCATTGCGGCTACTTGGGCCACAGAAGTTATTTAGGCGTGGACTCAGGAAATAGAGGCTGAGTTTTCGGCCAATATTTCTGAACATGCCAGACAATGTCTCTCTTATATCGTCACGGCATCTCATTACATTAAAGAAGCAGCTTCAGATGCAGGTGTTCTGGCGGCCAAGGCTGCTACGACATCCATTTTGGCTCGTCGTATTCTCTGGTTGCGGTCCTGGTCGGTGGACTTGGACTCTGAGAAAACCATGGAGGTGCTCCCATTTAAAGGAAAAATACTCTTTGGTGAGGATCTCCTCAAGATTGTCGCTGACTTGGCATCTGCTAAGACTGCATGTCTACCTAGTACTACTCCTTCAGCCCCGAGGGCTGAGTACTTCCTTTTGTTCCTTACGCCCTCCAGGTAAAGCAAAGGGTTAGGCATACCCCAAACAGTCTCGCACTCCAAAACCACCAAACTCAAACCTAAACGTGCCTAGGCTGCCTGTCAGCCGGCTTCCAAATCTGACAAGCCTGTGGCATGATGGGGTGGGCATCCCCCTGGGGGATCCCAGGGTGGGAGGCTGACTTCTACAGTTCACCCAGGTATGGTTGAAGACCACTTCAGACACTTGGGTGTGGGAAGTTGTCACTCACGGATACGCTATATAATTCAAGACACGTCCCCCTCCTTGCTGTTGCCTGATGGACATCCCTTCGGATCAGGTGAAGGCAACAACTCTCCGTTAAGTGGTACAATCCCTCCTGGACACCAGAGTGGTAGTACCGGTGCCTCTGGCTCAGAGTGGCAGGGGGTACTATTCAACGCTGTTCCTAGTCCCGAAACCAAATGGTTCCTCCCGGCCCATTCTCAACCTGAAATCTTTGAATAAGTTTGTCAGGGTCTCCAAGTTTCGTATGGAGACCCTTCGTTCTATTGTCCTGGCTTTGGAACCAGGGGACTATATTTTATCCCTGGATTTACAGGATGCTTACCTGCATATTCCTATTGCCATGTCACATCAGCAATACCTGCGGTTTGCTATTGGCAATCTCCATTACCAATTCCGGGCCTTACCGTTTGGTCTGACCACGGCTCCACGAATTTAAACAGGGACCCATGCCAGGAATCTATACTTGAAAGACCGGACCATCTCCTATTGGAATCCAGAACACTACCCACTTTGGAGGACTTTGCATCTAAGCTGAACCGATGAACTTTGTCTACTGCACTGCATGAGGAGCTCACCATTTACCATCTCAGAGCAACATACCCTCTAGCGGTAAAGTTATACCATTGGACAATTGCACACCTCCTATAAATCTGTTTATGCTGGACCTACCTATTATTAGGGAAAAATTTGGAACGGACTTCCTATATATAACTATTGCTTTCATTCCTGGCATTTTGGGTAACCCTTGCTTTATTCATTGTACTACGTGTACTTTTTAACATTTTATCATTGGTGCATGCATTTTACGGTGTATATACTTCTATACCCTAGCATATTCATTTTTAATATTACATTTTTAATTACTAGATATACCATTATTGTTATATGTAATAGTTTAGCGCAGCCTCCATTCTGCTTTTTGTTGACGATGGATGCCAGTCTGAGGGGTTGGGGCACGGTGTTGGAGCAACACTCTCTTCAGGGTCGGTGGACCAGGGAGGAGTCTCTCCTCCCAATAAACATTCTGGAATTGCGGGCAGTGTTCAATGCTCTGAAACTGGCCCGGCATCTGGTACTGAACAGGCCTGTTTCAAGTACAGTCAGACAACGCCACCACGGTGGCATACATAAATCATCAAGGCGGCCCTCAAATCCGCATGGCAATGTTGGAAGTGTCAAAGATTCTTCAATAAGTGGAACGTCATCTGCTAGCCATATCGGCAGTGTTCATTCCGGGAGTTCTCAACTGGGAAGCGGACTTCCTCAGTCGTCAGGACATACACGCCAGAGAGTGGAGCCTTCATGCAGAAGTATTTCAACTCCTAGTGGACAAGTGGGGCCTACCAGATGTAGACCTGATGGCGTCTCGACACAATCACAAGGTTCTAGTCTTTGGAGCAAGAACAAGGGATCCTCAATCGGCGTTCATGGACGCACTGGCAATTCCATGGAACTTTCGGCTGCCATATGTGTTCCCTCCGGTGTCACTCCTGCCCAGAGTAGTGAGGATGTTTAAGCAAGAAGGAGGAATCCTTCTAATAGCTCCAGCATGGCCCAGACGGAATTGGTTCTCAGACTTACAGGGTCTCTCGCTAGAGCGTCCTCTTCTGCTTCCGCAATGACCATATCTCGTTCAGGGCCCTTGCGTTTACCAGGATTTGGCCCGACTGGCTTGGACGGCGTGGCTCTTGTAGCTTTCGTACTGAGGGCCAAAAAAAATTCTAAGGCAGTCATTCAAACTATGTTGAAGGCCCGTAAGCTGGCTTCTTCTCGGATTTACCATAGGGTCTGAATTCTTACTTTGCTTGGTGCGCATCTAACAATCATGACATTTACAAGTTTAGTACGGCCAAACTTTTGGCCTTCCTACAACAGGGCCTGGACTTGGGCCTTCGGCTGGCCTCCCTCAAGGTTCATATGTCTGCCTTGTCGGTATGGTTTCAGAAAAAAAATTGCGATGCCTGATGTTCATACCTTCACTCAGGGTGTTTCACAGATTCAACCTCCCTATGTCCCACCTGTGGCTCCTTGGGATTTGTTGGTGGGATTTGTTGGTGGTTCTGGAGGCTTTGCAAGAGTCTGTTTGAACCTCTTGAATCTTCGGACCTTAAGTGGCTTTCCCTCAAGGTCTTGTTTCTGCTGGCTATTGTCTCTGCTAGACGGGTATCAGATTTGGGTGCCTTGTCTTGTAGGTCCCCCCTATCTGATTTTTCACCGTGACCAGGCGGTTCTTCGAATGCGCCCTGGTTATCTATCTAAGATGGTGTCTTCTTTCCACCTTAACCAGGAGATTTTTGTTCCGGCCTTTGTTTCTCTGGATTTATCCTCCAAAGAGCAGTCTTTGGATGTGGTATAGGCTCTCCGTACTATGTGAAGAGGACAGCCTCCGTTAGGAAGTCTGATTCTCTCTTTGTACTGTTTGGTTTTCACAAACTTGGCTGGCCTGCTAACAAGCAGACCTTGGCCAGATGGATTAGAATGGTGATTGCACATGCTTATGTACAGGCTAGCCTTCCAGCTCCTGCTACTATCAAAGCCCATTCTACTCGGTCTGTTGGACCTTCTTGGGCGGCCCGCCATGGTGTGACCCTTAAACAATTGTTCAAGGCGGCTACGTCCTCAGTGAACACAGTCATAAGTTTCTATGCCTTCGATACTTCCGCCTCCCAGGATGCTTCCTTTGGATGATGGGTTCTTGTGCCCGCTACAGTGCGCCCCTCCCATAAGGAACTGCTTTAGGACATCCCCGATGTTATTCCCTGTGGAATACCAGTGTACCCCGCTGCAGAAAAGGAGATTTATGGTAAGAACTTACCCTTGTTAAATATCTTTCTGCGAGGTACACTGTGTTCCACAGGGCGCCCACCCTGACGCACTTAGCTTCTTTGGGTTGGTATGGCATTAGCTGCTGATACCTTCTCCTGTCGTTAGAATGTGGTTTACGTGGCCACTAACGGCTGTCGTCTCTTTTACCTGCTACTGCATTAGACTGGTTAATTAAACTGAGCTCCTGTGCACGGAGGCGGAGTTATAGAGGAGGCGGCGCTGAGCATCTTGAGAACAGTCAAAGCTTTTAGCCTGTTGGTGCCTCGGATCAAGATCCTACTCTACACCCCGATGTTATTCCCTGTGGAATCCAGTGTACCTCGCAGAAAGAAAACAAATATACTATATGTACTAATAACAGAGCTAGTAATTTAACACTTGCAGACAGGTGTAAACATAAACAATCGGCATTTTATTGCAGTGCATCAAGGTTAAAAAGTGTTACTCCAACATGTATAAGATTTTGGTGAAATTTAAGGTAGAACTAAAAAATCTGCTTGAAGAAGTGGAATCCGCAGGCATGATCTCCAAGGAGGAACATCGGTTTTTGTTTCCTGTATTTCCTGTCACTCCCATTTACTATCATCTTCCAAAAATCCATTAATCTCCTAAATCTCCTCCAGGTCGCCTCATCATATCCGGTATTCAATCACTTATATCTAATCTATCCTTTTATTTAGACCATTTTCTTCAACCACAAGTGTCTCGGTTAAGATCGTACATCCGAGACACCACTCATTTTTTACAATAAGTTAATAATATAATCTGGAAACCTACTTATTAATTTTTAACTCTTGACGTTCAAAGTCTGTATGCTAATATACCTCATTCGATGGGGTTACAAGTTATCAATAATAAACTTAGAGCTGATGGCGACCTGACCGAGATACATATGCAGTTTCTGATGGATTCTATTTCTTTCATTTTGAAACATAATTATTTTCTTTTTTCCAAAACATACTATCTTCAAACGATGGGGACGGCCATGGGGACCAGGTTTGTGCCGAGCTATGCAAACCTCTACATGGGCCAGGTCAAAGACCAGCTGATGTGGGGGGGGGGGGGGGGGGGGGGCATTTGGCGCGAACCTGGTCCTCGATGGCCGTTTCATCGATGACCTTTTCTTCATTTGGGATGGGGATTATAATTCAGATGCACAGTTTGTAACCTACTTAAACACTAATTTATTTAATTTACAGTTTACTTTTAATTTTCACCCATCCACTATAAATTATTTAGATATCACCTTGGAGATCGTGAATGGGGAATTACAGACCTCTAATTATGTCAAAGAAGTAGGGAAGAATGCCTACTTAAATTATACTAGTGCTCATTATGCCCCTTGGAAAAGAAATATTTCAAGGGGACAGTTACAGCGATTAAGACGAAATTGTTCTGATTATACAGTGTTTTTGAAACAGGCATCAGAGATGATAGTCTTTTAAAATGCGTAATTATCCTGATGATTTGTTAGAGAATGCATTGAGAGATGTAGGAAAGATGAATAGGGAAGAACTGTTGATAAAGTAACAAGTAAGGAATCTAGGGATAAGGATCCGAAATATATCCTTTTCATCTCTAAAGTTAATAAATCAAAAGAGATTAAGAAAATAATTCAATATAATTATCTAATATTAAAACAGGACCCAATTGTGCGAGATATCATCCCTAATAATCCTAAAGTGGTCTTTAAGAAGAATAGGTCTCTGAAAGACACCCTAGCTCCAAGTTTTTTGAAAGAGGATCCACAAATAATAACAACCAGCAAAGAGATGTGGTTACCATCAAGACCACATGGCTTTTACAGATGTAATAGATCAAGATGTACAACATGTAGCCATGTAATGAATTGAACAAGGAATGTGAAATGTTTACTTGATGGGACAATTTATACACTGAAGGACTTTATGAACTGTGAAACAAGCTGGGTGATCTATCTATTGCTGTGTCAGTGTAATCTATGTTACATAGGGAGAACTACACGCAACATTAAATTAAGATTTCTAGAACATTGAAGAAATATCATAAATAAAAATATTGGCCACAGTGTTTCAAGGCATTTTTTTGAATGTCATCAGAGCAATCCTGGTTCGCTAAAATTAACGTGCTTAGAACACATAAAAGAAACACAAAGGGGAGGGGATAGGTTTAATAGATGCAAACACAAGAGATCCACTCCATCCATATGGATTAAATGAAGGAATGGAATTAAATGTGGTAATTTAATGGTCGGGGATATTGAGGACTGACCATTTATATATTTTAATATTCATATATATTATTATGGTAAATCTTGATCTCTTGAATATCTCCCACCATCTGGAAAAAGTCATTATATTATGTGATTGTATTAAGTGAATATGTTACTTTGATAACGGAAACGACATTTTAGTGGCGAGGCAAAATATAATTCCTCGCCTGTGACAATATATGCCCAATAGTAAGGTTTATTTATATTGCTGAATAGCTGAGTGAATTACTATCTTATATGATCGCTGGAAATGTACTTGATATAAGATTTAAATTGGGTTTAGATAGGTCACGTGACACATTGATTGGAGTTTTTTTATAAGTAACTATGACAACAGAAATAGCATCAGAGGTATGAGGTATAAATACAATCCCTGCATATGATGCTTTACGTCCAATGGGAATGTTTGTTTATATTGCTATTGGTCAAATGAAATACCAATTTGTGGACACCAGACTGCTGGTCACATGATCATAAATCATAGATTAGGTTAAAACAGGTTATTTAACTGTATCGATTATAGCTTATAGGAGTAGCTTCATTTGGTGATGCATGTCATGTGATGGATGACTTATGTGTCACATGACCGCACCGTTTCTGGACACTAGAGTGGGGACTGTAATAGATAAAAAGTAGAGACAAAAGAGTCCATTGAGTAGTGATAGATTCACTCCTCTAGTAATCTATTATGAGTAAATATATTCTTAAAATGAAAAATTAAATGTGTTTAAATATGACTATCATGTAGATTTCTCTAACGTCCTAGTGGATGCTGGGAACTCCGTAAGGACCATGGGGAATAGCGGGCTCCGAAGGAGGCTGGGCACTCTAGAAAGATCTTAGACTACCTGGTGTGTACTGGCTCCTCCCACTATGACCCTCCTCCAAGCCTCAGTTAGATTTCGTGCCCGGCCGAGGTTGGATGCACACTAGGGGCTCTCCTGAGCTCTTAGAAAGTTATAGTCTTAGAATTTGTTATTTTCAGTGAGACCTGCTGGCAACAGGCTCACTGCAGCGAGGGACTAAGGGGAGAAGAAGCGAACTCGCCTGCTTGCAGCCGGATTGGGCTTCTTAGGCTACTGGACACCATTAGCTCCAGAGGGATCGACCGCAGGCCCAGCCTTGATGTTCGGTCCCGGAGCCGCGCCGCCGTCCCCCTTACAGAGCCAGAAGCAAGAAGATGGTCCGGAAAATCGGCGGCATGAAGACTCTGTCTTCACCAAGGTAGCGCACAGCACTGCAGCTGTGCGCCATTGCTCCTCTCACACACTTCACACTCCGGTCACTGAGGGTGCAGGGCGCTGGGGGGGGCGCCCTGAGGCAGCAATAAAAACACCTTGGCTGGCTAAAATACCTCAATATATGGCCCCAGGGGCTATATATGAGGTAAATACCCCTGCCAGAATTCCATAAAAAACGGGAGAATAGGCCGCGAAAAAGGGGCGGAGCCTATCTCCTCAGCACACTGGCGCCATTTTTCCCTCACAGCTCGGCTGGAGGGAAGCTCCCTGGCTCTTCCCTGCAATTCTACAGTACAGTAAGAGGGAAAAGAGAGGGGGGGCATTAAAATTGGCACTGTATACAGTATATTATATAAAAGCTATTAGGGACATAACTCAGTTAGTCCCTGTATATATATAGCGCTCTGGTGTGTGCTGGCATACTCTTACTCTGTCCCCCCAAAGGGCTTTTGTGGGTCCTGTCCTCGTTTAGAGCATTCCCTGTGTGTCTGCGGTGTGTCGGTACGGCTGTGTCGACATGTTGAATGAGGAGGCTTATATGGTGACAGAACAGAGGCCGATATATGTGATGTCGCCCCCTGTGGGGCCGACACCAGAGTGGATGGATAGGTGAAAGGTATTAACCGACAGTGTCAACTCCTTACATAAAAGGGTGGATGACGTAACAGCTGTGGGACAGCCGGCTTCGCAGCCCGCGCCTGCCCAGGCGTCTCAAAGGCCATCAGGGGCTCAAAAACGCCCGCTCTCTCAGATGGCAGACACAGATGTCGACACGGAGTCTGACTCCAGTGTCGACAAGGTGGAGACATATACACAATCCACTAGGAACATCCGTGACGTGATCCCGGCAATAAAAAATGTGTTATACATTTCTGACTTTAACCCAAGCACCTCTAAAAATGGGTTTTAGGTTTGGGGAGAAAAAACAGGCAGTGTTTTGTTCCCCCATCAGATGAATAAATGAAGTGTGTGAAAGCGTGGGTTCCCCCGTTAAGAAACTGGTAATTTATAAAAAGTTACTGATGGCGTACCCTTTCCCGCCAGGTGGATAAGTTACGCTGGGAGATATCCCCTAGGGTGGATAAGGCGCTCACACGTTTGTCAAAAAAGGTGGCACTGCCGTCTTAGGATACGGCCACTTTAATAGGTACCTGTTGATAAAAAACAGGAGGCTATCCTGAAGTCTGTATTTACACACTCAGGTACTAGACTGAGACCTGCAGATAGTGCTGCTGCAGCGTGGTCGGTGACCCTGTCAAACAGGGATACTAGTTGGCAAACATAAAAACATATTAAAGACGTCGTCTTATATATGGGGGATGCACAGAGGGATATTTTGCCGACTGGCATCCAAAATAAATGTAATGTCCATTCTGTCAGGAGGGTATTAGAGACCTGTCACTGGACAGGTGATGCTGACTTAAAAAGCGCATAGAGAGCCTTATAAGGGTGAGGAATTATTTGGGGATGGTCTCTGGGACCTCATATCCACAGCAACTGCTGGGAAGAAATAATTTTACCTCAGGTTTCCTCACAGACAAAGGTACAGTCCTTTCGGCTTCAGAAAAGCAAGCGGGTCAAATGGCGCTTCCTTTCTGTACAGAGACAAGGGTAGAGGGAAAAAAGCTGCACCAGTCAGCCTGTTCCCAGAATCAAGATTCTTCCCCCGCCTCCTGTGAGGCCACACCATGACGCGGGTGCTCCACAGGTGTAGCCAGGTACGGTGGGGGGCCGTCTCAAAAATTTCAGCAATTAGTGGGCTCGCTCACAGGTGGATCCCTGTTTCTTTCAAGTAGTATTTCAGGGGTACAAGCTGGAATTCGAGATGTCTCCCCCCAGCCGTTTCCTAAAATATGCCTTGCTGACAACTCCCTCAGGCAGGGAGGCTGTGCTAGAGGCAATTAATAAGCGGTATTCCCAGCAGGTAATACTCAAGGTGCCCCTACTTCAACAAGGACGGGGTTACTATTCCACACGGGTTGGGGTACCGAAACCGCATGGTTCGGTGTGACCCATTTTATATTTAAAATCCTTGAACACAAAAATTCAAGTTCAAGATGGAATCGCTCAGGGCGGTTATTCCAAGCCTGGACGAGGGGGATTACATGGTATCCTGGGACATCAAGGATGCTTACCTGCATGTCCCCATTTACCATCCTCGCCAGGAGTACCTCAGATTTGTGGTACAGGATTACCATTACCAAGTCCAGACACTGCCGTTTGGACTGTACATGGCACCGAGGGTGTTTTATCAAGGTAATGGCCGAAATGTTGATACTCCTTCAAAAAAAGGGAGTTGTAATTATCCCGTACTTGGACAATCTCGTTATAAGGGCGAGGTCCAAGGAGCAGTTGTTAGTCGGGGTAGCACTATTTTGGAAAGTGCTACAACAGCATGGTTGGATTCTAAACAGTCCAAAGTCACAGCTGGTTCCTATGACACGTCTACTGTTCCTGGGGATGGTTCTGGACATAAACCAGAAATAGTGTTTCTCCCGGAGGAGAAAGCCAAGGAGTTGTCATCTCTAGTCAGAGACCTCCCGAAGCCAAAATAGGTAGCGGTGCATCATTGCACGCGAGTCCTGGGAAAAATGGTAGCTTCCTACGAAGCAATCCCATTAGGCAGGTTCCATACAAGAACTTTTCAGAGGGACCTGTTGGACAAGTGGTCCGGATCGCATCTTCCGATGCATAGGCTGATAACCCTGTCTCCAAGGACCAGGGTATCTCTACTGTGGTGGCTGCAGAGTGCCCATCTTCAAGAGGGCCGCAGGTTCGGCATACAGGACTAGGTCCTAGTGACCATGGATTCCAGCCTTTGAGGCTGGGAGGCAGTCACACAGGGAAGAAATTTCCAGGGACTTTGGTCAAGTCAGGTTATTTCCCTACACATAAATATTCTGGACCTGAGGGCCATTTACAATGCCCTGAGGCCGGCAAGGCCTCTGCTTCAAAACCAGCCGGTACTGATCCAATCAGACAACATCACGGCAGTCGCCCATGTAAACCAACAGGGCGGCACAAGAAGCAGGATGGCGATGGCAGAAGCCACAAGGATTCTCCGATAGGCGGAAAATCATGTGTTAGCACTGTCAGCAGTGTTCATTCCCGGAGTGGACAACTGGGAAGCATATCTTCTCAACAGACACGACCTCCACCCGGGAGAATGGGGACTTCCTCCAGAAGTCATCCAATAGGATTGTACACCATTGGGAAAGGCCACAGGTGGACATGATGGCGTCCCGCCTCAACAAAAAGCTATAAAAGATATTGCACCGGGTCAAGGGACCCTCAGGCGATAGCTATGGACGCTCTGGTAACACCGTGGGTGTACCAGTCGGTTTATGTGTTCTCCCCTCTGCCTCTCATACCAAAGGTACTGAGAATAATAAGAAGGCGAGGAGTAAGAACGATACTCGTGGATGGCCAAGAAGAGCTTGGTACCCAGAACTTCAAGAATTTATATCAGAGGACCCATGGCCTCTGCCACTCAGACAGGACCTGCGGCAGCAGGGGCCCTGTCTGTTCCAAGACTTACCGCGGCTGCGTTTGTCGGCATGGCGGTTGAACGCCGGATCCTGAAGGAAAAGGGCATTCCGGAGGAAGTCATTCCTACGCTTACTAAAGCCAGGAAAGAGGTTACAGCAACTCATTATCACCGCATATGGCGAAAATATGTTGCATGGTGTGAGGCCGAAAGGGCCCCAACAGAGGAATTTCAACTAGGTCGATTTCTGCATTTCCTGCAAGCAGGAGTGACTATGGGCCTTAAATTGGGTTCCATTAAGGTACAGATCTCGGCTCTGTCGATTTTCTTTCAAAAAGAACTAGCTTCAGTACCTGAAGTTCAGACATTTATAAAAGGAGTGCTGCAGAGTCAGCCCCCGTTTGTGCCTCCTGTGGCACCTTGGGATCTCAACGTGGTGTTGAGTTTCTTAAAATCACATTGGTTTGAACCACTAAAAACCGTGGATCTGAAATATCTCACGTGGAAGGTGGTTATGTTATTGGCCTTGGCTTCTGCCAGGCGAGTATCAAAGTTGGCGGCTTTGTCTTGTAAAAGCCCTTATTTGATTTCCCATATGGATAGGGCAGAATTGAGGACTCGTCCCCAGTTTCTCCCAAAGGTGGTGTCAGCGTTTCACCTGAACCAGCCTATTGTGGTGCCTAGGCTACTAGGGACTTGGAGGACTCCAAGTTGCTAGACGTTGTCAGGGCACTGAAAATATATGTTTCCAGAACGGCTGGAGTCAGAAAATCTGACTCGCTGTTTATCCTATATGCACCTAACAAGCTGGGTGCTCCTGCTTCTAAGCAGACTATTGCTCGTTGGATTTGTAGTACAATTCAGCTTGCACATACTGTGGCAGGCCTGCCACAGCCAAAATCTGTCAATGCCCATTCCACAAGGAAGGTGGGCTCATCTTGGGCGGCTGCCCGAGAGGTCTCGGCTTTACAACTTTGCCGAGCAGCTACTTGGTCAGGGGCAAACACGTTTGCAAAATTCTACAAATTTGATACCCTGGCTGAGGAGGACCTGGAGTTCTCTCATTCAGTGCTGCAGAGTCATCCGCACTCTCCCGCCCGTTTGGGAGCTTTGGTATAATCCCCATGGTCCTTACGGAGTTCCCAGCATCCACTAGGACGTTAGAGAAAATAAGAATTTACTCACCGGTAATTCTATTTCTCGTAGTCCGTAGTGGATGCTGGGCGCCCATCCCAAGTGCGGTTTATCTGCAATACTTGTACATAGTTATTGTTAACTAAATCGGGTTATTGTTGAGCCATCTGTTGAGAGGCTCTATTGTTTCATACTGTTAACTGTGTTTCATATCACGAGTTGTACGGTGTGATTGGTGTGGCTGGTATGAGTCTTACCCGGGATTCAAAATCCTTCCTTATTGTGTACGCTCGTCCGGGCACAGTACCTAACTGAGGCTTGGAGGAGGGTCATAGTGGGAGGAGCCAGTGCACACCAGGTAGTCTAAGATCTTTCTAGAGTGCCCAGCCTCCTTCGGAGCCCGCTATTCCCCATGGTCCTTACGGAGTGCCCAGCATCCACTACGGACTACGAGAAATAGAATTACCGGTGAGTAAATTCTTATTTTTTAGGTATGTACCTGTAGAAAATCATTGTTGCAAAATATGTGAATGTATTCATTATAAACTAATATGAGTTATTATGGTAATGGAAACAATATTTAGATTGCGAGGTAAAATGTAGTTCCTCGTTTATGGTATTATATGCCTAATAGGAATGTTTTTTTATATTACTAATAGCTGAGTGAAATATTATTCTATGGCCGTTTGAAATGTATTTAATATGAACTATAGGATGGGTTAAGACCAGGCTTGGACTGGCCCACAGGGGTACAGGGGAAACCACCGGTGGGCCCCACTGCTGGGGGACCACCTCCTGCTCTAAGGATCAGATTCCAGACTGTGCACTTGAATTATACATTATACATATGTTACCTTATACTGTACTATGGTGTATTTTCTACAGTGCATTGCTGTTATTAATCTGGTACATTATCATGCATGCAGCAGCTGAATTTACTGTACATATTTATGAAGGGGCCCAAAAGTTGCACTCTCTAATGGTTAGTCAAACCAATGAGGTGGCATGCCACACCCCGTCTGCAGACTGGCCACACCCCAAACATGGGCCCCTACCACAGCATTTCCCCGGTGGGTCCTACATGCCCCAGTCCGACACTAGTTAAGACAGATCATGTGACTGCATTGACTGTATGGGTAACTATGACAACGGAAATAACATCCGGGTTTGAGGTAAAAAGACAATCTCTGTATGCGACGTATTACGTCCAATAAGAACGTTTGTTTATATTGCTATTAGCTGAGTGAATTATTAGCTTCAAGTCATGTGACTGCTGGTCACATGATCACAAGTTACAGATTAAGCTATGATAGGTCATGTGACCGTATTGATTGCACCCATTAGAATCAGTTTCATTGGCCAATGCGTGCCACGTGACGGATGACATTCGTGTCATGTGACCACACCTATTTCGGACACTAGAGTGAGGATGGTAACTGACAGGAAGTAGAGACAAAGGAGCCTGCTAAGTACAAGCATATTCATCTCTCTAGCAACTTATTAAGAGTAAATATATCCCTAAAACAGAAAATGAAATGTGTTTAAAATACGATTGTGAACGCTCGTTTTTAAATTATATAGATATGATTAACAATAGGTTTGCCTCCTATGCCTAATAATGGTTTATAAAATAGATTTTTAATTCATTTATGTGGAATAACTATTGTGATTGCAGACAGGTGTTGTGAGGTTATTCAATTGTGTGCCCTATATAAGGGGTGACTGGTGCAGAGAGTATCCACCTTTGATAAAGCTGTCCTTGGAGACAGCAAGACACGTAAGGACTCACCTGTTGTCCTGTGGACACTATTACAACACCCAGAGATTTGGACGGTGGACCTCAAAAGCCTAGGACTCTTTCACTTCCATCCTATTGCTATACGGAGGACTTACCCATTTCCCAAAACTGGTGCGCTGGAGCCCGTGCTTTGTTCGACCATCACCAGGGAAGTTCTAGTTACCAGGATTGGTAAATATTTGTGGAAAGACAGTCTTTTGTATGATATTGGCTTATGAACATTGAGGCCCACTTACCACTGGACATTGATTCAACTAAGTATTGTGTCCCTTATCAGGTTCCAAATTTGGATACACCAAAGCATTGATGCTGTTTTTAAACGTTTTTTAATTAATTTCACCTAAATCTTATACATGTTGAAGTAACACTTTTTAACCTTGATGCACTGCAATAAATTGCTGATTGTTTATGTTTACACCTGTCTGCAAGTGTTAAATTATTAGCGCTGTTGTTAGTACATATAGTATATTTGTTTTGTTTAGTTTGGATTGACTATCCAATTTGTTACAGCTGCTTGGGTGAAACAGCTCTATCGAGCGCGAGGTACACCCACTCTCTTGAGTGAGGGAAATTTTACCTCGCAGAAAGAGATTTAACAAGGGTAAGTTCTTACCATAAATCTCCTTTTCTGCACCTTCCAGTTATGATCGGCGGCTTCCTCAGTCAGTGTACATTCTGTATTAACTTCAGTTTTTTAAACCCGGCTCCCGCATACCGCGCATGCACCTTGGCTTTGCTGTTCAAGCCTCTCTTTCACGCACGGCTGCGGCCATCTCGATTTCATATAGTGGAGTCCATGGCGCATGTGCGGCATTCATCTTTTGCATTCCAAGTGCTGGTTTGCATTCCACTGGACTTCCTGGATTAATTTTTTTGTATTTTTATATATTTCAAGCCACTCTGTTTCTTATTCATATCTCGATACATGGATATGTCAATATGTAACCTTTTAGTAAAGTTTTCTATACATATCAAAGAACAAGTACTATCATTAAAAAAAAAAAAAAAGAAAAAAAAAAAAAAAAAAATATATATATATATATATATATATATATATATATATATATATATAGATAGATAGATAGAGATATATAGATTGATGGGGGAAAGCTTATCGGCGCTTAACCGCGATACCAATTTATACTAGAATGTAGTCCAGGATGTTTATAAATAAACAAAAAAGTCTCCTTTTTCTAGACACTCCCTTAGTATTAATCGGGCGTCAGCTACACCTTAAAGAAAGAAGCATTGGTAAGGTGCTTCATGTACAGTGTAAACGAAAAAAAGGGATAAGGTGGTTTTAAGCGACCAGTGGTGTCTAATATTTATAGGAGACTCAAATTAAAAGAAAATATTTTTTAATAAATCTAATATGCACCAATAAAAACAAATAAAATAGTAGCTCTATTACAAAGAGCCAGAAATGTTACTAAAACTGTGTATAAGACATAAGTTAGTATAAAATTAGTAATACAAACTAAAATAAGACAAGAGGAAAAAACGTCCTAAAAGTAGAAAATTGGACATAAGATCAGCATAAAAAGTATAAAAATAAGGTTCTTAGCTTTTTGAGAGGGTATGTATCATAGCACCCAACGCGTTTCGTCCTATCTGGACTTCATCAAGGGGTGACAAACAACTGGGACAGCTCATCTATATATACCTGTATTAGTAAGGAAGTGATAGCTACATCACTTCCTGTCAATTAACAGGTGTCAGATTTCATATATTAATTAAACATTTAAAACATAGTGGAAATACTCCTATAGCTTAGTGTAACCATGCTGAGTGAAACCGCTTTGTAAATAACTTTTTTTGTGTGTTTAAAGTTCTAAAAAACACTGATATAGTTCAAAGTCCCGGACTTCCTGTCCGGATCGCGGGTGACGTCACGTCCGCCCCACTTCCGGTGTCCGGCATTCTTCATTGCGCATGCGCCGAGTGCGGGTTGTGGACGGTCCGTGTCCGGCATCCATTGCGCATGCGCCTGTTCTCCCATCTAACAACAGTGGCTGGGAACGTGTGTGCGTTAGCGGCGGCCATTTTCTTAGAGTGCATTCGCCCAGACATTTAGTTGTACAGTCTTGTGGTCGCGGCGGCCATTTTGGATATGATCGTTCATAATGGAAATGAGTGTATAGCCGAAAATAAAGAGAAACAAGTTTCAGAAGAAGAATTTATGCGAATATTTCATATTCATATTTAAGTATACTGGTATCTCTGGTCCCAAGTGTGGACATAATTAGAACATCCAGTATAATTACATGTCTGGCTGGTATTTGGCAAGAAGACATTAATAATTTCATAATACAGTCAGGTTTAATAGTGCTGGTATTTCTAGTCATATACTGATATAGTTATGTGGTGAGTATGAAAATAATCACTCTCAAGTTGAAGATGGTGTAGTAGCAGACACACTTCATACCCAGCAAAGTGCAGGAGGTAGCATGGTATAAAGTTTTTTAGAAACATTACAAGCATATTTACACCGAAGATCCCATAGTAGGGTAATAGAGGGTATATTAGTTATTGTAATAACCTCTTGGCACCTTGCTCAAGAAAATTACAGCACCCAATCTTCCATGATGGTTCCCCATCTATGTACTAGTTGGGCCCAACACTGCTTGGCTTCCAAGATCGAACGGAGTTGGGCATCTCCAGTGTGGTATGGCTGTAGTATTGGCGTGGTTTTTGGAGGTATCGTAATAACGGCGTGGTAGAAGTAGTGAATAAAGTGGAAATAGCAGAAAGTAAGGTAAAGACAAGTGGCCTAAATTGGAAAAATAAATGCAGTCGGCTTACGTTACAGAAAGGGGGCTATTTCATAGCCTTCATTGAAGCCATCTGGATGCATGGTGTTGAGTTCAAAGATCCAGAAATATATAGATATACAGTTGTGCTCATAAGTTTACATACCCTAGCAGAATTTGTGATTTTCTGGCCATTTGTCAGAGAATATGAATGATAACTCACAAACTTTTCTTTCACTCATGGTTAGTGGTTAGGTGAAGCCATTTACTGTCAAACAACTGTGTTTACTCTTTTTAAATCATAATGACAACAGAAACTACCCAAATGACCCTGATCAAAAGTTTACATACCCTGGAGATTTTGGCCTGATAACATGCACACAAGTTGACACAAACGGGGTTGAATGGCTACTAAAGGTAACGATCCTCACATGTGATCTGTTTGCTTGTAATCAGTGTGTGTGTGTGTGTGTGTGTGTGTGTGTGTGTGTGTGTGTGTGTGTGTATATAAAAGGTCAGTGAGTTTCTGGACTCCTGAAAGACCCTTACATCTTTCATCCAGTGCTGCACTGACGTGTCTGGATTCTGAGTCATGGGGAAAGCAAAAGAATTGTCAAAGGATCTGCGGGAAAAGGTAATTGAACTGTATAAAACAGGAAAGGGATATAAAAAGATATCCAAGCAATTGAGAATGCCAAACGGCCGTGTTCAAACTCTCATTAAGAAGTGGAAAATGAGGGATTCTGTGGAAACCAAATCACGGTCAGGTAGACCAACAAAAATTTCAGCCGCAACTGCCAGGAAAATTGTTAGGGATGCAAAGAAAAATCCACAAATAACTTCAGCTGAAATACCGGACTCTCTGAAAAAAAGTGGTGTGGTTGTTTCAAGATGCACAATAAGGAGGCATTTGAAGAAAAATGGGCTGCATGGTCGAGTCGCCAGAAGAAAGCCATTACTACGCAAATGCCACAAAGCATCCCGCTTACAATACTCCAAACAGCACAGAGACAAGCCTCAAAACTTCTGGAACAAAGTCATTTGGAGTGATGAGACCAAAATTTAACTTTTTGGCCACAACCATAAACGTTACATTTGGAGAGGAGTCAACAAGGCCTATGATGAAAGGTACACCATTCCTACTGTGAAACACGGAGGTGGATCGATGATGTTTTGGGGATGTGTGAGCTACAAAGGCACTGGAAACTTGGTCAAAATTGATGGCAAGATGAATGCATCATGTTATCAGAAAATACTGGAGGAAAATTTGCACTCATCAGCCCGGAAGCTGCGTATGGGACGTACTTGGACGTTCCAACATGACAATGATCAAAAAAATACAAGGCCAAGTCGACCTGTCATTGGCTACAGCAGAATAAAGTGAAGGTTCTAGAGTGGCCATCTCAGTCTCCTGACCTCAATATCATTGAGCCACTCTGGGGAGATCTCAAACATGCAGTTCATGCAAGACAGCCCAAGAATTTACAGGAACTGGAGGTTTTTTGCCAAGAAGAATGGACAGCTTTACCATCTGAGAAAATAAAGAGCCTTATCCACAACTACCACAAAAGACTTCAAGCTGTCATTGATGTTAAAGGGGGCAATACACGGTATTAAGAACTGGGGTATGTAAACTTTTGATCAAGGTCATTTGGGTAGTTTCTGTTGTCATTATGATTTAAAAAGAGTAAATACAGTTGTTTGACAATAAATGGCTTACACCCAACCACTAACCATGAGTGAAAGAACAGTTTGTGAGTTATCATTCATATTCTCTGACAAATGGCCAGAAAATCACAAATTCTGCTAGGGTATTTAAACTTATGAGCACAACTGTGTGTGTGTGTGTGTGTGTGTGTGTGTGTATATAGGCTAGAAGCAATGAAGCATTCAGCGGCACTCGAGGTGTTTTTCAGCAAACAATTGTATTGAAAAAATCACAGCATAGAGCCAACGTTTCGGGACTGGCACGTCCCTTTGTCAAGGTGAGTAACAACCAAATAAGCAGAAGTGACATACCTTTATACCAGACAACCGAAATCCCCAGGTGCGCTCGTGTAGTTGGATGTAGGTGTGCCAACCTGCCTAAGAGTGAGGTACTTGAAACTGGTTTGGGGCAAACGCACTCCACCTACATGAATGAGGGTGATGTCATTACTGATACTGCAACATTGCCAGCTTTTCTTGCTATCACCAGTCTCCCTCAGGCCCCGGGTGATCCGGATAACATGCCAATGTCTATGTGTAGGGACAAGGAAATTACTCCCTGTATTGTTGAGACAGCTCAGGTTGATTTGCAGGTACAGCAGGACCAAGATGAAATGCAAATGTTTATGTGTCAGTGGAGTACAGTGAACCCAGGTGTTGAGGAAAATGCTCAAATTGATCTGCAGGTACTGAGGGGCCCCAAAAACAGGCAAACGTCTATGTATAAAGGAGGGGCAATGATTCCTTGTATTGATGATAATACTGTGTTGAATACTGTATGTAATACCATGCCTGGGGTAGCAGTAATGACACGCAGTGCAGCAGCACAGAAAAGCTGTGATTTAACCCCTGCAAGTGGGGAGGGTGACTCAAAAGTCAGAGATCCCCCTCCGCCCCCCTCCCTCCCTGCGAAAGTTGCAAGCTCAGATACTGGCCTAGGGAAGGGAGTCAATGAGGATGATGTATTGTTTTGTATCTGTGTACAAGTAATTCTGATGATGCATGTATCAATGTAGGAAATAATGTGTCTGTCGGGGGTGCTGCCAGCATGTTAGGTTCCAGGGTTGTGTCAGAGAAGGGGGCTGTGTCAACAGCTGAGGAGAAGGGAGAAACGCACATTGCTGTCCCTCCCCCTGCACTACTCTTGCATACAGACACCCAGCAGGGATTCCCATACACTGAGGCTTCAGTGGAAAACTTACCTCTCCAGGCCGAACAGAAAGCTAGTCCCAATACAGCACAAGGGCGGGAAGAGATTGTTTGGGAAAATTGTCTTGGTGTATTTTCCCCGGTATGTGTTAATGAGGAAATTTCTCCCCATTGTGGTACCACTATACCCACCGAATTACAGACACCTGGGAATGATGTGGGCACACTGTATAAAGGTGTGCCTGGTGTGAGGTGTGGCCTAGCTATAGGTATCCAGCAGAGGGCAATGCAGAAGGGCTGCACATTAACCCTTGGAAAGGAATCAGAAAGTATTTCTGCTGATAAGAGACTGTCTCCTTTCCACTTAGCAATGAAAGTAGAAAACTTATCAGTGTCAGGAATGGCTGTGTCAGTAAAAAGTGTGAAATTATGTTTAAGCAGAATGAGAATCCCTATTTACAAGTGCCAGGGGTAAGATGAACGAAAGGTTTGGACAGGAGTTTGATGCAAGTCATGCCATGCAAACCCCCCTCTGCCCTGACAGAGAGCAGCCAGGGAGGGGTGGGCCACAGTCAGATGCTGCAGAACCTTTGAGGCGGAGGGCCTATCAACCTTTTCCTGAGGCTGAGCCAGGAAAGGAACATGTTACTCTCTCTCCAGGTGTAGATAACAGGGGAGTAGAAGTATACAGTGTTTATTCACAGAGGGTGTGTATGGAGGTTAGCGACCCCAGTCTTGTGGAGATGGGGCAGAGTGACAAAGGCTGTAGCTTTGACACAGTTATAACACATACAATAACTGCAGAGATAGCAACACAGGGAGCACAGTGGACGAAAGAGTGTGTTCCCATCACAAAATACATATTTGCCCACTATACCAAGGAAGGGCAACCAGCTGACCCTGACTTAGCATCTTTAAGGACGCAGATCAGTCAGACAAGCTGGGGAGATAAATCAGGAAGAATTTCTCTTACAAAGGGACATTTAGGTGATGACCCCAATGTCCTAGGTATACCCCAAATGATGTGCGGGGAAACCTGTCAAGAGCATCCTGGAGGAAAAGACGCCCCCACCTCAGGGCCCATGTGGGTGAGGGGCAGGCCACCATACCAGGAAAGGGCACAAGGTGAGATTATGTGGGAGAAGAACATAGTCACCTGTGCCACCATGAGCATTAATCATGAGAGTACTCCCGTTGGTAATATATTCACCCATGTAGAGTTGAAAGTACCAGGTGATCATGTGAACAAAATGTGTAAAAATGTGTGTGATGTCAGTCAGAGTAAACTTAATAGATTGTCTGAAGACAATGGGAAACTCCTGATATGGAGTCTCACCTTGCAGCAGTATACCTTTACCATCCAGCACAGAAAGGATTCTCAACACACTAATGCAGAGGGTTTATCATGGCAAGGTGAACAAGTGGTCAGTAGCGCAGCAATGAGTCGGTGACGTGGGTCACCGCCCCTTGTGCGCCATTTGCTGGGGGAGATGTCATGTTGAATACAGAAAGGAGGATCACAAATTATATGTGATCTAAGGTGTGGTGATTACCGGCAGGAATAATCACCAATAATGTTTTCAAGTGAATATATATATAATTTTGTATTTTTTCAGCCTAGATGTGACAACATGGCTGACAGGCAATATCCTGCATTTGACCTCCATAGGTCCAGGCTGGGGTAGATCTGCAGACCATAAAGTTTGAGATGACATGTGCAATGACCAGACCAGATGTTATAAATACTGATAAGAGGGAGATGGCCGGATCAATTACCTGATGGAAAGTAAAAGAAGTCCACATGTTTAGATAACTGAGCCAAAACTTCCTGTCTAGTCATAAAGCTGTCCATGGGTGACAAGGTGCAGATCCTCCCAGACCTCACTCTCTTTGAAGGAGATTTCAATGCCTTTGGGCTACACCCCCTCCCCTACTCCTGTGGTTCTTTCTATCACCAACAAAATGTAAAACTGGTGTATGGGTAGTGTCCAGCAGGGAAATGGTTAAAAATCCCAAGGGAGGGGGCCTGATGAAGCTGGAGACTATATATGTCTCCCTCATGCGAATAGAAGTGTGATCTCTTGGGGACATAGCTGGTACATGCTGGAGATGACCTGAGTTATTCTGTGAAAGAATTAAGGTTCAAAAAGGGTTGAGATTGCCTAAAGGATAAAAAAAGAGGCAGACTAGATTGGCCAAGTGGTTCTTATCTGCCGTCAAATTCTATGTTTCTATGTCTGGCTAGATTTCTAAACAGGCGACATAAAATAGGAAAACTGAAAAATATAAAAAATGTTAAAAAAATGACTATATAAATAGTGGGAATATAAAATAAAAAATAGATTCCAGAAGTTGCAAGAAGGGCCTAAGTGGTCATAGACAGAGAGTAATAGGAAACAGGTAGCATGCTTAATAAGTATAACAATATCCATCAAATCAAGTAGTTCCGTTTATTCTGGTTGGGGGTTCATCTTGGTACATAATTCGGCTCTCTATCTCTGGTGATGATTACTACTCTATGACTATCTTGGAGCTTGATCTTCACTTATGTAAAAACAGGTTCCATGGCATCATTTCGTTCATGCCTTTAGGGTTGATGGTGTCCAACTTGTAAATCCATTTAGCTTCCATGCACATCAATTTTCTTTCCCGGTCTCCACCTCTTATAGATTTAGCCACATGGTCAATTATATAGTGTTTAAAATCATTGACAGTGTGGCCTTTTTCAGCGAAGTGTCTCGCTACAGGTTGGTCCGAAGGTTTTCCAGATAGTGCCTGTTTTATGGTAGACCTGTGAAGGGCCATCCTTTCTCTTGCTGTTCTAATCGATTTTCCCACGTAATAAAGGTTACATGGGCATATTACCAGGTATACAATAAATGAAGAAGTACATGTAAGAACATGTTGAATTTGAAATAGAGTATTTTTATGAGGATGTTTAAATTTAGGGCCTGTTAACATGTGAGTGCACATAGTGCATTTAGGACACTTATAACAACCTGGTGGTCTCGATAGGAATCCCCTGGGGCGCTCAATACTTGACTTAAAGCCTGTGATGTCCATATGGACTACAATGTCTTTGACATTGCGTCCTCTAGTGAAGCAAGGCATAGGGCGTCTATCTTTAAAGGTAGATAAGGACTTGTCCGTGGAGACAATAGGCCAAAGGGCCCTAGAGGCCCGGGGAATCACTGCACTGGCAGTGTTAAGTTTGGTTATAAATGGTATAATCTCCTTATTGTTTTTTGCCCTGGTCATCATTAAGCTGTCCCTTGGTATTAGTAGTACTTCTTTCTTTTGTTGTAATAATAATTTGCCATCATATCCCCGTTGGAGAAATTTGTTAATAAGTTTGTCTAATTCATCCTCCAATGTTGATTTGTCACTTAGGCTTCAGGAACATTTTCAATCCCAACCCACGCCCCCCCCCCCCCCCCCCCCCACCAGGGAACCTAACAGCAGTTCAACAAGAACTCATCAGGTCTCAGAATATATTTACCTTTGATCCCCCCTCAGCTAATGCATCCATAAAAACGTATATCTGACTGATGGAGGAATCTGTTTCCAAATACAACAAGGCCAAACCTAGGATTAATCATAACCTGTCTAGATTGGAGCAGAAAGCATTGAAGGAATTGGGGGCTTATAAAGATGTCATCATCCGCCCCGCCGACAAAGGGGGCAGCATAGTAGTCGTAAATCTTACCGACTACTTACAAGAAGCTTACCAACAGCTCTCCGATACACAGATTTACAAAGAATTACTATATGACCCCACAACTATTTACAAACTGGTAGTTGACTCCATAATGAAATCAGCATGTTCCAACAGGTTGCTACCTCCCAGCCTACTGAAGGCCCTCACACAGGACTTTCCGGTTGTTCCAGTATTTTTTACTGTACCAAAAATACATAAGAACTTAGAGCGCCCTCCAGGGTGCCCAATTATCTCTGCTAGAGACTCTATCAGCCAATTTCCATTCTGCTGGATAACATTCTACAGCCCATGATAGTAAAACAGAAATATTTCATCAAAGACACTACCTGTTTTCTACAACACCTGGCATCTATCAAAGTAGTGCCCATGGGCACCCTACTCTGTACAATTGACGTGTGCAGCCTGTATACGAGCATCCCTCACAGGGAGGGGCTCACAGCAATGGAAGAATTTCTGGCAGCAGAGAACATGGACTCCCTAGACAGGGGGTTATTCCTTCAATTTCTGGAATTGATCCTAACAAGAATTTTTTTTGTATTTGACGGTCGCTTCTTCAGACAAAAAACGGGGTGCGCTATGGGGAGCAGTGTCTCCCCTTCTTTCGCAAATGTCTTTATGTTCAAGGAAGAGCGGGCAGTCTTCTTCCAAAATCCAACAATAGCCAGTCACATCCTTCTATATACCTGTTACATAGACGATTTATTTCTGCTATGGACAGGACCTCAACAAAACTTTTGAACATCTTATGACTACAGCCAATGCACGAGACTCACCGATCAAATTTACATATCAAACCAGTAAGGACCACATCAATTATCTGGATGTCAGGGTGTCGATCATTGAGAATGAATTGCAAACAGGACTGTATGTCAAGCCGACAGACCAAAATACCATCCTTCGGGCCAGTAGCCATCATCCCAAGGGACTTCTGAGGGGGCTCCCTCGGGCTCAAATGATTAGAATTTCCAGGATAACAAGTGACCAATCAACATTGGAGGATGAATTAGACAAACTTATCAACAAATTTCTCTAACCGGGATATGATCGCAAATTATTATTACAACAAAAGAAAGAAGTACTACTAATACCAAGGGACAGCTTAATGATGACCAGGGCAAAAAACAAAAAGGAAATTATACCATTTATAACCAAACATAACACTGCCAGTGCAGTGATTCCCCGGGCCTCTAGGGCCCTTTGACCTATTGTCTCCACGGACAAGTTCTTATCTACCTTTAAGGATAGACTCCCTATGCCTTGCTTCACTAGAGGACGCAATGTCAAAGACATTGTAGTCCATATGGACATCACAGGCTTTAAGTCAAGTATTGAGCGCCCCAGGGGATTCCTATCGAGACCACCAGGTTGTTATAAGTGTCCTAAATGCACTACGTGCACTCACATGTTAACAGGCCCTAAATTTAAACATCCTCATAAAAATACTCTATTTCAAATTCAACATGTTCTTACATGTACTTCTTCATTTATTGTGTACCTGGTAATATGCCCATGTAACCTTTATTACGTGGGCAAATCGATTAGAACAGCAAGAGAAAGGATGGCCCTTCACAGGTCTACCATAAAACAGACACTATCTGGAAAACCTTCGGACCAACCTGTAGCGAGACACTTCACTGAAAAAGGCCACACTGTCAATGATTTTAAACACTATATAATTGACCATGTGGCTAAATCTATAAGAGCTGGCGACCGGGAAAGAAAATTGATGTGCATTGAAGCTAAATGGATTTACAAGTTGGACACCATCAACCCTAAAGGCATGAACAAAATGATGCCATGGAACCTGTTTTTACATAAGTGAAGATCAAGCTCCAAGACAGTCATAGAGTAGTAATCATCACCAGAGATAGAGAGCCGAATTATGTACCAAGATGAACCCCCAACCAGAATAAACGGAACTACTTGATTTGACGGATATTGTTATACTTATTAAGCATGCTACCTGTTTCCTGTTACTCTCTGTCTATGACAACTTGGGCCCTTCTTGCAACTTCTGGAATCTATTTTTTATTTTATATTCCCACTTTTTATATAGTCACTTTTTTAACATTTTTAATATTTTTCCGTTTTCCTATTTTATGTCGCCTGTTTAGCCATCTAGCCAAACCGTGGCACACCTACATCCAACTGTCTAATTTACTCCACCTTTCTTTTCTGTCTCTTCTATCCGATTTTTTTCACTTATTTCTGTTCTATATCATTCTTTCTTTCTCTTTCTCTTTCTTTCTTTCTTTCTTTCTTTCTTTCTTTCTTTCTTTCTTTCTTTCTTTCTTTCTTTTTTTCTCTCTCTGTTCCCTCTTTCATCTCGCAGTCCAACACTAGTCCTTTTAACACATTACTTTTTTGCCCCTCTAATTGGGAGCAAATCTATAAGCCACACCCTCACTCTCTTCACAGGCATTTTGCACATACACACACATCATTTACCACAAATTGTTAATGGTTTATTAACCACCTTAGTGTGGATTAACACATATGGTCTAGCCTTGCACATCATTACAAGCAAGCAACTGTCCGCCATGGTCGGACAGTGGCTATTACAGACGTAGGTGGAGGGGATCTGCAATGTAGTGTTTGCACTTTGTTTCTGTACAGTACGTCACACGGTGAGTGCCGACGCCGATGGTTACCATGGTACCGGCGGCCGCCTTCTGATGACGTCAGCGGAAGATGCCGGGTCCCGCGGTCGGGCGGTGTCTGCTACACGAGCGCACCTGGGGATTTCTGTTGTCTGTTTGGTATAAAGGTATGTCACTTTTGCTTATTTGGTTGTTACTCACCTTGACAAAGGGACGTGCCAGTCCCGAAACATTGGCTCTATGCTGTGATTTTTCAATACAATTGTTTGCTGAAAAAGACCTTGAGTGCCGCTGAATGCTTCATTGCCTCTAGCCTATCCAAATTGTATCAGAGGGCACCAGGGCAATTGATTGAATATATATATATATATATATATATATATATATAGTTTTGAAATATATCTTTCTATTTTCAGAAAAGGAAAGAAGGAAGGCAAAACATAAGAAAGGGAAAGGGTCTATATATATATATATATATATATATATATATATGTGTGTGTGTGTATATATATGTGTATATATATATATATATATATATACGTGTATATATATATATATATGCGTGTGTATGTATATATGCGTGTGTATGTATATATATATATACATATATATATACATGTGTATGTACATATACACACAGATTCGTATATAAACATAAAATATTTTTATTTATGATTACTCTCTTACTTTTTGTTATTATTTTTATCGCCCCATTCATCAGCCACTTCTTCCCCAAGAAAAAGAGTCTGGCCCAACCCGAGGGACCTTGGTGGCGAGCCCAGAATCCCCTCTCAAAGTAGAAAAGGAGGAATAGAGTGTCACGTCTAGCAAAGTTTGAGGGTCCGGCAGCTGACACTTGCCCGAGGAGGTAGATGGCTGTGGGTGAACAAGATGAGGGGGTTGTATATAGTTCCTTCGCATGGGACACAGAGCAATGAAAAACGTAGGTGGGGTTGAAAGTCAATGAATAGTATTTATTATGTACAGAGCTGAGGTAGAGAACTGTTGCTGGAGCACGATGGTTAAAGAGCGTAGTTGCGGATAAAGAACTGCAGGTTGTGGCTTGAAAGACGAGGTTGTGAATAATGAACTGCGGAACTGTGGATGGTGGTTAAAAGACGTGGCTGGAGACAAGGACTGTGGACTGTGGTTTGGAGGATGAGGCTGAAGATAATCTGCAGGTTGTGGTCGGTGGTACAAAGACATGGCTGGTGAAGTAGATCTGTGGAGTGTGGCTTGAAAGGCGAGGCAGAAGACCCGGGGCCGACTGTGCCCAAAGAGTCTTACTGGACCGGGTTTTCCAGAAGTGCTTCCACAGGCAGTAGCAGGTTAGGAACGGCAGGACTGCAGCAGCAACAGAGAACTGACCAAGCAGGAGCAGGAGTAACCAGAATACGACAAGGATCCTGGGAGCACAGGCTAAAGCACCTACAACAGGTTGTAACTTGAAGCACTGGCATCCCTGTCCTAAACCAGCCCCCTTTTATAGGGAGAGCTTCCCCTGGATTGGCTGAAAGAAACAGGAAACAGGAACTATGCTTAAAACTTGGTCTCTAACATGGCGGCGCCCAGTAATGCAGAACTTTCTGCAAAGCCACATTGCTCACTGCCTCTGGTCTCCAAGCAACGGCTCAGCAAGAGCGTCCCGCCGCTACTGCGGACCCCCTCACCGCCACCACTGCTGCCCACGGACCCGGCGCAGCAGCCCACCTCCGTCGCTGCCCGCACACTGCCAGCGAAACCAGCCCCATGGCCCCAGCGTACCGGTAAGACTCCGGACGCTGACAGTACCCCCCCCCCTTTGCGGGTGGACTCCAGACACCTATATGGTTTAGTTGGGAACTTGGCATGAAATGTCCAAAAAAGTCTTGGAGCATGGACATCTTCTGCTTCTACCCAAGATCTCTCCTCTGGTCAATATCCCTTCCAATGAACAAGGTACTGGAGGCGACCATAACGTCTGCGAGAATCGAGGATCTTGTGAATCTCAAATTCGTCTCCTTGTGCTGATTGGATCTTGGGTGATTTAGGCAAAGCAACTCTGAATCGATTAAGTACCAAAGGTTTTAAGAGAGAAATATGAAATGCATTAGGGATTCTTAACTGCGGAGGTAATTTCACTTTATAAGCCACAGGATTCAAAACTTTTTCGATTGGGTAGGGCCCAATATATCTGGGAGCAAACTTTTTTCATAGGAACCTTTAATCTTAGGTTACGTGTGGAAACCCAAACCCGATCTCCTACCTTAAGGCTTGGTACAGCTTTTTGCTTCAGATCTGCATAGGTCTTATGCCTCTTGGATGTCTTGAGCAAGGCCTTGTGAATTTGTTTCCATGTTTCAGTAAATTGTCAAATTGTTGACTCTGCGACAGGAATCTTGAGCTTAGGCAGAAGTTGGAAGTCAGGAACTCTCGAATGGTAACCATAATTAATGAAGAATGGAGAAGATTTTGTGGCAGAGTGATAGAGATTGTTATGGGAGGAAGTCCAGCCAGTCGTCCTGTGAGGAGGACATGAATAAACACAGAAAAGTCTCCAGATCCTGGTTCACTCTCTCTGTTTGACCATCCGTTTGGGGATGATATCCTGAGGAGAAGTTCAATTTCACACCAAGAGCAGAACATAGGGATCTCCAAAACTTGGCCACAAACTGAGGACCTCTATCAGACACGATTTCCTGCGGTAGACCATGAAGTTGAAAGAGCTCTGTTATAAATAAATTTTGCCAACTGGGATGCTGATGGAAGATTAGCCAGAGGAACGAAGTGTGCCATTTTAGAGAATCGGTCAACTATGACCCATACGGTGTTCCGTCCACCAGACGTAGGTAAATCAGTAATAAAGTCCATAGAGATATGCGTCCATGGTCTTAGTGGCACAGGTAACGGATGGAGTAACCCGGCTGGAGGACCTTTGGGACTCTTATGCTGGGTACATTTTGGACAGGCAGCCATGAATTCCTGAACGTCAGTCCTGAGATGAGACCACCAGTAGGAGCGCTGAATGAATTTGAGTGTTTTATGACCGCCTCGGAGTGAGCCCATGTAAGAAGTTTCTTGCGAAGATTTGGTGCAACGAAGATCTTTCCTGGAGGAGGAAGTGGAGAGGTATTAGTTGCTGAAAAAGAGGTGGATTCCAGGATGAATTGCTCTTTTGAACGGTCAAAGGGTTCTTCAGAACTTAGGGAGCGAGGTAATGCATCCGCCTTTTTGTTGAGGGAACCTGGTCGGTAGCTAAGATTAAAGTTAAAATGGGTAAAGAAGAGTGCCCATCTTGTCTTGCTTGGCGTGGGTTCAGACATCAGGCTGACTGTAGATACAGGAGGTTCATGTGATCCGTGGTTACCGAGATTGGATGCTGAGCTCCCTCCAACAAATACCTCCACTCCTCAAAGGCCAACTTAATCGCCAGTAATTCCTGTTCCCCAATAGCGTAATTCTGTTCAGTGGGGGAAATTCTTCGTGAGAAGAACGCACAAGGATGGACCTTCTTGTCCTCGAAGAGCTGGGATAATACTGCTCCTACTCCTACAGTAGAGGCATCAACCTCCACCAGGAACGGACGGCTGAGATCAGGTTGTCGAAGAACTGGAGCGGTCATGAAGGCCTCCTTTAAAGATGAAAAGGCTTCCAAAGCCTCCGGAGTCCACTTGGCAGGATCGGCTCCTTTCCTAGTTAATGCGGTTATGGGAGCTATGACAGAAGAATAATTTTGAATGAATCTTCGGTAGAAGTTAGCAAACCACAGAAAACATTGAACTCCTTTAAGGGTAGCTGGAAGTGCCCAATCCTGAATCGCCTGGACTTTAGCGGGGTCCATCTGTAACCACTGCCCTGAAAGAATGTAACCGAGGAATGGAATCGTGGCTACTTCGAAGGTGCACTTCTCTAATTTACAGAATAATTGATTCCTTCGTAAATGAGTTAGCACTTCTCTGACTTGTTCCCGATGGGTCTTCAGATCCCTAGAAAAAATGAGGATGTCATCAAGATACACTACCAAGCAGTCATAGAGGAGGTCTCTGAAGATTTTGTTAATGAACTCTTGAAAGACGGCTGGGGCGTTACATAGGCCAAAAGGCATTACCAGGTATTTGTACTGGCCGCTACGGGTATTAAATGCTGTCTTCCATTCGTCAACTGGGCGAATACGTATAAGATTGTAGGCCCCCGTAAGTCCAGCTTAGTAAATACAGTAGCTCCTTTAACACAGTCGAACAGTTCTGGAATCAGGGGTAACAGATATCTGTTCTTAATTGTTATGTCATTGAGACCTCTACAGTCAATACAGGGCCGCAAACCCCCATCCTTCTTTTTGACGAAGAAAAACTCCGCCCTGGCCGGAGATGTAGAAGACCTGATGAACCCTTTATCCAAGTTCTCCCGGATATACTCCGACATGGCCTGTGTCTCGGGAAGTGAGAGAGGGTAGATTCTACCTCGGGGAGGAGTCTTACCAGGTACTAGCTCAATGGGACAATCCCAAGTACGATGCGGGGGCAAGGTGTCCGCCCCATGCTTACTGAAAACATCTTGAAAGGCTTGGTATTCCACAGGAAGGCTGGAAGGACTGGAAGAACAGAGAGGTCTTACTGAAGGTAAACAGTTCTGGAAACAGTCTTGTCCCCAAGACAGAACATCCATAGTTTGCCAGTCTATGTGGGGATTGTGTCTGATTAACCATGGAAACCCTAGGATCAGTTCATGAGAGGCTTTAGGAATTACAAGGAAAGAGATTTTTTCTGAATGAAGAACTCCGACCTTCATCTTGAGAGGAATAGTACGAAAGGATATAATACCTTCAGGGATATAACTTCCATCCACTGCAGTAATAGAAATGGTACGATCCAAAGGAACCGTTTGTATTCCAGATCATTTAACCAGAGCTGATGTAATGAAGCTTTCGGCGGCTCCGGAGTCGAGTAATGCAGGGATGAGAAGAGAAGAAGAAGGGAGCTCCAATTGGGTTAACAAAACAGACTCTTTCTTGGTATGTAATTCTGAGAATTCTCCCAGCTTGACCTCTCCAGCACAAGCTAGGAGCGGACGTTTCCCGGACGTAGATTGCAACCTTTGACAAAATGATCAGATGCACCACAATACAAGCAGAGGTTCCCTTGTCGCCGTCTCTGACGTTCTTCGTTGGAGAGGCGGGAGCGATTGATCTGCATGGGTTCTTCCGCAGTTGGTGATGATGGTGTTGCTGGAAGAACAACTCTAGGCTTGGGGCGATCTGACCGCGACCTTTCCATACAGCGTTCTCTGTACCTCAGGTCTAATTTATTGCATAAAGAAATTAATTTATCCAACTTATCAGGTACGTCCTGTGTTGCGAGGTCATCTTTGATCTTTTTGGAGAGACCGCTCCAGATAGCTGCAATGAGAGCCTCCTCGTTCCAGTTCAGTTCTGAGGAGAGAATACGAAACTGGATCACGTACTAACTGACCGTACACGTGTCCTGATGCAGGCACAGGATCTCCAATGAGGCGGAAGAAGTCCTGCCCGGTTCGTCGAAGATTCTTTGAAAGGTGGCCACGAATTCTGAATAGTTAGACAGGATGAGATCCATCCTCTCCCACAAAGTTGAAGCCCATTCCAATGCTTGCCCGGCAAGTAAAGAAATTATATAAGCTACTTTGGTTCATGCTGATGGGAAGTTGGCCGACTGTAGTTCGAACTGGATTTCGCACTGGTTAAGAAACCCGCGGCATTGTTTTGGATTCCCATCGAACTTACTGGGAGATGGCAAATGCAACCGTGGAAGTGGTACTGGTACAGGAGGAAGCGGGACCGGAGGTGCTAATGTGGGAGCAGCTGTAGATACTTGAGGGGCCATCATGCAGCACAGAGAGAGTCGAGACGTTCGGACATATTCTGCATGAACTGCACAATTTGAGATTGTGTGGTCTCCTGCTTACTTAAGCGAGACCAGATATCTGCAGTTGAATCCCCTCCTGAGGCCTGATCACCCGTCGAAACCATTTGGCCAGTGCTTACTGTCCCGTCTAGCAAAGTTTGAGGATCCGGCAGCTGAGACTTGCCCGAGGAGGTAGATGGCTGTGGGTGAACAAGATGAGGGGGTTGGATATAGTTCCTTCGCATGGGACACGGAGCAATGAAAAACGTAGGTGGGGTTGAAAGTCAATGAATAGTATTTATTATGTACAGGGCTGAGGTAGAGAACTGTGGCTGGAGCACGATGGTTAAAGAACGTAGTTGAGGATAAAGAACTGCAGGTTGTTGCTTGAAAGACGAGGTTGTGAATAATAAACTGCAGAAATGTGGATGGTGGTTAAAAGACGTGGCTGGAGACAAGGACTGTAGACTGTGGTTTGGAGGATGAGGCTGAAGATAATCTGCAGATTGTGGTCGGTGGTACAAAGACGTGGCTGGTGAAGTAGATCTGTGGAGTGTGGCATGAAAGGCGAGGCAGAAAACCTGGGGCCGACTGTGCCCAAAGAGTCTTACTGGACCGGGTTTTCCAGGAGCGCTTCCACAGGCAGTAGCAGGTTAGGAACGGCAGGACTGCAGCAGCAACAGAGAACCGACCAAGCAGGAGCAGGAGTAACCAGAATACGACAAGGATCCTGGGAGCACAGGCTAAAGCACCTACAACAGGTTGTAACTTGAAGCACTGGCATCCCTGTCCTAAACCAGCCCCCTTTTTAGGGAGAGCTTCCCCTGGATTGGCTGGAAGAAACAGGAAACGGGAACTATGCTTAAAACTTGGTCTCCAACATGGCGGCGCCCAGTAATGCAGACCTTTCTGCAAAGCCACATTGCTCACTGCCTCTGGTCTCCTAGCAACGGCTCAGCAAGAGCGCCCTGCTGTAGCGGCGTCCCGCCGCCACAAGCGGACCCCCTCACTGCCGCCACTGCTGCCCACGGACCCGGCGCAGCAGCCCACCTCCGCCGCTGCCCGCACACCGCCAGCGGAACCAGCCCCGCGGCCACAGCGTACCGGTAAGACTCCGGACGCTGACATAGAGCACTTAAGTAGCAAGAGAATAAAAGGGGGTGAAAGGGGGTTTAAGGCACAGAAAAGGTTCCAAAATATAGGTTCATATTTACATGAGAGAAGTGGAGTGGGGAAAACCGGTGGTAGAAAGACATATTCTCCCATTTGTCATATTAAGATATTCCTATCACCATAATCTTCTTTTCACCGTAGGTGGAATATAGGACTCGCTCCAAGGACCTTGGTAGCGAGAAGCAAATCCGCCACAGAGTTAAAGATGCATTTATATGGGATATATTATGGTCAGATGTTATTTAATTCTATAGTATCATTTAAACCGTTGGGGTACAAGGAACCCGTCCTATAGATCCAAAATGCTTCTCTGCGACAAAGTTGACTAAACCTGTCGTCACCTCTTACTGTACTCTTAATCTTCTCTATACCCCTAATCGGAACGTCCCTCAGATGGCTATCTTTGCACTGCGCTATATGACTGGATAAGGGGTGAGTCCTCACTCCCTCATTCAGATTTTGCCAGTGCTCCATGAAGCATGTATGTAACATTCTGGTTGTGCGTCCAATATACTGCCTGCCACACCCACATTGGATCATATAGATCACATATGTGGATCTGCAATTCATAAATTCTTTGATATCAAATTTTTCTCCATTTGTAAAGGAGGTAAAGCTTGTTGTTTTTCTCACAGTATGCATTCAAGTGTTACAAACAGTTTTTCCACATTTATGAAAACCCACTGGTCTTTCTGGGATCCTTGTGTTTTTACCCTTCATGTTTTTATCTTCTATACCTCTGAAGTGATTAGATGCTACTTTAGATTTTAAATTGTCTGACCGTCTAAATATGACTTTGCCTCCCAAGTCGACCTCTTTTATTAATATTGGATCTAGTTTTAATATCGATGAATTATTTTTTATTATTGATTGTATTTCTCTTGTACAGTTGTTATACTTTGTGATGAAAAGAGATGAGCTATCTTTTTTAAATTTGTTTGTCCCTCTATTTTTGTTGTCCCTTCTTCCAAGGAGGTCTTCCCTATTTATATTATCAATCTCATCTCTTGAGATTGTTTTGGAGGATGTTTTCAGGGTATCCTTGTTCTAGAAAGGACTCAAAGAGAGAATTAGCCTGCTTGTTATATGAATCTACGGTTGTACAGTTGCGCTTAATCCTAATGAATTGTCCCTTTGGAACATTTGTTGGCATGTGAACTCTTATAATTGAGATATTTATTTTGATCAACTGGTTTAATGAAGGTTTCAGTGTTTATCTTACTCTCTGAAAACTGTCAGTTGCCACCCACAAACATCCTCTTCCTGTCAATCTTCTTGCGATCGTCGTTTTTTTCGCACCATCCCGGCGCGGCAGACCGGCGTGCCTGCGCACTGCGGTGCATGCGCAGTTCAGACCTGATCACCCACTGTGCAAAAACGCACAGCAGCGATCAGGTCTGAATTAGCCCCTAAGCATGGATCTCTCCGTGTGTATGCCCATAGGGATAGCAATGTGCGTCCCTGCATGCGTTCCAAATCTAGTTGATCACTCACTTCACTGCTGAACAGCAGGAGAGATGTGTGCTGAGCGGTCTGTGCTAGATCGCTCAGAACAAATCTCCCCGGGTGTCTGGGGCTTAAGACAGTAGATTAATCGGGCTGGAACTGGATTGGTACTTACTGTAGGAGTCGATGGTAGCAGAAGCTCTTCAAGAATGAACAGGCTTGAACTGGAGTGATGAATAGTAGACAGTAAATTGACCAGGCTGGAACTGGGATAGTACTGTAGTACTGTAGCCCAGGAACTAGATCCGCTTTGTGAATAATGCCTGAATAACTGTACCGGACTGGAACCGGAGACTGGACCACATGGAACCAGACAATGGGCATTATTCAGTAATGATCGCTACTGTGATGCGATCGTATTTGGCCGATTACCATGGCAGTATGCATGTGCCGGTAGCGATCAATACTGAATAAGTCCAATTGTCTGGTTTGGTGTTCGCATGGTGGTCAGGGGCAGCAATGTGGCATTGCTGGGGGTGTGGCAGGTTGGGCTGTTTTCGGGGCAGCCGAGTGAAGCCATGCGGCTGCTGCAATAGGAAAAATTGTGCCAGCCAAGTAGCACAGGCAACGGTCAAACCTAGTTGCTGTGATTGTGATCTAATTGCAATGCATGCCGGGTGGCACTTAGCATGTGGCGGTCCCCAGCATGCGATCATATGCAGTTGCAGTTTTGCTAAAATAGCTAAACTACAACTGAAGCTAAATAAGGTCCAATGATCCTGAACAAGAACCAGGAATGCAGGAGCACGCTAGAGTCAGCTGTGCAACCAAAGAGAAGGTAGGCAAAGATTCTAGAACTAAACTGAAAAGGATAATGCTGTTTAAGGCAGAACAACACAGGAGCTCAGGAACCTTGACCAAGTGGGAATTGGGTTAGACTGTGCACTGTCAACTTGGGAGTATCTGTGCATTGGTTTTATATCCCTGGCTGCGCTGGAATTGGCTGAACTGTGGGGGTAATTCAGACCTGATGGTAGCAGCAAATTTATTAGCAGTTGGGCAAAACCATGTGCACTGCAGGAGGGGGGCAGATATAACGTGCAGAGAGAGTTAGATTTGGTGGGGTGTGTTCAAACTGAAATCTAAATTGCACTGTAAAATAAAGCAGGCAGTGTTTGCTCTGCACAGAAAAAAAATAACCCACCCAAGTCTAACAGTCAGATCTGGCCGGTTGGAGTCAAAACCTGGTAAAGGATGAGCGCAAATGACAGTTGGCCATTTACTCCTAAATGCCGTAAAACTGACAAAAACGCACATGGATTTAACCAATTTGTCTGACCATTTTTGGCTGTATTCCAGTGTTTGGGAGCAAATGGTCAATTGTCATTTGCTCTCATCCATTACCAGATTTTCATTCCAACCAGCCAGATCTGACAATAAATCTGTATGTGTACAGCAAGCAATTAGACTGGTCTGTCGTCTGCGATTGACTGACTGATCAGTGGTCAGCTGACTAGAACTGTCATAGCAGCGCCGAGGACCCAGTGCTGGTGTAGAATGCAGCCTAGTTGCACCATGAGACTGTTGGCAGCTGAGTCGAGGTGATGGGAAAACACTGGAGATTTGACACCGACATCAGGTAGTGCAAAGGTCTTGCTGTGGAGCTAAAACACAGAGCGGGGTGTGCGGTAAGTGACCCAGCGGCAGGGGAGACCGGGCTTTTTTGTGACACCATGATTTCAGTTAGTTTCTGACACCAAGATTTCAGTTTCAAAAGTGACAAAACAGTAGTGTGGCTGTTGGGCGGGTGTGTACTGTGTTTGTCATATGTTTTTGCCAAACACAATTTTTGACAGTCTATATGTCAGCAGGAGTATTATCATTATTATTATTATTATTATCAGTTATTTATATAGCGCACACTTATTCCGCAGCGCTGTACAGAGAATATTTTGCCCATTCACATCAGTCCCTGCCCCAGTGGAGCTTACATTCTATATTCCCTACCACATGTACACAGACACATTCATACTAGTGTTAATTTTTGTTGGGAGCCAATTAATCTACCAGTATATTTTTGGATTGTGGGAGGAAACCGGAGTACCCGGAGCAAACCCACGCAAGTACGGGGAGAATATACAAACTTCGCACAGTTAGGGCCATGGTGGGAATCGAACCCATGACCTCAGTGCTGTGAGGCAGTAATGCTAACCATTACACCATCCGTACTGCCCCAGTAGTGTCGACATTTGCCAGATATGTCTGCTAAGTAGATACAGGACACTTTGGCCTATCCCTTTGAGCTGCCTGAAACCAATTTAGCCAGAATTTTCCTCACTACTGCATTTTTCATTTACTGCACAAAGTGCTCTCAAAGTTATCATTACTTTGGATTCTGCTGGTCTGTCCTCTAATGAAAGTTGTGTAACCATGCAGCTCATCTAGAAGCTTTTTTAAAATTGTATATGCCTCGTATAGGGTTCCGGTATGAATGGTCGACCATGTTATGGTCGACAGTCATTAGGTCGACCACTATTGGTCGACATGGACATGGTCGACATGGACACATGATCGACACATGAAAATGGTCAACACATGAAAGGTCGACACATGAAAAGGTTGACATGAGTTTTTAAACTTTTTTTGGTGTCGTTTTTTGCGTAAAGTGACTGGGAACCCCAATTAGTGCACCGCGTCCGCTCGCCATGCTTCGGGCATGGTGCCTTCGCTCCGCTCGGCACAGATTACCGTTCCAATCGTAGTCCACGTGGATCGTAAAGTATGGAAAAGTTCCCCAAAAGAAAAAAAAGGTTAAAAAACTCATGTCGACCTTTTCATGTGTTGACCTTTCATGTGTCGACCATTTTCATGCGTCGACCATGTGTCCATGTCGACCATGTCAATGTCGACCAATAGTGGTCGACCTAATGACTGTCGACCATAACATGGTCGACCATAACATGGTCGACCATGTGAACGGATACCCCCGTATAGGCCTCAAGTTTATCTAGATAAAGAGGAAACATTTAGTTAAAATGAGGCATTAGAATTTGGCATAATGTTAACTTTGGGCTCTAAAATGTGTCAACTTTTTGACCTGTCGACATTTTAAATGTCAGTATTTTGACCTTGTCAGTATTTTAAATGTAGGTACTTTGACCTTGTAGGGATTTTGATGGTCAGTCAATTGTTGTCTGTATTTTGACTGTGTGCCTTGTGTAAACGCTGGTTTACGTACAGGACTAAAAGCAACACTTTAAAAAGACATTTCATACACTTTAAATGGAGCCGCTGTGGCCGCTATACTTAATCCTCAACCTACGTACTTATTACACCATTAGCGTACAGAGCCCCGTACCGTGTACGTACTTTGTGTACAAATGCCACGCTGGCTGTACAAAGTACACTCAGTGCGTACACACCCAAAGATACACCGTGAACCCTTAACAGCTATACATGTGATAGTAATACACTTATAACCTTAGCAGGGAAAGGAAAACACGACACCAGTTTGTATTTAAAATGACGGGTTCCGACACCACAACATATTATTACTGAATGGGGGTTACAATAACAAAGCAATACAATACAAAAGAATAATGGCTACAGTCAATGGTACATACGTGTTTGTTTTTGTGCCTGCGCTTCCCAGTCTGGTCCTCAGTCATCTGGGTAGATAACCTTTAGAGTCTGTGTCTGACCAGGCATGCAGCTGGCTCTTTTATACAATCTTCGAAAAACAGGAGAGGTCATAGGTTGGTTTGAATAGGTGGGCGATGTCTGTTCCAGATGCACTTGTGGGTGGTCTCCCCTGGGTTCCCACCGCATACCAAATGTACAGTAAATACAGTTTATATCTATATTCTGCTCCTGCGCATAACTATTCGCAGGAACGTGCGATCTTCTGCAAACCAACACCGGAATATTGCCCTTAAAATACCCTACAGCTGGATACCAAACACCACCTTATAACCTTGTTCTGTCCCCTCCTATCCTGTAAAGGTGAATCCCTTTGTTCTGATACCATTTAAACTGTTGTAACTTGCTGGTGTGGTGCAGGGAAGACTATGTGTACATTGTGCACTATTTGGATTATATATATAATGTGTTTTGATAGCTTTTCCATGCGTTCACAAACTCTACCGTAAATACTCATACCACGCGCTAATGCGCAACACCGCGGGAGCGACCATACGCAAATTGCGAATATGCGCACGCACGGCAGAACGAGTACACGCACGGAGGCCATCTGTGTGTAGTTTGTATGTGATGTGTGTACAGCAATATTTTTCGACTTCGACACTTGTGACCCCTTTCAGGCCCATAATTACATTTGTAAATGTGGGGTCGTTCACATATGAAAAGGGGAGTAGCCTCTTTCAAATTATGTGACCCCCTTAGTAGCTATCATCTGGTTATCACATTGTGTCCTATCTCCCCCATACTTGCCTGATGTGGATGCCTGAGTCAATGAACAAACTAGTGCTTAACCAATGTAGTAGTATATTTAGTAGCAATGTGAATGTACACACATGGGGGCACCATGTCTTGAAAAGGGGGAGTCTCTTCTATCAATGTGCCCCCTTGTTTAGTTATTATCTGGTGATAACCAGGGGCAGATTATAATGGAAAACCAGCCCTTCAGGGGGTGGGGCCTGTTGAGAGGGTGGGATCACTACTCATAGGGCCAGATTCTGGGTTAGACGCAGCTGTGGCCTCCCGTGTGTCTTTTTCTGCAGTAGCATCTGCAACGTTAGGACAGTACGGATAGTGTAATGGTTAGCATTACTGCCTCACAGTACTGAGGTCATGGGTTTGATTTCCACCATGGCCCTAACTGTGTGGAGTTTGTATATTCTCCCCGTACTTGCGTGGGTTTCCTCCGGGTACTCCGGTTTCCTCCCACAATCCAAAAATATACTGGCAGGTTAATTGGCTCCCAACAAAAAGTAACCCTAGCGTGAATGTGTGTCTGTGTGTACATGTGATAGGGAATATAGGGGGTCATTCCGAGTTGATCGCTCGCTAGCTAGTTTTAGCAGCCGTGCCAGCGCTATGCCGCCGCCGCCCACTGGGAGTGTATTTTATCTTAGCAGAAGTGCGAACAGTTGTATCACAGTGCGCCTGCAAAAAAAATTTGTGTAGTTTCAGAGTAGCTCAAGACCTACTCAGCACTTGCGATCACTTCAGACTATTCATTTCCGGATTTGACATTACAAACCCACCCAGCGTTCGCCTAGCCACGCCTGCATTTTTCCTGGCATGCCTGCGTTTTTCCGCACACTCCCTGAAAACGGTCAGTTGCCACCCAGAAATGCCCACTTCATGTCAATCACTCTGCGGCAGGCAGTGCGACTGAAATGCATCGCTAGACCCTGTGCAAAACTACATAGTTCGTTGTGCCCATACGTCGCGCGTGCGCATTGCGCCGCATGCACAGAACTGCCATTTTTTAGCCTGAACGCTGTGCAGCGAACAAATTCAGCTAGCGATCAACTCGGATTGACACCCATAGATTGTAAGCTCCACTGGGGCAGGGACTGATGTAAATGGGCAAATATTCTCTGTACAGTGCTGCGGAATATGTGTGCGCTATATAAATAACTGGTAATAATAATAATATTAGGCTAATGTCGATACAATGCATCAAAATATGCAAGGACTGAGATGCCCACTTTCAGTCACCATCGGTCGCACCATTGTAACTTTCACCAGCCCTTTGCTAGGTGCAGATCATCTGTCTAAGTATGGCCTCCAATGTGAGCAATTCAGTGTCTCTATATGCAGCCACTTTCGGCAACACTCCCGTGTCACTCCAATATCATGCCCTTACTATGCTACATCTGCATCTTATTAGCTAACCTCCTGTAACCAATTTAATAATAAAGGCTGGTGAAAAAATCACTAGCCAAAAAAACCATGGTGCTGGTCTTAATTCTAAATTGATAAATGTATATAGATATTTTAGCAGCTAGTAGAAGAAGTTAGCCAACTTCTACTAGAGGAATAGACAAATACAGTAGAAAATATTCCACTGCGCTTAAATACTCCCAGTTACAATATGGTGCTCTAATCTTTCCACAATATAAACAACACAGGATTTGTTATATAAAAATATTTCTTTTACTTGGTATATTTAAACATATACAGTATATAGATATTAGATAGTAAATTAAAAAAATATAAAATATATATGTATATAAGAGAGAGATAGAAATATGTATAATAATAATAATAATAATAATAATGCTAATATCAACTACAATCATCCTCAACTGTGTCACCATCATCGATGATGATTGTGGTTGATATTAGTATTATTATACCTGTTAATAAATCAAATATAGGTGGTGCTCCATAGTGCATAAAAATCTTTGATAAAATTACAATAAAACAGACAAACGGTAAAAATCAACTCATGCCAACAGGCAACCAGTGTGGGCTGGTTACCACATGATTCCACAATTATCCACCTGACAAAGCTGGAACAGGTGCCGCTCGGCTGTGCTGGAGTCCCCACCCCGCCATCAATCACCACTCCTGGAGAGCCGCGAGTAGGATCACATACGCCGTCAGCTACAAGATCTACAGCCCCTTTGGTTCTTAGCGTCATCAGACTCCGCCCTAACGCATTTCATCATCGTCATATACCTATATATATATATATATTTATTTGATTTTACTACCCTATATGAATCAATTAAAATGAGGATTATGATATTAGATTAGGAATATCAGGAGTATTACAACAGACCACAGGTTCTCAAACTCGGTCCTCAGGACCCCACACAGTACATGTTTTGCAGTTCTCCTCACAGAATCGCAAGTGAAATAATTAGCGCCACCTGAGGACCTTTTAAAATGTGTCAGTGAGTAATTAATACACCTGTGCACTTGCTGGGTGACCTGCAAAACATGCACTGTGTGGGGTCCTGAGGACCGAGTTTGAGAACCACTGCAATAGACTAATATACATAAGGTGTAGTTTCACTTTAAGTGTAATAAATTTGTATCTGCGATTATTGACTGCATGATGATGTATGAATATAAGAGCAATATAGATATATAGAGATATTTAATAGAGAGATATTCGGTAATCTATAAACAAAGAAAAGAAAATATAAGGATAATATTTCCCAATGAGCACCAATAATAACAACACAGGACTTTTAAGGAATTAATTTGAGTTAGATTTTCATTGATGTCTATTTTGTTTATATTGTTATTTTTCTTTTATCAGTTTTATATATTTGTATCATATATAAAGTGGAAGAGTATTGGCATATAAACGGAATGTGGAACCATGCAGCACTAAGACTAAATGAGAGCAGCAGCTGATGACTAATTTTTAACAATTTCAGTTTTGTGTAACCTGAAATCCTTAATTGATATGATAGTGGGATTACCGAGTGGTTTAAAATTACTGCCTGGACAAGGAAATACATGTCTTGAAAAAGTCTTCCGTGGCTAGGAGACAAAACGCTTTGATACGTGATTTCCGCCTGTTACTTCCAGTATGGACGTAACTTGTTCTTGTTAGACCATTAGGTTTTTTCTCCTTTTGTAGAATACCTGAAACAAGTAATAGAAAAAGATACACATAAGTACTTGAATGGTATTGTCACGTGTCTTAAACCATTTCCCTACAGCTGTTGTGGAACTACACACCCCAGCACTGCCTGCCTCCTTGTGGCAGTGAATGATGGAAGATGAAGTTCTACAAGAGCCTAGTGGGACAAGGAAGATGACACTCTGGTGTATGTGGTCACTGCATTGTCCCTACAGCTACACACCCCAGAACTCCCTGCCACAGTTTTGCTATTATGACATTCTAAAACTAAGGAAGTGCATGCTGGGATGTGTAGTTCCATAGCAGCTGGAGAGCCACAGGTTGCACACCCATGGCCTAGTGGGACAAGGTTTGTGTAGTTGTGTGCAGCATGAGACTTGTCATTACTCACCCTTGTCACCTCTCTACAGTCAGCGTTTTCCAGATGACATCTTGAGGACCATCCCTATGAAGAAAACTACAGGTGAATAATAAAGTAACACATCATGGTACAAAAAAAAACATTTTTAGAAAACAGAAATGTGGGATCAGAATGTGCTCTTTATTGGCCCATTTATATAAATTGTAGCCAAAATGTAAAGAAGCTTTCATCTTTTCCCACATTAATACATGCACACACATGTATTCCTAAACTCAAACGCCCAACTCCTTTGTAATTAAAACCTGCTCTGGAGTAAAGAACATGTTAGTTTGTTTTTTTTCTTTTAATTATTTTAAATTAACAGGAGGGAGAAAAAGGGAAACAAAAATATACTTTCTAAAGAATGAAAAGATACAACAGTATGATATTCAGTCTCCAGTATCCTGTTCCTCTTCCTCTGGATCCGGAAGCGGTGGTGTCCTTGGTGGCGCTTGATATCTTCGTGGAGGCCTTGGTGCTGATGACGGCGGCTGCTGGAAAACGGGGTACATCCCTTGATACCCTTGGTATTGCTGAGACTGTCCATACCAGGGTGCTGGTGGAGCAAGGGCAAAAGGAGTCTGTGGAGCTGGTGGTGGTGGTTGACTTGTAGATAGTTGTGGTGCCCCAGGGAGTTTTTCACAAATCAATTTCAGTGCAGTAGCGATGAGGGTGGAGCTTGCCACTGTCTATCTTTGGCTGGCTGTCATGTTCTGTAAACTGACGGATTGAGATGACGTATTCGCCATCAACTTGCACATGGATGTTGTGAGAATCCGAGGCATGTCCATGGTTGTCCTTTGATCTTCTTGACGGGTCTTTTGCATTTCAGCCAGACTGTTGGCCATTTTCACCATGGTCTTTTTGATGTTCTCCAGTCTGGTGTTGACGACATCCCGAAATGTATCCTGTCGCTGCTGCATCTCTGCTGCCAAGTTCTGGACCCTCTGAATTTGTGATGGTGGTTGTCCTTGCTGAATGTCGGCCACCACTTGAATTTGCGAAGCTGACATTAAGAAAAAAAATTATAAAGTTGTAGTGCCCATTCATGTTTTTTGGAAGTAGTGCAATCCTTTTTTTTTAAACATTATTTTTACACATGTTGACATACTAATAACTTACTAAGAGGCATGGAAAGAGATGGCTGCGGATCCACATCCTCTTCTTCCGATTCTTGCTGTAGTAAATCCGGCCTGTAGTAAGGTCCAATCCCTGTGGAAGTTCCAGAGCTGCTTTGTGGCATTTCTTCTGTTTTAAAAAGAGCACAAAAAAATATGTTTAGTATACTAAAATTTAGCATTGAAAAAAAAATACATTGCATTCACAGATCTACCTTCTTGGGTCTGAGGTCCCACCGCTCCGGGATCATCCAAGACTTGACCCATTACTTCTCCAGATAATCTACTGCTTGGGATTGAAGTTGTTTCAGATTGGCTGACTTCAAATCCCGCAAATGTGTCCTCCATGACTCCTGTAGAATTGAACATGCTAGGAATGGATTGCACGTTGAGTGTCAAGGTTTCTTTAAGGTCTGTTGCTGGAGGCTCTTTGGAAACATGACGTTCCCTCCTGTTGATTCCTTGTTCTTGGGTTGAAGAGGTAATTTCTGTTGTCGTACTCTGTGTTCCTGCTGTCTTCTTTGGTCTCCTTCTTGGTGGTTCTTCCTCTTCTTGATTTGGACCTCTTTGTGAAGAATTGACACTGCCTGAGTGTGCCTGTTACAGAATATACTGTACGAGTATTCTGATATATCCTTCGCTCACTGACCGCGCTATGATATATATATATATATATATACTATTCCAGTGCAGCGTTATTGTGATGATTTATGCATTGCCTGTGACTGTGTGTGCCTGTATCTGCTGTGTGGTTTCACTCTCAGTTTTTCTTGCGATACGATATAGGTGCAGCGAAGTTCAATTTTGCTCCATATACAGATTAGTCACACACAATAAAAACATTTTGACTATATTATGTACTAGATTGTTCACACTATAGTCAAGATTGACCTTGCCTGCACAGTCTATCTTTTCTTGCGATACCGACCCCATGGGAGCGCGCATTGGTACCACAAGCTGTATACACACAGTGCAACTGGCATTAACTTTCCTTACGATTTTACTATACAGTCAAAATCATAAGGTTACATTGCACCGTGTATATGCACCTTTTAGGGGTCTATTCAATGCTTTAGGTTTCCGTTCCGCCGGGACTCGACAGTCGGATTCCCTGTCTCCGGCCAGAGATTCCGGTCTATTCAATGAATTTTGAATCCTACACTCCCCTTGTTGGAAAAGGACCAATCAGTTGGATTGTGGGTGGAATGGACTCAACTTCCCACTCTTATGCACCTGATATGAGGAGTGTTTGCTGCGTGGTCCAGTCTCCATTTTGGTGACCTGCAGAGCGGAGAGAGGTGCTGGAGAGTGATCAGTTGGCTTTTTTTGCTGTGGGAAAAGTGCACTACGGTAAACCAGCACACAGCAGACCTTCATCCAGCCAGGACAGACAGACAGCATTGGACAGAGGAGAGGGCGTTTTAGGACTGTTTTCTACAATTGTAGGTAAGTCCCAACTATGGGATATGTGTGTATGGCGTTGCATGTAGGTGCTTGTGTACTGCAGGCTTTTGTGAGTTAATTTGGGGTGGATGCTATAAGGTTTGAGTGCAGCATGTAATGTATGGGTGGGGGAGGGGTGCATGAGGTGTACTTTGGGGCAGGTAATTATGAGGTCACTGGGCTGCGTTCACCAACCTACTGAGTGCTTTGGTGGAATGCCTAGCGCCACATATTGTCCCTATGGTTAATCCGCCTTGGGCAGAAAATTTGTCTAACCAACTGCAGCAATTAAATCAGTCTCTGGTTAGACAGAAATCTACACCAGGTCACTCCCGTGTCTCTGGGTCCTCTAAGCGGGCTGCTTTCTCCTCACAATCCATAAACCTCTCTGATGTCTCATCTGAAGAGGAGGGGGAGCATACGGTCCTGTCAGACACTAAATCCTGTGTTATTGATGAGGATTCTCCCTTGCAGATTGATGTCCCTGCCTTAGTGGCTGCTATTAAGCATATCCTTCATATCACTGATGATGAGGATTCCACTACTGTGGAAAAGAAAACTGATTATTTTAAATGGAAGAAGGTGGTAAAAACTGTATTACCCTACTCTGATCATCTTGTGGACATCAGACCTAATCAGGTCTAATCCAGGGAAGAAATTCCCTCTGCCAAAATGTGCCTTGGCTCGCTATCCTCTCCCTGCAGAGTTATGTAACAAATGGGAGATTCACCTGCCTCGTGGTATTGTACACTCTGTCACCACTGTCACCACTGTCACCTCACTGAAGGCACGGACAGATAAGCGATTGGAGGGAAATGCTGAAATCTGTATATTCCCTTACTGGAGCCATCATAGTCCCACTATAGCTGCCTCTTGGGCTGCAAAAGGTATTGAGGCGTGGGTTCAGGCATTAGAGGAAGAGCTGCCAGAGGATATATCTGACAATGCCAGACAATACCTGTCTCACATTACCACCACCGTCTATTACATTCAGGAGGCAAAACAATCCTGGGCAGCTCGTCAGCCTGCTTCAAAACATGACAAGTCTGCTGCATGATGGGGCGGGCCTCTTTCTGGGAGACCCCAGGGTGGGAGGCCGACTTCTACAGTTTGCCCAGGTCTAGTTAAAGACCACTTTAGACGCATGAGTACTGAAAGTTGTCTCTCACGGGTATGCTGTCTCGTTCAAGAGACATCCCCCTCGACAGTTTTGCACTATGGCTCTCCCTTCGGATCTGTTGAAGGTGCAAGCTCTTCAAAGTGTGGTGAGTTCTCTCCTGAGTATAAGAGTGATTGTGCCGGTACCTCAGTCCCAGAGAGGCAAAGGTTATTACTCATCCCTGTTTTTGGTCCTGAAACCCAATGGGTCGTTCCGGCCTATACTAAATCTCAAGTCATTGAACAAGTTTGTCAGAGTGCCCAGGTTTCGTATGGAAACACTGCGCTCCATTGTGCTGGCTATGTGGCATCTGGAGACTATATGGTATCCCTGGATATAAAGGATGCATGTCTGCATATTCCTATTGCCATGTCGCATCAGCAGTTCCTGCGGTTTGCTATTGGCGACCTTCACTACCAATTCCAGGCTCTGCCATTTGGACTGGCTTTGGCTCCTTGGATCTTTACCAAAATCATGGCCGTGATGACGGCCCATCTCCCTTGCCCAGTGAGTCAGAATCCTGCCGTATTTGGATGACCTGCTGATTCTGGCAAATTCCCACAAAGTCCTCCTCAGTCATCTGCCTCTGATGGTAACCTTCCTGCAAGCCCACGGGTGGCTTATAAATTGGAAGAAGTCCTCGCTGGTCCTAGTTCAGAGCATGGTGCACCTGGGGGCACTCCTGGACACACACAGTGAGAGACTAAAGCTTCAGGACAGGATAAGACACTTCATTTGTCGCCCCAGAGTGTCAATACACTCGGCGATGCAAGTACTTGGCCTAATGGTGTCAATCTTCGACTTGGTAAAGTACACTCAATGTCATTCCCGCCCACTACAGAAATTAATCCTTTCCAAGTGGGATGGCCTACCTCATCGGATCAGATCTCACATGATTTCTTTGACTCCGGAGGTTCGTTTGTCACTGACCTGGTGGCTCCAGGACCAGCAATTGAGCAGGGGCCGTCCCTTCTGGATCCCAACTGGTTCCTGCTGACAACCGAAGCTAGTCTGAGGGGATGGGGAGTGGTGTTGGAGCAACATCCTAGAGCTGAGGGCAGTGTTCAATGCACTATCTCTCGCCTCTAGTACAGAACAGGCCTGTTCAAGTATGATCAGACAATACCACCACGGTGGCATACATAAACCATCTAGGCGGCACTCAAAGCTGCATGGCAATGATGGAAGTGTCAAAAAATCCTTAGTTGGGCGAAATGCCAACTACCAGCCATATCGGCAGTGTTCATTCAGGGTCCTGAACTTGGAAGGGGACTTCCTCAATCGCCAGGACGTGCATGCCAGAGAGTGGCGTCTTTATCCAGACGTCTTTCAACTCCTGGTGGACAGGTGGGGCCTACTGGACGTAGACCTCATGGTGTCTCAACACCAGGGATCCTCGAGCAGCATTCATCTACACACTGGCGGTTCCATGGAGCTTTCGGCTGGCCTACATGTTCACTCCTGCCCAGGGTACTTCGGAAGTTCAAACAAGAAAAAGGAATACTACTTCTAGTCGCTCCAGTGTGGCCTCCACGGCATTGTTTCTCAGACCTGCAGGGTCTGTCGACAGAGCATCACCTTCTACTTCCACAGCTCCTAGACCATCTCGTATAGGGCCCTTGTCTCTACACAGACCTGGCTGACTGGCTTTGACTGCATTCTTACTTCACCTGGTGTGCTGATAAGAATTAAGATGCATACAGATTCAGAACTTCCAGAATTCTGGCTTTTCTGCAAAGAGGCCTAGACTTAGGCCTTCGTCTGGCCTCCCTCAAGGTTCACATATCTGCCTTGTTCATATGGTTTCAGAGAAAAATTGCGTCTATATCTGACGTTCATACATTCACTCAGGGTGTCCTACGACTCCCTATGTCCCTCTTGTGGCTCCATGGGATCTGGCTGTTGTGCAAAATGTCCTGTAAGAGTCTCCATTTGAACCTCTTGAATCGGTGGACCTTAAATGGCTCACAGCCAAGGTCCTGTTCTTGCTGGCTATTGCATCTGCAAGGTGGGGGTTGGACTTAAGCACTTTGTCCTGTCGTCCACCGTTTTTTATATTTCTCCGTGACCATGCTGTTCTACGAACTCACTTCGGTTATTTACCTAAGGTGGTGTCATCATTTCACCTTAACCAAGAGATTGTAGTCCCGGCCTTTGTCTCCTCGGAATTCTCTTCTAAAGAACGTTCTTTGGATGTGGTTAGGGCCCTCTGATTCTATGTGGAGAGAAATGCCAGTTCTGTCAGGAGGTCAGATGCCCTTTTCGACCTGTTTGGTTTCCCCAAATGTGGCTGGCCTGCGAATAAGCAAACCTTGGCCAGATGGATTATAATGGTGATTAGAATATGCGCAGGCTGGACTCCCAGCTCCTGCTGCTATTAAAGCTCATTCTACCCAATCTGTTGGACCTTCTTGGGCGGCCCGCCATGGCGCGTCCATCCGCAGAACAGATCTGCAAGGCGGCTACGTGGTCCTCAGTTAACACGTTTCTTAGGTTCTATGCATTTGATACTTCCGCCTCCCAGGATGCTTCCTTTGGATGCCGGATTCTCACATCTGATAAGGCGCGTCCCCTCCTTTGAGGAACTGCTATAGGACATCCCCGCTGTTTCCCTGTGGAAACCAATGTAACCTGCTGCAGAAAAGGAGAGTTATGGTAGACTTACCACTTACCAAGACTTACCACTTACCATTGGTACCTTTCTGCGAGGTACATTGGGTTTCACAGAGCGCCCACCCTGACGCACTTAGCTTCTTTGGGTTGCATGGCATTAGCCACTGGTACCTTCTCCTGTCATGAGTATGTGGTTCTATGTGACTAACATCTGCCTTCTCTCTTGCCTGCTCCTGCATTGGGCTGGTTAATGAAACTAAGCTCTAAGTGCCTGGAGGCGGGGTTATAGAGGAGGCCCCAAGCATCCTGGGACAGCCTAAAGCCTTAGCCTGTTGGTGCCCCTGGATCAAGATCTACTCTACACCCCAATGTTTCCCTGTGGAAGCTGATGTACCTCGCAGAAAGGGAGTTAACAATAGTAAGTCTACCATAACTCTCCTTTTCAGGATGACTCCACCAGACAATGTGAGCTCAACTTTCATGGCAAAAAAAAGGGCACAAATCCTGTGAGATTTTAATAGAGGACTTGGGCCACCCTTGTAGTATGACTTAAGACAGCCATTGGCCAGGGGCAGATTTTGGGGTGAGGGTGCACAACAGAAATGTAAAATAATTTTATTATTTTCATTAATTGGTTATAAGCCTATTTAATAGAATTATAAAACCCCACTATGAATTTTTTTATTATGTATTCATACAGTATTTACTAAGTAAGACAGCTTAAAGGGGCAGTATGTGCATGTCCTGCCAATTTACACACTATTCAAGATGGCATATGGTACAGTACAGTGGAAATATTTTGCAATGGCTGTACATATCGGTCTGAAAGTACCAACACAAGCATCCAAGTGCAGCCCCCAACAAGTGCCACCCCTAGGCACGTGCATCATGGAAAATTCACCACTGCCAATGGCACAGATCACCCATCAAGGTTTCATGCTGTAGCTCATCCATTCGGTTAGAGGATAGTATTTGTATGGACATTACATCATATTCATCTTCCACTTGTGGGTATTCAGTGTGAGGTAAATAGGCCATGGAGAGAGAATCTGCCACAAACAATACTTGTAGACAACATCCAGGTGGTGTCTCTGTAACTTGAGCATTATTTTTTGTATGCAGGCAGAAGCATTATACAGAAGCTTCCTCAGAATGATGAGTGGTTTATGGTCTGTCTCAACAGTGATGGGACACCTATATATAAAGTCATGGAACCTGTGACAAGCAAAGCGCCATGCTTTCAATCTGTGCACATCATAATTCATTCCAAACTAACCAGAACAAGCAGGGCCATAACTAGGTGTGTGCGGACGGGGCACTGCACTTAGCACTGCAGGATAGGGGGCGCTGCTGGTGGCACTTGTCAAATATCTGTTTTAATGACTTTCACTTGCAGCTTCCTCCCTTTTTGAAGCCCTAACCTTGTTTCTTTTTTAAGCTTACCTTGTACTTTGTGAAAAAATTATCAGTATTGTGGCTGAGCAGATCTATGTGGTGTGTGGCTGCAAGAGATTGGATGTGTGGCTGTACACTACATAGATCTGCTCAATTGCAATGCCTATTATCTTTTTTTTACAAAGTACCAGTAGCTTCATATAGTGTTCATATTTTTTATGCAGGAACAAATAGCTCATTGAGTAGGGTGTTGGAGTAGAATTCAACAGGTTGTAGGTATGAATCCTGCATATGGCAGTATATTGAAATATCTTATTTAATAAAGGGTATTGTAACTGAATAACATTGAGTTCTCAAGTTAAGTGCATGAACGTGGTATAAAGAGGATTTGTGTCTGTATCCATTTTCTTGCAGCGGTCTATAATTGTGTGTGTATTATACAGATCTATGTATGTATGTGTGTGTGTGTGTGTGTGCGTGTGTGTGTGTGTGTGTGTGTGTGTGTGTGTGTGTGTCATACTTGCCTACTGTTGAAAAAAACATTTCGGGGAGATTGTGAAAGTAACACCTATCAGCGTGGACATGTACTGCTACATCTGAGAGGTGTGCCATGAAAATTGCTTACATCCAAACGTAAATGAGCCCCAAAGTTAGTATACTGTATACACATATACTGCAAGTGACCATGAAAAACCTTATTTAAAATGCATGTAGCCATAGGGATCATTGTGCCTTATAACCAATACAGGTAAATGCACTAATGATCCCAGTTGAATGGATATATCTCTGATTTATTGTTCCCCCCAAGAATGTAACAGCTACATAACGGGGGTAAGGTACAATGAGGGAGATTGCTGGACTATTCAGCAAAACAGGGAGATTGCTGCTATTTCAGGGAGTGGAAAAAATGTGTGTGTGTGTGTGTGTGTGTGGGGGGGGGGGGGGGGGGGGTTAGTTGCATAACAGTTTACACAGGACTCAGACACCCAAGTGGAGAGGAGGAGAAGCTGGGATCCATGTGTCACTTACAGCTCTCTCCACCCTTCTATCTCTCGTCTGGTCAGAAAGCTCAGTCTGTAGCTCAGGAAACATGATATTCCTATATCTCTGCCTGCACTCCATACTGTCCTGCTTGCATTCTGGCTGCTGGTTCTGCTGCTGCTTAAGAGGGAAAGCTAGTGATGCCAGTGTGCTCTGGCCGGGGGGCCCCCTGACAATGGGGGGCCCGGGGTACCTTATGCCCTGCATCCCCCCTTTAATCTGGCTATGCGTGTTGTGAAGCATTTGCAGAGATCACCACTGGTAAGTCCTGAAGTACTGGAGGGCTTGTGAGCATACAGTATGTTTTCATTTTGGTACTGTAGCCTGCTGTTGCTCCTGCCAGCATCATTCTGTATAGAGATGACTGGTTCCATTACACCCCGAATTCCGAATTTAGGGGATTTGAGTCCCAGCTTGGGTCTTCCCACCACGCTTGCATTACAGAACGAGGCAAAGCATAGGGTGTAGAATGGGACTGGAGCACTGTATCAAACAAAAACACGCCAGTCAGCACGCCATTAGGGTACTATTAGGAGTGGACTACAGTTGTATTTATATAATACTTACTAGGTGTAGGTGCCAGGGAAAGGTGGCTGGCTGCAGGCATCATTGTCAGTGTTAGTCACACTGCAGTGCAAACACATGCAAAATGTGTGTGGTGCTGCAGAAACAATTTATAAAGAAAACTAAAATGCTGTTGTTTGTCAAAGTGAACCTGCCCTTTTCTTATTTTTCTTAAAGGAAGTTATTTTGCAGTATTATTTGTCACTTGTGAATGAGCTTGGACAGAGACATTGTTGATTATATTATCTGTCCAGAAATAATTTGCTGTGTCTGAGCTGCATCCAAAGAATCCATGTTTTGAGTGTTTTTTTTACTTAAAAAAATAATTTAAAAAATAGATTATTTTTTTCCTATTTACATTTTTTTTTTATTATTAAGAATGACTCAGTATATATAAGGTTTGTGTTACTGGGTGCCTGTTACGTACCCCCTATCTGTACTAAAAAATAATTCTTATTACTTACAATACCTCTTCTTTCTGCTGGTTTAAATATTTAAAAAAACAATAGTCTTCCTCTTTTTTTTTCTTTTTTTTTTAACCTAATCAAATAAATAATAATTTGTACAGCGTGTTATATGATTAAGAGTGATGCAGAGTGAGCATGTATTAGGGTTGTGTTACCGGGTGCCTGTTATGTACCCCCTATTATCTGTACTACAAAATAATTCTTACTTGCAAAGAAGACCTCTTGTTCCTACTGTTTTAAAATGTGAAAAACAATAGTCTGTTCTATTTTTTTTTATAACCAAATTAAATAATGATTTGCACAATGTGTTATTATATTAAGAGGGACGCAGCATATATCAGGGTTGTGTTACTGGGTGTATCCCCATCATCTGCACCCCAAAATCATAATTTAAAAAAAAAAATGTTTGTTTGCTGGTGTAAACAAAATTCTCCAGTCTTTTAATAAACCTGCATAGTAAAGGTAACAGTCGTCCCTTCTTTCCTTATCTCATTGTACATTCACTTGGTGTTGTGGCAGTTAAGTTCAACAACAGTAGTTCTACTTTTAAAACCAATAATAGATCAGTCAATAGAAGAGCAAGAGTAACCCAGTACTAATGCTGCAGGTACTGCCAGTTATGGTATGTCAACACCTACTACAGGTGGTCAAGGCGAAAGAAAGTGTATGAAAGGGTACCTTAAATATAAACAGTATTTTACTATGGTTAAGAAAACATTACCTCTAACTATGAGAGGAAACTTTACTGCCAAAAATTTATAATTTCCAACAATTACCACAGGGCCTAATTCAATAAGGATCGCTAAATTGCAGAATCGCAAATCGGGCGATTATTGGCAGACTGCGCATGCTTTGCTTTGTGATTGCTTTGTGATTGTTTTGCAATAGCAGGACCAATGAAATGCCACTGCAAAGTGATTGACAGGAAGTGACTATTTGTGGGAGGCAACATGGCGTTTATGGGAAGTGGTTGGGAAAACGTAAGCGTGTCATGGCTGTTTTCAGGGAGTGCATCTGACGTCAGCTGCAATGAAAAATAAGGTGCCTGGTGCGACTGCAATTGAATTATTTTGAGTAGGCATGGGTCAAACGCAACTATCAATGGTGCTCAATTTCTGTGGATGCATCGGTTTTGCAACTGTATACGTAAATTTGCGAATTAAACGGTGGGCATTTTTTTCCTTTCTGGACAGCTATTCACATGCAGTAGCAGTTTTGAGTCAATTGCTATTTCAGCCTCAGTAGCGATCCTTACTGAATTAGGGGGTGTTGATTCAGACCTGATTGCTGAGCTGCAAATTTTGCTGTCCTGCATTCAGATAGTTGCCGCCAAAGGACTCCTACAGTGCTATGAGAACAGGCTATTCGGGTCCGGAGCTGACGTCACACACCCTCCCTGAAAATGCTTGGAAGCAGCAGCGATTAGGTCTGAATCGGGCCCGAGGCCCACAGTTGCAAGTAAAGGCTTAGACCACGGTCCTGCTACTGCTGTTTCATGCAATAAAAGACATACTGCAAAAGCATTCAACACCTTCTCGAGTCTAGATGTGTCTCCTTTAAAACTGGCAACATAGTGCAAAAAAAAAAAAAAAGAACAATAAGGCTGAAGAACAAACTGTGTGTTCACAACTTCCCTGTGGAGAGTCTAAGGGTGTCCACGAGTGCTATGTCTGGGTCTGACATTTCTGATTCTGACACTGTAATCATATGGAAGCCTCCTTCTACCATTTCTGAACCCTCTGTCAATGTGAATGTAACCCCCTTTCCACACTGGTAAATGTATTCTAAATTTATAGTGTCTCCACCCAAACTATTTTATGTAAACTGTGATAATTTACTAGACAAGGTAAGTTTGGGAAAGCCTAAGAATACTTAGTGTAATAGGAAAAAACATACATTTAATCTAATTATTACCCCTCTGATACTCACTTTATTTCCACTTCTCTTCCAGGGTCAATAGCTCTGTACACCAGATATCAGGATATCGATACTAATACATTGCAAACATTTGTAACACTTTACGGATTACCATAAAATTGAAATAAGGACTCCTTACTAGCCTCTACAAATTTACTTGCATGCACTACAAAAAAACTTCAAATCTAAGTCAATAAAATATACCTGGGTATACTTTGTAATCATGTAAATCCAGCCTTGTTGGTGCACAGTTTGAGCTCTTTGTGGGTTGTCCTCTAACCAAACTGGAATTTCCAATAAAGTCTCAACACTTGATGAGAAGTGTTCATTTATACCCCTTTCACACCAGCACTCTGAACACGGGTTTTTGGCACATGAACGCGCATAACCCGTGTTCATGTGCGGTGTAAAAGTGTGTCGCGGTTGAAATACCGGGTCCAGTGACCTGGTATTTCAACCCTGCTCTTGAGCAGGGTTGAATTTGTGTTCAACCCGGCTCACCATGCGGTGTGAACGGGAGCGAGGTCGATGCAACCCGGCTCCCGTTCACTCTCTATCTACAGGCGGCGCTTGGAGATCATGTGATCTCCATGTGCCGCCCCCGCCGCGTCCGCAACCCGGCAATATGCCAGGCTGCCGACTGCGGTGTGAAAGGCGCCTAACCTGCGAATGTCCCTGCATGATCCCGGGACCGTATTCCCGGATAAGTCCCTGCATTTTAGGTATAAAAGTGGTATGACAGTGCAACAAAAAGAACAGTATATTTTTCTATCCTTTTCCTCCTTTACACCTCAAACTACCCTTATAAGTATTTTCGCCTTTACTTCCTTGCTTAACTGACTTCGATGCACTGCTTTATCTCCTGAATTAAAGTTAGTGTTGGGTATTAGATACAAATATTACTTTCAGTTCAATATCTCCCTTAATGCAGCTCCTACTTAAGTGAATGCTGATGTCGATACAATGTCAATATAATAAGAAGTTACGGATGCAGAATAATGCTGACTCTGTTGTAATAATATCAGATATAAAGCAATGAAGTTTTAAAGTGCCTTTGCTGGACTACAATAACAATTCATGTAACTATGTATAACATGGTTCAATCTGGCAGCCAAACTGTAAGCATCAATGTTCCATTTAAGCTGCTTATAATGCTTGCTTGGCAATTTAATTATTCCCAACCTATGAGACAGCATTAATAAGACTCCTCCAGCAGCATAAAATAATAAGAATTTACTCACCGGTAATTCTATTTCTCGTAGTCCGTAGTGGATGCTGGGACTACGTAAGGACCATGGGGGGGGAGGGGGGGATAGCGGCTCCGCAGGAGACTGGGCACAACTAAAAGAAAGCTTTAGACTACTGGTGTGCACTGGCTCCTCCCACTATGACCCTCCTCCAGACTTCAGTTAGGATACTGTGCCCGGCAGAGCTGACACAATAAGGAAGGATTTTGAATCCCGGGTAAGACTCATACCAGCCACACCAATCACACCGTATAACTCGTGATACAATACCCAGTTAACAGTATGATAACAACTGAGCCTCTCAACAGATGGCTCAACAATAACCCTTTAGTTAGGCAAAAACTATATACAAGTATTGCAGACAATCCGCACTTGGGATGGGCGCCCAGCATCCACTACGGACTACGAGAAATAGAATTACCGGTGAGTAAATTCTTATTTTCTCTGACGTCCTAAGTGGATGCTGGGACTCCGTAAGGACCATGGGGATTATACCAAAGCTCCCAAACGGGCGGGAGAGTGCGGATGACTCTGCAGCACCGAATGGGCAAACTCTAGGTCCTCAGCCAAGGTGTCAAACTTGTAGAATTTAGCAAATGTGTTTGACCCCAACCAAGTAGCTGCTTGGCAAAGTTGTAGAGCCGAGACCCCTCGGGCAGCCGCCCAAGAAGAGCCCACCTTCCTCGTGGAATGGGCTTTCACTGATTTAGGAGGCGGCAGTCCAGCCGCAGAATGTGCAAGCTGAATCGTACTACAGATCCAGCGAGCAATAGTCTGCTGTGAAGCAGGTGCACCCAACTTGTTGGGCGCATACTGGATAAATAGCGAGTCAGTCTTTCTGACTCCCGCAGTCCTGGAAACATAAATTTTCAGGGCCCTGACTACGTCCAACAACTTGGAAGCCTCCAAGTCTTTAGTAGCCGCAGGCACCACGATAGGTTGGTTCAGATGAAAGGCTGATACCACCTTAGGGAGAAATTGGGGACGAGTCCTCAATTCTGCCCTATCCATATGGAAAATCAGATAAGGGCTTTTACATGACAAAGCCGCCAATTCTGATACACGCCTGGCCGAAGCCAAGGCCAACAACATGACCACTTTCCACGTGAGATACTTCAATTCCACGGTTTTAAGTGGCTCAAACCAATGTGACTTTAGGAAATCCAACACCACGTTGAGATCCCAAGGTGCCACTGGAGGCACAAAAGGGGGCTGAATATGCAGCACTCCCTTAACAAAAGTTTGAACTTCAGGTAGTGAAGCCAGTTCTCTCTGGAAGAAAATCGATAGAGCCGAAATATGGACCTTAATGGAACCCAATTTTAGGCCCATAGTCACCCCTGACTGTAGGAAGTGCAGAAAACGGCCCAGCTGAAATTCCTCCATTGGGGCCTTCCTGGCCTCACACCACGCAACATATTTTCGCCATATGCGGTGATAATGGTTTGCGGTTACTTCTTTCCTAGCTTTAATCAGCGTAGGAATGACTTCCTCCGGAATGCCCTTTTCCTTCAGGATCCGGTGTTCAACCGCCATGCCGTCAAACGCAGCCGCGGTAAGTCTTGGAACAGACAGGGCCCCTGCTGCAGCAGGTCCTGTCTGAGCGGCAGAGGCCATGGGTCCTCTGACATCATTTCTTGAAGTTCCGGGTACCAAGCTCTTCTTGGCCAATCCGGAACAATGAGTATAGTTCTTACTCCTCTTCTCCTTATTATCCTCAGTACCTTTGGTATGAGAGGAAGAGGAGGGAACACATAAACCGACCGGTACACCCACGGTGTCACTAGAGCGTCCACAGCTATCGCCTGCGGGTCTCTTGACCTGGCGCAATATCTTTCTAGCTTTTTGTTTAGGCGGGACGCCATCATGTCCACCTGTGGCCTTTCCCAACGGTTTACAATCAGTTGGAAGACTTCTGGATGAAGTCCCCACTCTCCCGGGTGGAGGTCGTGCCTGCTGAGGAAATCTGCTTCCCAGTTGTCCACTCCCGGAATGAACACTGCTGACAGTGCTAACACGTGATTTTCTGCCCATCGGAGAATCCTTGTGGCTTCTGCCATCGCCGTCCTGCTTCTCGTGCCGCCCTGTCGGTTTACATGGGCGACTGCCGTGATGTTGTCTGACTGGATCAGTACCGGCTGATTTTGAAGCAGGGGTTTTGCCTGACTTAGGGCATTGTAAATGGCCCTCAGTTCCAGAATATTTATGTGTAGGGAAGTCTCCTGACTTGACCATAGTCCTTGGAAGTTTCTTCCCTGTGTGACTGCCCCCCAGCCCCGAAGGCTGGCATCCGTGGTCACCAGGACCCAGTCCTGAATGCCGAATCTTCGGCCCTCTTGAAGATGAGCACTTTGCAGCCACCACAGCAGAGACACCCTGGTCCTCGGAGACAGGGTTATCAGACGATGCATCTGAAGATGCGATCCTGACCACTTGTCCAACAGGTCCCACTGAAAAGTTCTCGCATGGAACCTGCCGAATGGAATTGCTTCGTAGGAAGCTACCATCTTTCCCAAGATCCGCGTGCAGTGATGCACCGACACCTGTTTTGGTTTTAGGAGGCCTCTGACTAGAGATGACAGCTCCTTGGCCTTCTCCTCCGGGAGAAACACTTTTTTCTGTTCTGTGTCCAGAACCATCCCCAGGAACAGTAGATGTGTCGTAGGGACCAGCTGTGACTTTGGAATATTTAGAAACCAGCCATGCTGTTGTAGCACCTCCCGAGATAGTGCTACCCCGACCAACAACTGTTCCCTGGACCTCGCCTTTATCAGGAGATCGTCCAAGTACGGGATAATTAAAACTCCCTTCTTTCGAAGGAGTATCATCTTTTCGGCCATTACCTTGGTAAATACCCTCGGAGCCGTGGATAGACCAAACGGCAACGTCTGGAATTGGTAATGACAATCCTGTACCACAAATCTGAGGTACTCCTGGTGAGGATGGTAAATGGGGACATGCAGGTAAGCATCCTTGATGTCCAGTGATACCATGTAATCCCCCTCGTCCAGGCTTGCAATAACCGCCCTGAGCGATTCCATCTTGAACTTGAATTTTTTTATATATGTGTTCAAGGATTTCAAATTTAAAATGGGTCTCACCGAACCGTCCGGTTTCGGTACCACAAACATTGTGGAATAGTAACCCCGTCCTTGTTGAAGTAGGGGCACCTTTACTATCACCTGCTGGGAATACAGCTTGTGAATTGCCTCTAACACTGCCTCCCTGCCTGAGGGAGTTGTTGGCAAGGCAGATTTGAGGAAACGGCGGGGGGGAGACGTCTCGAATTCCAGCTTGTATCCCTGAGATACTACTTGAAAGATCCAGGGATCCACCCGTGAGCGAGCCCACTGATCGCTGAAATTTTTGAGACGGGCCCCCACCGTAACTGGCTTCGCCTGTGGAGCCCTAGCGTCATGCTGTGGACTTAGAGGAAGCAGGGGAGGACTTTTGCTCCTGGGAACTGGCTGTATGCTGCAGCTTTTTCCCTCTACCTCTGCCTCTGGGCAGAAAGGACGCGCATTTAACCCGCTTGCCCTTATTGGGCCGAAAGGACTGTACCTGATAATACAGTGCTTTCTTTGGCTGTGAGGGAACATGGGGTAAAAATGTAGACTTCCCAGCTGTTGCTGTGGAAACGAGGTCCGAGAGACCATCCCTGAACAACTCCTCACCCTTATAAGGCAAAACTTCCATGTGCCTTTTAGAATCTGCATCTCCTGTCCACTGCCGAGTCCATAACCCTCTCCTGGCAGAAATGGACAGTGCACTTATTTTAGATGCCAGCCGGCAAATATCCCTCTGTGCATCCCTCATGTATAAGAGTGCATCTTTAATATGCTCTACGGTTAGCAATATAGTGTCCCTGTCTAGGGTATCAATATTTTCCGACAGGGAATCTGACCACGCAGCTGCAGCACTGCACATCCATGCTGACGCAATAGCTGGTCTCAGTATAACACGTGTGTGTGTGAATATATAGACTTCAGGATAGCCTCCTGCTTTCTACCAGCAGATTCCTTCAGGGCGGCCGTATCCGGAGACGGTAGTGCCACCTTCTTTGACAAGCGTATGAGCGCTTTATCCACCCTAGGGGATGTTTCCCAACGTGACCTATCCTCTGGCGGGAAAGGGTACGCCATTAGTAACCTCTTAGAAATTACCAGTTTCTTATCGGGGGAAGCCCACGCTTCTTCACACACTTCATTTAATTCCTCAGATGGAGGAAAAACAACTGGTAGTTTTTTCTCTCCAAACATAATACCCTTTTTTGTGGTACCCGGGGTAACATCAGAAATATGCAACACATTTTTCATTGCCTCAATCATATAACGTGTGGCCCTATTGGAAGATACATTAGTCTCATCGTCGTCGACACTGGAGTCAGTATCCGTGTCGACATCTGTGTCTGCCATCTGAGGTAGCGGGCGTTTTAGAGCCCCTGATGGCTTTTGAGACGCCTGGGGAGGCACAGGCTGAGAAGCCGGCTGTCCCATATTTGGTATGTCGTCAAACCTTTTATGCAAGGAGTCGACACTGTCGCGTAATTCCTTCCACAGAACCATCCACTCAGGTGTCGACCCCGCAGGGGGTGACATCACATTTATCGGCATTTGCTCCGCCTCCACATAAGCCTCCTCATCAAACATGTCGACACAGCCGTACCGACACACCGCATACACACAGGGAATGCTCTGACAGAGGACAGGACCCCACAAAGCCCTTTGGGGAGACAGAGAGAGAGTATGCCAGCACACACCAGAGCGCTATATAACACAGGGATCCCACTATAAATGAGTGTTTTTTCCCTTATAGCTGCTTATATTATATATACTGCGCCTAAATTTAGTGCCCCCCCTCTCTTTTTTACCCTTATGTAGCTTGACACTGCAGGGGAGAGCCAGGGAGCGTCCTTCCAGCGGAGCTGTGAGGGAAAAATGGCGCCAGTGTGCTGAGGGAGATAGCCCCGCCCCTTTTCCGGCGGACTTCTCCCGCTTTTTCTGGAATTCTGGCAGGGGTATTTTTACACCTATATAGCCTTCCTGACTATATATGGTGTAGATTTGCCAGCCAAGGTGTCTTATATTGCCCTCAGGGCGCCCCCCCCCCCAGCGCCCTGCACCCATCAGTGACCGGAGTGTGAGGTGTGCATGAGGAGCAATGGCGCACAGCTGCAGTGCTGTGCGCTACCTTGTTGAAGACAGAAGTCTTCTGCTGCCGATTTTCCGGAACACTTCTTGCTTCTGGCTCTGTAAGGGGGCCGGCGGCGCGGCTCCGGGACCGAACATCGAGGTCGGGTCCTGTGGTCGATCCCTCTGGAGCTAATGGTGTCCAGTAGCCTAAGAAGCCCAAGCTACCACCAGTTAGGTAGGTTCGCTTCTTCTCCCCTTAGTCCCTCGCTGCAGTGAGGCTGTTGCCAGCAGATCTCACTGTAAAATAAAAAACCTAAAATATACTTTCTTTCTAGGAGCTCAGGAGAGCCCCTAGTGTGCATCCAGCTCAGCCGGGCACAAGAATCTAACTGAAGTCTGGAGGAGGGTCATAGTGGGAGGAGCCAGTGCACACCAGTAGTCTAAAGCTTTCTTTTAGTTGTGCCCAGTCTCCTGCGGAGCCGCTATCCCCCCCATGGTCCTTACGGAGTCCCAGCATCCACTTAGGACGTCAGAGAAATATTAATTTGTCTCTTGTTCGTACACTAACAATGTAATCAGAGCTGACAGTCAGTATGTACACTGCTCTTCCCTATGCAGTATGTATTCAAATGGGATGTAGTCAAATGATCGCCGGTAACTATACAGACACCGAAATCCTGAGCGTTGGACAGCCCGACAGTCAGCATGCCGACTAACAGGGACTATTCCCACTCGTGGGTGTCCATGGCACCCATAGAGTGGGAATAGAACCTGTAGCGAGTGCAGCGAACCTGCTGCGTGGCGAGCACAGCTAGCCCGCAAGGAGCTTCATTGCGCTCGCCCCCCTCCCACCACCACCACCGGCATTCTGGATACCGAGATTCCGGGGTCGGTATGGTGCCGTCCGGGATCCCAAACTCCCGTCTCCCAATACCAACCCATTCAAATTTATAAGAGCTTTGCTTTGTCTATCTGCTGTATGTAAGAGAATACCTTACATCACTCATGGATTAAGCATTAGATAAATGTTCTCATTAACATTAAGGGGTATACTTTGTTAAGCAGTATATATATCTTCCTCTGAGTCACTGCCTAGTAAATAATAGTTATGCCAGGCATAAGCTTAGTCCTGTAGTTTTTCATAGTTAGCAGCTCCCGCAGTGTTTGAATAGGAGCGGAGTTTAAAGAACCTCCTATGATGTATCTATCCCGCATATGTCTGGGGTAGGAGGTGTTTTGTAGTCTCACCAAATTGCTAATGCTCAGCCACTCCCCTGGATCCTCATTGACCACCCTCTGAAACCTCCCTGTCCTGGCTCCAAGCATGATCAGCTGGACACTACAACTGCTGCTGTATAGTTAATAAGACCCTGCGCTGGGCAACAATTATCTTCACAGCTCCTGCATACTGTATGCCTCCTGAGTGGAGGCCTTGTAAGCCAATGGGCGGATACTCTCAGGGCTGATGAGATACCCTGCCACTGCTATGGCTGTTCAACCGCCTCCTCTAGCAAAGTCTGACGCCGGCACTCTCTGCTTACGACCTGCCGCCACTGATAATGTTTACTGGCAGCTCTGCTATAGTGGCGGCTAGCTAGCGCATACAGAGATGTGCGCTCACCAAGAGGATCCGCAGTCTAACTGTTGCTGCTACCGGGGGCTCCCTTTTATACATCAGGTTTCCCTGTCATGCGATGCCTGTGTTGGGGACAGCAGGTTTTCCCCCTGACAGCGCAAGCCCCTCTACCTTGTTTAGGATATTAAGCCCAGTGACGTGCGGTGGGGTGAGGCAGGTGAGAAAGAGACTTTCCTGTCATACTAATGTTTGTGCCAGAGTTTTGACTGTGTTAGGCGCCGTGGTCCGCGATGTCCTCGCGGCCCGGCGCCTAGCAACTAGGGACGCCGAGCGTGCTAGCCGCCGGGTCCCTAGCAACGCAGGGATGCCGTGCGCACTTAGCCGCCGGCTCCCTAGCAACGCAGGGACGCCGGGCGCGCTGAGCCGCCTGGACCCTAGCAACGGGGACGCCACGGGCGGACCGCGTTCCCCGTTGCAGAGTCAATCCAGTAACACACACACACTGGTCTTCTGGGCGTGCAGCAGGGCAGCTGCACGGCATTTAGGGTAATCAGGCTCTGAACATCTGATTGGAGGACTCCTTGATAAATACCTTCTCAGTGCTTCACACTGACGCCGGTAATAGCTTCCTGCATGCTGCTTAGGTTTGCTGAACGTCTGTTCCAGTCCTGCTGTGTCCGGTCATTCCTGTCCTCAGAGTTCCTGAATCTTGGAGTTGTCATCTCATCCCAAGAAGTCTCTGGTCCCCAATTGTCCGCAGCCGTCGCCAGAGAATCTCGTGTGGTGTTCGTGAGTTGCGGCTCTGCGGTGTGCTGCGGCTCGGCCCACTTAAATTTGTATTCTGTTTCGGAGCATTTGCGGAGGTTTCCGCTTCCACAAGTCCTCTCCGGAACTCGGCGGTGCCTGGTAGGAGAGTGGACAAGTGGGTATTTTGGTTGTCCTTTTCCCTGGCGGTTTTTCCGCACATATTCTAGTTTTAGGTTAGCTTGTAGCCCCTGGCTTTGTTGCTTAGTTAGAGGGCCCCTTGTTATCACCCTGTCTCGGATTTCTCTTTGTCTCCCATTAAGACCTGAGGGGGCATCGGAGTTGGGCAGACGTAATCCGCCCTTCAAACGCGGCTGCCATGGGCTCAAGCAACCATAGTCTCGCAAGAGATTTCTGACAGCACGGGCGAGACAACGGAGTTAGGGCGCCAGGGGCTATTTCCGTTCCCACTCCCTTTCCCAGCATTACGTTCCAGTACTCAGGTCCCTGCTATAAGATTTCCCCAGACCAGAGTGCTGGAATCATAACATTATTACCGGCCATACCAAAACTTAAAATTAAACGGGGTTTAATTTTTTCTCATTTTGTTTTTGTGAAAGTTTATCGGCCTCATGAATCCGACAGGTTTAGGGCCAAATCCTGGTCAGCTCTTAGTCAACCAGATTCAAGAACTTACTCAAATGGTTCAGGATCTTTCTCTTCGGGTGAGATCGCAGGAAGATTTTTTGCGAGCCTCCCCGAAGGTAGTCCCTGAACCAAAGATGCATTTGCACGACCGTTTTTACGGGGACAGAAAAGAATTTTTTAATTTTAAAGAAGCCTGTAAACGTTATTTTCGTTTAAGACCTACATCCTCTGGTAATGAATCTCAGCGGGTTGGGATTATTATTTCTTTACTCCAGGGGGATCCACAGACTTGGGCATTTGGTTTAAAAGCTGAGGATCCTGCGTTGTTATCTGTAGACGCCTTTTTTAAGTCATTGGGGCTCTTATATGATGACCCAGATAGAGAGGCGTCCGCTGAGAGTCATCTGCGCGCTCTCAAACAAGGTAGAAATCCTGCGGAGGTTTATTGTACCGAGTTTCGCCGTTGGTCGAACGACTGTGGCTGGAATGACCCGGCCCTGCGCAGTCAGTTTCGCCTCGGTTTATCTGAATTTATTAAAGACAGTCTCCTCCAGTACCCCGCTCCTGAGACTCTCGATAAACTCATGGAGCTTGCTATAAAGATTGATCGTCGTCTCCGAGAGCGGAGGACTGAAAGAGAAACAACTGTAAGGTCTAGTCCTTGTGTATATACCTTCCCAGAGGACGTCGAGGAGCCCATGCAGATGGGTCTCTCCCGGCTGTCTCCAGAGGAAAAAACCAGAAGACAAAAATCCGGTCTTTGTTTGTACTGTGGGGATAAGGGACATTTTGCTCGTAACTGCCCGAACAAGTCGGGAAACGCTCTGACCAGGTGAATTGTGAGGGGGTTCACTTAAGTCTGCAGCTTATCTCCTCGAACAACTCTCTTTTAGTCCCTGTTAAGGTTTCCTTTGGCAGCCTCAGTTCTTTGGTGTCGGCTTTTGTCGACAGTGGAGCTGCAGGAAACTTTATGGATTTAACTTGGGCTAAGACCTTAGGTATTCCGCAGTTACCTTTAGATAGATGTATCACCATGCACGGCTTGGATGGGGGTCCGCTTTTCAATGGGGAGATTACTCACCGTACACCTCCAGTAGTACTTACAGTAGGAGCCTTACATTCCGAAGATACTGAATTCTACCTTACACATTGCCCGGCAGTTCCTGTTGTTTTGGGTCACCCTTGGCTTGCCTTTCATAATCCCACCATTGATTGGCGGTCCGGGGAGATTTCCCACTGGGGTACTTTTTGTGCTAAAGAATGTATTTCGTATCCAGTCAGAGTTGCAGCAGTCGTCCCAGAGCTCATTCCTGTGGAATACCAGGAGTTTGCCGATGTCTTCTCCAAAGGCAATGCAGACATTCTACCTCCCCATCGGCCTTATGATTGTGCAATTGAGCTAGTTCCAGGTGCCACCTTGCCTAAGGGGAGATTATATGCCTTGTCCGGGCCGGAAACCACGGCCATGAATAATTATGTTCAGGAAAGCCTAAAGAAGGGATTTATTAGACCATCATAAGTGCAGGTTTTTTCTTTGTGGAGAAAAAAGATGGCTCGCTCAGACCATGCATTGATTTTAGAGCCCTGAATAAGATCTCCGTTAAAAACACCTATCCTTTGCCGTTAATTTCTGTGCTTTTTGATCAGTTACGTTCTGCTGTGATTTTTTTCTAAAATTTACCTTAGAGGAGCTTACAACCCCATCCGAATTAAATCTGGGGATGAGTGGAAGATGGCTTTCAGCACTCAGTCGGGTCACTACGAATACCTGGTGATGCCGTTTGGCCTGTCTAATGCTCCGGCAGTTTTTCAAGACCTCATTAACGATGTTCTCCGTGACTTCCTAGGGAAATTTGTGGTCGTTTATTTAGACGACATCTTGATTTATTCTGAATCGATGGAACAACATGTTACCCAGGTGCGTCTGGTTCTTCAAAAGTTACGTGAGAATCACTTATATGCCAAGCTGGAAAAGTGTGATTTTCACATCACAGAAGTATCTTTTTTAGGGTACATAATTTCTCCTCAGGGATTTTCTATGGAACCAAAGAAGCTCCAGGCCATCCTTAATTGGGCGCAACCAACTAATTTAAAAGCAATTCAGCGCTTTTTAGGGTTTGCGAATTATTATAGGAGGTTCATTCATTCTTTTTCTGACCTGGTTGCTCCCATAGTAGCTCTGACAAAAAAAGGAGCGGATCCTACCAACTGGTCGCATGAAGCTGAGTTGTCCTTCCAGGCCTTGAAACAAGCCTTTGTCTCGGCTCCAGTCCTCAGACATCCTAATCCGGAATTGCCCTTTGTTGTGGAGGTTGATGCCTCAGAGGTTGGAGTGGGGGCTGTCCTTTCTCAAGAAGATCCGGAGTCTCTGGAGTTACATCCTTGTGCCTTTATGTCCAGGAAATTCTCCTCCGCTGAATGCAACTATGACGTTGGTAATCGGGAGTTACTGGCGGTGAAATGGGCTTTCGAGGAGTGGAGGCATTGGCTGGAGGGAGCTAAACATACTATTTGGGTTTTACTGACCATAAGAACCTGCAATATATTGAATCAGCTAAACGGATTAATGCTCGGCAGGCACGTTGGGCATTATTTTTTACCCGTTTCAGGTTTATGATCACTTTCAGGCCTGGTTCCAAGAATACGAAAGCTGATGCCCTGTCACGTAGCTTTCTTCCGGTTCACAATAGCACTCCTGTTGTTACCCCCATAGTTCCATCTTCGGTCATCCGGGCAGGCCTCACACAGGATTTATTTACCCAGTTAAACCAGCTTCAACACCAAGCTCCTAGACTTACTCCTGCTGGTCGTCTTTATGTCCCTGAATTTTTGAGAGCCACTGTTTTAACTGAATTTCATGACAACAAAGTCTCAGGGCATCCGGGAATCACTAAGACATTGGAGTTAATCTCTCGCTCAGTGTGGTGGCCTAGTCTTTCTAAAGACGTTAAGGAATTCGTCCATTCCTGTCAGGTTTGTGCACAGCATAAGGTTCCTCGTTCGTTGCCTATCGGGCAACTCATGCCTTTAGCTGTTCCTCTCAGGCCATGGTCTCATATTTCCATGGATTTTGTGGTTGACCTTCCCCTTTCAGCCGGATTCCGAGTCATTTGGGTGGTAGTGGACCGTTTTAGTAAAATGGCTCATTTTATTGCTCTTCCCCGATTGCCTTCTGCTCAAGGGTTGGCAGTTTTGTTCCTCCGCCATGTGTTCAGGCTTCATGGTTTGCCCACTGATATTGTTTCTGATCATGGTCCACAATTCATCGCACAATTCTGGAAATGTTTTTGTGCTTCATTGAAGATGAAACTGTCTTTAACATCTGGTTACCACCCACAGTCTAACGGACAAACCGAACGAGTTAACCAGTCATTAAAACAATATTTGCGTTTGTATTCAGCCAAACTCCAGAATGATTGGTCCGAGTTTCTCCCTTTGGCTGAATTTGCTTACAATAACTCTTGTCATTCCTCCACCAAAGAGTCTCCATTCTTTTCAGTTTTTGGTTTTCACCCCAGAACCAATTCTTTTTTTCATCATTCTCCAGTCTCCTCGCTAACCTTGACCTCCCATCTCAGAGCAATTTGGAAAAAAGCGGCCTTCCGAGAGAAGAAATTTTCTGACAGGCTCCGACGTCCTTGCACTTTTAAGGTGGGAGATAAGGTGTGGTTGTCAACTCGCAACATCAGGCTTAGACAATCCTCGGCTAGACTGGGACCCAGATTTATTGGACCGTTTCTTATTATCAAGAAGGTCAACCCAGTTGCCTTTCGGCTACGTTTACCAAGATCTCTCAAGATTGGAAATACTTTTCACTGTTCCCTGTTGAAACAATACGTTTCTTCTAGTAGATTTCCTCGGAGGATCTCTCAGGGTAGATCTCCAGTGGATGTACAGGGACAACAGGAGTTCTTGGTAGAGAAAGTTCTTGATTCTAGATTGTCCCGGGGTCGGCTTTATTTTTTAGTTCACTGGAAAGGCTATGGTCCGGAGGAAAGGTCTTGGGTCCTGGATAAGGATCTTCATGCCCCTAAGCTCAAGAGGGCATTTTTTCGGGAATTTCCTCAGAAACCTGGCGTTAGGGGTTCCTTGACCCCTCCTCAAGGGGGGGGGTACTGTTAGGCGCCGTGGTCCGCGATGTCCTCGCGGCCCGGCGCCTAGCAACTAGGGACGCCGAGCGTGCTAGCCGCCAGGTCCCTAGCAACGCTGGGACGCCGTGCGCACTTAGCCGCCGGCTCCCTAGCAACGCAGGGACGCCGGGCGCGCTGAGCCGCCTGGACCCTAGCAACGGGGACGCCACGGGCGGACCGCGTTCCCCGTTGCAGGGTCAATCCAGTAACACACACACACTGGTCTTCTGGGCGTGCAGCAGGGCAGCTGCACGGCATTTAGGGTAATCAGGCTCTGAACATCTGATTGGAGGACTCCTTGATAAATACCTTCTCAGTGCTTCACACTGATGCCGGTAATAGCTTCCTGCATGCTGCTTAGGTTTGCTGAACGTCTGTTCCAGTCCTGCTGTGTCCGGTCATTCCTGTCCTCAGAGTTCCTGAATCTTGGAGTTGTCATCTCATCCCAAGAAGTCTCTGGTCCCCAATTGTCCGCAGCCATCGCCAGAGAATCTCGTGTGGTGTTCGTGAGTTGCGGCTCTGCCGTGTGCTGCGGCTCGGCCCGCTTAATTTTGTATTCTGTTTCGGAGCATTTGCGGAGGTTTCCGCTTCCACAAGTCCTCTCCGGAACTCGGCGGTGCCGGGTAGGAGAGTGGACAAGTGGGTATTTTGGTTGTCCTTTTCCCTGGCGGTTTTTCCGCACATATTCTAGTTTTAGGTTAGCTTGTAGCCCCTGGCTTTGTTGCTTAGTTAGAGGGCCCCTTGTTATCACCCTGTCTCGGATTTCTCTTTGTCTCCCATTAAGACCTGAGGGGGCATCGGAGTTGGGCAGACGTAATCCACCCTTCAAACGCGGCTGCCATGGGCTCAAGCAACCATAGTCTCGCAAGAGATTTCTGACAGCACGGGCGAGACAACGGAGTTAGGGCGCCAGGGGCTATTTCCGTTCCCACTCCCTTTCCCAGCATTACGTTCCAGTACTCAGGTCCCTGCTATAAGATCTCCCCAGACCAGAGTGCTGGAATCATAACAGACTGTATATATGAAAAATACAAAGATTATGTTTGAAATATCTTCTTTGCATTATTCTAAACATTTTTATAGCCAAAACTCTGGAGTAAAATGTCTATGGCAGGTGAGGCACTGCCTATCTTTTCCGCACATCTCTGATTAAACCTCACCAAATTTCCAGGAGTTTATACTGCTGCACCTGTGTATAATGCCCACATGTACCCTTTGGCTCATATATTGCGTGTAATTCTAGCTCTGGTGCTAGCCAGTACCTCCTGAGCCATTTAGCTCACCGCACGAACATGATTAAGCCTGTTGGCAGCGCTTGCCTCTTCTAGAAGGTTCCCCCTCACAGTCAGCAGCCATCTTAACTAAATATATATATATATATATATATATATAGATATAGATATACGATATAGCTGAGTCCGGCACTCCACGTTTGTAGCATAGATACTTTGCCCGTGTGCCTTCTGTGAGAGGACAGCACCTCTCCGACATCAACGTTTTGGGGTGTTACCCCCGTCTTCAGGATAATAATACACGCTAAACAAGGGAAATATATACCTTACCATCTTCTGTCCTGCCCTCTGCGACTCCCGCCCGTCATCCAGGCCGTAGTCAGACGCACTTCCGGTCACGTCACCAGCCGGACCTACGAGTCTCCCCTGGACTTCCTGACGCCTCAGGTGATGAGCGACGTTGTCCTGGAGTGCCGCTGCTTCTGTTCCATATATATATATATATATATTTATTTATTTTTGTAACGGGAGTCTTGCTAGAATGTGCTCTGCTACAAAAATTCCACCAGCGAGCGACTCCAGGCTTGTGTAAAAACAACAAATACCTTTATTCAGGTAGCTCAAAAACAAAGATATACATAAAACAAAGATCACTGTCTTTAGTTTAAACTACCAGGTGTCACGATCCGGGTATCTGGACGCCATTACTTACCCTTCAGATGCCTCCTAAGGCGGGCTCAGCGTTCCAGGACCGGATTCCGCTGTTCCTGAGTTTCCACATACAGAGTGGTCTTTTCATCAGCCGCGGCCTCCGCTGTGCCCGCGTGGTTAAATGTGCATCTATCAGCCTGGCGTCTCCTGTCTCCGGTGGCCGGCGCCGCCATTACTGTTTCCCAGACCACATGGATTACAAACCAAACTTCCCTCCAAGTGTCTGCATGGGCGCAGCCATCTTGGATTCTGTCATCTGATCATTTCCACCAATCTGCTGTCTGTGTTGTTGATTTGCATAATTGCCTAGCCAACCCCTTCCTTGCTGCAGGTATAAGTAAGCTGTACCTGAGCAAGGAAGACGTCAGTGCTTTGGTTGTCAAACCTAGTTCCTGTTTGTCTCTCTTCTATGATTGTCTTCCAGGTTCCAGCTCCTGTCTCAAGACTTCCACCATAGAGACCCGCACCAGCATTCCACCTGCGGTGTAGCCTGACTCTCCAATCCATTGTGGATTCATCTGTTTCCAGCTACAACACTACCTGCTTCCAGCCTCAGCTTCCAGCAGAGTACAGCTTCCCTTAAAGGGCCGGTGTCCTTTCTACACTTTACCACTCTCCACCGGAATTATTATTTCTCCGCTCTCAAGTTCTACATTTCAGTTCACATTTCATCGCTCCCAAAGTTCATTTATTATTTAACTGGTTCCAGCCAGTATCCACTCCGTGCTAACAACAGTCTGGTTCCAGCCAGTATCCACAGCAGCTGTTTTACCTTCAGCAACCCAGCTCTTCCTGGAACACCAGCTGGTATAATCCTGGGTTATCTCCATTGCTACAGCCGGGCCTGGTAAGGACTTTCCATCTAGAAGATCATAAGAACTATCTCACACTACCAGTGCCCTGTGGCTCCTGCCATGCTGTAGTACTCAGGAACTGTATTTATTCTTTGCTGACTTTTACGTTTTCTTTTATTGCTGCTGTGATGCGGAGTTGTCATAATAAACATCATTGACTTTTATCTAAGTTGTCGTGGTCACGCCTTCGGGCAGTTATTATTCATGTTACTTACATGTCCAGGGGTCTGATACAACCTCCCAGGTTCCGGTACATCTCAGCCCCTACAACTGAGGCTGCCTCCCGTCAGCTCAGGCCCTCAGTTGTGACAGTAAGCACTGACCTAATGAATCCAGCCGGAGACCAGGATCAAGCGGCCAGGCCGATGCAAGAACTGGCAGCCCGACTAGAACATCAGGAGGCTGCACAGGGCCACATCATCCGCTGTCTCCAGGATCTCTCTACTCGGCTGGATGGGATTCAGACAACTCTCCGTGGATCAGGCGCGTCTGGTGCGTCAACCACAGTGACTCCAGCTATAACCCCACCCACCTTACCCATTTCTGCTCCACGTCTTCATCTTCCAACGCCAGCAAAATTTGACGGATCTCCAAGATTCTGCAGGGGATTTCTCAACCAGTGTGAGATTCAGTTTGAGCTACAACCTGGCAATTTTCCCAGTGACCGTACAAAAATTGCCTACATTATTTCTCTTCTCAGTGGCTCAGCCCTTGATTGGGCATCACCGTTATGGGAGAGGTCCGACACCCTGCTATCTTCTTACACTGCATTTGTGTCAACATTCAGGCGCATCTTCGACGAGCCAGGCCGGGTAACTTCAGCTTCGTCTGAGATTCTCCGTTTACGCCAGGAATCACGTACTGTAGGACAATATCTTATACAGTTCCAGATCCTGGCATCCGAACTGGCATGGAACGACGAGGCCCTGTATGCTGCATTCTGGCATGGTTTATCCGAGCGTATTAAAGATGAGTTAGCTACCAGAGACTTACCCTCCAAGTTAGATGAGCTAATCTCACTTTGTACGAAAGTTGACTTGCGTTTCAGAGAGAGAGCAACTGAGCGTGGAAGATCATCTGCTCCAAAATCTTCTACTCCTCCTCCTCGCCAACTGTCACCAACTACAGATGAACCCATGCAAATTGGCCGTTCCCGTTTAACTCCTGCTGAGCGCCGAAGACGTCTCTCCGAGTTTCTCTGTCTGTATTGTGCAGCTCCGTCTCACACCATTAATGCCTGTCCCAAACGTCCGGGAAACTCCAAATCCTAGCTCGCCAAGGAGAGGGCCGGCTAGGAGTAATGATCTCCTCTCCATCTCCTCAAGATTGTAACCTCCCAGTCTCGCTTCAAGTTGCTCAACGTTATCAGAACGTCATTGCCCTCCTGGATTCCGGAGCAGCTGGGAACTTTATTACTGAAGCCTATGTTAAACGGTGGTCCCTACCCACCGAGAGACTTCCTTCGTCCTTTTCCTTAACTGCTGTGGATGGCAGTAAAATTTTTGATACAGTTATTTCTCTAAGGACTCTACCAGTTCGTCTGAGAGTGGGAGTTCTTCATTCCGAACTTATTTCATTTTTAGTGATTCCAAGAGCCACACATCCTGTGGTCCTGGGCCTTCCATGGCTCCGTCTTCACAATCCTACAATTGATTGGACGACTACGCAAATCCTGGCATGGGGTTCCTCCTGTACTAAGACATGTTTGTTTAAAGTGTTGCCTGTCTGTTCTTCCTCCCCCAGGTCGTCTGATGTTCCACCTCCTCCATATCAAGATTTCACGGATGTGTTCAGTAAAGCTTCTGCTGATATCCTTCCTCCTCATAGAGAATGGGACTGCCCGATTGATCTCGTTCCAGGGAAGGTTCCACCTCGAGGCCGAACTTATCCGTTGTCTCTCCCCGAGACACATTCTATGGAGGAATACATTAAAGAGAACCTAGCAAAGGGGTTCATTCGACCTTCTTCTTCTCCAGCCGGCGCAGGCTTCTTTTTTGTAAAGAAGAAAGATGGTGGTCTGCGGCCGTGCATCGACTACAGAGGTTTGAACGACATTACCATCAAGAACCGCTATCCTTTACCCCTGATTACTGAGCTCTTTGACAGAGTTAGCGGAGCTACCATCTTTACAAAGCTGGACCTGAGAGGTGCATACAATCTCATCGGGATCCGTGAGGGTGACGAGTGGAAGACCGCATTTAACACCCGCGACGGACATTATGAGTACCTCGTCATGCCCTTCGGATTGAGCAATGCTCCAGCTGTCTTCCAGCATTTCGTCAATGAGATCTTCAGAGACATTCTATACCGTCATGTCGTGGTCTATCTAGATGATATCCTCATTTTTGCCAACGATTTAGAGGAACATCGTTTCTGGGTAAAGGAGGTTCTGTCCCGTCTCCGTGTCAATCATCTCTACTGCAAATTAGAGAAATGCGTCTTTGAAGTCAAGTCCATTCCGTTTCTAGGGTACATTGTGTCCGGTTCCGGACTAGAGATGGATCCTGAGAAACTACAAGCAATCCAGAATTGGCCGGTACCCTTAACCCTCAAAGGGGTCCAGAGGTTCTTAGGGTTCGCCAATTATTACCGAAAGTTTATACGAGACTTTTCCACCATTGTGGCGCCTATTACTGCTTTCACCAAGAAGGGTGCTAACCCGTCCAAGTGGTCTGAAGAAGCCATGCAAGCTTTTCATCTTTTAAAACAGAGGTTCATCTCTGCACCTGTCCTGAAACAGCCTGACATCGACTCTCCTTTCATCTTAGAGGTGGATGCCTCCTCCGTTGGAGTAGGAGCGGTGTTATCTCAGAGGGCTAAAGATGGTCATTTACATCCTTGCAGTTTCTTCTCACGGAAGTTCTCCCCAGCGGAGCGCAACTATGCCATTGGCGACCAGGAGTTGCTAGCCATCAAGCTCGCTCTAGAGGAGTGGAGATATCTGTTGGAGGGAGCTTCTCATTCAATCACCATCCTTACAGACCACAAGAACCTTCTATATCTAAAAGGCGCACAATGTCTCAACCCTCGTCAGGCCAGATGGGCACTTTTATTTTCCAGGTTCGACTTTAAACTCCAGTTCTGTCCGGGCTCTCAGAATCGCAAGGCCGATGCCCTTTCCCGCTCATGGGAGCAAGAAAATGAGTCAGAGTCTTCAGACAAGCATCCTATTATAAATCCGTTGGCATTCTCCACGGTAGGGATGGACTCTACGCCCCCATCAGGGAAAAGTTTTGTGAAGCCGACACTAAGGAAGAAGCTCATGCATTGGGCCCATGCTTCCCGTTTTGCCGGACATACAGGTATCCAAAAAACCCTGGAGTTTATCTCTAGGTCCTATTGGTGGCCAACTCTGAAAAAGGACGTTTTGGAGTTTATTGCATCTTGCCCAAAGTGTGCTCAACATAAAGTATCCCGCCAGTCGCCTGCGGGGCAACTGGTTCCACTATCTGTTCCCCGTCGACCATGGACCCATTTGTCGATGGATTTTATTACAGATTTGCCCATGTGCAACAAGTTCAATACCATCTGGGTGGTAGTTGACCGGTTCACCAAGATGGCACACTTCATTCCTCTCACCGGTCTTCCGTCAGCTTCCAAGTTGGCTCAAGTATTCATACAAGAGATCTTCCGACTCCACGGTCTTCCAGAAGAAATTATCTCAGATCGAGGAGTTCAATTCACAGCCAAATTCTGGCGAAGTTTATGTCAAGTCCTCCAAGTCAAGTTAAAGTTTTCCACGGCTTACCATCCTCAGACCAATGGTCAAACTGAGAGGGTGAATCAGGACTTGGAGGCCTTCCTCCGCATCTATGTGTCCTCCTCTCAAGATGACTGGGTTCAATTACTTCCCTGGGCCGAGTTCTGTCATAACAACCAGTATCATTCTTCATCTTCTTCAACACCATTCTTCACCAACTTTGGATTCCACCCTAAAGTCCCTGAGTTCCAACCGCTTCCAGCAACTTCTGTTCCCGCAGTGGATATCACCTTGCATCAGTTTGCCAATATCTGGAAGAGCGTACGATCAGCTCTGCTCAAGGCATCGTTCAGGTACAAGAAGTTTGCGGATAAGAAGCGTCGAGCAGTTCCTGCTCTCAAGGTGGGTGATCGGGTATGGTTATCCACGAAGAATTTGAGGTTAAGAGTTCCCAGTATGAAGTTTGCACCTCGCTACATCGGTCCTTTCAAAATTGATCAAGTCATCAATCCTGTTGCTTACAGACTCCAGTTACCTCCCTTCTTAAAAATACCCAGGACATTCCATGTTTCCCTGTTGAAACCGCTAATCTTGAATCGGTTTCATTCCTCACTTCCACCAACTCCGAAAGTCCAAACTCAACGAGGCGTTGAGTATGAAGTGGCCAAGATCCTGGACTCACGTCACCGTTACGGTCAACTTCAGTATCTCATTGACTGGAAGGGCTATGGTCCTGAAGAACGCTCTTGGACCAATGCCTCTGACGTCCATGCTCCTGCCTTGGTCCGAAATTTCCACGCAAAGTTTCCTTTAAAGCCTAAGAAGTGTCCTGGGGCCACTCCTAAAGGGGGGGGTGCTGTCACGATCCGGGTATCTGGACGCCATTACTTACCCTTCAGATGCCTCCTAAGGCGGGCTCAGCGTTCCAGGACCGGATTCCGCTGTTCCTGAGTTTCCACATACAGAGTGGTCTTTTCATCAGCCGCGGCCTCCGCTGTGCCCGCGTGGTTAAATGTGCATCTATCAGCCTGGCGTCTCCTGTCTCCGGTGGCCGGCGCCGCCATTACTGTTTCCCAGACCACATGGATTACAAACCAAACTTCCCTCCAAGTGTCTGCATGGGCGCAGCCATCTTGGATTCTGTCATCTGATCATTTCCACCAATCTGCTGTCTGTGTTGTTGATTTGCATAATTGCCTAGCCAACCCCTTCCTTGCTGCAGGTATAAGTAAGCTGTACCTGAGCAAGGAAGACGTCAGTGCTTTGGTTGTCAAACCTAGTTCCTGTTTGTCTCTCTTCTATGATTGTCTTCCAGGTTCCAGCTCCTGTCTCAAGACTTCCACCATAGAGACCCGCACCAGCATTCCACCTGCGGTGTAGCCTGACTCTCCAATCCATTGTGGATTCATCTGTTTCCAGCTACAACACTACCTGCTTCCAGCCTCAGCTTCCAGCAGAGTACAGCTTCCCTTAAAGGGCCGGTGTCCTTTCTACACTTTACCACTCTCCACCGGAATTATTATTTCTCCGCTCTCAAGTTCTACATTTCAGTTCACATTTCATCGCTCCCAAAGTTCATTTATTATTTAACTGGTTCCAGCCAGTATCCACTCCGTGCTAACAACAGTCTGGTTCCAGCCAGTATCCACAGCAGCTGTTTTACCTTCAGCAACCCAGCTCTTCCTGGAACACCAGCTGGTATAATCCTGGGTTATCTCCATTGCTACAGCCGGGCCTGGTAAGGACTTTCCATCTAGAAGATCATAAGAACTATCTCACACTACCAGTGCCCTGTGGCTCCTGCCATGCTGTAGTACTCAGGAACTGTATTTATTCTTTGCTGACTTTTACGTTTTCTTTTATTGCTGCTGTGATGCGGAGTTGTCATAATAAACATCATTGACTTTTATCTAAGTTGTCGTGGTCACGCCTTCGGGCAGTTATTATTCATGTTACTTACATGTCCAGGGGTCTGATACAACCTCCCAGGTTCCGGTACATCTCAGCCCCTACAACTGAGGCTGCCTCCCGTCAGCTCAGGCCCTCAGTTGTGACACCAGGGAGGTTAGGCCCTGCCTCACTCCCTCTTACTTAATAAGGAACCCTTCAGGTCCCAGCATCCTGACACTAGTGGCCCAGCCCTGCGGATCCCACTGTCCCTAGCAGGCCTATCACCTGGACACTAACTGTCTTCAGGAGCCCTGACTCATGGGAGAGACTCTGCTTTAAACCCAGCATCCAGGTGCTGGCTGATGAAGCAGCTTCTTGGGCTAAGAAGCCTATAAGACCTGGTCTGGGCCAAATGGATGGTAACCTGGTCCATCCACACTTCCCATCCACCCCCAGGACCCTGTGTGTAGCTTACAGGTGGCAAAGTACCTCTTCTGCCATATAACCTTTCGTGGCTCAGAAAAGCGGCATGTAACATTGGCAAGGTTTCACCTTCGCCAATTGTTTTGGGCTGACAAATCTTTGGGCCCATACACCTGGGTCCCAAGATCCTCTCCTAAGTACATGTCCGAGGCCCTTTTTTACTAGCTTTGGAATCTATTTCCATTAAAGATTGGTGGCACCGACTCCACTGTGCCACCTTCCCTTTCCCTCCACTTTGGCATAGTTGCCAAAGTGGTCATTTTAATGGACAACTTCCTGTTGCCCACTAAACTTCCCCTTCTCTTCACCTTTCCACCTTTAGGGATGTTTCCCTTATCGGGCTCGGATTTACTGGCTACTGAGGAAGTTGCTTCATTCTTTTCTGGGTGTTTGTGACACCTGACATTAACCAACTATGGACTGGGGAAGGTTTTTAAGTTCACTCTGGGCCTAGTAGTCACCCCAGCCCTCACTGGTCTTGGCCTATATGGACAATTCCACCTTTTATGGCCAAGCTCTTGGCCCCGGTAACACCTCTGCCCTGACTTTAATTGTTCTGAGGTCATGGTCCAACTTTGCCCCCACCCTTTCCCTCAGAGTGAGGCATTGGTCCTGAGTCTCAGAAAGTCCTTTAATTTGTTGAACTTTTTGTGCTTCCTCAGTCTTTCCAGCTTTGGTAACATTTTCTTCATTACCGTGACTGCTTCGTCCTCCGATCTCCCATCTTTGACCCTTGTCACTGTCTCTTGCTGTTCTATGACCGGCTGTTAGGGTCTCCTGCCCTGTGCTGCCACGTCGTCATGGCAACCGGGAGACAAGTGCTAGCGGAGTAACCTGAGCGCAGCTGATACTCCGGTTCGGGTCTTTTGCTGTGCAGTGGTTACAGGCATGGGATCCGGTGCTGGTTTTTGTGCTCACAGTCTGTGAGGTCTGAGGGGGGCGTGGACAGCACCTGCTTTATAAGGCCTCTTCTCAGATTAAGCAGATGCTGCTGAATCTTTGTTGGTTAGTCAGTTCCTGAAAGTTAGCCAGTACTGTGTAGCTTTGTATTTTGTTATTGCTTACTGCAAATAGGCCTGGGCATTTGGTACTACACTCTGCCAATCCAGACCTAGCAGTAAGACTGGAGTCAGTCGTTTAGCCTGCTGAGGTTCTTTTGCTATTCTGTGAACCCAGCAGGTTTGTGGCTGTACTTTCAGACCTGCCTGCATAATCCTCTCTCACTGTGCAGGGCGTCCATGTGTCAGTTTAGTGGCAGTAAGCTAAACCTGGGCCCTGCAAGTGAGAATTAGGATTGTGGAGACTCTCCTTGTGTCTATTATTCCATCTCTGACCAAGGAGTTTACTGCCACACCCGTTGGTAACCCTTTAGGGTTTTGCTGTTGCCCTTAGCAACAGCATTTCGGGTTCTCTACGTATTAAAACACAACATCTTGCTTTTTCCATCTGAGCATTTCTAATACTAGGGAGACACCCAGTTTCTTAGCCTCTGGGTTTCTCTGTTCACTCTGTGTTGGTTTTGTTACCCTATCACCTTCTGTGTACGTTATGTCATATTTCCCAGTCTGTCTGTGAGTTCATTTGTTTTGCATCCCTCTCTGTTCAGACACCAGTACATTCCTGCAGGCACTGGTGTGTATAACAGTTCAAACACCAGTACATTCCTGCAGGCACTGGTGTGCATAACATATTCAGCAGCCCAATACTCCTGTTGAAATTTTGTGGGAATATGGAGCATACCCCTCAAAATACGTTGCAACAGGTGGTCGATCAGGTGCAGGTCCTGACTCGTCAATTTAATGATTTGTCCATTAAAATGCACACCTCCCAGGCCGCTGGCGGAGCTCCCGCAGCAGCAGCACCTTCAGGGGTTAAGGAGCCGAAAGTAAATCTTCCGGATCGTTTTTCTGGAGATCGCTCGCAGTTCTTTTGTTTCAAGGAGAGCTGCAAGTTATATTTCCAGCTTAGGCCTCAGTCTTCTGGGTCAGAGATTCAGCGGGTGGGCATAGTGATTTCCTTGCTACAAGGAGACCCACAGGTCTGGGCATATGGGTTGCAGCCTGACTGTCCGTCGCTTAAAAGTGTTGATGCTTTTTTTACGGCACTGGGCATGTTGTATGATGACCCTGACAAGACGGCCTCAGCCGAGGCTCAGATTTCGATCCTTAAGCAAGGGCGAAGGCCAGTTGAGGTTTACTGTACAGAGTTTCGGAGGTTGGCCCATGATACCCAGTGGAATGACCCAGCCCTGAGACACCAGTACCGAAGAGGTCTTTCTAACCAGATAAAAGACCAACTGGTACAATATCCCTTGCCTGATAGCTTGGATCAGCTCATGCAGTTATCCATCCGGGTGGACAGACGGCTGAGAGAGCGTAGGCTTGAAAGGGAGACCTAGGTTTCCTTCTTTCCCAAGGGAACCTCAGACTCTGAGGAATTTTCCGAGGAGCCTAAGCAGATTGGGGCTACCCACCTCTCCTCGCGTGAGAAGACGCGGAGGAGACAGCAGGGGTTGTGTTTGTACTGTGGGAATAAGGGTCATGTGGTAGTATCATGCCCAGAAAAGCCGGAAAACTTCAGGGCCTGAGGGTGATGGGAAATATCCTGTCAGGCCAGAAGTCAGAATTTCCCAAGAAGACTTTTATCATTCCGGTGACCTTGAAGATCCTCGGTCAAACTGTCAAGACTGAGGCCTTTGTGGACAGTGGGGCCGACTGGGTTTTTATGGACCGCCAATTTCGCCCTGAAACACTCTGTTTCCTTAGTACCCTTGGCGTCGGAAATTGAGATTTGTGGGTTAAACGGGGTACCATTATCCCAGGGTAAAATTACCTCTTGCACTAGCCAGATTTCTTTGTTTATTGGAGCCACACACTCTGAAAAATTGTCCTTTTATGTGACTGTCTGTACTTTTGCCCCATTGGTGTTGGGGTTACCCTGGTTAAGGGCCCACAATCCTCAATTTGACTGGGTCTCTGGGGAGATTCTTAGTTGGGGTACTGATTGGCCCTCATTCCGAGTTGATCGGTCGCAAGGTGAATTTAGCAGAGTTACACACGCTTAGTCTACGCCTACTGGGAGTGTATCTTAGCATCTTAAAAGTGCGAACGAAGTTTACGCAATATTGCGAACAAAAAAAACTTAGCAGTTTTAGAGTAGCTCCAGACTTACTCTGCCTGTGCGATCAGTTCAGTGCTTGTCGTTCCTGGTTTGACGTCACAAACACTCCCAGCGTTCGCCCAGACACTCCCCCGTTTCTCCGGCCACTCCTGCGTTTTTTCCGGAAACGGTAGCGTTTTCAGCCACACGCCCATAAAACGCTGTGTTTCCGCCCAGTAACACCCATTTCCTGTCAATCACACTACGTTCGCCGGTGCGAACAAAAAGCCGTGAGTAAAAATCCTTTCTTCATAGCAGAATTACTTAGCGCAGTCGCAGTGCGAACATTGCGCATGCGCTCTAAGCTGATTTTCACTGCGATGCGAAAAAAAAGAACGAGCGAACGACTCGGAATGAGGGCCATTGTTTCAGGAGTTGCTTGAGCCTTCCAGTCAGGCTCTCGCAGCTAAGTTTGCCAGGATTGCCAGGGTGTTATGCAGATTTTGCGGACGTGTTCTCCAAAAAAGTTGCAGAGGTACTACCTCCCCATCGCCCCTATGACTGTGCCATTGATTTGTTGCTGAATGCTAAGCTTCCCAAGAGCAGGTTGTACTCCCTGTCACGTCCTGAGACTCAGGCTATGGCAGAGTACATTCAGGAGAACTTGGCTAAAGGATTTATCAGACCTTCACAGTCTCCAGTTGGGTCGGGGTTCTTCTTCGTGGGTAAAAAGGACGGTTCATTGCGACCCTGCATCGACTTAAGGGAATTGAACCGTATCACGATTAAAAACTCATACCCACTGCCTCTCATTTCGGTCTTGTTTGACCAGCTTCGTACTGCCACCATTTTTTCTAAGATTGACCTACGCGGTGCGTACAATCTAATCCGAATAAGAGAGGGGGATGAATGGAAGACTGCCTTTAATACCTACTCAGGGCATTATGAATATTTGGTGATGCCTTTTGGGCTCTGTAATGCCCCGGCAGTCTTCCAGGATTTCATGAACGATGTGCTCAGGGAATATTTGGATAGATTCTTAGTTGTATACTTAGATGACATCCTAATCTTCTCCCATTCCCTGGAGGAACATCGGAAGCATGTACGCTTAGTCCTCCAGAAACTCAGAGACCACCGGCTTGGGGCGAAGCTGGAGAAGTGCGAATTTGAAGTTCAGCAAATCGCATTTCTAGGATATATTATCTCCCCAGAAGGTTTCCAAATGGAGGGTTCCAAGGTACAGGCAGTCCTGGATTGGGTGCAGCCCACTAGTTTGAAGGCGCTTCAGCGTTTCCTGGGCTTTGCAAATTTTTATAGACGATTTATCGCTGGATTTTCGTCTATAGTGGCGCCCTTGGTGGCACTCACTAAGAAAGGGGCGGATGTTGCTCACTGGTCTCGTGAGGCCAAAGCGGCTTTTGCCCGTCTCAAAAGGGCATTTGTCTCGGCCAAGGTGCTGCGACACCCAGATCCAGAGCGTCCTTTTGTGGTGGAGGTGGATGCCTCTGAGATGGGTATTGGGGCAGTGCTCTCTCAGATGGGAGTGTCTGATAATCGCCTTCATCCCTGTGCTTACTTTTCCCGTAAATTTTTGCCTGCCGAGATGAATTATGACGTGGGTAACCGGGAATTGTTGGCTATTAAGGAAGCACTCGAGGAGTGGAGACACTGGCTTGAGGGGGCTAAGTTTGTGGTCTCAATTCTCACCGACCATAAGAATTTGGCATATTTAGAGTCAGCGAAGCGTCTCAATGCCAGGCAGGCACGATGGGCTTTGTTTTTTGCTCGCTTTAATTTTTTGATAACATATCGCCCTGGGTCAAAAAACATCAAGGCTGATGCGCTCTCGCAGAGTTTTTCTCCAATCCAGGAGACCACCGAGGAGCCGTTGCCCATTGTGTCCCCATCATGTATTAAAGTGGGCATTACCCAGGACCTCTTGTCATTAGTCCTTAGAGCACAGGAGCAGGCTCCTTCAGACCTTCCGGTAGGTCTTTTGTTTGTGCCTCCTAGGTTAAGACAGCGAGTGTTCCTGGAATTCCATGCCAAGAAGTCGGCAGGTCACCCGGGTATTGCCAGAACTCGGGAGTTGCTATCTAGGGCGGTGTGGTGGCCCTCGGTGGCTAAGGATGTGGATCAGTGGGTTCGGGCATGTGACATCTGTGCCCGAAATAAGACTCCTAGAGGGGTTCCTGTTGGCCCATTACATCCACTCTCTATTCCATCTAAGCCATGGACCCACATTTCAATGGATTTTGTTGTGGACTTGCCCAAATCCTCTGGGATGACAGCCATCTGGGTTGTCGTTGACAGGTTTTCGAAGATGGCGCACTTCGTTCCACTGGTTGGGCTGCCATCGGCCAGACGCCTGTCTGAATTATTTATGCTGCATGTTGTGCGCCTCCACGGGTTGCCACTTGATGTAGTCTCTGACCGCGGATCCCAGTTTGTGGCCAAATTCTGGAGGGCATTTTGTTCCGATCTCCAGATTTCTGTCAGCTTGTCGTCAGGCTACCATCCGCAGTCTAATGGGCAGACTGAAAGGGTGAACCAGACCTTGGAGCAGTTCCTCAGGTGTTATGTCTCCAAGTGTCAGACTGACTGGGTTGCTCATCTGTCAATGGCGGAGTTTGCCTATAACAACGCGGCTCACTCTGCTACAGGGATCTCTCCCTTCCTTTGTGTGTATGGGCATCATCCTAAGGCCAATTCTTTTGACCCCCTGGACTCCACGCCTGGTGGTTCCTCTGTCGTTTCGGTCCTTAGAGGTATTTGGAGGAAAGTGAAGAAAGCCCTTGTGTCTGTGTCATTAGTGACCAAAAGGGTTTTTGATAAGCGGAAAAGACCCTGCAGCTTCAAATTAGGAGACTTCGTCTGGTTGTCTACCAAGAATTTGAAGTTGAAACAGCCATCTCATAAGTTAGGCCCCCGGTTCATCGGCCCTTATAAGATCACCAGGGTTATCAATCCGGTGGTATTTCAGTTAGATCTGCCCCGTTCTTTGGGTATCAATAAAACATTTCATTGTTCCCTTTTAAAACGGGCGATTAGTAATCCTTCTTCCAGAGGAAGACCTTCCCCTCTTCTGATACGTGGCCAGAGGGAGTTTGTTGTTGAAAGGATTCTTGACTCCAAGATGGTTCGGGGTCGGCTGTCATTTTTGGTGCACTGGAAGGGGTATGGCCCGGAGGAGCGGTCGTGGGTGCGCAGTTGTGATCTTCATGCCCCCAGACTGATACGCTCTTTCTTCTCGCAGTTCCCCGATAAACCCGGTGGTAGGGGTTCTTTGACCCCTCGTCAGAGGGGGGGTACTGTTAGGGTCTCCTGCCCTGTGCTGCCACGTCATCATGGCAACCGGGAGACAAGTGCTAGCGGAGTAACCTGAGCGCAGCTGATACTCCGGTTCGGGTCTTTTGCTGTGCAGTGGTTACAGGCATGGGATCCGGTGCTGGTTTTTGTGCTCACAGTCTGTGAGGTCTGAGGGGGGCGTGGACAGCACCTGCTTTATAAGGCCTCTTCTCAGATTAAGCAGATGCTGCTGAATCTTTGTTGGTTAGTCAGTTCCTGAAAGTTAGCCAGTACTGTGTAGCTTTGTATTTTGTTATTGCTTACTGCAAATAGGCCTGGGCATTTGGTACTACACTCTGCCAATCCAGACCTAGCAGTAAGACTGGAGTCAGTCGTTTAGCCTGCTGAGGTTCTTTTGCTATTCTGTGAACCCAGCAGGTTTGTGGCTGTACTTTCAGACATGCCTGCATAATCCTCTCTCACTGTGCAGGGCGTCCGTGTGTCAGTTTAGTGGCAGTAAGCTAAACCTGGGCCCTGCAAGTGAGAATTAGGATTGTGGAGACTCTCCTTGTGTCTATTATTCCATCTCTGACCAAGGAGTTTACTGCCACACCCGTTGGTAACCCTTTAGGGTTTTGCTGTTGCCCTTAGCAACAGCATTTCGGGTTCTCTACGTATTAAAACACAACATCTTGCTTTTTCCATCTGAGCATTTCTAATACTAGGGAGACACCCAGTTTCTTAGCCTCTGGGCTTCTCTGTTCACTCTGTGTTGGTTTTGTTACCCTATCACCTTCTGTGTACGTTATGTCATATTTCCCAGTCTGTCTGTGAGTTCATTTGTTTTGCATCCCTCTCTGTTCAGACACCAGTACATTCCTGCAGGCACTGGTGTGTATAACAGTTCAAACACCAGTACATTCCTGCAGGCACTGGTGTGCATATTACCGGCACATAACCCATTTTGAGTCTCTTGTCCAGGTCTCTTATGTGACTTCGTAGTTTAGGAATCTCCTTCACTGTTTCTTTTAGCTGGCTGTTACTTAGGGCCAGCTTTTGGAACTCTCCCCTCAAATTTTCCAGCTCTCATTTCTCATATAGAGAACTCTCCCTAGGTAGAGCAACCTCAGAAATGGGACTCTGCACCGATTCCTCTGAGACAGGCTCTTGCTCCTTACTTAGTGTGTCCTTTATAAACTGTTCCAGTTCAGCAATTGGATCTTGAGCCTCTCATGATGGATCATGCTGGGGTGCAACAACCCCAAGATCGAAATCTTGCACCTTATCCTCCTCATACACGAGGGGAACCACTTCAAAAGCAGGTTCTTGGATGACTTCGGAAGTGGACTCCTGTATTGCAACTAGCTTAGCCATGACTAGCTCACGTAGGCTAGACACCTCCAAAGGTACTGTCTTTGTCTGTGATTCATCGGAGAAAGTCTCACATGTGCACTGGATGTCCCGAACGGGGGGCTTCTGAACCTGTGATGTCCCATCAGGGATTAACTTCTGAACACATATCGCGTCAATAGGAGAAGGATCCTGGGTTTCCAAGACCTCAACAGAAGCAATCTCCAGCTCAGATAAGACTTCATGTTCTAGGATGGGCTCTTGAGTAGTCATCAAATTGCCATCTGTCCAGGTAGACTCCTGGGGTTCATCATTCTGCCACAGATCCAGCAGATTAGAGGATTCTTGTTTTGGAGGTGGATGATCACTTGACATCAAGTCAACCTCTCCCAGCTCCATTACAGCTTCCTCCTCACTCCCTGTCAACTGAGGAGCAGCCGGGAATCCCACATCCTCATCTCGTGTCTCCATAAACACATCTTCTGTGAGCCCCTGTGGCTGCAATGCTCCATCTTGAACAGGTTCCACTGAACTCAGGGCTTTGTTCCACTCTTTACCCAAGCTACTACGACGTTCTTTTTCCGGAGAATGAGGTGGTCCTGCTTCGGATGAACTTCTCACTGCCGTCCTAGGGGTTAACAACAAAACACTGCCATCTGATGTGGCTCTCTCTTGCTGCTTGAAAAATTCCTGTGGATTTTCTGTGCGATAATGCAATAATGGCTGCAGCTTCCTCCATGCTCTGGAATGGCAATGCCAACTAAATGCTTTACCTCTGAGGAAGGGCCCTCATTTCTACTTTCCAGGCAGATGGCCTTACTAGTGGCATAATAGGGAGCCTTCTGAGCCTAAGGCACTGGCAGCTCTGGCTCATCTTTCCTGTTCCTTCTGGCTGGTACAGGGAATCCAGTATAGCTGGGTTCCACTACAGTATGGTACCATTCTTCAGCAGCCTGCACCACCGTTGGCGTAATTTCCCCCGAAGATGGCATCTCCATTTTGGCTGATAATGTCTCTGACCCAACATTCGGCATAACGTCTTCAGCAACTGGTATAGCTACGCCTGTCTCTGAACTGAAACTAGGCAAAGCCAATGGTTTTAGCTGAGAAACCTCCTGAAGCTCCGCCCAGTCTTGCGAGAGAGACTTATTGGCCAGCACCAGACTTCCACCTCAAGTCTGGTCACAGGAGATTTTCTCTAATAGTCCATGGCTATGTACTACAAAGTTTTCAGATCTGGGTTTAGCCTTTGCCAAGGTTTTCTGCAACTCTGACACCTGGCTTGAGAGCTTGGCAATCTCTTCTCTACTCCTTCCCAATTTGGTCAGAGAGTCAGACAAAAGAGATTCCTTTTGTGTGAAGGTGTTCACCTGCTCTTGAAGGAAATCACATTTTTCCTTAAGCTCTTCTAGCTCCTGCTCCTTTAATTGGACATTGCTTTCAAGGTCACTTATCATGTGACACCAAAAAAAAGGTTCCATGCTAAAATCTTCCCCAAGATCTGGTTTACTCCCCAATAAGATCTCCACTTCACTCTCCAACTGTGGGGCTTTAATAGGGTCACATAAGTTTCTGACCTGAGGTGTTAGAGCTGTCAACCCTTTTGTTTTTTTAGCATGAATTCTCTTTTTGTTACCCATTTGAAGAGACACTTTAGAATATGCTGTATATCTGAAAATCTTTATTCACCCTGTCACCTTTGAAAACTGTAACTGTAATGGGCCCTACACACTGGCAGATAATACTGAAAGATATGAACGATCTCGTTTATTAATGAACGAGATACCGTTCATATCTTTCAGTGTGGAGGCACCAGCGATGAATGATGCGCGGCCCCGCGCTCGTTCATCGCTGGTGCCCCGTTGCTTGTGCATGCAGACCAATATGGATGAGATGGTCCATATTTGCCTGCACTACTATGGAGCCGGGTGACGGGGGGAGTGAAGAAACTTCACTCCCCCATCACTGCCCACCCCCCTCGCCGCCGGGTCACCCGCCAGCCGTATCCGCCATTGGGCAGCTCGGCGGCCGATCAGTGTGTAGGGCCCATTAGTGAAAGGGAAATAAAAATTCCTTTTTCTTTTTAGCACAGATTAAGCTTTCAACAAAGCTTAATACATAGTGGTCCCAAATACCTTACACTGGTAGTGCAAATAAATAATTTCTCCCTTCAGGCTCTTAAAACTAGAACTCAGGGATTGATGGGACACATAGTGCCACAAAATTTCTCTATTTAAATAGAACCACATTTATAAAAGGTTTCAACTTTGCTTGATTGGTCTTAATGAGCTAATTAACAGGGACACCAGACTCCCATTACCAGATTTTGCAGGCACAGGTAAAAATAAGCTTGGAAAAGAAATTCAGTCATAAATTATCAGCTGCTTGCAACCCCTTAGAGCAAATCAGCACAACTACTTTCAATGAATGGTGCAAAGCATATAAGACAGAACAGGCCATGCACCCTGTTTAACCTCTTTGCTGCCAATGCAAACCTTTGCACCAAAATCAAACACATTCAGTTTAAACAAGAATATCATTATTTTTACCCCGTGGGGTTGGGTTTAACCACTACTCACAACACCTTTGGTCTGGTACTGATGCCCACGAGTTCAGCTTGGTCTGGAGTTCGTTGGTATGTGTGCCGCTACCTTGCGGCTATTGGGTCCTCTGCCACGTGTGACACGACTAGCAGTAGGGTCCCTGTTCAGGCGCCATTTGCAACAGGAGTCTTGCTAGAATGTGCTCTGCTATAAAAATTCCACCAGCGACCGACTCCAGGCTTGTGCAAATACAACAAATACCTTTTATTCAGGTAGCTCAAAAACAAAGATATACATAAAACAAAGATCACTGTCTTTAGTATAAACTACCAGGGAGGTTAGGCCCTGCCTCACTCCCTCTTACTTAATAAGGAACCCATCAGGTCCCGGCATCCTGACACTAGTGGCCCAGCCCTCCAGATCCCACTGTCCCTAGCAGGCCTATCACCTGGACACTAACTGCCTTCAGGAGCCCTGACTCATGGGAGAGACTCCGCTTTAAACCCAGCACCCAGGTGCTGGCTGATGAAGCAGCTTCTTGAGCTAAGAAGCCTATAAGACCTGGTCTGGGCCAAATGGATGGGACCTGGTCCATCCACATTACAGGTGGCAAAGTACCTCTCCTGCCACAATATATTGTTCATATGAATGGTTGTTTTATTTTATCATGTAGATTTCGTTACCCCTGAAGAAGTCCCATTAAGGGACAAAACACATTGGGTCAATATATCTTTCTGCATTTGTGTCACTCAGTGAATCTATACCAACAAAGAAACTGAATGTAAAATCGGAAATAATCCGAAGACACAATTTGTGAAACCTTATCGATGCTCTTGATGTTTTATTGTATTTTTATGAATATATTTTACTTGAATGTATTTGAGACTTTTATTGTATACCACTGCAATCAAGTACGTGAACAATACCATTAATCTAGCGCCCTCAGATCTGTGCATTTGATGTTGTTTTTGAACCTTGGCTAACAGGAGGTTCTTCTAGAGGTACTGCTTTAGACTCACATTTAGCGCTATTGGGTACACCATTCTTTCATATATATATATATATATATATATATATATATATATACCAGTACTGCTTTTTGTTAACCCCCTTGTATGTATTAAATTGTCTAAGGGGGAGGGATTATTTATTAGTTAAAGTGTGTAAATGCGGCAGCAAACCCCTAAGAATGGTCCTCTGCCAGGTGGTACCTGTTATGGAGGAACTTTACACAGTATATCTTGGGGGGCGCCTATTTGTAGCACTTAGTTTCTAATAGACTTTTTGTAATCATCAAGTGTGGATATAGTGAGGATATCTTATATCATTGAGTACAACCGAATACACTGCATTAAAAACATGTAACAATTTATTAAGACACTTAGAACAATAAAAATAGCAGCCTATTAAGGCATAAAAATTGATGTATACAAATAAGCTTTCAATTTTCTTTGTTTCAGTACATTCTCAAACAGTATGTCCCCCAACATGTTTCAGAATCAAAGACTTCATCAGGGGTGCTTAGAGTCGTGGGGGGACCTCAAATATTGGATATTTCCTCTATTAGTGTTACTCTTTGATCCAACTTATGCGCTTTTATTGATCCATATTCAGGGATATACTGTATGGCTTTTAAGAGAAAAGGTCTTTGTATTTGGCTTCCTGTCAGTAGAGCCTTGAGCCGGACTTGCTTACTGACTCCTGTAGTCAGCAATTCACACTTTATTGAGGTAGGTCAACAATAAGTCCTTATACCTTCTTAGTATTGTGTTTCCCTCTATTTGGTCTATGATAGTCCTGGAGTCAGATAGGCTATATATATATATATATATATATATATATATATATATAGCTGTAGGTCCTCCCCAGCCAGGAGTCCAAATAAAGCAGTCTTTTCAGCAGCACACAGATAAAGAAAACATGGTCACACAGGAGTGTAATGCAACGTTTCGGTGTGTATTACATCGTCATCAGGCAAAAGATGCATGACAACTGACATCTGCTCACCTTATATCCCCACCTCGTGAATCACCGCCCGCGGCATCTGGAACCAGGAAGCATGGCGCCCACAAATTACGTCATCTCCCACTGTCCGTCACCACGGAAACCAATACAAATAAAAACAACAGTGTGTAACAGGAGGGCAACAAAATATACATCCAGGGCACAGCATGGATCTAATAGCACATTACAATACAATATAATTCAACATATGCAATATGCAACATCACACAGATAATAAGCATATCATGTTAAAAAATGACTAATGAGAGTAATCAACCATCTTAAATACAATCTTATATAAATGCATGAAGACCGAGACTGTCATTTAACCCATGTGGTGTAAGGGTCCCTAATTTGCGAATCCAGCCAGATTCACATTTAAAGAAGCTTTAATGATCGATTGCCACCCCGTAATGATGGCGGTATGTGATCAATGATCATGTACCTGAGGATGTCCATGTTATGGCCAGCCTCAGCAAAGTGCCGTGCAACAAGATGATCACTCCTGCCAGATTCAATCGCGGCACGAATTGTAGACCGATGTGTCGCCATGCACTCGCATAATGTTCTGTCGGTTTTGCCGACGTAAAATAGTCTGCAGTGACATCTAATAAAATAGACAATGAACTTAGTCGTACATGTAACCTTGTGTCTAATAAGAAAAAAACTTCTTCCCAATATACGGATGACAAAAGCTTTCACCAGCTATGAGATACCGACACGTAACACAGTTGATGCATTTGTAACACCCGTTCCATCTACATAAAAAATGTTGTGTGCTAATGGCACTGGACATATTAGTGATGTCAGTCTTAACTACCCAGTCTCGAATATTACAGCCCCTAGTATAGCAGGGCATAAGCCTCTTTTCCCTAAGATTAAGATCATCATCTGAACTCACAATGGGCACAGCTGTTTAGACACTGACTTTATAGAATCATTAGAGGTATTGAAATGATTTACCCAATGCATGTGGTTATCTAAAGTGTCCCTCCTAGTCGATTGTAATAAAATAATTTGTGGTTTACCTAATGCTTTCTGTTTAGCCGACAATAAGGAAGGTAAAGAGTAGCCCCTAGCTAAGAATTTTTTAATCATAATATCAATCTGGACACTGGCATCCTCCTTATTGCTACAGATGCGACATGCGCTAAGGAATTGAGAAAAAGGGAGTCCATATTTAAGGGGTTTAGGGTGAAAACTGTTCAAATGTAACAATGTGTTCCTGTCGGTAATCTTGGTGCGCAAATTAGTGGATATTTGCTGATTCTCAAGCTTAACCACAACATCAAGAAAATTGATGGAACAATTACTGACGTCACAAGAAAATTTAATTGGACTATCAGACTTGTTGTGATCTCCAACAAATGATACCAACTGTTAATTTGTTCCAGTCCAAATCATGAATAAATCGTTGATGTATCTTTCGTAAAAAAATATGTTATCTGAAATATTGATGTTACTGAAAAAGATGTCACGTTCCGCCCGGAACATGTATGAAATGGCGTACGATGGGGCCACATTGGACCCCATCGCACAGCCAGACACCTGCAGGCAAAAATGCCCATCAAAAATAAAATAATTGCACGTAAGTATCATCTCCAGGAGATCACATACCAAGTCAATGTCTGGTCCTACATACAATGAATTATCAATAAGCAGCTCCCGCACAGCTCTAATTCCCTCTGGATTGGGAATCACAGTATACAGACTAGACACATCAAGACTGCAGAGAAGGCTATTGGATGGAACCATGTCGATAGCAGCCAATTTGTTTAAAAAGCTAGTGGTATCCAGTAGGTACCCAGGATATCCCAATATGCAAGGTTGTAACAAACTATCCAGATAAACAGCACAATTCTGAAATAATGAGTCCCGAGCAGCAATGATGGGATGACCTGGTGGACAAGACGCATCTTTATGTATTTTTTGATAAAGAATACAACAACGGTGTAACCGGCCAGTTGGGTATAAGAGCATTACATAAATGTTGCGAAATTAGCCCATCATTAACTGCTCGAGACAATCTATTGGATATTTTGAGCATAAATTCAGAAGTGGGATCATGATCCAACAATCTATAAACTTTGACATCGGCTAGTTGACACAAGATTTAATTTTTATAGTCAACCAAATCTTGAACAACTATGGCCCCGCCTTTGTCGGCGGGGTGAATGATGATGTCATTATAACTAGATACATTTTTAAGTGCCTGAAACTCAATAGCAGATAGATTGTTGGAACAAGGCATAGAGAAAGAATCAGCATTAAAAGTAAGTAACAGGATCAACATTGTGGGAAAGCATTCTAGAAAAAGTTTTAATTGACACATTGTTAGTTTAAGGTACAAAAGTGGACTTTTTTAGTAATTTGCGCAATTGCGTAGGTAATGTCTCTGAATCGCTGTTAGTACCAGCTGCTTTAGACCTATGAAAATGTTCATGTAGACGAAGCTGTCTGTTCAGGCGATATTGTTCAACCTCCCAATTAAATTTATTAAAGCGTACAGTTGGGACAAACGACAGCCCCAAGCCTAGCACTCAAAGTTCTGTCACTGTAAGATCACGTGAAGACAAATTGAATACTACTTTCTCCTCTGAAGTGGCGGCCTTCCTGGCCTTCCTCGACCTCGCCTTATGGCCGCCGCGCTGCGTCCTCCGTCTCTGATCTGCGTACGGGTCAGAACGCCTAAAGGGGCGGTAACCACAGTATTGCCATTGGCAAAATCATTATAGTCAGAGTCACTTGTGGTCGGATTGTTAGGTAGGGAATCAGAGTCACCTCTGAACTTATGATGTCTCCTCCTATTATGATACATCCTTTTATTCGGCTTTGAGCCTGTCCATAAATAAACTTTATTCTGATTATAATCAGCTGTTACTTTATTCCAGAGGTTCCCAAACTGTGTGCCGTGGCTCCCTGGGGTACCTCGGGACACTTGCAGGGGTGCCCTGGGTTGGTGGTCCAGGACCAATTCAAATTATTCGTGGTCAATATAAAAGGCAAAACCAGTGCTGGTGGCTGCCAGTCATAAAATATGTGGCCAAACAGAAGCAAATCTTGTCCCTCACCTCACAACTGACCCTAAGGATGACATATAAACACGATCTACTTAATGTAATATTTTGTCTAAATTTCTCAATAAAAAATGTTTGGCCTAGGGGTGCCGTGAAAAAAAGTCTGATATTCTAGGGCGCCGTGATTCAAAAAAGTTTGGAAACCACTGCTTTATTCAGTTTGTGGCGTTTGAACTGTACAAGATTACGCTTGTATACAGCCACTCGGTCTTCATGCATTTATAATAAGAATTTACTTACCGATAATTCTATTTCTCGGAGTCCGTAGTGGATGCTGGGGTTCCTGAAAGGACCATGGGGAATAGCGGCTCCGCAGGAGACAGGGCACAAAAAGTAAAGCTTTTCCAGATCAGGTGGTGTGCACTGGCTCCTCCCCCTATGACCCTCCTCCAGACTCCAGTTAGGTACTGTGCCCGGACGAGCGTACACAATAAGGGAGGATTTTGAATCCCGGGTAAGACTCATACCAGCCACACCAATCACACCGTACAACTTGTGATCTAAACCCAGTTAACAGTATGATAACAGAGGAGCCTCTGAAAGATGGCTCCCTAAACAATAACCCGAATTAGTTAACAATAACTATGTACAAGTATTGCAGATAATCCGCACTTGGGATGGGCGCCCAGCATCCACTACGGACTCCGAGAAATAGAATTATCGGTAAGTAAATTCTTATTTTCTCTATCGTCCTAGTGGATGCTGGGGTTCCTGAAAGGACCATGGGGATTATACCAAAGCTCCCAAACGGGCGGGAGAGTGCGGATGACTCTGCAGCACCGAATGAGAGAACTCCAGGTCCTCTTTTGCCAGGGTATCAAATTTGTAGAATTTTACAAACGTGTTCTCCCCTGACCACGTAGCTGCTCGGCAGAGTTGTAATGCCGAGACCCCTCGGGCAGCCGCCCAAGATGAGCCCACCTTCCTTGTGGAATGGGCCTTAACAGATTTAGGCTGTGGCAGGCCTGCCACAGAATGTGCAAGTTGAATTGTGTTACAAATCCAACGAGCAATCGACTGCTTAGAAGCAGGCGCACCCAACTTGTTGGGTGCATACAGTATAAACAGCGAGTCAGATTTTCTGACTCCAGCCGTACTTGAAATGTATATTTTTAAAGCTCTGACAACGTCCAACAACTTGGAGTCCTCCAAGTCGCTTGTAGCCGCAGGCACTACAATAGGCTGGTTCAGGTGAAACGCTGATACCACCTTAGGGAGAAAATGCGGACGCGTCCGCAGCTCTGCCCTATCCGAATGGAAAATTAAATAAGGGCTTTTATAAGATAAAGCCGCCATTTCAGATACTCTCCTGGCGGAAGCCAGGGCCAGTAACATAGTCACTTTCCATGTGAGATATTTCAAATCCACATTTTGTAGTGGTTCAAACCAATGGGATTTGAGGAAATCTAAAACTACATTTAGATCCCACGGTGCTACCGGAGGCACCACAGGAGGCTGTATATGCAGTACTCCTTTGACAAAAGTCTGGACCTCAGGGACTGAGGCCAATTCTTTTTGGAAGAATATTGACAGGGCCGAAATTTGAACCTTAATAGATCCCAATTTGAGACCCATAGACAATCCTGATTGCAGGAAATGTAGGAAACGACCCAGTTGAAATTCCTCCGTCGGAGCACTCCGATCCTCGCACCACGCAACATATTTCCGCCAAATGCGGTGATAATGCTTCGCGGTGACTTCCTTTCTTGCCTTAATCAAGGTAGGAATGACTTCTTCTGGAATGCCTTTTCCTTTTAGGATCTGGCGTTCAACCGCCATGCCGTCAAACGCAGCCGCGGTAAGTCTTGAAAGAGGCAGGGACCCTGTTGAAGCAGGTCCCTTCTCAGAGGTAGAGGCCACGGATCGTCCGTGACCATCTCTTGAAGTTCCGGGTACCAAGACCTTCTTGGCCAATCCGGAGCCACTAGTATCGTTCTTACTCCGCTTTGCCGTATGATTCTCAATACCTTTGGTATGAGAGGCAGAGGAGGAAACACATACACCGACTGGTACACCCAAGGTGTTACCAGCGCGTCCACAGCTATTGCCTGCGGATCTCTTGACCTGGCGCAATGTCTGCTGAGGAAGTCTGCTTCCCAGTTGTCCACGCCCGGGATGAACACTGCTGACAGTGCTATCACGTGATTCTCCGCCCAGCGAAGGATCCTGGCAGCTTCTGCCATTGCACTCCTGCTTCTTGTGCCGCCCTGTCTGTTTACATGGGCGACTGCCGTGATGTTGTCCGACTGGATCAACACCGGTCTTCTTTGAAGCAGAGGTTCCGCCTGGCTTAGAGCATTGTAGATTGCTCTTAGTTCCAGAATGTTTATGTGAAGAGACTTTTCCAGGCTCGACCACACTCCCTGGAAGTTTCTTCCTTGTGTGACTGCTCCCCAGCCTCTCAGGCTGGCGTCCGTGGTCACCAGGATCCAATCCTGTATGCCGAATCTGCGGCCCTCCAATAGATGAGCCCTCTGCAACCACCACAGAAGAGATACCCTTGTCCTTGGAGACAGGGTTATCCGCAGGTGCATCTGAAGATGCGACCCTGACCATTTGTCCAACAGATCCCTTTGGAAATTTCTTGCATGGAATCTGCCGAATGGAATTTCTTCGTAAGAAGCCACCATTTTTCCCAGGACTCTTGTGCATTGATGTACAGACACCTTTCCTGGTTTTAGGAGGTTCCTGACCAGGTCGGATAACTCCTTGGCTTTTTCCTCGGGAAGAAAAACCTTTTTCTGAACCGTGTTCAGAATCATCCCTAGGAACAGCAGACGAGTTGTCGGCATTAATTGGGATTTTGGAATATTCAGAATCCATCCGTGCTGCTTTAGCACCTCTTGAGATAGTGCTAATCCCATCTCTAGCTGTTCTCTGGACCTTGCCCTTATTAGGAGATCGTCCAAGTATGGGATAATTAATACGCCTTTTCTTCGAAGAAGAATCATCATCTCGGCCATTACCTTTGTAAAGACCCGAGGTGCCGTGGACAAACCAAACGGCAGCGTCTGAAACTGATAGTGACAGTTTTGTACAAGGAACCTGAGGTACCCCTGGTGTGAGGGGTAAATTGGAACGTGGAGATACGCATCCTTGATGTCCAAGGATACCATAAAGTCCCCTTCTTCCAGGTTCGCTATCACTGCTCTGAGTGACTCCATCTTGAACTTGAACTTCTTTATGTACAGGTTCAAGGACTTCAGATTTAGAATAGGCCTTACCGAGCCATCCGGCTTCGGTACCACAAATAGAGTGGAATAATACCCCTTCCCTTGTTGTAGAAGAGGTACCTTGACTATCACCTGCTGAGAGTACAGCTTGTGAATGGCTTCCAAAACCGTCTCCCTTTCGGAGGGGGACGTTGGTAAAGCAGACTTCAGGAAACGGCGAGGTGGATTTGTCTCTAATTCCAACCTGTACCCCTGAGATATTATCTGCAGGATCCAGGGATCTACCTGCGAGTGAGCCCACTGCGCGCTGTAATTTTTGAGACGACCGCCCACCGTCCCCGAGTCCGCTTGAGAAGCCCCAGCGTCATGCTGAGGCTTTTGTAGAAGCCGGGGAGGGCTTCTGTTCCTGGGAAGGAGCTGCCTGTTGCTGTCTCTTCCCTCGACCTCTGCCTCGTGGCAGATATGAATAGCCCTTTGCTCTCTTATTTTTAAAGGAACGAAAGGGCTGCGGTTGAAAAATCGGTGCCTTTTTCTGTTGGGGAGTGACTTGAGGTAGAAAGGTGGATTTCCCGGCTGTAGCCGTGGCCACCAAATCTGATAGACCGACTCCAAATAACTCCTCCCCTTTATACGGCAAAACTTCCATATGCCGTTTTGAATCCGCATCGCCTGTCCACTGTCGCGTCCATAAAGCTCTTCTGGCCGAAATGGACATAGCACTTACCCGTGATGCCAGTGTGCAGATATCCCTCTGTGCATCACGCATATAAAGAAATGCATCCTTTATTTGTTCTAACGACAGTAAAATATTGTCCCTGTCCAGGGTATCAATATTTTCAATCAGGGACTCTGACCAAACTACCCCAGCACTGCACATCCAGGCAGTCGCTATAGCTGGTCGTAGTATAACACCTGCATGTGTGTATATACTTTTTTGGATATTTTCCATCCTCCTATCTGATGGATCTTTAAGTGCGGCCGTCTCAGGAGAGGGTAACGCCACTTGTTTAGATAAGCGTGTTAGCGCCTTGTCCACCCTAGGAGGTGTTTCCCAGCGCTCCCTAACCTCTGGCGGGAAAGGGTATAATGCCAATAATTTCTTTGAAATTATCAGCTTTTTATCAGGGGCAACCCACGCTTCATCACACACGTCATTTAATTCTTCTGATTCAGGAAAAACTATAGGTAGTTTTTTCACACCCCACATAATACCCTGTTTAGTGGTACCTGTAGTATCAGCTAAATGTAACGCCTCCTTCATTGCCAAAATCATATAACGTGTGGCCCTACTGGAAAATACGGTTGATTCGTCACCGTCACCACTGGAATCAGTGCCTGTGTCTGGGTCTGTGTCGACCGACTGAGGCAAAGGGCGTTTCACAGCCCCTGACGGTGTTTGAGGCGCCTGGACAGGCACTAATTGATTGTCCGGCCGCCTCATGTCGTCAAACGACTGCTTAAGCGAGTTGACGCTATCCCGTAATTCCACAAATAAAGGCATCCATTCTGGTGTCGACCCCCTAGGAGGTGACATCCCCATATTTGGCAATTGCTCCGCCTCCACACCAATATCGTCCTCATACATGTCGACACACACGTACCGACACACAGCAGACACACAGGGAATGCTCTACACGAAGACAGGACCCACTAGCCCTTTGGGGAGACAGAGGGAGAGTCTGCCAGCACACACCAAAAAAAGCGCTATATATGACAGGGATAGCCTTATAATAAGTGCTCCCTTATAGCTGCTTTATATATATATCAAAATATTGCCATTAAATTTGCCCCCCCTCTCTGTTTTACCCTGTTTCTGTAGTGCAGTGCAGGGGAGAGACCTGGGAGCCGTCCTGACCAGCGGAGCTGTGAGAGGAAATGGCGCCGTGTGCTGAGGAGATAGGCCCCGCCCCTTTTCCGGCGGGCTCGTCTCCCGCTATTTTGTGAATCCAGGCAGGGGTTAAATATCTCCATATAGCCTCTGGGGGCTATATGTGAGGTATTTTTAGCCTTTTAATAGGTTTTCATTTGCCTCCCAGGGCGCCCCCCCCCAGCGCCCTGCACCCTCAGTGACTGCGTGTGAAGTGTGCTGAGAGGAAAATGGCGCACAGCTGCAGTGCTGTGCGCTACCTTTAGAAGACTGCAGGAGTCTTCAGCCGCCGATTCTGGACCTCTTCTTACTTCAGCATCTGCAAGGGGGCCGGCGGCGCGGCTCCGGTGACCATCCAGGCTGTACCTGTGATCGTCCCTCTGGAGCTGATGTCCAGTAGCCAAGAAGCCAATCCATCCTGCACACAGGTGAGTTCACTTCTTCTCCCCTCTGTCCCTCGTTGCAGTGATCCTGTTGCCAGCAGGAATCACTGTAAAATAAAAAACCTAAGCTAAACTTTCTCTAAGCAGCTCTTTATGAGAGCCACCTAGAATTGCACCCTTCTCGGCCGGGCACAAAAATCTAACTGGAGTCTGGAGGAGGGTCATAGGGGGAGGAGCCAATGCACACCACCTGATCTGGAAAAGCTTTACTTTTTGTGCCCTGTCTCCTGCGGAGCCGCTATTCCCCATGGTCCTTTCAGGAACCCCAGCATCCACTAGGACGATAGAGAAATAAGATTGTATTTAAGATGGTTGATTACTCTCATTATTAATTTTTTAACATTATATGCTTATTATCTGTGTGATGTTGCATATTGCATGTGTTGAATTATATTGTATTGTAATGTGCCATTAGGTCCATGCTGCGCCCTGGATGTATATTTCGTTGCCCTCCTGTTACACACTGTTGTTTTTATTTGTATTGGTTTCCGTGGTGACGGACAGTAGGAGATGACGTCATTTGTGGGTGCCATGCTTCCTGGTTTCGGACGCCGGGGGCAGTGATTCACGAGGTGGGGATATAAGGTGAGCAGATGTCAGTTGTCATGTATCTTTTGCCTGATGACGATGTAATACACATCGAAACGTTGCATTACACTCCTGTGTGACCGTGTTCCCTTTTATCTGTGTGCTGCTGGAAAGACTGCTTTATGTGGACTCCTGGCTGGGGAGGACCTACAGCTGGCACCGGGACAATTTATCATCAGGACTCTGCTTGTATTCACATGTTGTGAGTTGTTTTTAAATCACTATGGCGGAGGGAACCGATTACATTGAGGATGCAGTTTATGAAGCTATTAATTTAGCTAAAATCATACAGGGTACCTGTTTAACCTTTACTGAATCTGATGCTGACGGGATCCTTTTTAAAGAGATTTTTGGTGATGAGACTGAGAAATCTGCAGAACATCTATTCCGTGATTTTATTAAATTGAAACAGCGTGAGTTGGATTTCCATTATCATGGTGTGACTCTGAGTAATTATTACAAAGAAAAGATGATACCACATGGCTTTAGGGTCAAGAACTGTCCTACTATTGGTAGACATAATGCCACATTTGTAAGCGGTGGATTGCCATACTTAACAAGTGCAGTTACGATCTGATGTTGCTTGTTATAGAGGAAGCTAGTAGAGAATTGACTGTGATACGTGCTAAAATCAAAACCTTTGAGACCTATTTATGGGTATTTTGGAGGCAGATACTGATTCAAAATGGTTGGAGAAATTGGATAAACTGGTGGCTGTATACAAGCGTGATCTAGTACAGTTCAAACGCCACAAATTGAATAAAGTAACAGCTGATTATTATCAGAATAAAGTTTATTTATGGACAGGCTCAGAGCCAAATAAAAGGATGTATCATAATAGGAGAGACATCATAAGTTCAGAGGTGACTCTGATTCCCTACCTGACAATCCGACCACAAGTGACTGACTATAATGATTTCTCCAATGGCAATACTGCGGTTACCGCCCCTTTAGACGTTCTGACCCGTGCGCAGATCAGAGACGGAGGATGCGGCGCGTAGCCCATAAGGCGAGGTCGAGGAAGGCCAGGAAGGCCGCCACTTCAGAGGAGAAAGTAGTATTCAATTTGTCTTCACGTGATCTTACAGTGACAGAACTTTGAGTGCTAGGCTTGGGGCTGTCGTTTGTCCCAACTGTACGCTTTAATAAATTTAATTGGGAGGTTGAACAATATTGCCTGAACAGACACCTTCGTCTACATGAACATTTTCATGGGTCTAAAGCAGCTGGTACTAACAGTGACTAAGAGACATTGCCTACGCAATTGCGCAAATTACAAAAAAAGTCCACTTTTGAACCTTACACTAACAATGTGTCAATTAAAACTTTTTCTAGGATGCTTTCCCACAATGTTGATTCTGTTACTAAAGCTGATTCTTTCTCTATGCCGTGTTCCAACAATCTATCTGCTATTGAGTTTCAGGCACTTAAAAATGTATCTAGTTATAATGACATAATCATTCGCCCCGCCGACAAAGGCGGGGCCATAGTTGTTCAAGATTTGGTTGACTATAAAAATAAAATCTTGCGTCAACTAGCCGATGTCAAAGTTTATAGATTGTTGGATCATGATCCCACTTCTGAATTTATGCTCAAAATGTCCAATAGATTGTCTCGAGCAGTTAATGATGGGCTAATTTCGCAACATTTATGTAATGCTCTTATACCCAAATGTTGTATTCTTTACCAAAAATACATAAACATGCATCCTGTCCACCAGGTCATCCCATCATTGTTGCTCGGACTCATTATTTCAGAATTGTGCTGTTTATCTGGATAGTTTGTTACAACCTTGCATATTGGGATATCCTGGGTACCTACTGGATACCACTAGCTTTTTAAACAAATTGGCTGCTATCGACATGGTTCCATCCAATAGCCTTCTTTGCAGTCTTGATGTGTCTAGTCTGTATACCGTGATTCCCAATCCAGTGGGAATTAGAGCTGTGCGGGAGCTGCTTATTGACAATCCATTGTACGTAGGACCAGACATTGACTTGGTATGTGATCTCCTGGAGATGATACTTACGTGCAATTATTTTATTTTTGATGGGCATTTTTGCCTGCAGGTGTCTGGCTGTGCGATGGGGTCCAATGTGGCCCCATTGTACGCAGTGCCAGATTAAGGTCTACATGGGCCTGGAGCTGAGAGTTAGGAAGGGCCTATGGTGGTCATTCCGAGTTTATAGCACGTAGAAGCTTTTTGCTGCTCGTGTGATCAATTAGACGCCGCCTATGGGGGGGAGTGGATTTCTGCATAGCAAGGCTGCGATCGCTTGTGCAGCCCTGCTATGCTAAAAAAGTTTCCTGCAAAACAAGACCAGGGTCAGACTTACTTACCCTGTGCGACGGATCCAGCGATAAAGGTCCCGGGACTGACGTCAGACATCCGCCCTCCAAACGCCTGAACACGCCCGTGTTCGCCTCACCACACCTGGAAAATGGTCAGTTGACGCCCCGGAATGCCTCCCACCTGTCAGTCTTCTTACGATTGCCGCTGCGATCACTTTTTCTGCTGGCGGCGTCGCTGCCCGGTACGCAACGAATCGCGTGCGCATTGCGGATGCCGCGCAGGCACAGTCCTGACCCGTTTGCACCGCAGCGATGAACCGCTGCGTGTGATGGGTCGGAATGACCCCCAATTACTGTATGTGCTGTCGCAGGTAGTGTAATCAGTGCCGTAGAGAAGTTTTCCCAAGTGGGTAGGGGAGCGTGGATACTATATCACTGCACTACCTCCCCACATTACATTACTGTGCTACTTCCCCATACTACATCCCCACACTGCACTACATCCCCACACTATATCACTATGATGGGTTGATATTGGGAGACCGGCATTTGGAATTCCGGAGGTCACCATAACGACCCCATCTCCAGAATGCTGGCAGGGGGGGTAAATGCATCAAAGCCCCTTGTGGGCTTGCTGCGCTCGCCACGAGGTGGGCTGGGTGGCTCGCTGCGCTCGCCCCAGGTTCTATTCACACTCTATGGGTGACGTGGACACCCCGTGAATAGGAATAGTCCCTGTTAGTCGGCATGCCGACTGTCGGTGCTGTCCGGCGTCAGTATAGTGACTGGCATTCACATAACTACATCCCCACTATGATACTTATTCACACTACATCACTGCACTACATCCCTACAGTTTATCACTACGCTACCTCCCCACACTACTTCTCCACACTATTTTACTGCACTACCTCTCAGACCTACATTCCCGTACTATACCTGCCTCCCCAGATTACTGTGTTACCTTCCCACACCACCGTACTATACTACTTTCCCACACCACCATACTGCACTACTTTCCCAAACCACCGTATTGTGCTATCTTCCCACACCACCGTATTGCGCTACCTCCCCACAACACATTACTGCACTACCTTCCCACACCACCATACTGCGCTACCTCCCCACACCACATTACTGCGCTACGTTCCCACACCACTATACTGCGCTACCTCCCCACATCACATTACTGCGCTACCTTCCCACACATTACTGCGCTACCTCCCCACACTCCATTACTGCGCTACCTTCCCGCACCACCATACTGCGCTACCTCCCTGCACCACATTACTGCGCTACCTCTCCACATCACATTACTGCGCTACCTTCCCACACTCCATTACTGCGCTACCTTCCCGCACAACCATACTGCGCTACTTCCCCACATCACATTCATGCGCTACCTTCCCACACCACATTACTGCGCTACCTTCCCACACTCCATTACTGCGCTACCTTCCCACACATTACTGCACTACCTTCCCACACCACCATACTGCGCTACCTTTCCACGCCACCATACTGCGCTACCTTCCCGCACCACCATACTGCGCTACCTTCCCAGACCACCATACTGCGCTACCTTCCCACGCCACCATACTGCGCTACCTTCCCGCACCACATTACCGCGCTACCTTACCACACCACAATACTGCGCTACCTTCCCGCACCACCATACTGCGCTACCTCCCCGCAACACATTACTGCGCTACCTTCCCACACATTACTGCGCTACCTTCCCGCACCCCATTACTGCACTACCTTCCCGCACCACTATACTGCGCTACCTTCCCAGACCACCATACTGCGCTACCTTCCCACGCCACCATACTGCGCTACCTTCCCACACCACATTACTGCGCTACCTCCCTGCAACACATTACTGCGCTACCTTCCCACACATTACTGCGCTACCGGGTTCCCGCACATTACTGCGCTACCTTCCCGCACCACCATACTGCGCTACCTCCCCGCAACACATTACTGCGCTACCTTCCCACACATTACTGCGCTACCTTCCCGCACCACATTACTGCGCTACCTTCCCGCACCACATTACTGCGCTACCTTCCCAGACCACCATACTGCGTTACCTTCCCACGCCACCATATTGCGCTACCTTCCCGCACCACATTACTGCGCTACCTCCCCGCAACACATTATTGCGCTACCTTCCCGCACCACATTACTGCGCTACCTTCCCGCACCACATTACTGCGCTACCTTCCCAGACCACCATACTGCGCTACCTTCCCATGCCACCATACTGCGCTACCTTCCCATGCCACCATACTGCGCTACCCTCCCGCACCACATTACCGCGCTACCTTACCACACCACAATACTGCGCTACCTTCCCGCACCACCATACTGCGCTACCTCCCCGCAACACATTACTGCGCTACCTTCCCACACATTACTGCGCTAAACTTCCCGCACCCCATTACTGCGCTACCTTCCCGCACCACTATACTGCGCTACCTTCCCAGACCACCATACTGCGCTACCTTCCCACGCCACCATACTGCGCTACCTTCCCACACCACATTACTGCGCTACCTCCCCGCAACACATTACTGCGCTACCTTCCCACACATTACTGCGCTACCTTCCCGCACCACATTACTGCGCTACCTTCCCACACCACCATACTGCGCTACCTCCCCGCACCACATTACTGCGCTACCTTCCCGCACCACATTAATGTGATCCCTTCCCGCACCACTGTACTGCGCAAGTTTGGCGTGCATGGCACGCCCCTACCCATTAAGCCCGGCTCTGGCACCAGACCACATCCACTATGCAGACACTAGTATGCAGCTTCCCTGGGGTCTGCCTGCTCACCCAATATGAAGTCACCTGGCTTCTATTGGCTAGGAGGGGGCTACATCCTGCCTGATTATGGAAGTCCCTACCCCCACTGGTCCAGTGGCGTCTTTCCATACTCCACAGGCAAGCTCAGATGCTTGTGAGCACTGGGTGGCGGAGTAAATAGTACATTATGAAAACAAATACCCTGCAGAATCCCACTCTGCCATATTTACACTGCTCTGGCCGGCTGTGCTGTACTCCCTCTGCCGAGTCTGTCACGGGCCCAGGATATGAGCCCTGCCCTTGTTATGCCTCTGCCTCTAAATGCCCGTACACACTTCCCGATATATCGGCCGTTCTCTTGAACGGCCGATATATCGCGGGTCCGTCGCCCAGTGTGTATGGCCGATACGTCTGTGAACTCCGTCGTTCACAGACGTATCGCGTCGGCCCCGCAGCACAGCTGATGGCCAATATATCTACCGATATATTGGCGCGCCGCTGTGTGTGTGTACGGGCAGTCGGCCGACCACCCGTACATATGCTGCGGCGGCCGGCGGTGATTGACAGCTGAACTGGGCAGGCGTGTACACGCCCGCCCAGTTCATGACATCAGTACCCGACGGATCGGGCAGTGTGTATGCACAACACACTGCCCGATCCGTCCATAGATATATCTGCAGATCAATTGATCGGCAGATATATCTTCCAGTGTGTACCCACCTTAACAGTGCCTCTGTAGTGCCCACTACTAGATATTGTCACTAGGTACCTCTCTCTGTAGAGCCACAGCAGCCAATGACAGGCAACAGCTGCAAAACACTTCAGAAACTTCACAACACTGTTTGGTAGCAATGGAGAAGGAGAGGACCAGGACTGACAGCAGCTGAAGGAGCAGGACTTCTGATGACCGTAATGGGACATGCTGCTATCTTCCAGGGGGCGGAGCTATTCAGGCTTATGGGCGGAGCTTCGGGCTTCCCAGGGGAAGGGAGGGGTGGATCCAGCCTCAGTGTGGAAGGAGTGGAGCAGCTGGGGACTGAGCTTTAGATAGGATGGGGGCGGGGCTTCAGGCAGTGTGAGAAAGCACAGCTGCATACCGTCCAGGGGGCGGGGCTTATCGCCGTTTTGGGCGGAGCTTATGACATCCCGGGGTCTGACTCTGATCTGCCTTGTTCACTCAGGCAAGTTAAGCAACCCAGGTGAGGGGACCCGCTGTGCACGGCTGTGGGTTGCGGGCAGTTCGGAGGTGATAGGGGGAGATTTGGCCGGGAGGGAGGCATTTCCTGTTGCTGAGTGATCAGTGATGACAGGAGAAAAGTAGTTTCTCCTGTCAACACTGGCTGGCTTCACTGCAGAGATCAGGTGGGCCTATTTTCAATGGGGGGCCTGGAGCTGCAGCTCCATCCGCCCCATTGTTAATCCGGCCCTGATTGTACGCCAATTCATACATGTTCCGGGCGGAACGTGACATCTTTTTCAGTAACATCAATATTTCAGATAAAATATTTTTTTACGTTAGATACATCAACGATTTATTCATGATTTGGACTGGAACAAAGGAACAGTTGGTATAATTTGTTGGAGATGCTGCTGGAAAGACTGCAATATATATATATATATATATATATATATATATAAAAACATGAGCTTGTGGCAGCACTCCAAGATCAGACACTTACTGACCCGGTGCCCTCCTAGCTCCCTTGTATAGCAACAGGTCCAACATAGCGTAGGTAGGGGCGGCACTCGGACAAATCCAAAACATAGCAGGAATTAATGCAATGTTTCGAAGTTTTAATTGCACTTCTTCATCAGACATGTCTGATGAAGAAGTGATATATATATATATATACACACACACACACACAATGTTTATAACTACTGATATATACAGTACATAGTTCATTTCAGCATAAATATATATTACAGGTTGAGTATCCCATATCCAAATATTCCAAAATACGGAATATTCCGAATTACGGAATTTTTTGTGTGAAAGTGAGATAGTGAAACCTTTGTTTTCTGAAGCTCAATGTCCACAAACTTTGTTTAATACACAAAGTTATTAAAAATATTGTATTAAATGACCTTCAGGCTGTGTGTATAAGGTGTATATGAAACATAAATGAATTGTGTGAATGTACACACACTTTGCTTAATGTACAAAGTTATTAAAAATATTGGCTAAAATGACCTTCAGGCTGTGTGTATAAGGTGTATATGTAACATAAATGCATTCTGTACTTAGATTTAGGTCCCATCACCATGATATCTCATTATGGTATGAATTTATTCCAAAATACGGAAAAATCCGATATCCAAAATACTTCCGGTCCCAAGCATTTTGGATAAGGGAGACTCAACCTGTACAACATTCCAACCTCATAAATATCATTTTTATGGGTAAATATACGTTATGGTAAGAACTTACCATTGATAACGGTATTTCTCCTAAGTCCACAGGATAACAATGGGATATGATGGAGCAACAGCAGATTTGCACCAATCAGTCAAAGCTTTCCGGCCTCCCAGCATGCAACGGGCCCATCCATATATCCCCGCCCCCTGGTTCAGGCAAATCAGTTGTATTCCAAAGCTCAAGGCAGGAGCATTATGTAGAACCCTAATCAGGCGAGAAGAACACACATGCACACCCTTCCGTACAAGAAGGAAGAGGTTAGTGAGTAAAAAAGGATCCTCAAATCAGGAGCGTCAGGGTGGGATCCCTGTGGAACCTGTGGACTTAGGAGAAATACCATTATCAATGGTAAGTTCTTACCATAACGTATATTTCTCCGGCAGGGTCCACAGGTTATCCACAGGATAACAATGGTATTTCCCAAAGCAGTTTAGTGGTGGGGATGCTCCTGATGCTCAGGAGAATCCTTCGCCCGAATTCAGCATTTTGAGAGGCAAAGGTATCCCAGGCATAATGTCTTAATGAATGTGTAAACGGAACAGAGTGAACAGAGACATTAGCCGGAACAGGGAGATCAGCTTGAAAATATGCTTCGTAATTCTAAGTCATCTTGCCGGTGTCTGCCTACCAGCAGGTCATCCTCTCTTATGAAATCCATAGGGAATGAAAAGAGAATATGCTTTTCTGATGACACTGGTACAATCCACGTAGATGCTTAATGCACGGATCATGTCCAGCGATGCATCTCCCGCAGAAAAGGTCCAGACCCTAAAAGGCCGGGCCAAAATTTCCTTTGTTAAGGTGGAACTTAGTCATCACCTTAGGAAGATACCCAGATCTAGTTATGATAACTATTTTATCTGGATAAACAATCAGAAATGGGGAACAATATGACAATCCCTAAGTCTGATATTCTTCTAGCTGATGCCTTAGTCAGTAGAAAAGACACTTTAGCTGTCAACCATTTATAATCCATATTATTAAGTGGTTCAATGGGGCACCTTGAAGGACTTTCAGGACTAAACAAGTCCCATGGCACTGTAGGAAAAACAACCAAAGGATGAAGGCGCAGCATACCCTGGAAAAAAGGTACGCACATCCTGTAAGTTGGTAATTTACTTTTGCAACTCTACAGTTGATGCCGACCCTTGCTTCTCTCAAGGAAGCGCTCTATTCCTGTCTGAAGGAATGCTAAGACCCTAGAAACTCTGAAAAATGTTTAGGGTCCCATTCACCTACAGCACCTGGTGTTTGCAGATGTCCCCATCCAAGTACTCATCAGGCCCAACACTGCATAGCTTCCCAGATCTGGTGAGATTGGGCATATCAGTGTGGTGTGGCTGTAGATTTTCTTTCACTGCACCAATGAATAAAGGCTTGCCATATCGTGATAAATGTGAGCTAAGGAAGGTTTCCTTGCTCTGAACACTGTTTGAAAGTATCCTCTTGACCTGAGGATAGAGGTTTCACTGGCCACGCTGTCAAAGACAGTCGATCCACCTGTCTGTGATAACCAGGACCCTGCATTATTAGGTCTGAACGTTGAGGGAGCAGAAGTAGAGCATCCATTGCCATTCTCTGCTGGTCTTCCTGTTTAAACTTTCTCTCCACCCTGGGTGATAGGGTAATTAGAGGAAAACCCATCCACCAGATGAAGGTCCTATCTCACCGATAAGGCATCCACAACGATCACCTTGGGATCCTTTGTTCTTGACCCGTATGTGAGCACTTGTTCAACCAAGACGTTATGAGATATATCTCTAGCAAGCACCTCTTGTTTTCTAGAGTCCGGAAGATCTCTTGAGAAAGTCCATTTCCCTGTTTATGATTCCCGGAATGAGAACGGCGGACAAGGTTGATTATGAAGTCCTACCCACTTAAGTATGTGACTTACCTACTTCATCCCCTTTTTGGCTGAGAGTTCCTCCCTGATGTTGAGGTACACTACTGCCATTGCATTGTCCGAGCGGAACTGGACTGGTTTTAACGTGAAGACTGTCCCGTGCCTACACCAGTGCCCTGTATATGGCCCGAGGTTTCAACCTTTATTGATAGACAGCTTTTTGGGAACACAATCTCCCTGACACTAATCCTAGTGTCAGAATCTTCCCAATCTGATATCAAAAGGATTTCCCTTTGTCCAGCTGGGATGTCTTTAGCCACCAGGCTAATGATCTTCTTACTTTTATCGTAAGTACCATAGTCGGTCTTTATTATCTGATGCAATCCATTAATACTTACCACACCTTGTATTCCCAGCTGGTCCCTCCAGGTACCAACCAGGACCAGAAACAAGAAATAGCGCTAAAATGGTCACAAATGCAAAGGTGGATCACAAGTGAATTCACAATTTAATAAGAATTATATCTGGGTATAAAACATCAAGAATGCAATGCATGTAAGTGGTTAATACCACATAAAAACTCTATATAAAAACAATTGAAGAATGATAACCGGTGTAACTCCCAATGCCGGATATTATTAATGAGAATGTCTGGTGTAATGAACCTGTTCCTATAACAGTCCCCTTTGATTTGTAAGGCCCAATGTCCTATCCGTGGAATATAGTTACCACCAAGATCTTTAGAGGTATTTAAGCGAATCTGCGTCCGCAAAGGCTGTTCCTCGTCATATGGTGGAGATTGGCTTCCCACGATGAGATAGGAATGTCTTTGTATGGTCCAATGCAAATTTCCAACGGGGACTTGGTCCAGGTCCAGAATATCCGCAGGAAGGGAGATGACACAGTCAGGCAGGTCTCACCAATGCGTTTCGTTGCATAAGAGCAACTTTTTCAAGGTGCTTGTAGTCCTGCTGGTAATGGTTTATATACCCTACCAATATGGTCGCTCATTAGCATATTTGATTACATGTGACCACCTGTTAACATTTTGTGACCATAAAATGACAGACACCGAAGGTTCATATACTTAATAATTCAAAACTGTAAATGTATCTCTATTTCACAAATCAATTTTTAATCAATCTGCAAATATCATTTAATAAAAATCAGTCACTTGACTGTTATAGGCTTAGATCATTAAAAAACCCGGGATGGTAAAATCTAACTGACAATTGAATCTTCTATATAGGGATTCTGGAATCTACTCCATATATTAGGAGCAACATCAGAGGTGGGAGGACATCTCCCCTTTCTCCCTTAATCTCGCGGGAGGTGAACAGCTGATATTCTTAATTATACAGGTTTTTGGTCCGGTCGCCTCCCCTTCGTGATTCGTGTGTGTATGACGGTGACGGGGTGCGGCACTTCGCCGCGTCATCCACCCGCGTCACACAGCGTCCAGTGTATACAGGTTACTATGGTGACATCGTCATGTCACTCTCCTGCCGCCGGACCCGGAAGTGACGCGGCACTAGGAACTGTGTGTCGCGTCATCTCCCCGTGACCGGAAGTTCCAGCGGGACGCACCCTCTGTACGAACAAGTTGTCATGGTAACGCCTGTAAACAGGCGCTGTCAAATCAACTACCCACTGTCGGAATTGTTACACCTTACACATAGGAATCTAGTGAATCTATCTCGTTAATCAAAATAGTGAATCACCAAAGGGATATTTCATATACTCCACTAAACATGTCCATGGATATAAAAGAAAATATCTAAATATCTAAATAGAGTTTATCTGTAAAAAATACATAAATATATCTTTCTAGACATCATTTTCTTTCAATCGATGAGGATACAGTCAAAAATGTTCACTCATAAAATTTCATATGTAGAAAATAAATAAGTATATCTTTCTAAACATCATTCTCTTTTAATCAATAAGAATACAGTCGAGAAAAATTCACTAATCATACAGTATTAATTCCTTAAATAAATGGATATAATCTGGAATATTAGAAGAGTGAATCAATGAATATGTTTTAAATAATAAATAACAAGATTATACATATATATTAAAAAAAGAATATATATATATATATATATATATGATGAATTGTAAATATGGAATGCAACTATTTAATATTTTTCACATATATAGATGCATATGTAACTCGACTAGTTGAACCCCGGGGAAGACATTATAGTACTGAATTAAGTTCCACCACCTCATTCAATCCTGATGGATATATAGTATCCAATTTATACATCCAATAGAGTTCCTGATTACAAAGGGTTTTATACCGATCCCCCCCTCTTTTAGTCATTGTGATTTGTTCAATTGCCACTAGACTGAGGGAACTAGGATCACCCTCATGTTTGTCCCTAAAATGTCGAGAGACACTATGTGTGGGAAGTCTGTTAAGAATATTGCGACGGTGTTCCATGAACCGAACCTTAATACTTCTAGTGGTACGTCCCACGTATCTCTGATTGCAGCTACATGTGAGGAGATAAATTACATAATTCGTATTGCAATTCATAAAGCTGGTTAATGTGTATTTTGCTCCATTTTCAACCGGGATGTGTGTCGTTTTCCTCGGAATATATTTGCATGTGGTGCATCTGTTGGCACCACGGCGAAAAAAAACCTTTGGTCTAGACGGTAGCCATGTATCCTGTGTTCCGACCTCCTGTCTGGTGTCGGGAATTGCTTTCGGGAAGCTCGGTGCAAGAATACTTTTTAGAGAACGATTTTTTCTTAAAAATAAATCTGGGTTTTGGTGGTATGTGTCCCCTAAGTATATTGTCTTGATTCAATATACCGAAATTTTTACAGATGATTTTTTTCATTTGCATACTCTCCCTATTGAATGTGGATATGAAAGCTAAATTATCTGGTTGGTCATTAATCCAATCTGTTTTAACTATGTTTTTAGTAGTGATGAGCGGATTCGGTTTTACTCGGTTCTCAAAACGGCATCTTATTGGCTCAGGGATGTCACGTGTTTTGGATAGCCAATAAGATGCCGTTTTGAGAACCGAGTAAAACCGAGTAAAACCGAGTAAAACCGAACCTCGCTCATCACTAGTTTTTAGTAGATAATTATTTTGAGCAAAGTAAAGTGTCTCTGTCTAAATCAGCCACTTCTCTCATGGCTCTCTCTATGGGAAATCTTGGATAGCCTCTCAAGATAAATGCTTCCATCATGGATTTGGCTTGTTCTATATATTTGTCTTTGTCAGTACAGTTTCGTCGCAAACGTAAAAACTGTCCTCGGGGAATGTTTCTCTTCCACGGAGGATAATGGGCACTCCGGTAGTGCAGGTAGGAGTTAGTAGCAACCTCCTTATTATAGTTTGAGGTATGGATTTTCCCTTCTTTGGCTTCTAGAGTTATGTCCAGAAAGTTCATGGTGAAAGGGTGATATAAATGTGTGAAATGAAGATTAAAGTGATTGGAATTAAGACTATGTAACGGCCATAGAGGACCAGACTATGGCCGTTACATAGATGATCTTTTTATTATTTGGGATGGGGATGTCACGTCACACAGATTCTATCATCTTCTAGAAACAGCTAAATATATGTTAAGTAGAATCTGACTGGTTGCTTGAGAAACATCACCAGTTCTTAAAAACTCCTCCCTTAGTAAATTTACCCCAGTATGTTGATAAAGCCTACTGATTTACCCTATATTAAACACTATAAAAGGTTAAGAGACACAGTACGCAATTGGCGCACGAGGTACCGTAAGGGTACGCCCTTAGCGTAGCGGACGCTGTATCGGGAGCGAGCCGCTCGAGCGACACAAACGCTCACGAGAATACGCTGTTGGTATCAAGCACACCATAGGCTGCCGATTACCGTAATGATACGCTACCAGCGTAGCGGACGCTCGAGACCACGAGGAGATCACAAGCGGCGCTGACGCTCACAGAATTAAACCTTAACAACTATACCTTAAAGAATATACTTATACTGTAAACCTTTATGCAGTGATAATGTGTAGATACAATGCAATGTACCCTTGTTAGTTTAAAAGCTGTATGAGCGACTGAGACGCTCAGAGAACCCTTAGAAATATAATAAACACTCAAATACCGGTCTAAGGTTCTAACACCTTTAAGAGAGAGACTGAACGTTCAATTGCAAAAGAATATACAGTACAGTTTATACACTACCAGGCTAACATAAATATCTAACAGAATTACTACACGTTAAAATACAATAACAACACTATTACATTTAAGGGGAAGGAGAGAGAGAATGGCTTACAACAAATTAGGAGGTAAAATGGCTGCAGAGAACTTACGCACAAGGGGAAACAATCGCATGCGCCTTCCTGGATATCCAGCTCCCGATTATCAGTGATGAGAACCGTTGAGAAGAGTAGAGAGTAGAGCTGGCCCAGGTCGGCTTGTCTTTATATACACTTACACACAGTACAGTACAATGGTCCCTACATTCTTATTGTTCATTGGACACAGGAATCCGTCTCCGCATTATAACAAAAGGTCATAGGTTGGTTCATACAGGTGGGCTGTGACTATTTCAAACTGCTCAAGTGGGAGGGAAACTCAGGTTTCCCGCCGCATGGGTAATAAACTGCAAATATAGTAAATGTCCATAAACTTCTTATAGTCATTACTATACGCACGAGCGATTAATCCGTTTCTAACCAACACCGGAATATTGCTAATTATATACCCTTCCGATGGATACTAAACACCACTGTGTAACCCCTGTCTGACCCTTCGTATCAAACAAAGAGGGATCTCCTTGTCTCTGAACATGCTACGTTAACTAAACTTTCAGATTCTATCAACGGGACATAATCTACAAAATACATTATATGACTAAAATATGTAACGATTGAGTCGCCCGCTAGATGCACACAAACTCTACCGTAAATGCGCATACCGGGCGCCTGCGAGTGCACGCGACTGCGAGTATACGCACGCACGGGAGAGCTCATGCACGTGCAGCGGGCACACGCATGAGGTGCATATATGGCAATGTGCAGCGTGATATTTTTCTGACTTTGACAGTCCACCCTTTGGCAGTCACCAATAACTGCCACTTCCTAAAACAGTTCAAAAAGAGAAAAATATATGTCATATGTAAATACATTTCTATGATTGGGTAAGGGAGAAGAGAAGAAGGTGGAAAAAAGGTATGACCTAGTGAGATAGTAGAAGCATGTATGTATGAGTCCGTGTTTGAGGGGTCATGTATCATCGTGCCGTACGTGTTTTAAATCAAGCTTCGAGGTATTGCGAAGTATACATTTGAATTCCTTCTTATCCCGTGGTACGGGTCTGTGGATGGGCTGTCAAACTTTACCGAGCTCTTTTCGGCTTTTGGTTGCAACAAAATGGGGGAGCACATTTTAGTTGATGATACATGAATGGGGGGAATATGTGAGTGCTGATATCTGTGCCTATATTCCCTATCGACTATGTGTGTCATTACCTGAAGGTTGTAGAGATGAAGATAAGGAGCAATTATGGTAAATGCAGTCATAAACTATGTGAGTTTAATATACATTTGTTGATTGAAGTCTTGTCTGTTGTCTTGTCTTGATGTACATGTTGACTGTAGTCTCTTTGGGCTTTTGCCAAAATGCGAGCAAAAAGCTTTCTCAATGTCCATAGACTTACAAAAGTGTTGGGCTGTCGTAAAATTTTAAAATCGCTAGGGATATTGGGGGTCTATGGCATTGTCCATCAATGGTCTGTGTAAAAGGTTGTCAAATTCTTCTTCCAAGCGGATGTCTTTGTACCTTGGAGGAAAACAAAGGAGAAACGGGTGAAAGAAACGGACCGTGGAATCACATTTTCATCACAACATTGTCTCAATGGTTGGGTCGTAAATCAAATCAGTCGTTGTTATTACAGTATCTTCACTTCTTAAACTCATCACTCGGGCGCTACGTTTACACTTTGTTAAAACCCGAACGCATCTAAATATCAGACCGACCAATATGATGACACCCAGAATACACAAAAGAAATTTTCCTACATCCATGATAATACCTTGGGCCCATTTTCCTAAACCAGAGAACCAATTTCGTGGGTTCAACCATGACACCCAACTGGTCAGCTCATTACCCACAGCGGCAAGGGTGAGATTGTGTTTCCTTTGGAACTCCCATTTTAATTGCAAAATGTCATCCATCTTTTGGTCTATGACCTCGGCTGGGTCCTCAGTGCTGTTTGTAATATACGTGCAGCACTTTATTCCATACTGAGTCGCTAGGGTAACACAATACCCGCCTGTCACAGCCGTGAGATAATTGAGAATCATCCTATTGTGAACCAGTTCTGTTTTGTAGGCTTGTAACTCTCTCCCAGTATACCTGAATGTGTCATCATACATTTCAGTGATATTGTCTAATAAATTTGCAAGCGCAGATATATATTTATAATTTATCACTCCTCTGGCGGTACGAGTGATATCTAACGCGATTAGGAATTGAATCCCGGTGGATTCATGAATCAGGTCAGAAGCCGGATGCTCTGTTCTTTCTATCAGGTGCCGTTTAACGATGTGCTCGTAATGAGTGTGAGTATAAGGAGCTGGGGCACTGCGGTGAATATCTTTCATTTTGGTGTGGGATACAGTCATTACCTCAGGCAGTACTTTTTCAATATAACACAATCCCTCTGAGTTTGGGGCAAGCCACTTATACGCCTTTCTCCCGCATATGAAATATGCATCATCGGGGAGAACATATGGGACTGAAAATGCTAGAACCATGTTACACATCTTCCATGTGAACCCTCCTAACCCTAGTTCTCCCATCTGTCTAGTACACGTATCCGGTTGTATGATATGTGCACAGTATCCTGGTGATACTTCTCCAACTCTTATGGTCCTACTTCCTAGGGTATACCTATATCGGAAATATTTTCCACTATTGGCTATGTGGCGTATAAGTTCTGTATCTGTAGGCATTCTATCGGCTCTATATGAAAAGGTCATGGTTTTGTTATTCCATGACACTTCCCAATTTCCCGGCTTTCTGGGATTGGAAATGTTAAAACACACTAAGGACCTATCCACATGGTATTGGTGGAGCTTCAAACTAGGAGGACTAGAGATGTTAAACCTCTTGTCCACCGGCCTCCCACCACTTAACTCAAGTACCTCCCCTATCGTTAAAGGAAATGGTACTAGTCCTGACTTGCTGTGACCTTGAGGTACTTGAGAGCATACCCAGCAGCCTGTTTGGTTTAACACCTTACCCACTAATGAGTGATAGTCACCCAATGGATGCCGGTCCATGTTAATGTTAAAACTGGACTGACATTTCTTGATGCACCCATCCTCAACTAAGTTATCACAATGCCTACAGATGCAATTTTCTTCAGCTAACAATCCTTCACAGTTCCTTCTATGGTCAATGCTACCAGATCGTTTTCTGATACTCGCCTTTGCTTGGTGATTATGTTGTTCTTGGAAATCTACGCCTCCATCTCTGTCATCAGAACCCATTCCAGAACCTCTCTCGACCTCCATGGTACTCTCGCCGGAACAGACTGCTCTGGTCAACATCATGGTCAACAGGAAAATCCGGATCACAGTCTCTTGGGGCAAGTCCATCTTATAGGAGGAAATGGAGAAAAATGAGAAGGGGGAAAGAAATAATTGAGGGAGATGGGATGGGAGGTGGAGAAAAACAATAAAAGGGAACAGGGGATCGACAACTGCCTCCGATCTTATTATTTCTCAATGCTCAGGTGCCGTCTCAATCTTCCTGAAACAGACACTCCAGTGATACAACTTCCTCTACCGTCTGTTCTTTATCACGAGACCTCTCTGGATCAGCAACCTTCTTACAATGGGACGAATGAACCCAAGTCTCTCTCTCGGCAACCTTCAATGCTGTCGTGCTAATCAATAAGACTTGGTATGGTCCTTCCCATCTGTCAATAAGGCAACCTGAGCGTAGAAAATTCTGTTTCATTACATAATCCCCAGGTTCAATGTCATGACAATTACTATCTGGCAGATCAGGAATCACCAACTTCAAATGATCATTCTGATTCCTTAGCTGTTTACTCATCTTAACCAAGTACTTTGCAGTCACTTCATTGTTACACTTCAAATCATCCTGAGGGTTAATCATAACATGCGGTTGTCGACCAAACAGAATTTCAAAGGGGGACAGATTAAGAGGGGACCTGGGAGTGGTTCTGATGCTGTATAGTACAATGGGTAAAGCTTCTGGCCATGTCAGTCCTGTTTCTGCCATAACTTTGCTCAATTTATTTTTAATAGTGCTGTTCACTCTTTCTACCTTCGCACTCGCCTGGGGGCGGTACGGAGTGTGCAGCTTACTATTAATTCCCATCAACTTACACATTCCTTGAAAGACATCACCTGTAAAATGGGTACCCCTATCACTTTCAATTATTCTAGGGATACCGTATCTACACACAAATTCCTGCACAATTTTCTTAGCAGTAAACATAGCGGTATTTGTGGCCGCAGGAAATGCTTCGACCCAATTTGAAAACACATCTATACAAACTAGTACATACTTCAAATTTCGACAAGGGGGTAATTGTATGAAATCGATTTGTATTACCTGGAAAGGGCCATCTGTTGGAGGGATATGAGATGGTTCTGTTGGTATTGCTTTTCCGATATTCTTCCTCAAGCAGGTAAGACATGTCATTGCTCTCTTACCCGCATGGGAGGAAAATCCTGGGGCGCACCAATAAGCTCTTACTAGCTTACACATCCCTTCTTTGCCCAGATGAGTCAGCCCGTGTGCTGCTTCCGCTAGACTTGGAAGGTATGCTCTTGGTGCCACTGGTTTACCCTGTCCATCTGTCCAGAGTCCTGAGGACTCCTGGCCATATCCTTTTGATCTCCAAACTGCCTTTTCCTGAGGAGAACACAAATTTTGCATTTCACACAATTTCTGTGTGTTGACAGTATTAAATACCATCAGTTGTGTGATGTCTGTCTGTCTGGGGGTACCAGCTGCTAACTTAGCAGCTTCGTCTGCTCGGCTGTTACCAAGTGATACCGGGTCTTGGCTATATGTGTGTGCTTTACACTTGATAACAGCCACTCTGTCGGGTTCCTGTATCGCTGTTAGAAGCCTTTTGATGTGAGCTGCATGCGCTACCGGTGTACCAGCTGCCGTCATGAAATTTCTGAGGCGCCATAGGGCTCTGAAATCATGGACTACCCCGAAGGCGTACCTAGAATCTGTGTAGATATTGGCTGACTTGCCCTTAGCCAATTCAATTGCTCTGGTTAGGGCAACCAGTTCAGCAACCTGGGCTGAGTGAGGTGGGCCTAGCGGTTCTGCTTCTATGGTGCCTTGGTCATCTACGACTGCGTATCCAGTACACAAGTCTCCTGAGTCCGTCTGTCTGTGACAACTACCGTCAGTGTAGAAAGTAAAATCTACATCTTCCAGTGGGTTGTCACTGATGTCAGGCCTTGCAGTGAAATTTTGGGTCAAATATTCCATACAATCATGTGTGTCATTCTCTGTATTAAATCCTCCTTCACCATTACTCTCATCCTCCACCCTTTGTGCCTGTCCAGGCACACCTGGGAGATACGTTGCAGGATTTAATGCGCTGCATCTCTTTATGGTGATGTTTACGGGGGCCATCAATGCCAATTCCCATCTTGTAAACCGCGCTGATGAGACGTGTCTGGTTTGGGCCGAATTTAGCAAGGCTGACACTGCATGCGGTGTATGGATTGTGAGGTTGTGTCCTAGCACTACATCTTCGCTTTTTGTTACTAGCAATGCTATCGCGGCAACACTTCGCAAGCATGTGGGGAGGGATCGCGCTACCGTATCTAGCTGAGCGCTGTAGTATGCTACCGGCCTGCTGGCATCACCGTGCTTTTGGGTTAGGACGCCTGCCGCGCAACCAGCACTTTCTGTTCCGTACAGCTCAAAGGGTTTCCCATAGTCAGGCATACCTAATGCCGGTGCCTGCGTTAGGCACTGTTTAAGTCTCTCAAATGCCATCTCGGATTCGTCTGTGTGCGAGATCCGATCAGGTTTGTTTGATGAGACCATCTCCTGTAAAGGTAGGGCTAGTATGGAAAAACCTGGGATCCAGTTACGGCAATACCCACACATTTCTAAAAACGTTCTGATCTGTTGCTGGGTTTGTGGCAGAGTCATGTCTCGAATTGCTTGAATTCTATCAGCGGTCAGGTGTCTCAGTCCTTGTGTCAGACAGTGTCCCAAATATTTTACCTTAGTCTGGCATAATTGCAACTTATCTTTTGAAACCTTGTGTCCGGTTTCTGAGAGATGAATCAGGAGTTGTTTCGTATCTCTCAGGGACGATTCGAGTGAATCAGAACACAGAAGTAGATCGTCTACATACTGTATTAATATTGATCCACTCTCAGGTTGAAAAGACTGTAAACAATCATGCAAGGCCTGTGAGAAAATACTTGGACTGTCAATGAAACCTTGTGGTAAGCGAGTCCAGGTGTATTGAACTCCTCTGTATGTGAACGCAAACAAATATTGGCTGTCAGGGTGTAGAGGTACCGAGAAGAAGGCGGAGCAGAGGTCAATTACAGTGAAAAATTTCGCAGTGGGAGGGATTTGCATAAGGATGACAGCTGGATTTGGCACTACGGGGAACTGACTCTCAACTATTTTGTTAATCCCCCTTAGACCCTGCACTAGCCTGTAACCCCTCCCCCCACTCTTTTTAACAGGGAAGATGGGACTATTGGCAGTGCTGGACGTTCTTACCAGAATGCCCTGTTGTAGCAAGCGCTCTATTACGGGGTACACTCCTAACTCCACCTCTGGCTTCAGAGGGTATTGTGGGATTTTTGGAGCTATCCTACCATCTTTTACTTGCACAACTACTGGAGCTACGTTTGCCATTAATCCAGTGTCTTGTCCATCTTTAGTCCAAAGTGACTCTGGTATTTGGGATGTCATTTCTTCTACCTGGGATGGACTCCTATTTATCATAACAGTATGTGACATTAATTTTGATGGGGAGTCTAGCATATCTTGCACTTCCTGAGCGTGGTTGTCAGGTATGTCTAGGAACACACCTTCAGGAGTGCAATATATGACGCACCCCATTTTACACAATAAATCTCTTCCCAGGAGATTAGTCGGTGCCGATGCAGCCAGCAAAAAGGAATGCTTGGTATGCAACGGCCCTATTGTAATCTCTGCTGGTTTGCTAACAGGGTAGTGCTGTACTACTCCTGTTACTCCCATGGCTGGAATTGTCTTACCAGTGGTTCTCATGCCCACTGTCGAATTTATCACTGATTTGGCCGCCCCCGTATCTACAAGGAAATTTAATGGTTTACCAGCTACATCAATTGTGACCTCGGGTTCACTTCCAAGACTCGCAATTAATTTCACTGGCTGCAGATTACAGGTATGGCCACACCCCTATTGGGTATGGTGACCTCCCTGAATCGCACTGGCAGCAATTACTTGTGGTGGGGGTAGATGGGAACTATCAGAGATTTGCCAGTCTCTTCTTGGGGGATACCTTTTTGTTTCCCCTGCATGTGGCTCATAGCTCCGCCTCTGCGGCCCTTGATCCCAATGTCTCGTATCAGGTCGTTGTCTAGGGGGTTGATATGAATTTTGTATTTGTCTTGTTTTACAATCACGTGCCATGTGTCCCTCTCTGTGACAACCATAACATTTTATACCTCTTGACTTACCCACAGGGGTCACAGTTCTGGGCTGAGGTGGCCAGGTAGTAAGGGCCTGTATGCTTACAGCCATTAGCTTATCACTCTGTGACTCCCTGTGTCTGATGATATTCCGATCATGCCCAGCAGCAGCCTCTCCCAATGCATCCACCGACATACCTCTCTAATCAGGCCTAGTGGTTTGTATTCTATTCCTTAAAACCTCTTTTAACCCATCCATTAATACAGAGACAGCTACTTCCCTGTGGTGTACATTAGTTTTAATGTCATCTATACCAGTGTACCTAGCCATATCCTGCAGAGCCCGGTGAAAATACTCTGGTGTGGATTCACCTTCTTTTTGTTTTATTGTAAAGATTTTATTCCACTTTACTACTGCAGGAAAATATACTCCTAACTGTAAGTTGATTCTCTTTACATTATCCTGATTATACTCGTCTGTTAGTGGTACTTCCTCATCTAACTTGCAATCAGCGATAAACTTTAACGAATCAACATTGGGGGGTAAACATGCCCTCAAAACTGTCCTCCAATCTTTGTTATTTGGCTCTGCAGAATTTCCTAGCTCTCTAATATACTTTTGACATGCAACTAAATCTTTCCTAGGATCAGGGAATTCAGACATCATTGATCTTAATTCTGCTCGGGAAAAGGGACAGTGCATGGCGATGTTCCTGACAGGAGTTGCTCCTGAGGCTTCAGTTTTCCCATTTGGCACTGCTATTACCCTAACGGGATTAAGTCCAATAACATCATTCTGAGTAGATTCTACAACATGTGGTGAAATGGTTTCAGCATAGTGTATGGTGCCGTACTTACCAGTCGATACGACCTCACCTGTCCCTCCGCTAGGGGCCTTTGATACTAATCTTACGGGTTGGGTCGTGCCCACTGCTGTTTCTGATATGGTGGCTGCTAGGGAGAGTGCTGATATTGTTGTGGGCTCATCCTCTTGGTCACAATCCTGGGGAAAGTTCAAAACAGGGTACAACTTGCACGGATTAGTGTTAGCATTAATTACTTTAGTTACATTATCTTTAAGTTCTATACATTTATCATAACCTTGTGTGCCATTCTCTGCAACCAATTTCTCTCCAGGTATGTATGGTGGTGGGGGTGCAGTGGCTATCAGTTTCCTGATAGGGTTAGATCCAGTGGCTTGCGCCAACCCCCTTTGTATTTCACCTTCCTGTTGCCACAATGTTAAATAGTCATAATGTCTAATACGCCTTTTTGAAGATTTAATCAGGCAAACTCTTCTCCTTAAATTCTGTAATACTTCTGGGTTAAAACTACCTACCCGGGGAAACTTTTCCCCGTCATGCACAGTCATCCTTTCCCATTCATTGCACAACATCTCTGTGTGATGACCATATTTCTCACACATGATATACCTTGCCGACCCGATTGGTCGGTTTACCAAATCAACCTGAACCTCGGTTGATCGCCCCTTACCTGAACAACTGGCCCCCATCTTTGCAGGTGCTGCTTTCACTACCTCTGACTTCAAATCAGGGTCTTCGGCAACCCTTACAAAAACCAAGATGTCCGGGGTAAGGCTGCAGTGGGGGTTTTGCCTCGAGGTCCGCCCACTTAACTCCCGCCCACGCTGGCCAATACGGTGACCAAAGTTCCCAGAGGTTCCGTACCCAACCTAGGGCACCTATGAACGTCTACTTGCTCGGGCGTGTGGAAGTATGCTATCCTCCCCAGCAAGTATCAGTCGTTGGAATGTCCCTGAGTGATCAGGCTACTTCCCTTAAAATAAAAAAATTACACAAATCACGTTAACAATGTGCAAGTAGCGTTCTTATGAATATTCAAGACACGCTAATGCACACAATCACATGCTGTACAATCGTATCTGCACACAAGCAACTAATCTTATGTGCGGAACGATCAGTGGAATCGAAAATTTCGGCTCCGAATTCCTTCAGCAATGAGCTTTATTGGCCTATATGGGTCTCGCACCAACCCTCTTCGGTTGTGCTCTCTACTTCTAGTCTGCTGTACCTGAACCTCCTGGTCCTTGACCTCCTGGTCTGTTATGTACAGCAGACTCTACTGCTCATTAATATGTCGAGACTAACAAGGGACGCCTCCCAAGCCACCCCACGCTATCACTCTCGCTGGTGTACCTCTTTCTACTGGCCTATGGTTCCCACGTTCGTAAAAAATGAGAAATCTTATATATACACACTCTTACATTCGAACACTCTTATTTCTGTACAGAATTCCTTTCATTCAGTAATAGTCTAACCCAGAAGAATTGCAACAGAGAAAGTTTTTTTTTCTTTTAACTTTAACTTTTTTGATTTGAGATAGATTTGCGTTATTATCGCGTTGCTTCCTTATCGCCTACTAAAACAATACTATCCTGCGGTTTGTATTATGTGGGCGTATCCGTACGCTCCGTTGCGGAATATACGCTCCGTGCGTCGACCCTTGCGTTGCGTACGCCCTGCCCTTGTAAGGACACGTGTACACAGACCAAGTACGTCCACAGTAACACACTACACGTTTATCAATGTAAATGATCTTTAAGTGTAATCATTTACTGGACACCACCCAAATCTCCCTTGTATTTCTAGGCGAGACTGTGTGCGTGCTTTTACAACTATTCCCTTAAATATTACTTTTTATCTTTTAACTATTAATAACAACAAATCTCTCAGCACGTTATCACTGGTATGTGGCAATCAGGAGAATGATATACGGACAAATACTACTAAACAGAAAACACAGGTGTGTGTGCTTATGCGTACGTACGCAAAACAGAAACTAAACAGTTTTAAAAGACAATAACGTACTGTTCTTACCTTCCGGTTCTGGATTCCCTCAGCACTCCTTACTAAGCGAAGCAGACACTTATCTGGTCAGCACTGCGAGGGATACCACCTTCCCGTCCTTTGCTGACCAATAATGTCTGCTAAAGTTACCTAGTGCAGATATGTGAAGAGCGGAGGAGCCCCCAATTGATAAAGCCTACTGATTTACCCTATATTAAACACTATAAAAGGTTAAGAGACACAGTACGCAATTGGTGCACGAGGTACCGTAAGGGTACGCCCTTAGCGTAGCGGACGCTGTATCGGGAGCGAGCCGCTCGAGCGACACAAACGCTCACGAGAATACGCTGTTGGTATCAAGCACACCATAGGCTGCCGATTACCGTAATGATACGCTACCAGCGTAGCGGACGCTCGAGACCACGAGGAGATCACAAGCGGCGCTGACGCTCACAGAATTAAACCTTAACAACTATACCTTAAAGAATATACTTATACTGTAAACCTTTATGCAGTGATAATGTGTAGATACAATGCAATGTACCCTTGTTAGTTTAAAAGCTGTATGAGCGACTGAGACGCTCAGAGAACCCTTAGAAATATAATAAACACTCAAATACCGGTCTAAGGTTCTAACACCTTTAAGAGAGAGACTGAACGTTCAATTGCAAAAGAATATACAGTACAGTTTATACACTACCAGGCTAACATAAATATCTAACAGAATTACTACACGTTAAAATACAATAACAACACTATTACATTTAAGGGGAAGGAGAGAGAGAATGGCTTACAACAAATTAGGAGGTAAAATGGCTGCAGAGAACTTACGCACAAGGGGAAACAATCGCATGCGCCTTCCTGGATATCCAGCTCCCGATTATCAGTGATGAGAACCGTTGAGAAGAGTAGAGAGTAGAGCTGGCCCAGGTCGGCTTGTCTTTATATACACTTACACACAGTACAGTACAATGGTCCCTACATTCTTATTGTTCATTGGACACAGGAATCCGTCTCCGCATTATAACAAAAGGTCATAGGTTGGTTCATACAGGTGGGCTGTGACTATTTCAAACTGCTCAAGTGGGAGGGAAACTCAGGTTTCCAGCCGCATGGGTAATAAACTGCAAATATAGTAAATGTCCATAAACTTCTTATAGTCATAACTATACGCACGAGCGATTAATCCGTTTCTAACCAACACCGGAATATTGCTAATTATATACCCTTCCGATGGATACTAAACACCACTGTGTAACCCCTGTCTGACCCTTCGTATCAAACAAAGAGGGATCTCCTTGTCTCTGAACATGCTACGTTAACTAAACTTTCAGATTCTATCAACGGGACCATAATCTACAAAATACATTATATGACTAAAATATGTAACGATTGAGTCGCCCGCTAGACGCACACAAACTCTACCGTAAATGCGCATACCGTGCGCCTGCGAGTGCACGCGACTGCGAGTATACGCACGCACGGGAGAGCTCATGCACGTGCAGCGGGCACACGCATGAGGTGCATATATGGCAATGTGCAGCGTGATATTTTTCTGACTTTGACAATGTCAATGCGAGAGTGTAGATCTGGTTGCTGAAAAGGGAGAAATGTTTACCAGCCTCTGTGTCAAACACAACAGTAACATACTAAAAATAAAATTGACACTGGTGCCAAATGCAATAACCCGCAAGCACTAACTGACCAAACAGACTCTGTAAACCTGGTGGTGTTTGGAGGTCAAATCATCAAAACCATGCGCACAACCAATTTAGAATTCATGTGTGCGTCATTACTGTTTCACCTCGTTGATCGTGATGTCAGACCACTACTTGGACTATCTCATAGCATTAAACTGGGCTTGATACAACTGGGTACCGAAATATGGTACAGCAAGAAACTCCAGAGCTCAAGGAATTCAAAGATCTGTTTGACTGTGATTCCATTGGTAAACTCCCTGTCATTTACCATGAGACTGGATGAGTCGATTGTCTCCACAGTCTGTGCATCCTGATGCATCCTGGTTGCCAGGAAGAGCAAAGTGCTTGCTGAATCAGACCACATGACGAGGCTTGGTGTAATTACCCCAGTAGATAAAGCAACACAGTGGGTCTATCAGCCACGGTAGCTGCAGTAAAAAAAAAATGGTTTGTCACATCCATAGACCCCTCTCAAAAAAGTTGTTGACATTCATTGAGAACAGTCGAACAAGTTATCGTTATCGTTGACATGCCTGAGGCAAAAATTATCAGCACCCTTGATGCAAAATGCAGATTTTGGCAGCTAGCTCTTGACAAAGAGTAGTCCACACTCACTGCATTCAGGTGTGGTATAATAGATAGTGTCTAGTAAGACCGTAAATAGATAGACACCACATGTTAGACCAGTCATTGCCAACCTTTTTTTACTCGTGGCACACTGAACAATATTTTAAAATTGCCAAGGCGCACCATCAGTTCTCCACAGAAAAAAAACAAAAAACACACATTGGCCCTCACAGTAAAAAAAAACAACACACATAGGCGCTCATTCCGAGTTGATCGCTCGCTAGCTGCTTTTAGCAGCAGTGCAAACGCTAAGCAGCCACCCTCTGGGAATGTATCTTAGCTTAGCAGAAGTGCGACCGAAAGATTAGCAGAAAAATCTTTTCCTGCAGTTTCTGAGTAGCTCCAGACCTATTCCTAGATTGCAATCACTGCAGATTGTTTAGTTCCTGGTTTGACGTCACAAACACGCCCTGCGTTCGGCCAGCCACTACCCCGTTTCTCCAGCCACTCCTGGGCAATTTCTTTGGCAGCTCCATTAATACACAACACTTTGTACTGCTGTGGATCTTTTTATTTTATTTTTAAAAAAGGACTGATATAGGTCTCTGCATTTTCTATGTAGATTGATATTTTTAAGAAGGTAATTCATTTTTCAGTGGGCTCGTATATATATATATACATACAGAGCCGGCCTTAGGCATAGGCAAACTAGGCAATTGCCTAGGGCATCTGGTATGTCTAGGGGCACAAGCAGCTTCTGCTGATTAAAATGATATGCGGCATGCCTATATTCTGTGTGTAGCATTTCGTATGCAGATACAGCCACAGTCTCCCACAGTATATAGGCATGCTGCATATCATTTTCATCAGCAGAAGCTGATTGTGCATCCTAGCCACATAGCAATGCAAATAAGATGCATTTTCATAAAAAATAGGCACCCAACATTAGCAGAGCTGCCAGTTGACTCACGCCAGGAACTATATGTGTCATTATTTGTATAAGGGTATTAATAATGTGTAACATATGTGTAAGGGGCACTATGTGTGTCATTATGTGTATAAGGGCACTAATAATGTGCGGCATATGTGTAAGGGACATTATGTGTGTCATTATGTGTATAAGGGCATTAACAATGTGCGGCATATGTGTAAGGGAAATTATGTGTACAGGGCATTAATAAGGGTTGGCATAATGTGTAAGGCGCATTATGTTTATAAGGACATTAATAATGTGTGTCATATGTGTAAGGGGCATTACTGTGTGGTATTATGTGTATAAATGCATTACCAATGTGTGGCATTATGTGTTTAAGGTGCTCTACTGTGTGGCGTAATGTATAGAAAGGGCACTACTGTGTGGTCTAATGTGAATAAAGAGCAATATGGTATAGTGTAATGTGAATAGGGAGCAATATGGTGTGGTGTAATGAGAATAAAGAGCAATATGGTGTGGTGTAATGAGAATAAAGAGCAATATGGTGTGGTGTAATGTGAATAAGGAGCGATTCAGTATGATATTATGTGAATAAGGGGCACTACTGTGAGAAGTAACGTATATAAGGTAAATTGGTACTACTGTGTGATGTAATGTGAATAAGGGACACTATCGTATGATAAATTGTGAATAAAGTTGCAGTACTGTGAGGCATAATTTGAATTGCGGGTACTAATGTGTGGCCGTGCCCCTTGCCAGCAAAAACTCATACCTTTTTGGGCTGTGTGCTGAATGTGCACACTGTTCTTATTTAAATTACAGGGGGTAGGAAAACAAAAAAAGGACTGCTATGGATCCTGGGAAAAGGGCGCAGGGCCAGAGGTGGACCTAGCGGTGGTGCTAGGGGGCACCAGCCAAAATATTGCCTAGGGCATCATATTGGTTAGGGCCGGCTCTGTATATATATATATACATTTTTTCTATTATTATTTTTTCTATCTAAAATTCTGCAAAAATGTCTCATTTAAGATGTTTAAGTGAACGCTTGGAACGCAGACAAAAATATTTGCATGATGAAAGGAAAGAGGATTTTTGTGAGGATCACAGTGATACCACCAGTGATATGTACAAGTTATTTAATAAATTGGAAGATCTGTCATTGATTGAGACCAGACACTGGTGGGATCAAGTGACCTTACAAAAATACCTCGATATAGATATGATTCCCAGAGGTATGAGGATTTTGAAATCCTGTTCATTCAAAGACGATCCTGTCTTTGCATCTGAATGGGAAATTACCCTTGATCAGTGTTCTAAAAATCTTATAATTCTCTTGATTAGATATAGAGAACAGAAAGTCAATAAAATACAGAAAGAGATTGAAGAGGTGCAACATGCACTTGCACCTTTTTCAAAACATGAAAATTTTGACTATAGAGATTCTAAATTAAATAAAAAAAATTGAAGAGTTTGAGAAATCACTCATACAGACTAAAGATAAAAAACTTACCAGAGATAGAGAGTATTACGCGAAGGGCCAGGTGAGAATCTATAACAGAAAGAGATTTGAGAATTATACGGATCAGACCTCTCAACAGACAACTAGATCACCAGGGAGAATTAGAAATAGAGATCCATGGCCCCGCAGACAATATTATGATAGGTCGAGAGATAGACATTATCCCTCTAGACCCTCCAGGGACAACCCTTCCCCTTACAGAGAGAATCAAAGGAGAAAAAATTGGTCAAATTCCAACAGATTTGCACCGCTTGCACATAGGTCCCGGTCTCCACAAGGAGCCTATGGAGGTGTACAAAAGAATTATGATAGCAAGGGATTGTCCAATCAATATAAACACCATTCTCATACATCATCCTCTTTTTTAGAAAGAGGTCCAACCTCACACTCACCGAGAGCACGAATCAATCAGACATCCAGAGATCACCCTCAGTCCCTTCCAACACAAAAAAGAGGAAGGGACGAGGATGCAGAGGAGGGAGGAGAAGAAGATCACAACAAATCCACAAAGGGCGTGAGATGGAATTAAAATCACCTTCTGCCATCTTTAATCTTTCAGATAAAATCTTGAATGACTCTGAAAACAAACTATTGTCAAAAGGTTTAAAATTTGCACCCCAGGCAAAACCCAATCTATTCACACTCTTTGTGGATTTAAATAAATATATTCGTACTCTAAGTAGAAAAAGATACTTTTGTATTAAATCTATACATAAACAAGATATCAATGCTTTACCAATAGTACTGGATAAGAATGACATATTAGCACTAGATATGCTGGAGAGTCTTTATGAAGAAAGTGACAACGGAGATAATAGAGTGAAAATATTTGACATTGTAGGTCCCCCCAAAAAGATTTTCAAAAAACCTTCAGATTTTTATCCCCTTCAACATAGAGGACCTTTTTTAGAAAGCTTCTACACCACTACTCTAAATGACTTCAAGGACTTGTGCACTAAAGCAGAAAAGGTGGGATTTAAAGATAATCTCACTAGGGCTGAAAGAAAAGCCCTAAAAGAGCTTACTAAAGATAAGAACATTACCATAAAACAGGCTGATAAGGGCGGAGGCTTGGTTCTACAAAACACTGTAGAATATCTAGCTGAAGCCTCTCGCCAACTAAATAATCCTTTATTTTACAAAAAATGATTGTCCAATCCTACTTTTTCTTTTAAAGATAAATTAACTTCACTATTAGATTTGGCTCTGAATCAAGGCATAATATCGGATGATGTATACAAATTTTTGAAAATTGATTACCCTATCATTCCGATATATTACCATCTGCCGAAAGTGCACAAAAGCTTGAAGTCTCCACCAGGCAGGCCCATTATATCGGGCATAGGTTCATTAACTACTAATCTTTCTGCATTTGTCGATGCTCATCTACAGAAATATGTGACAGCTCTTCCTTCATATTTACAAGACTCTGCACATTTCCTTAGGCTTGTAGAAAATATTGTTTGGAAAGACTCCTACGTTTTTCTCACTTGCGACGTTGAGTCGCTCTATAGTAACATTCCACACGAATTTGGCCTAATGGCCATTCACCACTATCTTTATGGAGATCATAATATTGATTCAAGTTTGAGGGATTTTATACTCCTCTCAATCAGATTTATTTTAGAGCACAATTATTTTACTTTTAATTCACAATTTTTTTCTTCAGGTGTGTGGGGCGGCCATGGGGACCAGGTTTGCCCCCAGTTATGCGAACCTCTATATGGGCCTCTTTGAGGAGAGGCACATTTGGGGTGGCGCTTATGGGGGGAACCTGGTCCTCTATGGCCGTTACATTGACGACATCTTTATAATTTGGGATGGGGACAGTCACTTGATACCGGAATTTATAAGAACCCTAAACTCTAATAACTTTGGTCTAAAATTTACACATTCTTTTAGCACAAGTCAGATTAATTTTTTGGATATCCTACTCACTGTTAATGATGGTGTAATAAACTCCACTACGTACACTAAATCTGTAGACTGTCACAATTATTTACACTATGACAGTAGTCACTTTCGACCATGGAAAGATAATATTCCTGAAGGACAGTTCCTCAGACTCAAGAGGAACTGTTCCACTGAATCTGCTTTTTTGGAACAAAGTAAAGTTCTTTATATGTCCTTTGTCAAACAAGGTTATCCGTCCTCTCTCTTGGATGAAGCCCTGAAAGAAATTTCCACTGTCACAAGAAACTCACTTTTATTTAAGAAAAAGACCTCTCACTCAAAGACTAAAGCAGAACGTTCCCCAGCTTTTATTACACAATATAATTCCCCTTCGAAGGAAATTAAAAATATAATATCTAAAAATTGGTCCCTCTTACGCAATGATACATTTTTAAATCCAATACTTCCTCAACATGGCAATGTCACTTTTAGGAAGGCGATGACACTCAAACATAAACTTGCTCCTAGTATGTTTACCCCACACACACAGAGTATAGTTGAACCCATCCAAAATAATTTGAATTGGTTGCCTCCTAAGCCCAAAGGCTTTTTTAAATGTGGAAAAGATAAATGTATGACTTGCAAACATGTGGTAAAAAATAGTAGTACAATAATTTCTCATACCACCCAAGAGACTTTTGAAATATCAGACTTCTTAAACTGTCAATCACAATATGTAATATATGTGGTCCAATGCAAATGCGGGATACAGTACGTAGGAAGGACTATCAGAACTGTTAATACCCGCTTTCTAGAACACAGAAGAAATATTATTAAAGGTGTATTATCTCATAGTCTGTCTCAACACATATATAAATGCACACAGGGATCAATCGAAAATGTGACTGTTATGGCAATTGAGAAAATAAATTTCACAAAAAGAGGAGGAGATCGATATAATCTCCTATGTAAACGAGAGGCTTTTTGGATTTTTAAATGAAATACTTTATGCCCTGAAGGTCTCAATGACACAGTGGAACTAAATAATGTTTAACTGTTGAGTAAAACATGTTTAACTGTTGAGTAAAACAAGCTTGAATTTTCCTTGGTCCACTTAGGAAGTCTGGGTGCTTAATAATACTTAGGTATATCTATTTTTCACAATCTTTCAACTTATGCTGTGTGCCACTTTAATTACCCGAAGACCTTGTGATATACACTGACACACAGCACGGATTTTTGTCTTCATTTGCTTTCTTTTTCTGTTCTCTGTGAAGATTGTTTTTTGAAGAAGTGCTATGTAGATACACTCAACAATTTTTAATTTGAAAATTATTATCTACTTTTTCTTGTGCTGTGTGCCACTGTCTCATCCGATTGCCTCCAGTTTATTTCATTGGAGGTCTTGAGTGACACACTGGCACACGACACAAATTTCTTCTCCGTACCTTTACCTCCCTTTTGAGAAGTGTCTCTTTAAAGAAGCCAATTCAAGATATATTTATCACTTCATAATCAAAAGAATTTTCTAATATTAGCTTTTTTATTATTGTTAGATTGTATTATGTCTCTCTCTGCCTGATTAACGAATAGATATATAATTATGTTTCAAAATGCAAAATGTATCCTTGCAATGTAGTAGTTTCCCTTATAAGTTATGTGAGTGATTATACATTATTCGAATAAGCTCATGAGATATAATTTTAATTTGTCCTCAGACACTAATGGCAATTAATCTTATATATAAAAACATGCTTATATTTTTATTTCTAATAGCAATAAGATTACTGCTATTAGCATCTCTTCAATATGTACAAAACGAATCATCCTTGAAAGATTATAAGGAATCTCTGATCCTTTCATAGCTTTATGTTCTGTCTTTTTTTCTTTCTTTTTTCTTTAATTGGAGCCCATTGAAAATGTTTACCAATATTTATAATAAAATAATGATATACTTTTTAATAAATAATATCTACATAATCTATTAAACCAATAAGAACATGTATATTGTGATATTTTACATATGTATATTATGTTTAATACTAAGTGTTCATTCACCTTTTTATATGTATTGTGATGACACACTATATTGGCTGAATACACTTCAGCAGAGACCCATGTTTAAGAATCAATTAATCAGCACAGCAGATGATGATCTTTTAATCAACATGGTATTTATACCCTGCAAAGCTTTCACTTGCTCATTCATTTCCCTTCTGATGAAACGGCCAGTGCTACAGGCCGAGAAACGCGTTAAGGCACCCCAGTGAAGGATCCAGTCTGACTGCGATAATCCCCTGACAGCCTCCAGCCTTGTGGACCGATGAGAGCTCAGCCGCAATATACGGACATTTCTCCAGCGGCGTGACACCCTGTACCTTGGTTGCATCGAGCCGCCGCACACCCGGCTCAGTACAGCGTTCAGAACGAACAAGTTCTGTGCCATCGGACAATACACATAGGAGGAACTGGTTCTACATACCGTTTTCATTCAAAAGTAAGGCAGCAGCACAGCGCCGGTGTCCGCTATTTCATCTTTGGGACACCGTTCATTTGGCTCGACATAGCCGCTCCTAACATTTCATGCCGCTTGCACGAACCAAAAGAGAGGTGAGACTACATTTGTAACAGTGACACACCAGAGGTACCTCTTATAAGTCTCCCTCGTCTATTACCTGTTCATCCGAGGATGCACGGTTGAAAAACTACCAAATATCATTGTGTTTTCAACAAAGCTTATTAAGACTCATCTCATGTTTCTTCAGGTGGTTTATTGCAGTCATATTTAACTACATTTATGTGATCTTTTATTATTATTTTATATCCATCTATTAATGGGTCATCATATGTATGTACATTCGTATTTTTACTATAATTCATGTGTTTAATGTAACACTGCTTTTACTATTTTTAGTAATAAACAAATTTATTCTTTAGACTCATTCAGCGCTCCCATTTCTTTCTATATCTCACATTTGATTTATTGTTGGGGCTGCCCGCCCACAACCGGTGAGCAGCCGTCTGAGTCTATCAAGTGTATGTGTATTTTGGAGCGCCATTTTTGTGTATATACTCCTGCGGTTTATGGAAAATGAAATGTAAGGTATGTTCCTGCGCACTCTCTTTGCTGCCTTGCGTAGGGTCCTATCCTGATGTGTCACCACACACCTATGGGAGACTATATAAAAAGAAAGATCGGATGGAAACCTACTGTTGGCGCAAAGTCAAAATGGTGGTGATATTTCACCGTGATGATCACTGTCCATGAAAACTGATGAGGAAGTCTATGAATGTTCACAATGCGTGGTCTTCGTAGGAATTCAATTCAATTCCATTTGATGACATATGAAAAAAGAACACAAATGGTATACAAAGGTTCAGTAGAAGTTCCAAAAAGAGTTAATTTGAAGGAGGGTGACTTCTGCCCGGACTCCGTAAACTATGGTGATACGGGAAAGTGTGATGGTATCTGTAAGGGTTCACCCTGGTGTTTCAAGATAAACGTGGCTCCTCACATGTGTGCTTACTTTCGTACACTTGGAGAAAGCCTATAAAGGTTTCTTTAAAGCCTCTAAGTGAAATACTCCTGGTACCAGAATAGATGTGCCCCAAATATTCACATGCAAATACTTCTGAATGATGCTCACATCCGTGCTTACTTCAACAGACGCCGTACTTCCATGTAACGGTTTCTTTTTTTCAGCAGGCTGGATAATCGTCCTCACTCACTTCCTGACTTCGTATTGGGCTCGGTATTAAGCACAAACACGAAGGGGTGTGTGAGGTTTCATATACATTTATTATAAAAAATCATAAAAACAGATTCTGGATTGTATACCACAACAGACAGCCAGTATCATAGATGTTATACAGCACAATCCAACAGTGAAATAGATGTTAACCCGGGATATCTCAAAGTTTTCCTGCTGATAGAACTGGTTGGAGTGGTACTTCAAACCCTCACATGCTCCACCAACGCGTTTCAACTATTTAGTCTTTATCAAGGTGCATGTGAGCCCTACCATACCCTCTATTTATACCTGGTATGGTGTGTATGTCCGCCCCTTCCTGGGCGGGACCCTATTATCTTAATTAATTCTTTATTTCACTAAAAAGTGTCTCTTTGATGTGTTGACTGAATGGTTTATAAAGTAATTATACTGGGCCTGGTGAAATCGGTGTGTAAGTTATAGAAATGATAATGCATTTTTGTGCTATGCGTTCCAATTCGTATGGAACGCATAGTGTATCCGCCGGATTTCCGGCGGAAGCACTTGACCTAATTCAGACTGTTGTGCTTCCGCCGGCTCAGTGGCGCCCGATGCATGCCGCGTCATACAGGACGTATGACGGGGATCGGCGGCGCGGCTGGTCACGTGGGATTTCGCGTCATGTGTTTGTTCCGCCCTTTTGCGTTCCAGGTAGTATGGAACGCATGACGTAATGGGCTGGTGGGACGCGCTGAAAGGGTTCCTATCTGCTTCCTGCTTTGTGCGTTCCATGGCAGTTGGAACGCACCTGGGGGATGATTCTGAGTGGAATGGCTAATAGAGGAATAAAATGTAGTGGTTACACTGAATTCATCTAGTATGACCAGAAAGATAATATTAACGATAAAATGAAAAATAATAATAAAAAGTCATAAAAAGGGAGGACGGTTCACAAATATTACAAAGACGGTTAGGAGTGCTATGTATTATTTGTTGTTAATGAGGTCCCCCAATTGCTGAATCAATTATGGTATAGAGGTACAAGAGCAGTCCCTATGTCAAATGCATTGCAATGGGATGATCACCTGAAATAAGTATATTTATATTTGAGCTTGGGGTTGTTACAAAAACCATTTGGTTTCAAAGTCCAGATTTAGACCGGCTGGATGTAAAGTGCCCATCTCAAAAATGCTTCGCATCTCTCTCTTCGCAAGTTCCTCCTCCATATTGTTTTTCCTCCAATTCCCCTTTATAATGTGAATTCCACAAAAGGAGATCAAATCCTTAAGTTGGAAATGATGATGGTCTTTGAAATGTGCTGACACTCCATGGGAGGTAACTCCTTTTTTGATGTTACGTACGTGTTCGGCCATACGATCTTTTAATTTCCTGGTGGTCCTTCCGATATATTGTTTTTTACATGAACACGTGATGAGATATACTACATGATTGCTGTTACAAGTAATGAATTGTTGAATCTGTCTAATTTTTCCAGTTGAAGTGGAAGTGTATTCTGTAATTTTAGATGTTGAACTTTTACAGTTTCTACACATACTGCAAGTGCCACATCTATGAAAACCTTTTGTCATGATGGTACCTGGTTTCTTCTTTTCCTGTGCCACACTTTTGACTAAGTGGTTCTTGAGGTTATCTGCCTTCCTATACATGAATCTGGGTTTCTCTTTCAAGGTTCCTTTCAACATTGGATCACGTAGAAGGATCCCCCAGTGTTTTCTAATGATGGATTCCATCTGTTTGTGTTGGCTACAGAATTTGGTGATAAAGGGTATACCTATATCATCAGACAGGTTCTCATCTCTTTTCTTAGGCTCCAAAAGGTCTCTTTTGTTACTTGTCAAGTATTCCTGAAAGGGAGTATCCACTGTATTTGTTGTGTAACCCTTGGCTAAAAGTTGTTCTTTCAGTTTCGTTCCCTGTTTCTGATAGTCTTCCACTTTGGAGCAATTCTTCCTAATTCGGTGAAATTGACTTTTGGGTACCGATGTAAGCCAGTTATTGTGATGGTTGCTGGTGGATGGTATGAATGAATTGCAATCCGTTGGTTTCGTATAGGTCCGTGTATGCAATATACCTTCCTCTACGAAGATCTCGAGGTCCAAAAAGTGTACTGATGTTATACTGGTTTCAAAGGTAAGTACAATATTCTTATTGTTATTATTTAGGAATTGGCAAAACTCCTGTAATGACGAGTCTGTGCCACGCCATATGAAAAAGATGTCATCTATGTACCGAACCCAGGTAACCAGGTCCGCCCTTACGCCGCTCCAACTGTCCATGGATTCCTGTTCCCATTTGGCCATGAACAGGTTGGCATAGCTCGGGGCGAACCTGGTACCCATAGCAGTTCCCTTTGTTTGTAAATAGTAGGAACCATCATAAAAAAAGAAGTTGTTCTTCAAAATCAACTCTATTCCCTCTAGGAGAAATTCTTGGAATGGATTTAGATGGGTTTCTTCTGAAATGAAATGTGACACCGAATCCAAACCGTCTAAATGATTGATAATGGTGTACAGGGATGATACATCTGCTGTCACTAAATGGTAATCTGATTTCCACTCCAGGATTTCTAATTTCTTTATAAGGTCTGTGGAGTCCTTGAGGTAAGACGGTGTCTTAATGACTACAGGCTGTAACAGATGGTCTATGAATTGTGATAAATTTGACATAAGGGATTCGGTTCCAGCTACTATAGGTCTCCCAGGTGGTTTTTCCAAACTCTTGTGGACCTTGGGTAAAATATAGAACACCGGTATGGATGGATTTTGTATCAACATATATTTATGATTTTTTTCTGTGATTGTGTCACGGTGCTTATATTTATCCAGGAAGGTGGTTAGTTTCTTCTTGATCTGTTCCGATGGATTTCCTCTTAGTTTTGTCAAAGTCAGAAAAATATCCCCATGCACGTTGCCATATTTGCACCGCACACTGGTCCGCGCTGCGCATGCGTACGCTCTCCCGTGAAGGCGCATACCCGCAATAGCGTGCACTCGCAGGCGCGGTATGCGTATTTACGGTAGAGTTTATGTAGTCGTAGCGTGCGACTCATTCGTTACATATTTTCACAATTAATGTAGTTTGTAGATCATGATCCCTTTGATAGTTTCTGAAAGTTCGGTTAATATAGAAGGTCCCTGTTTAAAGTAATCCCTCTTTGTATTGTACGAAGGGTCTAACAGGAATCATACAGCAGTGTTTGGTACCCATCGGAAGAGTATTTAATTAGCAATATTCCGGTGTTGGTTTGGAGCGTATTAATCGCTCGTGCGAATAGTTATGGACATAAGAAGTTTATGTCCATTTCTATTATTTACTCATACTCAGGTATGCGGCGGGAAACCTAGTTCCACACCCACCTGAGCTGTTTGAAATCGTCACAGCCCACCTGTATGAATCAACCTATGACCTTTTGTTGTGATACAGGGTCGAATTCCTTCATCCAATGGACAATGGGATTGTAGGGACTATGAGATTGCATTGTGTGTGGGGCATAAATAGGCAGGCCGACCACATCCAGCTCTCACTCTTCAACGGTTCTCATTGCTGAAAATCGGGTGCTGGATGTCCAGGCGCATGCGATCGTTTACCCTGTGCGTAAGTTTCTCTCCGTAATCATTGTCTTACTGTGAGCCAATTTCTCTCATCTCTCTCCATTTCTCTCTCTCTCCTTTCTCTTTTCTCTCACATCTCCCCTAGACTAGTATTGAATTGTATTAGATAGTATTGTATTTTGGTTAGGAAGTCTCTGTTATATTGTAGTGTATCATTTGTACTGTTATCCCCTTTTACGAGTATATTAGATATAATACAGTTGATAGGCTTTGGACCCTAAACCAGTATCTGTGTATTTCCTATAGTGTTAAGTGTTCACTTGAGCGTCGGTGACGCTCAAGCAGCTTTGTAGTTAGTCAGGTTACACAAGGTTGCACTTACACCCTGTACTCACATTAAGGTATTCTGTGTATTTCATTGGTATAAGGTTTAGACATAAAGGTATAGCGTTGTGAGCGTCTGCGCCGCTGGTGATCTCCTCGTGGTCTCGAGCGTCCGCTACGCCATAGCGAATCATTACTCTAGTCATAGCCAATAACGTGTCCTGTGATCACTGGGCCGTGAGCGAACGTGACGCTTGAGCGTCTCGCCTACGGCTGAGCGATCGTTACGCAACTAGCGTACCATTACGGTACTTCTTAAGTAAACAGCGTACAGTGTTCTTAGACTTCATAAAGGGTTGTTTATACGACAAGGGAATTTAGCATTGTCAATTGGGGACTCGTCCTATCCTTCTCATATCTGCACTAGGTAGATCAGCAGACATTATCCCCCCAGCAAAGGGTGGGAGGTTGTCTCGCAGTGCTGACGGGATAAGCGTCTGCTTCGCTTAGATAAAGAGTGCTGAAGGAATCCGGGAACCGGAAGTAAGAACAAAACGCTTGTGTCTTTTAAAACTGTTTTATTTCTCTTCTGTCTTGCGTATACACGCACGCATACATTTATCTGCATTTCTTTTTCAAATTTCGTATATCACTATTCCTGTTTGCCAAGTTTTTATAGTTGATAGAAAGTGCTAAAAGAGATTTGCTGTTATTTCATAGTAGAGGTAATAGTTAAAGTATAGACCAACACACGGCTTGTCTGGGAGATAAGACAGTCAGTGTGGTGTGCGGTAGATGATCAGGGATCACCTACATTGATAAAGGTAGAAATTGTATTACGGTGGATCTTTGTTTTGCGTACGCGTGTCCCTAACAAAAGACTTGCGTACGCAATCCAAACGGCAGACGCACGCAGCGTACGTTACGCAACGTAGCGTCTGGTTACGCAACGTAGCTCAAGTCACGAAAAGTTGAATTAGCGCAAAGCGATAATTAGCGCAAAGGCGATGAGTAACGCACAGCGGTAAATAACGCGACGCGGTAAATAACGCAAATCTATTTTTGGAAAAATCTGAAATTTAGTTTAACAGATCCTGCTCCTAATTGGTAACACAGTTGGACTGAAGACAATTTCTGCGCAGAAATAGATATAGAAACAAAGTGTACATGTGTTGAGTGAGTGTGTTTTTATCACATAAGTTTATATAACTTAGAGGTTGAACCAAAAGGAAAGTCGGGTACTCGTCAAGGGACACACGTGTAAGTGACATATACGGTGGCTAGGGAGGCATCCTTGGTTAAATAATATTTGAGCATTAGAGTATAGCGGACCATAAGGTAACAGACCAGGAGGTCATAACGTAACAGACCAGGAGGTCATTAACAGACGGTAACAGACCAGGAGGTCATAAGGTAACAGGTAAAATAGACAAAGAGGTCCGCTATAAAGGTACAAGAGGCACAACGCCTGGGGTGTTGGTGCAGAACCCATATAGGCCATAAGCTCTTGCTGAAGGAATCGCGGCCGGAAACATCGATTCCATTGATCTTTCAGTACATGACAAGTAGTGCTTATGTACTGAACGATTGGACCGCACGTAATTGTGTGCAGTAGTTAGTAATCTGACCTAATACCATTAGAGTAAAGTGGTCACAAACGCTATCTGTACATTCTGACGTGATTTGTGTAATTTTTTATTTTTAAAGGGAAGTTCGCTGGTCACTCAGGAACTATCTAACAACCCCAACTTTACTGGAAAGAGTAAGTGTCCTTCGGGTAACCCTCATATGTTCCAGTAAACAGAAGGTTCACAGGGGCCCTGGGTTGGGTACAGCAGCTCTGGTTACAGTTATTGCAGTACTGGCCAACGTGGGCGAGAAGTAAGTGGGGTACTTGGTAAACCGCCACCGCCGGCCTGCCCAGGACATCTTGGTTTGTTTGTAAGGGTTCGCTGAAAACCTTGAGATAAAGATCCAAGGAGGAATAAGCAACACCTGCAGAATTATGGGGGCCAGTTGTTCAGGTAGGGGGCGATCAACCTCGGTTCGGGTTGATTCAGAGAACCGACCCGTTGGGTCGGCAAGGTACATCATGTGTGAAAAATACGGAAGTCACACAAAAGCTTTATGTGATGAATGGGAGAGAATGACTGTACAAGACAGGGACAAAGTCCCAAGAATAGGTAGCTTCAGTCCAGACGTGTTACAAAATTTAAGGAGGAGGATATGTCTCATTGAACCAACAAAGAGACGAAGTAAACATTATGATTATGTGCAGTTAGGGCAACAGGAAGGTGAATTACAAAGAGATTCAATTGACTTTTCTGAATCTTATCTTGAGAGGAGAGACATGGCATCGGGGAGGATTATGGTTGCGGAGAAAAGCACAAGGTTGAACAATAAAAACGCTCTTAGCAACTGTAGTATAGATTATAAGAATAAGTGTAATAAATGTAACAATGATTATTGTAATACTGTTGAATGTACAACTATTAACCTATGCAAGTTGCACCCCATGTCAAACTTCCCTCAGGAATACAAACAAGAAAGTGAGCCCAGAACGATGTCAGCACCTCTTCCAGCAACCATCACAAAAGCCACCCAGGTGGACGCGACCAAATTGGTAAAGGCAATAATCGAACCCCCTAACGGAGGGTCAGGTGAGGTCGTGTCCACAGGTACGTACAATGTTTCATATCACGCACAAACAGATATACCCCAAAATATAAGACCAACACAAGATGATGTAACTGAGCTCGATCTGGCCAGGGTGATCTCAGTCCCCAATGGGAAGACTGACGATCAGGGAATCATTCCCGTCAAGGACAGTGCAATGCGCTGTCTCTGGTCCCGGACCGAATTGAGATCAATTGTGTCTGAATTTCCTGATCCTAGGAAAAATCTAGTCAAATGTCAAAAGTTTATTAAAGAACTAGGAAACGCCACAGAACCCACCAACAAAGAATGGCGGACAGTGCTGAGGGCATGTTTGCCCTCCAGTGTTGACCCTGAAAAGTTCATTGCTGATTGTAAATTAAACACGGAGGTACCTTGTATGGAAGAACACAATCAGGAATGTATTAGGCAGATTAACCGACAGTTAGGAATATATTTCCCAGCTGCTGTCAAGTGGAATGACATTCTCTCCATAAGGCAAAACGAAAGGGAAAATGTTTCTAATTATTTCAATCGAGCACTGCAAATAATGGCTAGAAACACTGGGATCGCAGACATCAAGACAAATGCACAACATAAAGGAATAGCGGTTAAGGTATTAATGAATGGTTTAAAAGATGAATTAAAAACAAGGGTACAGACCACCAACCCAAACTGGAGAGATATCTCGGTGACCGCACTAAGAGAGGCCGTCATCAATCATGATCAGAATATCACCAGATATAGAGAGTCACAAAGAGATGAGTTAATGGCAGCAAAAATACAGGCCCAAAACACAAGACCACCCCAACAAAAGCCCCACACCCCTGTGAGAAATCCAGATATGGAAGTCTGTTACAATTGTCATAAAAAGGGACACTTTGCAAGAGATTGTAGATCAAGAGAAAGACAACACCATAATCATAAAACCCAAGGAATCAGGGAAGTACAGGGGAAACGATTGATGATGATGAGCATCCGAGCGTTTGAGGAGGCATCAAATCAACCAAAACCTCAGGTCATTAACACGTGGAGGAAGCCCAGGATTTGTTATCATTGTAGGAGAGAAGGGCATTATGCTAGCAACTGTAATAACCCACATAAAGTTGGACCCCCTAGACCAAGAAATGAGCAAAATTACAATACACACCATTATAATCAGGGATCACATAGGCAGGAAAGGTGATTATTAGGAATAGAGGCAAGCCTGAGGTAACGGTTAATGAAGTGGGAGGTCATTCACTGAAGACACAGGAATGACCAGGTGAAAAGTTGTAAATGTATTTGTGAAAAATGTTTTTTTTTCTCTCTCTCTATCCCCATCTCTGACTAGTATTGGTAAGAATTCACACATTGCATATCCACTTGGTCCTTGCAGAAGTCTACCAAACCCCAGCATGACCTCCGCCACAATGTATTTCTGGCCAGATACAGACAGTGGAGTAATGCAGGTGCTGGTGGGGAGGGACTGCTCAAGGAGACCAGTAGACACATAGATATGACAGCCTAATAAGTCTGACAATGATTTTCTAATGCTAACAATGTTTTCTTAATGTTGACAATGTTTAAAAATGCTTTGTTTCTCTTTTCTTATTGAGGGTTATTGTCGAGTTATGTAATGTATATATGCACATGAATTGTTCTCTATCTCTTTTGTTTTTTTTGTTGTCTCTCTCTTCCCACTCATGTTTCCATGGTTTAAAGATGCTATGTCACCCCTCAGTTGGACCAATGGTAATGCCAGATTTTTGCTCCTTACAGAAAGATCGTCGGTTGGGAAGGAATATTGCATCACCAGAATGTTCGTTTGGAAGACTGAGAGACAGCACCTTTGAGAGGACAGCAGAACAAGAAGAACAACAAGATGAGAGAACTTATTATCGTAACAAGTTCTCTCCCCCTCAAACTGTTTTCTTATACCCCCTTTACAAATTTCTTCTTTTCTCCTCCTGTAAGATGGACTTGCCCCAAGAGACTGTGATATGGATTTTCCCGTTAACCATGATGTTGACCAGAGCAGTCTGTTTCGGTGAGAGTACCAGTGAGGTCGAGAAAGGATCCAGAAAGGTCCTGATGACTGAGACGGAGGTGTAAATTTCCAATAGCAACTCAATCACCAAGCAAAGGCGAGTACCGGCACGATCTAACAACCATGTTATTTGTAAACAATTGTGAAGGATTGTTAGTTCAAAAAGAAAATTGTATCTGTAGGCTCTGTGACAATCTGGTAGAGGATGGATGCATAAAGAAATGCCAATCCAGTTTTAATATCCATATGGACCGGCATCCATTGAGTGACTATCACTCTTTAGTGGGTAATGTGTTAAACAAAACAGATTGTTGGGTATGCTCTCAAGTACCTCAGGGTCATAGCAAATCAGGGCTAGTACCATTTCCTTTAACGGTAGGGGAGGTACTTGAGCTAAAGGGTGGGAGACCGGTGGACCGGAGGTTTAACATCTCCAGCCCTCCTAGTTTGAAGCTCCACCAATACCATGTGGATAGGTCCCTCTTATGTTTTAATATCTCCAACCCCCGTAAGCCGGGAAATTGGGAAGTGTCATGGAGCAACCTTACCATGACCTTTTCACACAGAGCAGATAGAATGCCTACAGATACAGAGCTTGTACGCCACATAGCTAGTAGAGGAAAATCTTTCCGGTATCGATATACCTTAGGAAATAGGATTACTAGAGTTGGAGAGGTATCACCAGGACACTGTGCACATATCATACAAACTGATACGTGCATTAAGCAGATGGAAGAATTAGGGTCAGGAGATTTCACCTGGAAGGTTTGTAACATGGTCATGTCCTTCTCCGTCCCTTATGTTCTCCCCGATGATGCATATTTCATATGCGGGAGAAAGGCGTACAAATGGCTTGCCCCAAACTCTGAAGGATTGTGTTATATTGGAAAAGTATTGCCTGAAGTGATGACTGTTACACATGACAAAATGAAGGACATACACCGTGGTGCCCAAGCTCCTTATACTCACACTCATTACGAGCACCGAGTTAAAAGACAACTGTCAGAAAGGTTAGAGCATCCGGCCTCTGATCTTATCCATGAATCCACCGGGATTCAGGTCCTGGTAGCGTTAGATTTCACTCGCACCGCTCGAGGAGTGATGAATTATAGATACATTTCCGCACTCGCCAATTTGTTAGATAATATCACTGAAATGTATGATGACACGTTTAGATACACTAGAAGAGAACTTCAAGCTTACAAAACGGAACTAGTTCAGCATAGGATGGTTCTTAATTATCTTACAGCAGTAACAGGCGGATATTGTGTTACATTGGCAACACAGTACGGCATAAAGTGTTGCACGTATATCACAAATAGCACCGAGGATCCGGTAGAGGTCATAGACCAAAAGATGGACGATATTCTGCAATTAAAGTGGGAATTTCGTCGAAAACACAATCTCACCCTTGCTGCTGTAGGTAATGAGCTGACTGGTTGGGTGTCATGGTTGAACCCGCGAAATTGGTTCTCCGGTTTAGGAGACTGGGCTCAAGGAGTCATAATGGATGTTGGAAAGTTTCTACTATGTATCTTAGGTGTTGTTATATTTATTGGATTGATATTTAGATGCGGGCAGGCTTTAATGAGGTGCAAACAAAGTACAAGAGTGATGAGTTTGAGGAGTGAGGAAACTGTAATTAACCTGGATTTGATTTATGACCCAATAATAGAAACCAGAATGTGATGAAAATGCGATTATACGGTCCGTTTCTTTCACCTGTTTTTCTGCTTTTCTCCAAGATACAAAGACCCCCTTGGACGAGGAAGTTGACGAGACGCTATACAGACAACAGACAAGCACCAAAGATGAAGTTTTGACCACTTGAGAAATGGACATTTGATGAACTTTGCCATGGATCCCCAGTTTCCCTAGTACTTTTAAACTCACGCTAGCCCAACATTTTTTTTTGTAAATCCGATGGCTCTGACAAAGCTATTTGCTCATGCCCAAGGAGCAATACAGCGCAAAGAAGACGACTCTCAACAGATACCGAACACAACTTCGACGACAGATGTACATTTCCCTGACATAGAATATCATTGCATTTTCCATAAAGTGTTCTTTATCTTCATCTCTACAACCCTCAGGTAATGACACACATAGACGATAGGGAATACAGGCACAGATATCAGCAACCACATACCTCCCCCATTCATGTATCATCAACTAAAATGTGCTCCCCATTTTGTTCAAAATCCGAAAAGAGCTCGGTAAAGTTTGACAGCCCATCCACAGACCTGTACCACAGGATAAGAAGGAATTCAAATGTATACTTCGCAATACCTCGAAGCTTGATTTACAACACGTACGGCACGATGATACATGACCCTCCAAACATGGACTCATACACACATGCTTCTGCTATCACACTAGGTCATACCCTCTTCACACCTACTCCTCTCTCCTCCCTCACCCAACCATGGAAATGAATTAACCCCTGACATATATTTTTCTCCTTTTGAAATGTTTTAGAAGGTGGCAGTTATTATTGACTGCCAAAGGGTGGACTGTCAAAGTCAGAAAAATATCCCCATGCACGTTGCCATATTTGCACCGCACACTGGTCCGCGCTGCGCATGCGTACGCTCTCCCGTGAAGGCGCATACCCGCAATAGCGTGCACTCGCAGGCGCGGTATGCGTATTTACGGTAGAGTTTATGTAGTCGTAGCGTGCGACTCATTCGTTACATATTTTCACAATTAATGTAGTTTGTAGATCATGATCCCTTTGATAGTTTCTGAAAGTTCGGTTAATATAGAAGGTCCCTGTTTAAAGTAATCCCTCTTTGTATTGTACGAAGGGTCTAACAGGAATCATACAGCAGTGTTTGGTACCCATCGGAAGAGTATTTAATTAGCAATATTCCGGTGTTGGTTTGGAGCGTATTAATCGCTCGTGCGAATAGTTATGGACATAAGAAGTTTATGTCCATTTCTATTATTTACTCATACTCAGGTATGCGGCGGGAAACCTAGTTCCACACCCACCTGAGCTGTTTGAAATCGTCACAGCCCACCTGTATGAATCAACCTATGACCTTTTGTTGTGATACAGGGTCGAATTCCTTCATCCAATGGACAATGGGATTGTAGGGACTATGAGATTGCATTGTGTGTGGGGCATAAATAGGCAGGCCGACCACATCCAGCTCTCACTCTTCAACGGTTCTCATTGCTGAAAATCGGGTGCTGGATGTCCAGGCGCATGCGATCGTTTACCCTGTGCGTAAGTTTCTCTCCGTAATCATTGTCTTACTGTGAGCCAATTTCTCTCATCTCTCTCCATTTCTCTCTCTCTCTCTCTCCTTTCTCTTTTCTCTCACATCTCCCCTAGACTAGTATTGAATTGTATTAGATAGTATTGTATTTTGGTTAGGAAGTCTCTGTTATATTGTAGTGTATCATTTGTACTGTTATCCCCTTTTACGAGTATATTAGATATAATACAGTTGATAGGCTTTGGACCCTAAACCAGTATCTGTGTATTTCCTATAGTGTTAAGTGTTCACTTGAGCGTCGGTGACGCTCAAGCAGCTTTGTAGTTAGTCAGGTTACACAAGGTTGCACTTACACCCTGTACTCACATTAAGGTATTCTGTGTATTTCATTGGTATAAGGTTTAGACATAAAGGTATAGCGTTGTGAGCGTCTGCGCCGCTGGTGATCTCCTCGTGGTCTCGAGCGTCCGCTACGCCATAGCGAATCATTACTCTAGTCATAGCCAATAACGTGTCCTGTGATCACTGGGCCGTGAGCGAACGTGACGCTTGAGCGTCTCGCCTACGGCTGAGCGATCGTTACGCAACTAGCGTACCATTACGGTACTTCTTAAGTAAACAGCGTACAGTGTTCTTAGACTTCATAAAGGGTTGTTTATACGACAAGGGAATTTAGCATTGTCAGTTTTTTATATGTATGTTCGTCTTCCAGCTGTCTCTGGACCTCTTCTTCATAGTCTTTTAGATTTAAAATGACTACGCCGCCCCCCTTGTCGGCGGGTTTAATTATAATCGAGGATTGTTCTTTCAGGTTCTTTAGTGCATCCCTCTCCTTCTTGTTTAAATTTCTAGATCCATTTTTCCAAACAATCTCATGTTCCAGATCTTCCTTGACTGTTTTTTCAAAGGTCTCTATAAAACAACCCTTTTTGTGGAGGGGATAAAAAATGGATTTTTGTTTAAAAATATTGGGTTCTTCTTCATCTTGTACAGGTTGCTCTTTGAAGAATTTTTTGAGGGTAAGTTTACGTATAAATCTCTGTAGATCCACATATACTTCGAAAATTATCCATCTTTGATGATGGAGCAAATTTCAGGCCCCTAGCTAGGACCTTTTCCTCCACCTCCGAGAGTTTGTAGTTGCTTAAATTAAAGACCTTAACATAGCCTTGTTCTTTATTTCCATTCCTTTCTTCAGCTGTATGAGAGTTCTCATTAGTCATGGGTTCCTCTTGGTCTCCAAGGGTTTTCTTCTTTTTCTTCTTTTTCTTCCTTATCTTTTTAGAGGGTGATTTTCCTTCACTCTTTTCCTTCTTCCCGCCACGCTTCCCTCTTTTGGTTTTTGGGGCGGGCTTTATCCTAAAAAAACCTCCCCTTCATCGTCTTCATGATGGTAGTGGGGTGCCTTGTTGTCGAATCGCCGTTTACCATAGTTGGTGTATCCTCTCGGTTCATAATTCTGATAGTTACTGCTCCTCTCTCTCCTCCTTTGTTGGTATCCCTCTCTCCAGGACCCTCTTGATTCCGTTCTATATCCATTCCTTTGTGGGTTTGGAGTTCTCTCTCTCCACGATCTTTTCCTTTCTTCTCTATGGTAATTTCTCTGGAAGGATACATGCCTTTTCCTTTGGTAGGGATTCATCCCGGTATTTGTAATTTTTCTTCTTCTTTCTCCTTGATCCTCCCTATTCTCTCTAGGCGGACGTTCTTCGTCAAACCTGACCCTATTTTCATGGTTTCTTGGTTTGGTTCCTTGAAGTCCAAAAAAGTTTCTCTCCTTCTTGGTAATGAGATGTTGCTTTCCCTCTTTAAAATCTGTGATATCCCGTTGGTATTTGTTTTTCTTTTTCTGCATGAGTTCCTTCTCATTATGTCCCACTTTTTCCGCAATGTCATGTTCCATCTCTTTGTAATCCGTGAGATCTTTAAACGGTTCCACCAATGTTTTTAGGGAGTCGATCTCCGTTTCCAATTCTTTCAGCTCTTTTGTTCTCTCTCGCACCAGAAGTCTCATGAGAGAGAGAGAACATGAGTCTAGAATTCTCATCCATTCCACTTCAAATGGTGAGGATCTATTCTGAAACGATGGTAGTTTGTCTATTCTTAGACCTCTGGGAATGATTTCCTCTGCAATGTATCTCTCTAGAGAGATCAACTCCCACCAGATTTTACCTTCTTTCAATAATGCATTCTGCAATTTCTCCATCATGCCCTCTAAATCACCATCTACACAATGGGTGGAATCTGCATGATCTAGAAAAATTTCTTCTAGCTTCTCCCTCCTTACATCTCTATGTGAGAACATGATTAGGGTGCAGCTGGACAATACCTTTAGGTGAAAGCGATATATGGAAAATGAAATGTAAGGTATGTTCCTGCGCACTCTCTTTGCTGCCTTGCGTAGGGTCCTATCCTGATGTGTCACCACACACCTATGGGAGACTATATAAAAAGAAAGATCGGATGGAAACCTACTGTTGGCGCAAAGTCAAAATGGTGGTGATATTTCACCGTGATGATCACTGTCCATGAAAACTGATGAGGAAGTCTATGAATGTTCACAATGCTTACAGATACCGTCACACTTTCCCGTATCACCATAGTTTACGGAGTCCGGGCAGAAGTCACCCTCCTTCAAATTAACTCTTTTTGGAACTTCTACTGAACCTTTGTATACCATTTGTGTTCTTTTTTCATATGTCATCAAATGGAATTGAATTGAATTCCTACGAAGACCACGCATTGTGAACATTCATAGACTTCCTCATCAGTTTTCATGGACAGTGATCATCACAGTGAAATAGCACCACCATTTTGACTCCTGCGGTTTAGCCTGACACGCCTAGTGATGAGCGGGTTCGGTTCCTCGGAATCCGAACCCCCCCGAACTTCACCCATTTCACACGGGTCCGAGGCAGACTCGGATTCTCCCGTATGGCTCGGTTAACCCGAGCGCGCCCAAACGTCATCATCCCGCTGTCGGATTCTCGCGAGATTCGGATTCTATATAAGGAGCCGCGCATCGCCACCATTTTTCACTCGTGCATTGGAAATGATAGTGAGAGGACGTGGCTGGCGTCCTCTCACTTTGTTTCAGGGGGCTGTAAATATCTTTATTCTGGGGACCAGCAGTATTATAGGAGGAGTACAGTGCAGAGTTTTGCTGACCAGTGACCACCAGTATTATACGTTCTCTGCCTGAAAACGCTCCATATCTGTGCTCAGTGTGCTGCATATATCTGTGCTCACACTGCTTTATTGTGGGGACTGGGGACCAGCAGTATTATATAGGAGGAGTACAGTGCAGAGTTTTGCTGACCAGTGACCACCAGTATTATACGTTCTCTGCCTGAAAAACGCTCCATATCTGTGCTCAGTGTGCTGCATATATCTGTGCTCACACTGCTTTATTGTGGGGACTGGGGACCAGCAGTATTATATAGGAGGTGTACAGTGCAGAGTTTTGCTGACCAGTGACCACCAGTATTATACGTTCTCTGCCTGAAAAACGCTCCATATCTGTGCTCAGTGTGCTGCATATATCTGTGCTCACACTGCTTTATTGTGGGGACTGGGGACCAGCAGTATTATATAGGAGGAGTACAGTGCAGAGTTTTGCTGACCAGTGACCACCAGTATTATACGTTCTCTGCCTGAAAAACGCTCCATATCTGTGCTGCATTGTAGTATATAGTAGGAGTACAGTGCATAATTTTGCTGACCACCAGTATATAATATATAGGAGTACGGTACAGAAGGCCACTGCTCTACCTACCTCTGTGTCGTCAAGTATCCATCCATACCTGTGGTGCATTTCAGTTTTGCACAGTTTGCTGTCCACCAGTATATAATATATAGTAGTACGGTACAGTAGGCCACTGCTCTACCTACCTCTGTGTCGTCAAGTATACTATCCATCCATACCTGTGGTGCATTTCAGTTTTGCACAGTTTGCTGACCACCAGTATATAATATATAGCAGTACGGTACAGTAGGCCACTGCTCTACCTACCTCTGTGTCGTCAAGTATACTATCCATCCATACCTGTGGTGCATTTCAGTTTTGCACAGTTTGCTGACCACCAGTATATAATATATAGCAGTACGGTACAGAAGGCCACTGCTCTACCTACCTGTGTGTTGTCAAGTATACTATCCATCCATACCTGTGGTGCATTTCAGTTTTGCACAGTTTGCTGACCACCAGTATATAATATATAGCAGTACGGTACAGTAGGCCACTGCTCTACCTACCTCTGTGTCGTCAAGTATACTATCCATCCATACCTGTGGTGCATTTCAGTTTTGCACAGTTTGCTGACCACCAGTATATAATATATAGCAGTACGGTACAGTAGGCCACTGCTCTACCTACCTCTGTGTCATCAAGTATACTATCCATCCATACCTGTGGTGCATTTCAGTTTTGCACAGTTTGCTGACCACCAGTATATAATATATAGCAGTACCGTACAAAAGGCCACTGCTCTACCTACCTGTGTGTTGTCAAGTATACTATCCATCCATACCTGTGGTGCATTTCAGTTTTGCACAGTTTGCTGACCACCAGTATATAATATATAGCAGTACGGTACAGTAGGCCACTGCTCTACCTTCCTCTGTGTCGTCAAGTATACTATCCATCCATACCTGTGGTGCATTTCAGTTTTGCACAGTGTGCTGACCACCAGTATATAATATATAGCAGTACGGTACAGTAGGCCACTGCTCTACCTACCTCTGTGTCGTCAAGTATACTATCCATCCATACCTGTGGTGCATTTCAGTTGTGCGCAGTATATATAGTAGTAGGCCATTGCTATTGATACTGGCATATAATTCCACACATTAAAAAATGGAGAACAAAAATGTGGAGGGTAAAATAGGGAAAGATCAAGATCCACTTCCACCTCATGCTGAAGCTGCTGCCACTAGTCATGGCCGAGACGATGAAATGCCATCAACGTTGTCTTCCAAGGCCGATGCCCAATGTCATAATAGAGAGCATGTAAAATCCAAAAAACAAAAGTTCAGTAAAATGACCCAAAAATCAAAATTAAAAGCGTCTGAGGAGAAGCGTAAACTTGCCAATATGCCATTTACGACACGGAGTGGCAAGGAACGGCTGAGGCACGGGCCTATGTTCATGGCTAGTGGTTCAGCTTCCCATGAGGATGGAAGCACTCATCCTCTCGCTCCAAAAATGTTTGCGGAGTCCGGGCAGAAGTCACCCTCCTTCAAATTAACTCTTTTTGGAACTTCTACTGAACCTTTGTATACCATTTGTGTTCTTTTTTCATATGTCATCAAATGGAATTGAATTGAATTCCTACGAAGACCACGCATTGTGAACATTCATAGACTTCCTCATCAGTTTTCATGGACAGTGATCATCACGGTGAAATATCACTACCATTTTGTAAGCTGGCAAAAGCACAGCAAAGAACTGTGCGTTCTTCTAAATCACAAATCCCCAAGGAGAGTCCAATTGTGTCGGCTGCGATGCCTGACCTTCCCAACACTGGACGGGAAGAGGTGGCGCCTTCCACCATTTGCACGCCCCCTGCAAGTGCTGGAAGGAGCACCCGCAGTCCAGTTCCTGATAGTCAAATTGAAGATGTCACTGTTGAAGTACACCAGGATGAGGATATGGGTGTTGCTGGCGCTGAGGAGGAAATTGACAAGGAGGATTCTGATGGTGAGGTGGTTTGTTTAAGTCAGGCACCCGGGGAGACACCTGTTGTCCGTGGGACGAATATGGCCATTGACATGCCTGGTCAAATTACAAAAAAAATCACCTCTTCGGTGTGGAATTATTTTAACACAAATGCGGACAACAGGTGTCAAGCCGTGTGTTGCCTTTGTCAAGCTGTAATAAGTAGGGGTAAGGACGTTAACCACCTCGGAACATCCTCCCTTATACGTCACCTGCAGCGCATTCATCATAAGTCATTGACAAGTTCAAAAACTTTGGATGACAGCGGAAGCAGTCCACTGACCACTAAATCCCTTCCTCTTGTAACCAAGGTCCTGCAAACCACACCACCAACTCCCTCAGTGTCAATTTCCTCCTTACACAGGAAAGCCAACAGTCCTGCAAGCCATGTCACTGGCAAGTCTGACGAGTCCTCTCCTACCTGGGATTCCTCCGATGCATCCTTGAGTGTAACGCCTACTGCTGCTGGCGCTGCTGTTGTTGCTGCTGGGAGTCGATCGTCATCCCAGAGGGGAAGTCGGAAGACCACTTGTACTACTTCCAGTAAGCAATTGACTGTCCAACAGTCCTTTGCGAGGAAGATGAAATATCACAGCAGTTATCCTGCTGCAAAGCGGATAACTCAGGCCTTGGCAGCCTGGGCGGTGAGAAACGTGTTTCCGTTATCCACCGTTAATTCACAGGCAACTACAGACTTGATTGAGGTACTGTGTCCCCGGTACCAAATACCATCTAGGTTCCATTTCTCTAGGCAGGCGATACCGAAAATGTACACAGACCTCAGAAAAAGAGTCACCAGTGTCCTAAAAAATGCAGTTGTACCCAATGTCCACTTAACCACGGACATGTGGACAAGTGGAGCAGGGCAGACTCAGGACTATATGACTGTGACAGCCCACTGGGTAGATGTATTGCCTCCCGCAGCAAGAACAGCAGCGGCGGCACCAGTAGCAGCATCTCGCAAACGCCAACTCGTTCCTAGGCAGGCTACGCTTTGTATCACCGCTTTCCAGAAGAGGCACACAGCTGACAACCTCTTACGGAAACTGAGGAACATCATCGCAGAATGGCTTACCCCAAATGGACTCTCCTGGGGATTTGTGACATCGGACAACGCCAGCAATATTATGCTAGCATTACATCTGGGCAAATTCCAGCACGTCCCATGTTTTGCACATACATTGAATTTGGTGGTGCAGAATTATTTAAAAAATGACAGGGGCGTGCAAGAGATGCTGTCGGTGGCCCGAAGAATTGCGGGCCACTTTCGGCATTCAGCCACCGCGTGCCGAAGACTGGAGCACCAGCAAACAGTCCTGAACCTGCCCTGTCATCATCTGAAGCAAGAGGTGGTAACGAGGTGGAATTCAACCCTCTATATGCTTCAGAGGATGGAGGAGCAGCAAAAGGCCATTCAAGCCTATACATCTGCCTACGCACCTGACTCAAGCGCAGTGGAGAATGATTTCAACGTTGTGCAAGGTTCTGCAACCCTTTGAACTTGCCACACGTGAAGTCAGTTCAGACACTGCCAGCCTGAGTCAGGTCATTCCCCTCATCAGGCTTTTGCAGAAGAAGCTGGAGACATTGAAGGAGGAGCTTAAACAGAGCGATTCCGCTAGGCATGTGGGACTTGTGGATGGAGCCCTTAATTCGCTTAACCAGGATTCACGGGTGGTCAATCTGTTGAAATCAGAGCATTACATTTTGGCCACCGTGCTCGATCCTAGATTTAAAACCTACGTTGTATCTCTCTTTCCGGCAGACACAAGTCTGCAGAGGTTCTAAGACCTGCTGGTGAGAAAATTGTCAAGTCAAGCGGAACGTGACCCGTCAACAGCTGCTCCTTCACATTCTCCCGCAACTGGGGGTGCGAGGAAAAGGCTAAGAATTCCGTGCCCATCCGCTGGCGGTGATGCAGGGCAGTCTGGAGCGACTGCTGACATCTGGACCGGACTGAAGGACCTGCCAACTATTACTGACATGTCGTCTACTGTCACTGCATATGATTCACCATTGAAAGAATGGTGGAGGATTATATGAGTGACCGCATCCAAGTAGGCACGTCAGACAGTCCGTACGTATACTGGCAGGAAAAAGAGGCAATTTGGAGGCCCTTGCAGAAACTGGCTTTATTTTACCTAAGTTGCCCCCCCTCCAGTGTGTACTCCGAAAGAGTGTTTAGTGCAGCCGCTCACCTTGTCAGCAATCGACGTACGAGGTTACTTCCAGAAAATGTGGAGAAGATGATGTTCATCAAAATGAATTATAATCAATTCCTCCGTGGAGACATTCACCAGCAATTGCCTCCAGAAAGTACACAGGGACCTGAGATGGTGGATTCCAGTGGGGACGAATTAATAATCTGTGAGGAGGGGGATGTACACAGTGAAAGGGGTGAGGAATCGGACGATGAGGAGGAGGTGGACATCTTGCCTCTGTAGAGCCAGTTTGTGCAAGGAGAGATTGATTGCTTCTTTTTTGGTGGGGGCCCAAACCAACCAGTCATTTCAGTCACAGTTGTGTGGCAGACCCTGTCGCTGAAATGATGGGTTTGTTAAAGTGTGCATGTCCTGTTTATACAACATAAGGGTGGGTGGAAGGGCCCAAGGACAATTCCATCTTGCACCTCTTTTTTCTTTCTTTTTTCTTTGCATCATGTGCTGTTTGGGGACTATTTTTTTGAAGTGCCATCCTGCCTGACACTGCAGTGCCACTCCTAGATGGTACAGGTGTTTGTGTCGGCCACTTGTGTCGCTTAGCTTAGCCATCCAGCGACCACAGTGCACCTCTTTTTTTCTTTGCATCATGTGCTGTTTGGGGACTATTTTTTAAATCGAATCGTTTCCGCCCAGAAACACCCACTTCCTGTCAATCACTCACCGATTAGCAGAGCAACTGAAAAGCGTTGCACGCCCCTGTGTAAAATTGCTTAGTTTTGTGTGAAATTACTTGGCGCGTGCGCCCTGCGGCCCATACGCATGCACAGAACAGCCGATTTTTAGCCTGATCGCTATGCTGCAAAAAACGGCAGCGAGCGATCAACTCGGAATGACCCCATTACATTGGCTTACACAGAAAAAACAATCACACTGCTCCCCTCATAAATCATGTTGCTCCCTACAAAAATCCTATTGCTCCCCACATAAATCAATCACATTGCTCTCCACATAAATCATGTTGCTCACACATAAATCAGTCACATTTCTCCCCACATAAATCCTATTGCTCCCCACATGAATTATTCACATTATTCCCCCCATAAATCCATAAATTCTTATTCTCCCCACATAAATCCTATTGTTCCCCACATGAGAAATAAAATAACAAATATTAGCCCCTACCAGTCAGCTGTCCTCCTCCCTGTCTCTCAGTGGCGGGGGTTGTTCATAGTGGAGTGCTGCGAATACTGAGCAGCGGGCGTCGGGCAGGGGTGGATATGGGTGGGCAAGGAAAGCTTTGTGTGCAGGCAGGAACTGGAAGATGTGTATGCAGGTGGGTGGGCTGGCTGGGTGGTGAGATGCAGCGTCCGTGACCTATGATATCACAGTGCTGCGTCTTCAAGGCATAGGTCACGGTCAGAGCATGACTGATCCTCTAAGAAGATCCCGGGCCAACAGTTCACTCTGAAGGTGCAGGAAGCTGCTCTGGCTCCGCGGCAAACCTTGCAACTGGTCGCGGCACACTAGTGTGTCACGGCACACTGGTTGATAAAGCCTGTGTTAGACAGTCAAAAGGTCGAGAGGGTCAAAAGATAGACATAAAAAAGTAGACCGTACAAAACCTTACAAAAAGTTGACAGGCGACAGGTTCAAAAGGTAGACAGGATCAAGAGGTCGACATGAAAATTGTCAACATAGAAAAAAAAAGGTAGGCACCATTGTTTTTGAATATTTGGGGTTTGTGTAGACAGTTGTGTCATCTGGGACTCCCAGTTGTAGAAAGGCATCTCCTCGCTGCGCTCGCCACAAGGTTTATAACCAGCTCTATGCCAACATGGATAGAGAAGCTATGAAAAAGTAAAAAAAACAGGTAAAATAAAAAAACCTGTGTCTGCGTTATTTTTGTCGAACATTTTCATGTTGACACTAGACCGTCTACCTTTTGACCCTGTCGACCTTTTGTACTGTCTACCTTTTTCATGTTGACCTTTTGACCCTGTTGACCTAATGTCTGTCTAATATATGGTGTCTACCTACTGACTGTCTAACTAGACACTGTCTATCATCTGGATACCCTGCATTCAAGGCGCCTGCTCTACAATAGGTTCCATGAATGCAGGGTATCCGGATGATAGTTGGGGGGAGGGGGCGAGTGTAACAAAGCCCCCTGCAAGCTCGCTGCGCTCGCCACGCAGCTACATAGCTAAATTTATGGTGGCCAGGGAATGCTTGTATTTCCGCTACATAAATGTATGAAGGGACTTGTAGTTCCATATACACCAGAGAGCCAGAGTATGCTAATACTTCTGCTCCTTACTTCAAATGTTGGTTTATAAAGAGGTATCTGTTGGTTGTTTTTTTTTTTGTTAATTTATTGAATGTGATGGTAAACATATACTATACTTATTACTATTGTAAACAAAAAATAGTATTTTAATTACCTACCGGTAAATCCTTTTCTTGTAGTCCGTAGAGGATACTGGGGTCCACATTAGTACCATAGGGTATAGACAGGTCCACTAGGAGCCTTAAGCACTTTAAGAAATCAATAGTGTGCACTGGCTCCTCCCTCTATGCCCCTGCTACCAGACTCAGTCTAGAAACTGTGCCCGAGGAGACGGACATACTTTGAGAGAAGGATAAGTAAGGATAGTGGTGAGATTCCGAACCAGCACACACAACAAGAAAGCCATGCTAACCAAACATGAAACAGGAACAGCAATAGCTGGACCAACATTACTCAACCAAGTAACAGTGCATGAACGAAACACCGGGCGGGCACCCAGTATCCTCTACGGACTGTGAGAAAAGTATTTACCGGTAGGTAATTAAAATCCTATTTTCTCTTACGTCTTGGAGGATACTGGGGTCCACATTAGTACCATGGGGTTGTACCAAAGCTCCCAAACCGGGGTGGGAGAGTGCTGAGGGTCCTGCAGAACTGATTGACCAAACTAAGGTCCTCAGAGGCCAAAGTATCGAACTTGTAGAACTTCGCAAACGTGTTCGAACCAGACCAAGTAGCTGCTCGACAGAGCTGTAAGGCCGAGACACCCTGGGCAGCCGCCCAGGAAGAACCCACCGACCTAGTAGTGTGAGCGTGTACAGATCTAGGAACCAGCAAACCTGCCGCAGAGCAAGCATCCTGGATAGTAAGCATGATCCAGAGAGCAATAGACTGCTTGGAAGCAGGACACCCAATTTTATTGGGATCATAGAGTACAAACAGCGAGTCCGATTTCCTGTGACGAGCTGTCCGTTTGACATAGATTTTCAAAGCCCGCACAACATCCAGGGACTTTGAAGTGGAAGAGATGTCAATAAGCACTGGAACCACAATAAGCTGGTTGATATGAAACGCAGACACCACCTTTTGGAAGAAATTGCTGACGAGTTCTGAGTTCAGCTCTATCTTCGTGAAAAATCAAATAGGGGCTTTTGTGAGACAACGCCCCCAATTCCGACACACGTCTTGCCGAAACCAAGGCCAGCAATGTAACGGTCTTCCACGTAAGAACTTTACATCAACCTCCTGTAAAGGCTCAAACCATTCAGATTGTAGAAACTGCAACACCACGTTGAGATCCCAAGGTGCCGTGGGAGGCACAAAGGGCGGCTGGATGTGCAGAACCCCTTTCAAGAACGTCTGAACCTCAGGGAGGGATGCCAACAGTCTTTGGAAGAAAATTGACAAGGCCGAGATCTGGACCTTAAAGGAACCCAGGCGTATGCCCACATCCACTCCTGACTGCAGAAAAAGCCGTAAACGACCCAGCTGAAATTCCACCATAGGGAATTTCCTGTTTTCACACCAAGACACTGTCAAAGTCGAAAAATATAATGCTACACACTGCCATATATTCACCCCATGCGCTTGCCCGCTGCACGTGCACATTCTCTCCCGTGCGTGCGCATATTCGCAGCTGCGTAATGTAGTTTCTACGGCCGTGCGCATTGACGCGTGGTATGTGCATTTACGGTAGAGTTTGTGTGCGTCTAGCGGGCGACTCAAATGTTACATAGTAAATCCAAATAGTATGTTTTATAGGTAATGTTCCCCTTAATAATAACTGTAAGTTTGTTTATTGTGACTGGTCGCTGGACAGGGGAATTCCTCTTTGCATGATACGAAGGGTCAGACAGGGTTTGAGCAGTTGTGTTTGGTACCTAACTAAAGAACATTTTATTAGAAACAATCCGGTGCTGGTTAGGTAAAGATTAATCGCTCCTGCGTATAGTTATGTCTATTAGTAGTTTCTGGACATTTACTATATTTGCGGTTCATTATCCATGCGGCGGGAATTCTGAGATTCCCTCCCACCTGAGCAGTTTGATATAGTCACAGCCCACCTGTTCAAACTAACCTATGACCTTTTGTTATGATGCGGGGAGACATTCCTGTGTCCAATGAACAATGTAATTATAGGCCCCTTTGTAGTGTACTGTACGCAGGGTATAAAAGAACAGCCAGCCTGGCCAGCTCAGTCTCTCACTCCACAAACGGTTTTCATCTTGACTAACTCGGAGCTGGTACCAGGACTGCGCAGCGAATCATTCCCCAGTGTGTGTAAGTAATTCTCTGTAACCAACTTGTTCCCTGATTGTATTTGCCATATTCTCTCTCTCTCTGTTATTGTATAGGATTAAGATGCTATTGTATATTTATGTGTAGTTATTCTGCTTAGATATTGATGTTAGCCTGTAGTGTATGAACTGTTAACTGTTTACCTTTTTTCACATAGCTAGATATTGTTAGTAAAGGTGTTGGAACCTTAGCAAGGTATTGTGTGTTTATTACATTACAGAGAGTATTCGGAGTGTCTCAATCGCTCAAGCAGCTTTTGTATTAACAAGGTTAAGCAGCGTTATATCGCTACGGTATTTCAGTAGTAAGATTTACAGTACAAATTCAATCTTTCATTGTGTTGCATACAAGGTTTACTGAGTGTCATCCCGTGAGCGTCTGCGTCGCTCGTGTTCCCCTCGTGGTCACGAGCATATGCTACGCTGTTTGCGTAGCATTACGGTAGTCGGCTGCCTATAGCGTGCTCGACACCAAGCGTTAAGCTGTGAGCGAGCGTGCCGCATGTGCGTCTCGACCACGGCTGAGCGTCTGCTACACTAAGTGCGTACCCTTACGGTGCCCCATACGCCAATAGCGTACTGAGTCTCTTACCCACATATAGTGAATGTTATAAGATAAATATTTAGCTTTATCAATTGGCGGCTCGTCCGTCCTCCACATATCCGCACTAGCGAACGCAGACTTTATCTGTCAGCAAGGGCGGGAAGGCAGTATCCCTTCGTATCCGTATTGGTGGTGAGGGATACAGTAGTGCTGACTAGATAAGCGTCTGCATCGCTACGCTGTAGGAGTGCTGGTGGAATCCGGAACAGGAAGGTAAGAACAAAACGCTATTGTCTTTTAAAACTGTTTATCTCTGTTTTGCGTACGCAACACACGCACACACCTGCATTTCTTTTATTTGTGTATTTTCACGTCTCACCTTCCTGCTTGCCATTTATCATTGATAACGTGCTGAGAAAGATTTGTTGCTATTGGTAGTTAAAAGTAATATTAATACGTTAAGGAGTAATTTGTAAAACACGCGCACGGCTTGCCTAAGATACAAGGAAGTTCTGTGTGGTGCTCGGTAGATGATTACAGTTAAAGATCATTTACATTGATATAAACGTGTTAGTTGTATTTCTGTGGATATACCTGGCTTGCGTACATGTGTCTCTAACAAAGGGCGGGACTAGCGTACGCGACGCAAGGGCCGACGCACGGAGCGTATATTACGCAACGGAGCGTCTGGGTACGCCCACATAATACAAATCACACGATAGTATTGTTTTAGTAGGTGATACGGAGGCAACGCAATAATAGCGCAAATCAATCGCAGTGTCCTAAATTTTAAGCTAATAGATCCTTCTCTAGTTGCAACTCCTCGGGATTAGCCTGCGATACTGAATGAAAGGGATTTCTGCGCAGAAACGAAAGTAAAGAGTATATGAGGTGAAAGAGTGTGTATACATATACATAAGCTTCAAATTTTTGGGTAGAACCACAGGAAATCATCGAGTTCTCGTGAGGTACATACGTGTAAGTGACGGCACGGTGGCTTGTGAGGCATCCCTTGTTAAACATATTAAAAGAAGAGCATTAGAGTATAGCAGACCAAGAGGTCTACTGTAGTACAGACCAGGAGGTCACGGACCAGGAGGTCCAGGTACATCAGACTAGGAAGTCCGCTATATAAAAGTCAAGAAGCACAACACCAGGAAGGGTTGGTGCGGAACCCATATAGGCCATTAAGCTCCGGCTGAAGGAATTTGCAGCCACAATTTTCGATTCCACTGGTCGCTCCGCACATAAGATTAGTTGCTTATGTGCAGAACGATTGTACCGCACGTAATTGTGTGCATTAGTTAGTAACTTGACCCAGTACCATTTGCGTACGCTAGAGGGGTCATAAACGCTATTTGTACATTCTAACGTGATTTGTGTAATTTTTTTTATTTTAAGGGAGGTTCGCTGGTCACTCGGGAATTCTCTAACAGCCAATAGTTACTGGAAAGGGTTAAGTGCTCTGCGGATCACCCCCACATGTTCCAGTAAATAGAGGTTCAGGTCGCAGGGGCCCTAGGTTGAGTACGCCAGCGCTAAGGCAGTGTGTGGGCGTATTGGTCAACGCGGGCGAGTGAGTGGAGGTACTCGGTAAACTTCCGCCGCCGGCCTACCCCGGACATCTTGGTTTTTGTAAGGGTTCGCTGAAGACCCTGATTTGAAGGTCAGAGGTAGTGAAAGCAACACCTGCAAAGATGGGGGCCAGTTGTTCAGGTAGGGGGCGATCAACCTCGGTTCAGGTTGACTTAGTAAACTGACCAATCGGGTCGGCAAGGTATGTCATGTGTGAGAAATACGGTTCACACACAGAGGTTTTGTGCGATGAATGGGAAAGAATGACTGCATGACGGGGAAAAGTTCCCACGGGTAGGCAGTTTTAGTCCCGAGGTGTTACAAAATCTAAGGAGAAGGATATGTCTTATTAAATCTGCAAAGAGACGGATCAAACATTATGATTATTTACAGTTATGGCAACAGAAAGGTGAAATACAGAGAGGATTGGCTCAAGCGGCTGGATCTAACCCTATCAGAAAACTGATAGCCACCGCTCCACCACCACCATGCATAACGGGAGAGAAGGTGGTTACAGAGAATGGCACACTGGTGTATGATAAACATGCACTTAGTAACTGTATAAATGTTAAGAATAATGTAACTAAGATTGTTGATGCTAATACTAACTCGTGCAAGCTGTACCCTGTTTTAAACTTTCCCCAGGATTGTGACCAAGAGGATGAACCCACAACAATATCGGCACTCTCTCTAGCAGCCACCATAGCAGAAACAACAGTGGGCACGTCCCAACCAGTAAGAGCAGTATCAAAGGCCCCTAGTGGAGGGACAGGTGAGGTCGTATCAACTGGTAAGTATGGCACTATACACTATGCTGAAACCATTGCACCACATGCTGTAGAATCTACTCAGAATGATGTTATTGAACTTAATCCCGTTAGGATAATTGCAGTACCAAATGGGAAAACTGACACTTCAGGAGTCACTCCTGTCAGACACATCGCCATGCACTGCCCCTTTTCCCGAATGGAATTAAGATCAATGGTGTCTGAATTCCCTGATCCTAGGAAAGATCTAGTTGCAAGCCAGAAGTACATTAGAGATCTGGGAAATACTGTGGAGCCTAATAACAAAGACTGGCAGATATTGCTGAGGGCATGTTTACCCTCCAATATAGACTCAGCAAGTTTTATAGCTGACTGTAAATTAGACGAAGAGATACCCCTTACGGATGTGTACAACCAAGATAATGTAAAGAGAATAAATTTACAGTTGAGTATTTCCCAGCTGTTGCTAAATGGAACAAGATTTTCTCCATCAAACAAAAAGAGGGAGAAACAGCTGCTGAGTATTTTCATTGGGCACTACAGGAAATGGCTAAGTATACAGGAATAGAAGACATTAAGACAAATGTGAATCATAGAGAAGTAGCAGTATCTGTGTTAATGGATGGTTTAAAGGAAGTATTGAGGACGAGGGTACAGACCACTCAACCATGTTGGCGAGGTTTGTCGGTGGCTACTTTGAGAGAGGCCGCTATTGACACAGAGTGATAAGTTAATGGCCGTAAGTATACAGGCCCTGACCACAAGGCCACCTCAGTATAAGTCCCCGACCCCTGTTGGTAAGTCAAATGTGGTAACTTGTTATTACTGTCATAAGGAGGGACATTTTGCGCGAGACTGTAGATCGAAAAATGCACAAAAATCATATCAACCCCCTAGACAACGACATGACACACGAAATTGGGATCAAGGACCGCAGAGACGGAGTTATGAGCCACACGCAGGGGAAACAATAAGGTATCCCCCAAGAAGAGACTGGCAAGTCTCTGATAGTTCCCATTTACCCCCTTCACAGGTAATAGCTGCCAGCGCAATGCAGAGAGGCCACCACACACAATAGGGGTGGGGCCACACCTGTAGTCTGCAGCCAGTGAAATTAATTGTGAGCCTTGGAAATGAACCTGAGGTCACAATTGATGTAGCTGGTAAATCTCTAAATTTCCTTGTAGATACGGGGGCGGCCAAGTCAGTGATAAATTCGACCGTGGGCATGAGAACCACTGGTAAAACAATTCCAGCCATGGGAGTAACAGGAGTAGTACAGCACTACCCTTTAAGCAAACCTGCAGAGATTACGATAGGGCCTTTGCATACCAAGCATTCTTTTCTGCTGGCTGCATCGGCTCCGACTAATCTCCTAGGGAGAGATTTACTGTGCAAAATGGGATGTGTCATATATTGTACTCCTGAAGGTGTGTTCTTGGACATACCCGAAAACCACGCTCAGGAAGTGCAGGATATGCTAGACTCCCCAACAAGATTAATGTCCCACACTGTTGTTGTAAATAGGTGTCCGTCCAAGGTAGAGGAAATGATTTCCCAGATACCGGAATCACTTTGGACCAAGGATGGACAAGACACTGGATTAATGGCAAACGTAGCCCCAGTAGTTGTACAAGTAAAAGATGGTAGGATAGCTCCAAAAATCCCACAATAACCTCTGAAGCCAGAGGTGGAGTTAGGAGTTTACCCTGTAATAGAGGCTTGCTACAACAGGGCATTCTGGTAAGAACGTCCAGCACTGCCAATAGTCCCATCTTCCCTGTTAAAAAGAGTGGGGGGAGGGGTTACAGATTAGTGCAGGATCTAAGGGGGATCAACAAAATAGTTGAGAGCCAATTCCCTGTAGTGCCAAATCCAGCTGTCATCCTTATGCAAATCCCTCCGACTGCCAAATTTTTCACTGTGATTGACCTCTGCTCCGCCTTCTTCTCGGTACCTCTGCACCCTGACAGTCAATACTTATTCGCATTCACATACAGAGGAGTTCAGTACACCTGGACTCGATTACCACAAGGTTTTATAGATAGTCCAAGTATTTTCTCACAGGCCCTGCATGATTGTTTACAGTCTTTCCAACCAGAGAGAGGATCAATATTGATACAGTATGTGGATGATTTACTGCTGTGTTCAGATTCACTGGAAGCGTCCCTGAGAGATACGAAACAATTCCTGTTTCATCTTTCAGACACAGGACACGAGGTTTCCAAAGACAAACTACAATTATGCCAGCCTAAAGTAAAATATCTAGGACACTGTCTAACACAAGGACTGAGACACCTTACCGCTGATAGAATTCAAGCAATTCGTGACATGACCCTGCTACAAACCCAGTAACAAATTAGAACGTTTTTAGGAATGTGTGGGTATTGCCGTAACTGGATCCCAGGTTTTTCCATACTAGCCCTACCTTTACAGGAGATGGTCTCATCAAGCAAACCTGATCAGATTTCGCACACAGACGAGTCTGAGATGGCATTTGAGAGACTTAAACAGTGCCTAACGCAGGCACCAGCATTAGGTATGCCAGATTATGGAAAACCCTTTGAACTGTTCGGAACAGAGAGTGCTGGGTGCGCAGCAGGTGTCTTAACCCAGAAGCATGGTGATGCCAGCAGGCCGGTAGCCTACTATAGCGCTCAGCTAGATACGGTAGCGCGATCCCTCCCCACATGCTTGCGAAGTGTTGTAGCGATAGCATTGCTAGTAAGTAAAAGCAAAGATGTAGTGCTAGGACACAACCTCACAATTCATACACCACATGCAGTGTCAGCCTTACTGAATTCGGCCCAAACCAGACACGTCTCATCAGTTTACAAGATGGGAATTGGCATTGATGGCCCCCGTAAACATCACCATAAGGAGATGCAGCGCATTAAATCCTGCAACGTATCTCCCAGGTGTGCCTGGACAGGCACAAAGGGTGGAGGATGAGAGTGATGGTGAAGGAGGATTTAATACAGGGGATGACACGCATGATTGTATGGAATATTTGGCCCAAAATTTCACGGCAAGGCCTGACATCAGTGACAACCCACTGGAAGATGTAGATTTTACTTTCTACACTGACGGTAGTTGTCACAGACAGACAGACTCGGAAGACTTGTGTACTGGATACGCAGTCGTAGATGACCAAGGTACTATAGAAGCGGAACCGCTAGGCCCACCACACTCAGCACAAGTTGCTGAACTGGTTGCCCTAACCAGAGCATGCAAATTGGCTAAGGGCAAGTCAGCCAATATTTACACAGATTCTAGGTACGCCTTCGGAGTAGTCCATGATTTCGGGGCCCTATGGCGCCTCAGAAATTTCATGACGGCAGCCGGCACACCAGTAGCGCATGCAGCCCACATCAAAAGACTTCTAACAGCGATACAGGAACCCGACAGAGTGGCTGTTATCAAGTGTAAAGCTCACACGTATAGCCAAGACCCGGTATCACTTGGTAACAGCCGAGCAGACGAAGCTGCTAAATCAGCAGCAAGTACCCCCATACAGACAGACACCACACAACTGATGGTATTTGATACTGTAAACACACAGAAATTGTGTGAAATGCAAAACTTGTGTTCCCCACAGGAAAAGGCAGTTTGGAGGTCAAAAGGATATGGCCAGGGATCCTCAGGACTCTGGACAGATGGACAGGGTAAGCCAGTGGCACCCAGAGCATACCTTCCAAGTCTAGCGGAAGCGGTACATGGGCTGACTCATCTAGGCAAAGAAGGAATGTGTAAGTTGGTAAGAGCTTATTGGTGCGCCCCAGGATTTTCTTCCCATGCGGGTAAAAGAGCGATGACATGTCTCACCTGCTTGAGGAAGAATGTCGGAAAGGCAATACCGACAGAGCCATCCCATATCCCCCCGACAGATGGCCCTTTTCAGGTAATACAAATTGATTTCATACAATTGCCACCTTGTAGAAATTTAAAATATGTATTGGTTTGTATTGATGTATTCTCAAATTGGGTTGAAGCATTTCCCGCGGCCACAAAGACCGCTGTGTTTACTGCAAAGAAAATTGTGCAGGAATTTGTGTGTAGGTATGGTATCCCTAGAATCATTGAGAGTGATAGTTGAGGTTTAAAATGGGTCTCACCGAACCGTCCGGTTTTGGTACCACAAACAGGTTGGAATAATAACCCCTGGTCCGTAGCTGAGGTGGAACTGGAACAATGACCTGAGTCTGTACCAGTTTTTGAATTGCATCTTGTAAATTTATACTTGCCTCCTGAGTAGCTGGTGAGCCTGACTTGAAAAATCTGTGAGGTGGGAGTTCCTGAAATTCCAGTCTGTACCCCTGGGCGACGACCTCTTTGACCCAGGAATCCTGGCATGACGTCACCCATATGTAACTGAAATCTCTTAATCCGGCTCCCACCTGCCTGTCTCCCAGGCACAGAGGTCCACCGTCATGCTGAAGGCTTTGAGGAAGCAGAACCGGAGTTCTGTTCCTGTGAACTTGCAGTTGCTTGTTTTCTTGGTTTACCGCTATTGACTTTGAAGGCTGTAGATGAAACCTTGGCTTTATGTTTGAATTTTGCTGTCCTAAAGGACTGCAGAGTCGGAGCAGAGTAGGTCTTACTAGCTGGTGGGGCTGAGGAAGAAAGATATGTAGACTTACCCGCTATAGCCTTGGATATCCACGTATCCAGTTCGTCACCAAACAGAGCCTCATCTGTGAAAGGTAGGCTTTCCACACCCTTTCTGGAATCCACATCTGCCATCCACTGACGTAGCCATAGGTTCCTGCGTGCTGACACTGCCATGGCCGTGGAGCGTGCATTGAGCAATCCAATTTCTTTTATGGCTTCAACCATAAAATTTGCAGAGTCATGTATATATTGCACAAGTAAATTCATCTCATCTCTTGGTAAGGAATCTAACACCTCAATTAGGTTACCTGACCATTTTGCAATGGCCCTAGTGATCCAAGCACAAGCAATAAAGAGGTTTCTGGGCCACCCCCGCAGCTGTGTACAGAGATTTGAGAGTGGCCTCAATCTTGCGGTTTGCCGCATCTTTTAAGGAGGCTGCCCCCAGGACCGGTAAAACTATTTTACGTGATAATCTAGATACTGATGCGTCAACAATCGGTGGGTTTTCCCATTTTTTTCTATCGTCCTGAGGAAAAGGAAAAGATGTGAGTAACCTTTTAGGGATCTGAAACTTCTTGTCAGGATTAGACCAAGATTCTTCAAATAAGGAATTGAATTCCTTAGATGCAGGGAAAGTAGCAGAGGATTTCTTTTTTACATTAAAATAGGATTGTAATTACCTACCGGTAAATCCTTTTCTCGTAGTCCGTAGAGGATGCTGAGGTCCACATTAGTACCATTGGGTATAGACAGGTCCACCAGGAGCCACTGGCACTTTAAGAGTTTGAGAGTGTGGGCTGGCTCCTCCCTCTATGCCCCTCCTACCAGACTAAGTCTAGAAACTGTGTCCGAGGTGACAGACAACTTCGAGAGAAGGATTTTACACAGATAGTGGCGAGATTCACACCAGCTCACACATAAAAGGCAAACCAAGCTAAGTAGCTTGCAACATCAGCAATGGCTGAACAATATTACGTAACCAAGTAACAAAAACAGTACTAAACCAAGAACTAAGCAGTACTGAACAAAGTAACCACTGCACGATCACGAAGCGCTGGGCGGGCGCCCAGCATCCTCTATGGACTACGAGAAAAGGATTTACCGGTAGGTAATTAAAATCCTATTTTCTCTTACATCCTAGAGGATGCTGGGGTCCACATTAGTACCATGGGGCTGTACCAAAGCTCCGGAGGCTCCTGCAGAACTGATTGACCAAACTTCAGGTCCTCAGTGGCCAAAGTATCGAACTTGTAGAACTTTGCAAACGTGTTCGATCCCGACCAAGTAGCCGCTCGGCAAAGCTGTAAGGCCGAGACACCCCGGGCAGCCGCCCAGGAAGACCCCACCTTACGAATAGAGTGGGCCTAAACAGACGCAGGACACGGCAATCCTGCCATAATATACGCATGCTGGATAGTGAACCTGATCCAGCAAGAGATCGTCTGATTAGAAGCAGGACACCCAAGTTTCTTGGGATCATACAGGACAAACAGAGAGTCCGATTTTCTGTGACAAGCTGTCCTCTTCACATAGATTTTCGGAGCCCTTACAACATCCAAGGACCTTGATGAAATTGAGGAGTCAGTAGCAACTGGCACCACAATAGGTTGGTTGATATGAAATGCCGACACAACCTTCGGAAGGAACTGCTGACATGTCCGGAGCTCAGCTCTATCTTCATGGAAGATCAAGTAAGGGCTCTTACAAAACAAAGCCCCCAACTCCGACACACGTCTAGCAGAAGCTAAAGCCAACAAAGTTACAGCCTTGATCTCATCCTCCGGTAGAGGTTCGAACCAATCTGATTGGAGGAACTGTAACACCAAATTAAGATCCGAGGGCGCCGTAGGCGGCACAAAGGTAGGCTGGATGTGCAGAACCCCTTTCAGGAAAGTCTGAACCTCAGGGAGGGAAGCCAATTGTTTCTGGAAGAAAATAGATAGGGCCGAAATCTGGACCTTTACGGACCCCAACCTCAGGCCCATATCCACACCTGCTTGCAGGAAGAGGAGAAAACATCCCAGTTGAAACTCCACCGTAGGAAACGTCTTGGACTCACACCAAGATACATTTTTTCCCCAAATACGATGGTAATGTTTAGACGTTACTCCTTTCTTAGCCTGTATCAGGGTAGGAATAACCTTGTTCGGAATGCCCTTTCGAGCTAATATCAACTTCCATGCCATCAAACGCAGCTGCGGTAAGTCTTGATAAGCGAATGGCCCCTGCTGCAGCAGGTCCTCCCAAAGAGGAAGAGGCCTCAGCTCTTCTAACAGCAGATCCAGAAGATCCGCGTACCAAGCTCTTCTTGGCCAGTCCGGAGCAATGAGGATTGCCAGAACTCTTGTTCTCCTTATGAGTTTTAGAACTCTTGGAATGAGTGGAAGCGGAGGAAACATGTACACCGACTGGAACACCCACAGAGTCACTAGGGCGTCCACCGCCACTGCTTGCGGGTCCCTTGACCTGGAACAATACCACTGAAGCTTCTTGTTGAGATGAGAAGCCATCATGTCTATTTGAGGTACACCCCAAAGATCTGTTACCTCCGTGAACACCTCCGGATGGAGTCCCCACTCTCCTGGATGGAGATCGTGTCTGCTGAGGAAGTCCGCTTCCCAGTTGTCTACTCCCTGAATGAAGATTGCTGACAGCATCAACGCGTGTTTTTCTGCCCAGAGGATGATTCTTGTTACCTCTGACACTGCAGCTCTGCCCTTCGTTCCGCCCTGTTGGTATATGTAAGCCACCGTCGTTACATTGTCCGACTGCACTTGAATGGCTTGATCTCGCAGAAGATGAGCCGCTTGGAGAAGACTGTTGTAGACGGCTCTTAGTTCCAGAATGTTTATTGGAAGGCTGGATTCCAGGCTTGACCACCTTCCTTGGAAGGTTTCCCCCTGAGCAACTGCGCCCCAGCCCCGGAGACTTGCATCCGTGGTTAGAAGGATCCAGTCCTGAATCCCGAACCGGTGGCCCTCCAGAAGGTGAGGTAGTTGTAGCCACCAGAGGAGTGAAATCCTGACTTTCGGCGACAGACGTATTCTCTGGTGCATGTGTAGATGAGATCCGGACCACTTGTCCAGGAGATCCAGTTGGAAGGGCCGAGCATGAAACCTTCCGTACTGTAGAGCCTCGTAAGAGGCCACCATTTTCTCCAGAAGGTGAATGCACTGTTGAACCGAAACCCGGGCTGGCTTCAGGACATCCCGGACCATTGTTTGTATCACCAACGCTTTCTCCTCCGGAATACAAACCCTCTGCACTTCCGTGTCGAGGATCATTCCCAGAAAAGACAAACCCCTGGTCAGCTCCAAATGAGATTTTGGAAGATTCAGGATCCAACCATGTTCCCTGAGCAGATGAGTCATGAGAACAATGGACTGCAACAACCTCTCCCTGGATGATGCCTTTATTAGCAGATCGTCCAGATATGGGATTATGTTCAGCCCCTGTCTGCGGAGGAGAACCATCATCTCTGCCATCACCTTGGTGAACACCCTCGGTGCTGTGGAGAGGCCAAATGGTAGTGCCTGGAATTGATAGTGACTGTCTAACAGTGCAAATCGGAGATAAGCCTGGTGAGGCAGCCAAATCGGAATGTGGAGGTACGCATCCTTGATATCCAGGGATACCAGAAACTCTCCCTCCTCCAGACAGGAAATCACTGCTCTGAGAGACTCCATTTTGAATTTGAACACCCTCAGGTAAGGAATAAAAAAATGGTTTGTGAATCCCCAGTAAATGGCGCACTAGCAGCAACACACAAAATGATTCACCACAGATGAACCTCACCACAAGTTCAAATAATAATACAGATTTTGAACAATAATTTGTAGGACTCAAGACAGCAGGCGCTTACTTCAACCAAATTACATATACTCAACAATATGTCCCTTAGGTATATAGATGAACTAGATCTCCACACTGCAACATGGACAACCTTCTTTCTTCCTCTACACAATTCTCTCCTCTCGGGACGATGTTGGCATGAAAAAAGAACAATGTATATACGTGTAATAAAGTTTTGATTAGAATCTAATCTTTCTTATTGCCGCACACATTCACACGAAGATGATATTCATCCACCGAAGAGGCGTACCCCAACTCACTTTCCAAACAGTGGGTTAAAACACATAAAGGTATCTATTGTCCACCACTGTGTCAGAAAAACATTGATTCGGTGATGAACCCTTTTACCGGATAGATAAGCGTACCTCACTCACACAACAGAGGTTTGATAGAAGCACATAAAGGTTTCTTTTATACTCTAGCGGATAATTTTCAGCTGTGAATAGAAGGCGTACCCTACTCACAAGAAGAGTGATTGTGTTCAAACACATCTGGGTTTCTTTCTGAGGCTTGATGTGTAAATGGTTAGCATCATCTCATCCCTGTATATAGTTTATCCCAGAGTGGGCACCAACCAGAATTTCACCACAAAAAAAGTCCACATTAAAAAAATGTATTTATTAAAAAAACTCCGCACATTTGGGGTATAGCACAAAACAACAACAAAATACGTAATGTGCAGAGTCTAGAAGATGTTATGGCAGTATGACTCTTGCATCAAAAACAATCCCAATTTTACAATCGCATAAACAATGCAATGTTAAAAAGATTTTAAAAATGAATAAATGTCAATTCATACCTAGATGGTATAATGAAAGGTCCACACTCTCAGCTGGTCATTGAAGAAAAGGATTTCCTCGTAGAAGCAGTAGCAGAGGGAAGGAAAGGTGACTTACCCACGGTTGCCGTGGAAATCCACGCATCCAACACTTCCCCAAATAGAGAATGACCTGTGTAGGGTAGGTTCTCCACACTTCTCCTGGATTCCGCGTCTGCAGACTATTGACGTAGCCAGAGTCCCCTGCGAGCTGATACCGACATGGAAGATATCCGTGCAGTACGCGTACCCAGGTCTTTCATGGACCCCACCATGAACCCTGCAGAATCCTGTATGGTACGTAAAAACAATTCAATGTCAGTGCTATTCATTGTATCCAAATCCTCTAGTAATGTGCCTGACCACTTTACTATGGCTTTAGAAATCCATGCACAGGCAATAGTGGGCCTTAAGGCCACTCCTGAAGCAGTGTAAATGGATTTGAGTGTAGTGTCAATCTTACGATCAGCCGGTTCTTTTAAAGCGATAGAATCAGGGATAGGTAAAACCACCTTTTTAGACAGTCTGGAGACAGATGCATCAACAATTGGTGGGTTTTCCCATTTTTTCCTATCTTCCTCAGGGAAGGGAAAAACAACCAGAACTCTTTTTGGGATCTGGAATTTTTCATCCGGGTTTTCCCAGGATTTTTCAAATATAGCGTTTAATTCTTTAGACGCAGGGAAGGTTAGCGAGGCTTTCTTATTGTCAGTGAAGTAAGCCTCCTCAACCTGCTCAGGTGTTGTATCAGCAATATTCAACACATCTCTAATAGCCTCTATCATCAACTGCACCCATTTTGCAAGAGATTCCGCCCCCCGCAGCACATCCCCCTCACAGTCTGCCGTGTCAGAATCGGTATCCGTGTCATCTTGCATAATTTGAGCAAGTGCACGTTTCTGTGGGAACATGCTGGGAGATTTTGCAGGAATAGGGACAGAGCCTGACCAAACTGCCATAGAATTCTTTAACATCTGAGTTTCAGTCTCAGTATTAGCTACCCTTGTAGAGATCTGGGAGATCATTCCTTTGATAGAAGATAACCACTCAGGTTCGACAATAGGGATCTGAGACAAAGCATTACAATCCTGTGTACATGGAATGGGTCCCTCCTGAGTGGAAACATCTTCTGCAGCATATGACACAGAGCCCCTAGACATGGCTATGTGAGATATGAAACACCCACACACACAGGGAAATGTCAGACACAGTTTCCCCCCAAGTATGCCACAGAGAGACACAGAGATTGGAGCCAACCCACACACAGTGCTTTTTAAAGTAGAACTAATGAAACTACCAGCGCTGTCTGTGTACCTTAATAGACTACACAGACTTTACACAGCCTCCTCCCACTCCTTCTACAACCCCCTGGTACCGCACAGGATAGCTGGAGTTGCTTGGAGGGACAGCTCTCCCTGTCAGTGTCTGTTGTACAGGAGCTGCAGGCAGGAAAATGGCGCTGGACGCTGCTGGGTCCGCTCTGAGGAGAAGCTCAGCCCCCGAACATGGCGCTGCTTCCCGCTCTTCATTATATTATTTAGGGTATAGGTGCTGGCTCAGGGCGCCCCTCACAGTGCCGCACTATGTACCGCTGAGCCCCGGAGCGCAGTTAGCACTGCGCTCTCTACCCTGTTCAGTGCCAGATTAAGGACCACATGGGCCTGGAGCTGAAAATTAGGAAGGGCCTATTATGTACCGTCGCAGGGGGTGTGATCAGCAACAGCGGGGTTGTGACTAGGGGTTGTGTCACGCAGGGCCCATCACGCATTGTCCCTTGCCTGAGTCAAAGCTGCCAATAATTACAGCAGCCGCTCTCAAGCCAACAAGTAACTGCAGGTACTTTTTGCCTTGATAGTGACTGATGTAATTGTTGGAGGTCTTGAAATTGGTCCGAAAGGGGACCGAAGCATTGACACTTCAGGTGACTATATGACTTTACTATAGCATGTGATGCAGGTTATACAGTTTCTGGTGGTATTACATTTCCATTTTCTCTGACGTCCTAAGTGGATGCTGGGGACTCCGTCAGGACCATGGGGATTAGCGGCTCCGCAGGAGACAGGGCACAAAAGTAAAAGCTTTAGGATCAGGTGGTGTGCACTGGCTCCTCCCCCTATGACCCTCCTCCAAGCCTCAGTTAGATTTTTGTGCCCGGCCGAGAAGGGTGCAATCTAGGTGGCTCTCTTAAAGAGCTGCTTAGAGTAAAAGTTTTGTTAGGTTTTTTATTTTCAGTGAGTCCTGCTGGCAACAGGCTCACTGCTACGAGGGACTTAGGGGAGAAGAAGTGAACTCACCTGCGTGCAGGATGGATTGGCTTCTTAGGCTACTGGACACCATTAGCTCCAGAGGGATCGAACACAGGCCCAGCCATGGAGTCCGGTCCCAGAGCCGCGCCGCCGACCCCCTTGCAGATGCCGAAGAGTGAAGAGGTCCAGAAACCGGCGGCAGAAGACTTTTCAGTCTTCATGAGGTAGCGCACAGCACTGCAGCTGTGCGCCATTGTTGTCAGCACACTTCACACCAGCGGTCACTGAGGGTGCAGGGCGCTGGGGGGGCGCCCTGGGCAGCAATGAAATACCTATACTGGCTAAAAGATACATCACATATAGCCCCTGGGGCTATATGGATGTATTTAACCCCTGCCAGGTCTCAGAAAAACGGGAGAAGAAGCCCGCCGAAAAGGGGGCGGGGCCTATTCTCCTCAGCACACAGCGCCATTTTCCCTCACAGAAATGCTGGTGGGAAGGCTCCCAGGCTCTCCCCTGCACTGCACTACAGAAACAGGGTTAAAACAGAGAGGGGGGGCACTTATTTGGCGATATGATTATATATATTAAGATGCTATAAGGGAAAAACACTTATATAAAGGTTGTCCCTGTATAATTATAGCGTTTTGGTGTGTGCTGGCAAACTCTCCCTCTGTCTCCCCAAAGGGCTAGTGGGGTCCTGTCCTCTATCAGAGCATTCCCTGTGTGTGTGCTGTGTGTCGGTACGTGTGTGTCGACATGTATGAGGACGATGTTGGTGAGGAGGCGGAGAAATTGCCTGTAATGGTGATGTCACTCTCTAGGGAGTCGACACCGGAATGGATGGCTTATTTAGGGAATTACGTGATAATGTCAACACGCTGCAAGGTCGGTTGACGACATGAGACGGCCGGCAAACCAATTAGTACCTGTCCAGGCGTCTCAAACACCGTCAGGGGCTTTAAAACGCCCATTTACCTCAGTCGGTCGACACAGACACAGACACGGACACTGACTCCAGTGTCGACGGTGAAGAAACAAACGTATTTTCCATTTGGGCCACACGTTACATGTTAAGGGCAATGAAGGAGGTGTTACATATTTCTGATACTACAAGTACCACAAAAGAGGGTATTATGTGGGGTGTGAAAAAACTACCTGTAGTTTTTCCTGAATCAGATAAATTAAATGAAGTGTGTGATGATGCGTGGGTTTTCCCCGATAGAAAATTATTGGCGTTATACCCTTTCCCGCCAGAAGTTAGGGCGCGTTGGGAAACACCCCTTAGGGTGGATAAGGCGCTCACACGCTTATCAAAACAAGTGGCGTTACCGTCTCCAGATACGGCCGCCCTCAAGGAGCCAGCTGATAGGAGGCTGGAAAATATCCTAAAAAGTATATACACACATACTGGTGTTATACTGCGACCAGCGATCACCTCAGCCTGGATGTGCAGCGCTGTGGTGGCTTGGTAGGATTCCCTGACTGAAAATATTGATACCCTTGACAGGGACAGTATTTTATTGACTATAGAGCATTTAAAGGATGCATTTCTATATATGCGAGATGCACAGAGGGATATTTGCACTCTGGCATCAAGAGTAAGTGCGATGTCCATATCTGCCAGAAGATGTTTATGGACACGACAGTGGTCAGGTGATGCAGATTCCAAACGGCACATGGAAGTATTGCCGTATAAAGGGGAGGAGTTATTTGGGGTCGGTCCATCGGACCTGGTGGCCACGGCAACAGCTGGAAAATCCACCTTTTTTACCCCAAGTCACATCTCAGCAGAAAAAGACACCGTCTTTTCAGCCTCAGTCCTTTCGTCCCCATAAGGGCAAGCAGGCAAAAGGCCAGTCATATCTGCCCAGGGATAGAGGAAAGGGAAGAAGACTGCAGCAGGCAGCCCATTCCCAGGAACAGAAGCCCTCCACCGCTTTTGCCAAGTCCTCAGCATGACGCTGGGGCCGTACAAGCGGACTCAGCTGCGGTGGGGGGTCGTCTCAAGAGTTTCAGCGCGCAGTGGGCTCACTCGCAAGTGGACCCCTGGATCCTACAAGTAGCATCCCAGGGGTACAGATTGGAAATTCGAGACGTCTCCCCCTCGCAGGTTCCTGAAGTCTGATTTACCAACGTCTCCCTCCGACAGGGAGGCAGTATTGGAAACAATTCACAAGCTGTATTCCCAGCAGGTGATAATCAAAGTACCCCTCCTACAACAAGGAAAGGGGTATTATTCCACACTATATTGTGGTACTGAAGCCAGACGGCTCGGTGAGACCTATTCTAAATCTGAAATATTTGAACACTTACATACAAAGGTTCAAATCAAGATGGAGTCACTCAGAGCAGTGATAGCGAACCAAGGGTACCTCAGGTTTGTGGTACAGAACTGTCACTATCAGTTTCAGACGCTGCCGTTTGGATTGTCCACGGCACCCCGGGTCTTTACCAAGGTAATGGCCGAAATGATGATTCTTCTTCAAAGAAAAGGCGTCTTAATTATCCCTTACTTGGACGATCTCCTGATAAGGGCAAGGTCCAGAGCACAGTTGGAGGTCGGAGTAGCACTATCTCAAGTAGTTCTACGACAGCACGGGTGGATTCTAAATATTCCAAAATCGCAGCTGTCTCCGACGACACGTCTGCTGTTCCTAGGGATGATTCTGGACACAGTCCAGAAAAGGGTGTTTCTCCCGGAGGAGAAAGCCAGGGAGTTATCCGAGCTAGTCAGGAACCTCCTAAAACCAGGAAAAGTGTCAGTGCATCATTGCACAAGGGTCCTGGGAAAAATGGTGGCTTCTTACGAAGCGATTCCATTCGGCAGATTTCACGCAAGAACTTTTCAGTGGGATCTGCTGGAAAAATGGTCCGGATCGCATCTTCAGATGCATCAGCGGATAACCCTGTCTCCAAGGACAAGGGTGTCTCTTCTGTGGTGGCTGCAGAGTGCTCATCTACTAAAGGGCCACAGATTCGGCATTCAGGACTGGGTCCTGGTGACCACGGATGCCAGCCTGAACGGCTGGGGAGCAGTCACACAAGGAAAAAATTTCCAGGGAGTGTGATCAAGTCTGGAGACTTCTCTCCACATAAATATACTGGAGCTAAGAGCAATTTACAATGCTCTAAGCTTAGCAAGACCTCTGCTTCAAGGTCAGCCGGTATTGATCCAGTGGGACAACATCACGGCTGTCGCCCACGTAAACAGACTGGGCGGCACAAGAAGCAGGAGGGCAATGGCAGAAACTGCAAGGATTCTTCGCTGGGCGGAAAATCATGTGTTAGCACTGTCAGCAGTGTTCATTCCGGGAGTGGACAACTGGGAAGCAGACTTCCTCAGCACGACCTCCACCCGGGAGAGTGGGGACTTCATCGGGAAGTCTTCCACATGATTGTGAACCGTTGGGAAAGACCAAAGGTGGACATGATGGCGTCCCGCCTGAACAAAAAACTGGACAGGTATTGCGCCAGGTCAAGAGACCCTCAGGCAATAGCTGTGGACGTTCTGGTAACACTGTGGGTGTACCAGTCGGTGTATGTGTTCCCTCCTCTGCTTCTCATACCTAAGGTACTGAGAATTATAAGACGTAGAGGAGTAAGAACTATACTCGTGGCTCCGGATTGGCCAAGAAGGACTTGGTACCCGGAACTTCAAGAGATGCTCACAGAGGACTCATGGCCTCTGCCGCTAAGAAGGGACTTGCTTCAGCAAGTACCATGTCTGTTCCAAGACTTACCGCGGCTGCGTTTGACGGCATGGCGGTTGAACGCCGGATCCTAAGGGAAAAAGGCATTCCGGAAGAGGTCATTCCTACCCTGGTCAAAGCCAGGAAGGAGGTGACCGCACAACATTATCACCACATGTGGCGAAAATATGTTGCGTGGTGTGAGGCCAGGAAGGCCCCACGAAGAAATTTCAACTCGGTCGATTCCTGCATTTCCTGCAAACAGGAGTGTCTATGGGCCTCAAATTGGGGTCCATTAAGGTTCAAATTTCGGCCCTGTCGATTTTCTTCCAGAAAGAATTGGCTTCAGTTCCTGAAGTCCAGAAGTTTGTCAAGGGAGTACTGCATATACAACCCCCTTTTGTGCCTCCAGTGGCACTGTGGGATCTCAACGTAGTTCTGGGATTCCTCAAATCACATTGGTTTAAACCGCTCAAATCTGTGGATTTGAAATATTTCACATGGAAAGCGACCATGATGTTGGCCCTGGCCTCGGCCAGGCGAGTGTCAGAATTGGCGGCTTTGTCTCACAAAAGCCCATATCTGATTGTCCATTCGGACAGGGCAGAGCTGCGGACTCGTCCCCAGTTTCTCCCTAAGGTGGTGTCAGCGTTTCACCTGAACCAGCTTATTGTGGTACCTGCGGCTACTAGGGACTTGGAGGACTCCAAGTTGCTAGATGTTGTCAGGGCCCTGAAAATATAGGTTTCCAGGACGGCTGGAGTCAGGAAAACTGACTTGCTGTTATCCTGTATGCACCCAACAAACTGGGTGCTCTTGCTTCTAAGCAGACGATTGCTAGTTGGATGTGTAGTACAATTCAGCTTGCACATTCTGTGGCAGGCCTGCCACAGCCAAAATATGTAAATGCCCATTCCACAAGGAAGGTGGGCTCATCTTGGGCGGCTGCCCGAGGGGTCTCGGCTTTACAACTTTGCCGAGCTGCTACTTGGTCAGGGGCACACCCTGGCTGAGGAGGACCTGGAGTTCTCTCACTCGGTGCTGCAGAGTCATCCGCACTCTCCCGCCCGTTTGGGAGCTTTGGTATAATCCCCATGGTCCTGACGGAGTCCCCAGCATCCACTTAGGACGTCAGAGAAAATAAGAATTTACTTACCGATAATTCTATTTCTCGTAGTCCGTAGTGGATGCTGGGCGCCCATCCCAAGTGCGGATTGTCTGCAATACTTGTACATAGTTATTGTTACAAAAATCGGGTTATTATTGTTGTGAGCCATCTTTCAGAGGCTCCGCTGTTATCATGCTGTTAACTGGGTTCAGATCACAGGTTGTACAGTGTGATTGGTGTGGCTGGTATGAGTCTTACCCGGGATTCAAAATCCTTCCTTATTGTGTACGCTCGTCCGGGCACAGTATCCTAACTGAGGCTTGGAGGAGGGTCATAGGGGGAGGAGCCAGTGCACACCACCTGATCCTAAAGCTTTTACTTTTGTGCCCTGTCTCCTGCGGAGCCGCTAATCCCCATGGTCCTGACGGAGTCCCCAGCATCCACTACGGACTACGAGAAATAGAATTATCGGTAAGTAAATTCTTATTATTTCTTCTATATCTTTCTTTCTCTCTCTCCCTATATATATACTGTACATAATTTTAGTGGTGTGCAGATGCGATAAAGTGCATCTGAGTTGGAAGCTGCTAGGTTGGAGGTAACAGTGGTGGTGTGTGGTGAAGGGTAGAAGGACCACAGGGTAAAGAGGATGTAGCATATACGAAAATTAGTTATAAATAAGCTTAATACAGTACAGTGTAGTCAGTGAAACCCAGGAGTGGGTAACAAATCATATTGTAAATAACTAATAAATCAAGTATATCAGTAAATGCCTTACTGTTAGCCTAGGTGTCTGTGTCGGTGATTAATCAGTGGTGGCATGCGGTTGGAAAAACAGCTCTGTGGGGTTGTGATTCAGGTATATTTTATTAGTAATAAAGCAATACAGTTCAATCAATGTATGCAAAGTGGCCCAGGGGAGAGTATGAAAACAATCTAAAAAAACTATTAAGGTTGGTGATGTAGGTGCTGGCCAGTGTCTAATAGAAGTGTGTAGAATGTAATGTAGTGTTCACTCTAGGATCCGGGCAGGGCGCCGAATTGTGGGGGGCACAAGCGCGTGCGGTGTCAAAAAGGTGTGTGGCCATGCAAGTAGGGTGTGTGGTCAATATACGTAATACAAGTGGGCGGTTCAGCCCACAGACGGGGGGCATGGGCGGCCGCCCTGTTGGGGGCGTGCCCAGCACCTACGGAGGTGCTGGGCTTCCCCCAAGCTCTCTCACAGCGTGAATGGATGCCGCACGCATGCGCACGGCATCTTTACACGCTGGGAGGACAGAAAGCGGGCGGCTGTTTTAGCAGGGCGCCGCAGAAAGGGCAGGGCGGGCTTTGCCCTTAAAAAATCAGGCAGGGCGCGGCACCCTGCTAAAACAGCCTAGCGTGAACACTATAATGTGTGTGCAACACATACAATGTTTGACAGTACTCAGGGTGGGTGTGTGAGGGAAGTCTATGAAGACAGGTATGGATGTGGGGAGCACCGGCGGTCAGTGGAAGTTCTCTAGGGGAACACTTGTATATCAGTGACCTGGGAATAATAGCTAGACGTCAAGCTTTGAGTATGGGCTTGTGGTGTTGTGGTGCTTTGCGCTCTGTCAGTGCAGTTATATGGAGTATGAGACGGTTTGTACAATTTACAGTTGGTGGGAGGATACAGTTGGTGGGAGATGCGTGCCACTGTCTGCAGCAGCTATTTATCCCGGCTTTCCTTAGCAATCAGCAGCAGCTAGATAGCTCATTCACGATCTCCCGGACTGTCTTCCCGGAGCTAAGCTTGACTGCTGCCAGGGGCGTATTGGGATGGAAAACCAGCTGAGGAAACCTCCGTAAGCCGCCCAAGTGGAGGCGTGGTTTGCTGAGGGGAGCAGGATCCAGGGCTGGTTCTAGACCTTATTACGCCCAGGGTGAACGATTCCTTTGGTGCCCCCCTCTTTCCCATTCAACACAGGGACAGTGCGCGCTGATGACATGTGCACATAATGTAGGGGAGGGGCTTCATTGGGGAAGGGGCATGGCCACATAAAAGTACCAATTCACATTACACCACACAGTAGGTTCCATCAGTCACATTACACCACACAGTAGCACCTCTTATACATGCCAGGTAGAGCGCCTTATACACAATACGCCAGGTAGAGCCCCTTTTATACATGTTGCGCCAAGTAGAGCGTGTTATACAAACTGCACCAGGTAGCCCTTATACACATTGTGCCAGGTAGCGCCTTATACAAATTGCACCAGCTAGTCGTCACTCACCATTCGGCGCCTGTGGTCCTCCGACTCTATGTTCTTGTCATACTTCCGCAGTGGGGTGCGGGCAGCGTGAAGTGGCCAGGATGGGGGGCGGCCGGCTGGAGCAGGAAGCGGTGGGGCATTGTGGTGCAGGCAGCAGACGGGTGCTGATGGCGCTGGTGCAATGACTGCGGCCTCAGACCGCAGCGAATCGGGCGCCCGCCCTGCTAGCCCGCACTTAAAACCGCCACTGGCAGGATCCCCTGAGCTGGACGAACAGGGACTCTCCATGCCCCCACCCACGCAGTCAACACTCCCATGCTACCAACAAAGCCCCTCCCAGTGCACATAGTGCAGCCGAATGCACAAGGACCGAGCATGCACAGACGTGCAGATCACCCGCCTGAGCATAGCCTCCAATGTGAGCAACCCAGTGTCTGTGCACGCAACTAATCCCAGCAACATGCCAATGTCACTGCACACAGACAAAGCCTGCCCCCCCCCCCCACTCCCTACACACACAGCCTGTTACCCCAGTCCCTACACACACACACACACACACACACAAAGCCTGTTCCCCCCAAACACCCCCCACACACACACACTCACACACAGCCTGCCCCTCCACTCACCATACACACACACACTCACCTTGTTCCCTACGCACACCTGTCTGTCCTTTCAACAAACATACCCTGTTCCCCTCAGCCCTCTCATTCTCCCGTTTCCCCCAGTCACTGTGCCTTGCGGACACACAGCAGGTGCAGACAGGCCGACCAGGAAAAGTTGGGGGCGTGGCCTAATCACGGACCCGTGACCACGCCCCCTTTGGAGGATTAAAAAAAAAAAAAAAAAAAACCCTACCATTAAGCGAGCAGCAATAGCCTGCCCGGCGGAGGGGTCACGGGACTGAATCAGCGGCGAAGTCACTTGCACCATGCGTCCCAGGAGGCAAGTGCACTGCTGGCTGCTGCTGCGGTGTACGGGAGAGGGGAGGCGCCTGTGGTATGTCTCACACAGTGTGAGATCACGGCGCAGGGGAGGAAAAAAAAAATCTTTCGGTGCAGGGACTCAGGAGGGCTTCTGAGGATTTTCTGGTGCTGCTGACTTGCTGTAATAGGAAAAAAAAGTTTTTCCTGTTTCCAGCAGCAGGGAACTCTGTGGGCCTATTTTGATGGGGGGGCCTGGAGCTGCAGCTCCATCCGCCCCATTGTTAATCCGGCCCTGACCCTGTTGCCGCAATCTGCACACCGGCTCAACGCTTGCCAGGGGGGCCAGTGACTCACTCGCCACAAAACATCTTCCGGCTCTGTTAGGGGTGGTGGCATGCCTGGGGCGGCTAACGATCTATCCCCTCAGGAACTTAGTGTCCTGTCAGCGGAGATAGTGGCTCTCACCCCGTAGGGTAGGACACTACTCCCCCCTAAGTCCCACGAAGCAGGGAGGCTGATGCCAGCAGCCTTCCTGTAAAATAATAAACTCTAAAAATAAACTTTTACTAGAGAAACTCTGGAGAGCTCCCCTAGCCGTGACCGGCTCCTCCGGGCACATTTTCTAAACTGAGTCTGGTAGGAGGGGCATAGAGGGAGGAGCCAGCCCACACTCTCAAACTCTTAAAGTGCCAGTGGCTCCTGGTGGACCCGTCTATACCCCATGGTACCAATGTGGACCCCAGCATCCTCTAGGACGTAAGAGAAAATAAGATTCCTCATCGTCCTCTATCAAGAATGTGCAGGACATCTCTAATAGCCTCTATCAGGGCCTGTATTCCCTGTGACAAAGCTGCATCCCCCCCTCCCGAGTCCTCCTCAACGTCTGATACATCATAATCAGTATCAGTCTGCATGATTTGGGCCAGTGTACACTTTTCTGGACAAATGGCAGGGGTCTGAGACGCTGGAATGGCCACTGAATCTCTATTCATCAGGTCATCCACACAGGGCCGTCTTTTCGTATGGGCTCAGTGGGCTCTTGCCCAAGGGCCCCAGGAGTCTAAGGGCCCTAGCCTGATAGCTGAGGGTCCCCTCTTTCCAGGGGTACCAGATTTTTGAAAATCGTCCCTGGGGAACCGGAGATATCTGACTTCGAAGCAGTGGTCCCCATCCAAGCCTGTTAATTGCTCTTCCCAGCCAGATATCTTGGGTTCTGTCTGACTTAGAGTTTTCCTGAGGGTATTCTCCAAAAGATAGGACTCACCTCTTTCAGTTGACACTAGCTGCTTGCCTCTACTATGCCCAGAACCGGAGATATAAGCCTTCAAGCAGCTGGTCCCTGCTCCAGCTCCACACATATGGTTTGCAGTTTTATAAATTTGCCGGTAGATTGCTCTGGCTCCTGAACTCTGATCCCCAAGTCCCCAGAACCTACTGAAAGGTGGGACTCTCTAGTTTTGTATCGCATTCAAAGCTAAGAAATCTATTTCTAGGAACTGGAGATATCTGCAGTCAAGTAAGCTGACCTCCCACCGGAAAATGATGAATATTAAGCCCACTCCACTATCCACCCCTCCCCTGCGTATTACACACCCCATACCACCCTGAAAGTTATGTACCGGGGCCCCTTCATTCATCCCAATGCCTCTTCTACAGTTTAGTGTTCTCCCTCCCACCCCATCTTCCACCATCTTTGCAGTAAAGGAGTAATTAGCAGAAATTACTGCTCCAGGTCCTACATACTGAGCGGAAGAAAGAACATACCCTACCACCCATGGGACATCAAAGCTGCTGCTGATAGCACCCCCCCTCCCCTACCGCTGGAGGATGGGTAGGGGCCCCAGTGCATTGCTGTGCCCAGGGGCCAACTCTGCTGTTAAGACGGCCCTGCATCCACAGATTGTCTTAAGTATTGCGTCTCCTTGGAATAATTTATGTGAAATAATTGAGATCATCCCATTTAATGAATCCAACCATACTGGTTCGGACCCACTAGCCTGAGAATGTGTACCATCCTGAGTACACTGTAGGCAGTGCCGTAACTAGGTAGATGCGCTGTGTGCCTTGCACACAGCACAGTATGAGCTGGGGCGCATCCAGCCACCAACAAAATTCAGTGTTCGCAAATATGTTACCCGGTAATTGAACTTGGAGACCCAAAAATGAAAAAACCCTGGGTCCCACAGGACGCGCTCTGACCAATCAGCAGCGCTGTCCTGTGTCAGTCAGTGTCATTAACCAATGGCAGTGTTAGGGGAGGAGACCATGGAGTGTGTGTGATCTCCCGCCCTCCCCTCACTCTCTCTGCTCCACACGGGACACGTCACGTGACTGGAACATCCATCCTGCTGTGTGTGGCTGGGGGCTGTCACCTCCGGGCAGGCCATGAGGTCGGTGACCATACTGAAGAAAGCCGCGGTGCCGCATCGGACTGTTTGCGGGGGAAGATGTCAGCAGTAGGCGGCGGGCAACAGGTGGCTGGGGCACTGGCGCACACAAGGTTATGAGTACCGATCAACACTGCTGTCCTGCCAGTGCCACAGCGCTGCCATGGGGCAGCCACGAAGGTTCCGGATGCTGCTGCAGCACAGCAGTAGCACCTTCCAGCGCAGCAGCTGACTAACTGCACGCCTCAGCTCTGCTCCGGACACAAGGTGCAGGGTGATGTGTTTGTGTGTGTGGGGTGAGGGAAGGGGGGTTGCCTGCTGTGCTCAGTACATTAAAAATCATTAAATGTTTAAGGGAGGAACTGTTTAATGGAGGGGGGTGCCTATATACATCTATATGTGAGCTGCTATACTTACTGTGCTCTCACTTGCATGTTTTTAACATAATACACGTAAGCACCAGTGTATGGTAAAGTCTTGAATCTGGCACTCAAGTTGCTCTTGTGTAATTGTAAGGCTACAATGAGCTACCGCAATCAGGAGATTGATACATCGGGGCAGCATTGCATGCCCCATAGAAACCTATGGGGAATGCGTCTGCAGGCAGCAATGAAAGGATCGCAGCAGGTATTGGAGATACCTGCCATGATCCCTTCTTCATATATTGCAGGGATACATAGTAGTTGCAGCTATGTACCCGAAAATACCCGTTTTCGGGGACATAGCCACAAATACTGTTTGATAAATGGGCCCCTATAGGTCTTCAAAAAAGCTCATTAAAGAGCTGAAACGATAACTTACACAGGAGGGAGTGAAATTATTGATAGAGACTGGAGTGCCGCCATCTTTATGTTCCAGCTAAAATATATATTATTATGGTATGCCGGCGGCTGGGATCCCGGCGGACAGCATACCAACAGCTGGGCGAGCGCAAATGAGCTCCTTGCGGGCTCACTGCGCTCGCCACGCTGCGGGCACGGTGGCGCGCTACACTATTTACTCTCCCTCCAAGGGGGTCATGGACCCCCAAGAGGGAGAATAGTTGTCGGTATGCCGGGTGTCGGGATTCCGGCATCGGTATACTGAGCACTGGGATCCCAACAGCAAGCATACTGAATACCACTATATATATATATATATATATATATATATATATCTTGAAGAAAAGACTGCGGCACTCAGGGTCTTGTGGCTGAATAATGTGTATTAAAAATTCACAGCATGAGGCATCAACGTTTCGGGGTGTCTAACCCCTTTGTCAAGATGTGAGAGAGTGTGTATAGTGAGAAAAGGACTTACCTAAATGAAGAGGGAGCCCGCCAAACCGCCGGAGTGCGACCGCCCGTGTTCCCGGTGCGTGCCCTGTGCGGCGCTGAAAGGTGACGTGTTGGTGCGTCTCGAGAGTGACGGGGCTGCTCCGTTGCTGGGCAACGGCGGGGACGCTGTGAAACAGGTGGCTGTGTAAGAAATAGAGATGATGCAGATACATCACTGGGCTAAACACCACAAACACCAATGAAACAATACAGTGCGGGTGAAGTGGCGACCTGTATTGAAAATAAAGAATAGTAAACAATGCCCTGATAAATACATATAATAATATACATGCAATGGGGAAAATTAACCCCGTGAAAGCCGCAGTTTGCTGAGCGGTGACGGGCGTAGGACAGGTCAACCGAGGGGGCATATGGCAAGCCACTGTATCTAAAAGAGGAAAGAAAGCCACCAAACAAATATGGTTAAATAACCAAGAAACGCTAGGGGAACAGAAATAGCAGCAAATGTTAATGAGTCCAGAAAAGCCTGATATATAATACTGTAGTAACTAAATAACTATTGGTCCAGTTCGAAGATCGACACTAGGATCCCTTGTCGAATGGCTAGATACAGTAGAGGATTATCCAAATGTACTCCACACTATTCTTTCGTTGAGGTCATCTGGCTGAGTGGTGTTGAGCCTAAATATCCAGGACGCTTCTTTACGAAGTAGAGAACCATCCCGGTCCCCACCCCGAAGAGATTTCGGGACATGATCTATAACAATATGCTTAAGATCAGAAAGGCGGTGTCCTGCTTCATTGAAATGCCTGGCGACCGGTTGTTCAGAAGGGCTCCCAGCGAGGGCCGCCTTTATTGCAGAATGGTGTAAGGCCATACGTTCACGTAGAGATCTAATAGTCTTGCCCACGTAGCATAGGCCACATGGGCAAGTAATCAGATAAATGATGTGCGTAGATGTACATGTTACCACATGGCGAATAACTATCTTCTTATCCGTCAGTGGTACTGTAAAGGTAGAGCCCGTCAACATATGGCTGCAGGTTGTGCAGCCCAAACAACGATAGCAGCCTGGTTTTTTGGTCAAGAACGAGTCTTTCTGGAGCAGGGCAGAGGGACAAGAGATGTTAGAAATGTCGGTGTGTACTACCAAGTCCTTGATGTTGCGTCCCCTCTTGTAGCACATCATTGGAGTCTTATGCCTGAAAGGGAGGTGTGGATCTGTGGACACGATGGGCCACAGGGCCCTATTCGCTCTATTCAGCACTGGGCTGCAGGTATCGAATGTCGTGGTCCATGTGATTCTGTTGTCAATAGATCTAGCTTTAGTTTGCAACAAACTGTTGCGTGGTAGCTGTAGCACCTCTCTTTTGATGGCTTCTAGGGCAGTACATTCATATCCTCTGGCAATAAACTTTAACACAATTCTGTCCAGTTCCTTCTCCAAGGATCCAGGCTGACTGTTGATTCGGGCTACCCTCGTCATTTGGGACCTCGGAAGGCCTAACTTCAACGATCTGGGGTGATGGCTATTGGCCCGCAAGAGAGTGTTCTTGTCGGTGGGCTTATTGTATACACTGGTCTGTAGACTTCCCGCCCTAACAGTGACCTGAACGTCCAAATAATTGATAGATGACGTAGACCATTGGTAGGTAATTTTGAGTGGTGAAGGTCTATCATTGATGGATTCCAGCAAGAGCTTCAGAGCTGGTTCACCTCCCGTCCAGATTATGAACAGGTCGTCTATGTACCTAGTGAACAGTGTGATGTATTGGGCAGTGGATTGATCCTGGAAAAACATGAGTGCCTCCTCCTTGAGCATGTATACGTTGGCATCTGACGGTGCCACGTTACTTCCCATTGCGCAGCCGGTTCTCTGTTGGTAGAACCGGCCATCGAAAAGGAAGTAATTCCTAGTAAGGGTTAATTCCAACAAGGTCATGAAGAAGTCCAGATCGACATCAGCCATCTTTTCTGTCACCAAGAAGGTTCTCATCGCTTCGAGGCCACCTGAGTGTGGGATGCTTGTATATAAACTACAGATGTCCACCGTGCAAAGAATGGCATCCTCCGAAACTGTGCCATAACTATCCAATAGACGGAGAAAGGAGGTGGTATCTTTCAGGCATGTCGGCTGTCTTAGAACCAGTGGCTGTGGTATACAGTCGAGGAATTGAGATATTGGTTGGTATAACGACTGTCGAGCAGAGATAATGGGGCGACCGGGAGGGGTCTGGAGATTCTTGTGGATCTTGGGCACAGTAAAGAGAACAGGAACCACTGGGAATTTCTGCGTAAGAGCCTTGTGTAATTTGTCGGAGATAAGGTCTTGTGAGTAGGCTGCTGACAGAATGGTGTCCAGTTCCTGCTTATATGTCGCCTTGGGGTCGCAGTCCAACAGGCTGTACGTGTTGGAATCTGCCAGTTGAGTCAAAATCTCTGAACGGTAGTATGACATGTCCAGAATCACCACTCCGCCGCCCCCTTTGTTGGCGGGGCGGATGACGATATCTGTGTAGGATCCCAAATTCCTGAGAGCTGTCCATTCTTGTTTGGATAGATTGTGATGATGTTGCTGGTTAGCCTTTGTGTATTTGTTGGAAGCTTCGTCGACCAAACGTATGTATGATTTAATGGAAGGGTTCGTGGATTGGGGATCAAAAGTAGACTGGCTCCTTTTGTTCAAAAAGGGTTAAAAGACAAAGGGGTTAGACACCCCGAAACGTTGATGCCTCATTCTGTGAATTTTTAATACACATTATTCAGCCACAAGACCCTGAGTGCCGCAGTCTTTTTTCAAGTTGTCTATCACCTTTACTGGAGGCACCGGGGCGCATCATTTATTGGAGGAGTGCCGGGCTTTGTATGCTGTACATATCCTCAGGAGCCGCCATTCCGACGCCTCCTGCTTGAGTCAGGGCACCCCAACCCATTGATTTGTATATCCTATACAGAATGATAGAGGAGTTGCCTCACTAGCTGCAGTGCTTCACTGAACTTAACACTTCCTTAGTTGGATCACGGAAAGCACGAGTCCAAGGCACCTAACACTTTTTTGACTGCAGCAAGCACTTTTTGCACCGTTGCACTTTTATTGATATTGAGCATCCCGTGGCTTTAATCATGAACCCCTCCCCTTCCACAGCATCTCTAGAGGAGGTCAGGGGGTACAAGCACCTTAATATCAACAAAGGGGACTTGTACAGCTTCACTGATGAAGATGCCGACAGGCTGCGCTTCAAAGACCAACTCTCTTTTGCAGACCAGCAACTGGGACCAGACGACCTGTTCCAACAGCTATTCAAACTTAAACGGAGGGAGATCGATTTTTTATTGCATGGCATATCCCTCTCCGATTATCATAGAGAAAGTATGATCCCCAGAGGGTTCAGAGTTAGGAACTCCCCTACCATAGGGAGATATAACCCGGACTTCTGTAAAAAATGGATCGGGATCACTAACAAATGCAGTCTAGATCTTATGCTGCTGGTGATTGAGGAGGCCGGCAGAGAATTGAAGTTGGTCAAAGAAAAAATTTCTTCCTTTGAAGCTGACCATTTACCTACACTACAAAGAGATGAGTCACACGACTGGCTACAGAAATTGCGCTCCCAATGCGACAATTATCGCAGGGATCTAATCAAATTTAAGAAAAATAAGCACGATATTGTTCAAGAAGATTACGATATCAACAGAGTTTACAGGTGGGTAATGTGAGGCGGCTCCAACAACCCTCAGCCATTCCGCTCCAAACCTAGACAGGGTTGGTGTCGACGCAGGGAGAACGCGTCTAGATCTGCGGCCTTGTCCAACAGTGACAGCGAATTTGCTGTCGCTGACTCTGATGGCTCCCAAGGAACACATGCCGTCCCTTTAGATTCAGCAGTTCCATTAACGTTCAAAACAAGAGGACGACCACCCGCAGGGGCAGCCAGAACACGAGACTCAAAAGAACGGGCTGCAAAAAACAAAACATGATCTACAATCTTTCTCAACGTACCCTTACACCTGTCTAACTGGATGTTCTCAACAATGGTCTCTCATTTGTCCCCACTAACCAACATAGGGAACTTGATTGGAGGATAGACATTTACCAGTTTGCCAGAAAGCTGCGTAGACAGGAATACTTTGCTCAACATCCCATGCAAAACTCCGCCGACATACCTGTCTTTCAACCCTTTTTGAACAAAAGGAGCCAGTCTACTTTTGATCCCCAATCCACGAACCCTTCCATTAAATCATACATACGTTTGGTCGATGAAGCTTCCAACAAATACACCAAGGCAAACCAGCAACATCATCACAATCTATCCAAACAAGAATGGACAGCTCTCAGGAATTTGGGATCCTACACAGATATCGTCATCCGCCCCGCCAACAAAGGGGGCGGCGGAGTGGTGATTCTGGACATGTCATACTACCGTTCAGAGATTTTGACTCAACTGGCAGATTCCAACATGTACAGCCTGTTGGACTGCGACCCCAAGGCGACATATAAGCAGGAACTGGACACCATTCTGTCAGCAGCCTACTCACAAGACCTTATCGCCGACAAATTACACAAGGCTCTTACGCAGAAATTCCCGGTGGTTCCTGTTCTCTTTACTGTGCCCAAGATCCACAAGAATCTCCAGACCCCTCCGGTCGCCCCATAATCTCTGCTCGACAGTCGTTATACCAACCAATATCTCAATTCCTCGACTGTATACCACAGCCACTGGTTCTAAGACAGCCGACATGCCTGAAAGATACCACCTCCTTTCTCCGTCTATTGGATAGTTATGGCACAGTTTCGGAGGGTGCCATTCTTTGCACGGTGGACATCTGTAGTTTATATACAAGCATCCCACACTCAGGTGGCCTCGAAGCGATGAGAACCTTCTTGGTGACAGAAAAGATGGCTGATGTCGATCTGGACTTCTTCATGACCTTGTTGGAATTAACCCTTACTAGGAATTACTTCCTTTTCGATGGCCGGTTCTACCAACAGAGAACCGGCTGCGCGATGGGAAGTAACGTGGCACCGTCAGATGCCAACGTATACATGCTCAAGGAGGAGGCACTCATGTTTTTCCAGGATCAGTCCACTGCCCAATACATCACACTGTTCACTAGGTACATAGACGACCTGTTCATAATCTGGACGGGAGGTGAACCAGCTCTGAAGCTCTTGCTGGAATCCATCAATGATAGACCTTCACCACTCAAAATTACCTACCAATGGTCTACGTCATCTATCAATTATTTGGACGTTCAGGTCACTGTTAGGGCGGGAAGTCTACAGACCAGTGTATACAATAAGCCCACCGACAAGAACACTCTCTTGCGGGCCAATAGCCATCACCCCAGATCGTTGAAGTTAGGCCTTCCGAGGTCCCAAATAATGAGGGTAGCCCGAATCAACAGTCAGCCTGGATCCTTGGAGAAGGAACTGGACAGAATGGTGTTAAAGTTTATTGCCAGAGGATATGAATGTACTGTCCTAGAAGCCATCAAAAGAGAGGTGCTACAGCTACCACGCAACAGTTTGTTGCAAACTAAAGCTAGATCTATTGACAACAGAATCACATGGACCACGACATTCGATACCTGCAGCCCAGTGCTGAATAGAGCGAATAGGGCCCTGTGGCCCATCGTGTCCACAGATCCACACCTCCCTTTCAGGCATAAGACTCCAATGATGTGCTACAAGAGGGGACGCAACATCATGGACTTGGTAGTACACACCGACATTTCTAACATCTCTTGTCCCTCTGCCCTGCTCCAGAAAGACTCGTTCTTGACCAAAAAACCAGGCTGCTATCGTTGTTTGGGCTGCACAACCTGCAGCCACATGTTGACGGGCTCTACCTTTACAGTACCACTGACGGATAAGAAGATAGTTATTCGCCATGTGGTAACATGTACATCTACGCACATCATTTATCTGATTACTTGCCCATGTGGCCTATGCTACGTGGGCAAGACTATTAGATCTCTACGTGAACGTATGGCCTTACACCATTCTGCAATAAAGGCGGCCCTCACTGGGAGCCCTTCTGAACAACCGGTCGCCAGGCATTTCAATGAAGCAGGACACCGCCTTTCTGATCTTAAGCATATTGTTATAGATCATGTCCCGAAATCTCTTTGGGGTGGGGACCGGGACGGTTCTCTACTTCGTAAAGAAGCGTCCTGGATATTAAGGCTCAACACCACTCAGCCAGACGGCCTCAACGAAAGAATAGTGTGGAGTACCTTTGGATAATCCTCTACTGTATCTAGCCATTTGACAAGGGATCCTAGTGTCGACCTTCGAACTGGACCAATAGTTATTTAGTTACTACAGTATTATATATCAGGCTTTTCTGGACTCATTAACATTTTCTTTACAGGGTCCTGCATTAGAGCACACAATGTATTGGTCATTTGATTTACTGGACATTTGCTTTATTCCCAATTTGCTGCTATTTCTGTTCCCCTAGCGTTTCTTGGTTATTTAACCATATTTCTTTGGTGGCTTTCTTTCCTCTTTTAGATACAGTGGCTTGCCATATGTCCCCTCGGTTGACCTGTCCTACGCCCGTCACCGCTCAGCAAACTGCGGCTTTCACGGGGTTAATTTTCCCCATTGCATGTATATTATTATATGTATTTATCAGGGCATTGTTTACTATTCTTTATTTTCAATACAGGTCGCCACTTCACCCGCACTGTATTGTTTCATTGGTGTTTGTGGTGTTTAGCCCAGTGATGTATCTGCATCATCTCTATTTCTTACACAGCCACCTGTTTCACAGCGTCCCTGCCGTTGCCCAGCAACGGAGCAGCCCCGTCACTCTCGAGACGCACCAACACGTCACCTTTCAGCGCCGCACAGGGCACGCACCGGGAACACAGGCGGTCGCACTCCGGCGGTTTGGCGGGCTCCCTCTTCATTTAGGTAAGTCCTTTTCTCACTATACACACTCTCTCACATCTTGACAAAGGGGTTAGACACCCCGAAACGTTGATGCCTCATGCTGTGAATTTTTAATACACATTATTCAGCCACAAGACCCTGAGTGCCGCAGTCTTTTCTTCAAGTTGTCTATCACCTTTACTGGAGGCACCGGGGCGCATCATTTATTGGAGGAGTTCCGGGCTTTGTATGCTGTATATATATATATATATATATATATATGAAAATATCGACAGCACTCAAAGCCTATGTATATAAAGCAGAAAATGGTGGTGCAAGGCAGCAATAAATATAAAACACTCACTTCTCCAGCGATGCAGAAAAAGTAGACAAGACAGCACTCACGTGTAGATGAAAGAAAAGCAGGATTTATTCCTTAACCAAACGGCATGGTGAAGTACAGCAAATACAGCAAACACAGCCCGACAGCTGTTTCAACTGACTGGTCTTCCTCAGGGTCATTTGGGTAGTTTCTGTTGTCATTATGATTTAAAAAGAGTAAACACAGTTGTTTGGCAATAAATGGCTTCACCCAACCACTAACCATGAGTGAAAGAAAAGTTTGTGAGTTAGCATTCATATTCTCTGACAAATGGCCAGAAAATCACAAATTCTGCTAGGGTATGTAAACTTATGAGCACAACTGTATATAATCTCCTCTGCTGCTTGGATATATTAAAAACATGCAAATATAAGTGGCAGCACAGCATGTAATATAGAAGCACTATATACAAACATCTATACGTGTGTGTGTGTGTTCTCGGCTGGAGAAGAGTAGGTGACGGCTTCTGCAGGACCAGGCCCGCCCCTTCATCCCCTCTACAATGCCGCTCTATTTTAATCGGATCTCTCCCATTCCTTTCCCTCCACCCTGTCACTCAAAATTCTAATTTGCTTCCCCTCCTTCCGCTCAACCCTGCCTGCGCCCTTGTTCTACCCTTTATGAACTCCATAGGACTGAGGAGCTGGGAAGTTACCTGGAAGGATGATACTAATGTTAAAGGGTTGTGTACTGTAGTGATTTAGTGAAGTGCATAGGGAGGGGGATATAGTGTAGTAATGTAGTGGGGACACTGTCTGCCGTAATGTGTAAAAAGGGGGACGCTGTCTGCCGTAATGTGTGAAAAGGGGACGCTGTCTGCTGTAATGTGTAAAAAGGGAGACGCTGTCTACCGTAATGTGTAAAAAGGGGACGCTGTCTGCCGTAATGTGTAAAAAGGGGGACTGTGCAGCGTAATGTGTAAAAAGGGGCTCTACCTGGTGTAGTGGCGCTACTGTGCAGCGTAATTTGATAATGGAGACTACTGTGCACCGTAGTATGAATTGGTATTATTTCGTGGCGACGCCCCTTCCCCATTAAGCCACGCCCCTATATATTTTTTGCGCGCCTGCGGTGCGCACTGCCCCTATCTTGCATGGGGGGGGGCGCCAATGCCGTTTCTTGCACACAGCGCTAAAATGCCTAGTTACGGCACTGACTGTAGGGATCCCCCTGAGTGGGAGAAACACTCTTCTGTGCATGAAACACCCTCCTTTGACATAGTAAAATGTAAAAGAACACACACACATACAGGATGAATAGGTTAAAAGCACAGTTAACCCACACAGAGCCCCCTAGGGAGACACAGAGTATGATGGAGCCAGCCACACAGCACCCCTATAGCTAATTATAAGGATAGCTGGGTTGCAAACTAAGACCTCTTAATAAAGGCTGGTCAGCTTCACTTTCCGAATTACGTTCTAGATGTCATCCAGTGGTTATACATGCATGTGATCATACTTAGAAGAAATGTGGTGTTGCTATATTGATCCCCGCCCACTTACAGTTGGAGTAGGAAAAAATCATTAGAGACAAAAGGGGTAGATTCCTTATCATCGTGGGCAAACTTAATAACGTTCCCATTACTTTGATCAACGTCTATGCCCCTAATGTTAATCAGGCCTCCTTTTTCGCCTCTTTAGACTCTAAGATTGGCCAGTATAGGAAAGGTGATATTTTAGTGGCAGGGGATTTTAATACTACACTTCACCACAGTCTGGATCGCTCCCAGGCCCTCGTTCCGAGTCGTTCGCTCTGTATTTTTCATCGCATCGCAGTGAAATTCCGCTTAGTGCGCATGCGCAATATTCGCACTGCGACTGCGCCAAGTATCTTTGCTATGAAGAAAGTATTTTTACTCACGGCTTTCTCATCGCTCCGGCGAACGTAATGTGATTGACAGGAAATGGGTGTTACTGGGCGGAAACACGGCGTTTTATGGGCGTGTGGCTGAAACGCTACCGTTTCCGGAAAAAACGCAGGAGTGGCCGGAGAAACGGGGGAGTGGTTGGGCGAACGCTGGGTGTGTTTGTGACGTCAAACCAGGAACGACAAGCACTGAACTGATCGCACAGGCAGAGTAAGTCTGAAGCTACTCTGAAACTGCTAAGTAGTTTGTAATCGCAATATTGCGAATACATCGGTCGCAATTTTAAGAAGCTAAGATACACTCCCAGTAGGCGTAGGCTTAGCGTGTGTAACTCTGCTAAATTCGCCTTGCAACCGATCAACTCGGAATGAGGGCCCCATTCCCTACATTCTTCTCAGTCCCATACAAGGAACCGTAATTCTAGAGCTCTGTTGTCATTACTTAAAAATCACCTGTCGACTCCTGGAGAGTTCTCGATCCCTTAGTTAAAGATTATACATTTTTTTCCCCAGTACATAATCTTTACATGAGAATCGATATGATTATGATTGGGAGAGATTTAGCCTCTAAGATCCCCAAAAAAGTCTTATACACCCAATAACGTGGTCTGACCATGCTCCTGTATTTTTGATTCTTTCTGGTTTGTCCCGCACTCTTTCCCCCCCTTCTTGGTCCCTTAATGATGCTCTTCTCCAACGTACTGATGTCCTACCGCAAATAACACAGGTACTGACTGATTATTTTAGCTTGAATCAGACCCCTGTAATGTCTGATATGACTTTGTGGGAGGCACATAAAGCGGTCCTTAGGGGCCACTTTATTCAGGTCGCTGCTAGACTTACTAAACAGCGCTCCCAAAAGATCTTGGAATTAACAGACCAAATCCATCGTCTAGAGGAAATTCACAGATTGTCCTTGAGCCCAGCTGACCTAGATCAGTTGCTTAAAGTAAGGGGAGAACACAATTTGTTGCTATCTCATAAGACGGAACAATGCCTTAGATGCCTTAATCAGATTTATTATGAAAAAGAGGATAAGGCAGATAAAATCCTCACCAGGAAACTGAGAGCTCAGATTTCCTCCAAAAATATCTTATCTATTCGAACAAAACAAGGGGTACTAACTCACGATCCTGATGGCATTCTTAGTGAATTTGAGGAATTTTATAAATCATTATATATCGCTGATGCTATTTCCTCGCCCCCTACGAGATTCGCTGAGGGGATTGAATCCCTTTTGGATAAATGTAATTTACCGTCATTGAGTGGTTCGGTGGTATCTCAGTTGGGCTCAGAGATAACTATTGAAGAATTAGATAATGCCCTTAAGATTCAGAAGCTGGGCAAGGCCCCTGGGCCTAACGGTATGTCTATTATGTATTTTAAGAAATTCAAGGGAATGCCCCACCTTTGCAGACTTTTTAATGGATTTCTTAAGGGTGAACCTTTGTCTCCCCGTACGCTGGAGGCTCAAATTGTCTTAATTCATAAACCTGGGAAAGACCCCAACTCGTGTTCTAGCTATCGCCCGATTTCCTTGTTAAACAACCGAGTTATTAAACTTTTTGCCAAAATTTTAGCCCTGAGGTTAAACTCGGTTCTTCCACAATTGATACATGCTGACCAAGTGGGATTCCTCCCAGGACGACAAGCTAGAGACAATACCCGAAGAACTATTAACTTAGTTCATTCAATTAACAAAGCTAGATTGCCTTCTATCCTTCTCTCGTTTGATGCAGAGAAGGCTTTTGATACAATTTTATGGCCTTTTATGTTTGCTACCTTGCGTAGGTTCGGCCTGGGTGGAAGCCTACTCCATGGCATCCAGGCTCTCTACTCCAACCCTTCGGTCAGAGTACATGGTAAAGATTCTCGTCTATTTCAGATTAACAACGGTACTCGACAGGGGTGCCCCCTGCCACCATTAATTTTTGCTATGACTATCAAGCCTCTGGCGTGTATGGTTAGGGCTAACCCTGATATAAAAGGTATATTAGTTGATGATGTGGAGTTTAAATTATCATTGTTTGCGGATGATGTTTTGTTAACTCTCTCCTCTCCCCATATATCTATTCCTAATTTGTTTCAAACTCTATCATCATACTCTTTTTATTCAGGTTACTGCATTAACTATGCCAAATCGGAAGCCTTCCCCATGCATCTTAGTGGCAGGGCCGAAACTAGGATTTTCGTCACCCGGGGCAAGTCAGTAATTTATGAACCCCCCCCCCCCTCAATAAATAAATTAAATAAATAAATAAATAAAAATAAATAATAAGAAATAATAATAATGATAATTAAAAAAAAACAAGCCATTTCATTCTAAAATAATCAGATTATCTAAAAATGTTAAAATAGGGGATACTACTGGACAATATTCCCCTATGTGCCTCAAATTCCGATTGCATCACATGCGCCGCCAGCGTGTTCAACTACAGGACATGCTCCTCTGTGTGTCCCCATGCATTGCACTATATTATAACACTTCATCACTGCACTACATGCCCCTATCCACTGCACTACATACCCTATATGCTACACTACATCCCCTTATATGTTACACCACAACAGTGCACTACATGCCTCTATATACTGCAATACATTACTACACTACATACCCTATATGGTTCACTACATCACTGCACTACACCCCACTATAAGCTACACCAAATCCCCCCATCTGGGAGGCAAAGCGGAGGTTGATACTGCCATCTGGGAGCACAGTGCACTTCTATAGCTTGTACGGTGCACCGCATGCTAGTCGCAGCACTGCATGGCAAATAAGAGAGTTTAAGACAGTAGCCAACATAGGAGAGATCCTAGGTACTAGAGATCACCCGCACAGTGTTGGAGCCAGCTGCGGGCAGACAGATGGGTCAGATACATTGCCCTGGAAGCTGTCTGCTGTCTCACTGGAGCAGCACAGCACTGTCGGTTGGAGAGAAAAAAACCTTGCTCCTCTAACTCATTGGCACCCCCTGAAATCCTGCACCCGGGGCACATGCCCCCTTAGCCCTCCCCTAGTTATGGCCCTGTTAGTGGGGATACCAGATCTCTAAGGGGCCGCTAATTTTAATTTCTCCTGGCGCTCCAAGAAAATGAAATACTTGGGCATGTTTATTACGAATTCCTATGGATCCTTGTACTCCGAAAATTTCCCAACTCTTTTCAATTGTATTGAGTCCTATTTACGAGCATGGGATAAGCAAATCATAGCGTGGTTTGGACGTATAGTCTCAGTAAAAATGAACATCTTGCCCAGGCTTTTATATCTGATTCAAACAATTTTGGTGTGCATCCCCGCAGAGGCTTTGTGTCGAATGCAGAAACTTTTACTGAAATTCATATGGTCTAATAAACCCCCTAGAATTAAGACCTCCACTTTAATAAGGGATCCAGTTGCTGGGGGCAGAGGTCTACCGGATATCCGAAAATACTATCATGCAACTCACTTGAGCCAGGCACTCAACTGGTTTTCTCAAGCCCCCCACTTAACCTGGATACAAATCGAACGCCTGTTAGCCAAGACCTCCACTTTGGTATCCCTACTTACACCCCTTAAACCTAATCAGAAGGCACGAACGTGCGCTCCTACCACAAAATTCACCTGTTTCCTGTGGTTTTCCTGCATTCGGCACTATAGACTCTCCACATTCCCGTCTCCCATTACCTCTATTTTGGATAACCCGGACTTTCCTCCTGGCTCCACCTTACGATCACACTCGTGGTTTCATCTGAATCCGCAACCGGGACTGGTCTTCGACTTTACTGAAGGCAATTCCTGGCGTTCTTTAGACTCTTTAAGTGACAAGTATGGTACCCCCCAACCTGTACTGTACCAGTATCTACAACTCCGCTCTTTTTTAAGTTTCCTTCCAAATTCTAAGGTTATTCGCCAACTTTCCCCTTTTGAACGACTCTGTATTTATTCTCCTATGCGACAAGGTATTATATACTCTACGGTCTATTACGCTCATTGAAATCGGCTGATACCCTTCCCCATGAAAGTAAATGGGAGCAGGACTTGGGCCCTCCACCTGGGGAAGACTCTCGGGAAATCATAAGACAAAATGTCGCTCAGTCCTAGATTTCTTCTCTGGTTAAGGAAAAGTCTTATAAAGTATACACCAGGTGGTATCTAGTACCAGCGACACTTCATAGAATTTTCCCTGGGTCTTCCCCATTGTGTTGGCGAGAGTGTGGTCAAATTGGAGATATCAAACACATTTGGTGGTCCTGCCCCAAAATCCGCCCTTTCTGGGACCAAGTTGAGAATCTTATTGGTTCTATCCTTTGTTCCCAGGTAACATTGGGTCCCTGGACGGCTTTGCTGGGCCTTCCTTTGTCTGAAATCAGTAGTATTGCTAATAAACTTTTACTCCAAATTTTTCATGCCGTCAGATGTGTGATAGGTAAATGTTGGAAAAAGTCCATTGCCCCCCCTATAAGCATGATGTTGTCCAAAATATGGTACATCTCCACGATGGAGAAAATTACGGCTTCCTTACGTGATAGGTCTGATAAATATATAGGGATTTGGGAACTATGGTTTACTTACACTAAAACCTCTATTTCACGGTGTGACATATTGTGTTGGAGTTGTACTGCTTATGCTTCTAAATGACTGTTCGATTATTTACTTTGTTTAGGTATGATGAATGTGACTGTTACCCTCATGATATGAGCTTGTTTCGGAAACTTTTCATAGTGGTCTCCCCCCCCCCCCCCCCCTTTCTCATCTCATCTCTCTCTCCTCTTCTTTTTCTCCCTTCTCTGCTCTTTTCTCTTTCCTATTTTCTATTTTATACCGAAAATTAATGTCGACATTTGTGTTGTTGATGTACCTCTTTTTATGTATCCCAAGGGATATCCTGTATGTTATTTTGAAATGTTTTGTATCATCATTTCCTTGTTGGTCTGTAATGGCTTACTCGACATTTTTCCAATAAAAATATTGCTTTAAAAACATTAAATAAAAAGGCTGGTCAGCTGAAAGTGTGGACCATTCATTATACCATCTAGGTATGAATTGACATTTATCCATTTTTATAATCTTTTTAAAATTGCATTGTTTATGCGATTGTAAAATTGGGATTGTTTTTAGTGCAAGAGCCATACTGCCATCTTCTAGACTCTGCACATTCCATATTTTGTTGTTGTTTTGTGTTATACCCCAAATGTGCGGAATTTTTTAATAAAAAAAAAAAAAAATGATGTGGACTTTTTATGTGGTGAAATTCTGGTTGGTGCCCACTCTGGGATAAACTATATACTGGGATGAGATGATGGTAACCATTTACACATCAAGCCTCCGAAAGAAACCCAGATGCGTTTGAACACAATCACTCTTCTTGTGAGTAGGGTACGCCTTCTATTCACAGCTGAAAATTATCTGCTAGAGTATAAAAGAAACCTTTATGTGTTCTATCAAACCTCTGTTGTGTGAGTGAGGTACGCTTATCTATCCGGTAAAAGGGTTCATCACCAAATCAATATTTTTCTGACACAATGGTGGACAAAAGATACCTTTATGTGTTTAAAACCATCATTTGGAAAGTGAGTTGGGGTACGCCTCTTTGGTGGATGAATATCCTCTTCATGTGAATGTGTGCGGCAATAAGAGAGATTAGATTCTAATCAAAACTTTATTACACATATATACATTATTCTTTTTTCATGCCAACATCGTCCCGAGAGGAGAGAATTGTGTAGAGGAAGAAAGAAGGTCGTCCATGTTGCAGTGTGGAGATCTAGTCCATCTATATACCTAAGGGACGTATTGTTGAGTATATGTAATTTGGTTGAAGTAAGCGCCTGCTATCTTGAACCCTCAGGTAAGGGTTCAACGATTTCAAGTTCAAAATCGGTCTGACCGAACCATCCGGGTTCGGTACCATGAAAAGGTTTGAATAATAACCCTTGTTTTGCATATGAGGTGGAACTGGGACAATTACCAATTTTAGGATGGCTTCCTGTAGGATAGCCCTGTCTGTCAGCAAAGCTGGCAAGCCTGATTTGAAGAATCGGTGATGTGGGAGTTCTTGAAACTCCAGTCTGTACCCCTGGGACACAATATCCTGTACCCAGGGATCCAGGCCGGACGACACCCAGACGTGCTTGAAAAGTCTGAGTCTGGCAACCACCAGCCCGTCCTCCAGGCTTTGAGGTCCACCATCATGCTGAGTATTTTGAGGGACCAGAAGCAGGTCTCTGGTCCTGGGAGCCTGCAGGTGCAGTCTTTTTTGGATTTTGCCCGACCACCTCTACAGAAAGTGGTAGAAGGCTTGGGCTTTTTTGTCTTAGCGGTCTGAAATGACTACGGCACAGCTGAAGAAAATGGTTTACTCGTAGAAGGAGTAGCAGAGGGAAGTAAAGGTGACTTACCCGCGGTTGCCGTGGAAATCCACACATCCAACGCTTCCCCAAATAGAGCCTGACCTGTGTAGGGTAGGTTCTCCACACTTCTCCTGGATTCCGCATCTGCAGACCATTGGCGTAGCCAGAGTCCCCTGCGAGCTGATACCGACATGGAAGACATCCGTGCAGTCAGCGTACCCAGGTCTTTCATGGATTCCACCATGAACCCTGCAGAATCCTGTATGTTACGTATAAATAATTCAATGTCACTTCTATCCATTGTATCCAAATCCTTTAGTAATGTGCCTGACCACTTTACTATGGCTTTAGAAATCCATGCACAGGCGGGGGGCGTGGCTTGGATCGGAATGGAGTAGCAGTGTGCAACTCTAGCTCTCCATAATAATCCTGCTAAAACATCCTTTTTCCCCTAACCCGTGACTCCTGGGACCTACCTGCGGGCATAGGAAGGTGTGCTGCCCCTGCTGCCATCCGCGCTGGCCGGGAGCGTGAAGCGGCTCCTTGTGTCAGACCCCTCCAGTGTGCTGGCCCGGCTCCCTGCCTCTCTGCGTGCCGGAGCTGGAGAGAAGACGCGTGGGACACGCGACAGCGCTCCTGACGGCGGCCCTGCAGTGATCCCCCAGCTGGGGATCGGAGACTGAGGAGTCCCTGACTGACGGCCGGGAGTAGCGGTGACTACCAGAGGACTCGGCGGGCGGGTGAGTGCAGGGAGGAAAGCCCGCGAAGCCGCCATCCTCTTTTCTTTTCTCTAGTCTGCACATGTAAAACTGGTCTCTCAGCGCCATCTGGTGGTGGAATACAATAAAGTGAGCTGTGGCTGGAGCTTCCTCTATATCTCCCTCCTGGGCTTAATAAATAACCAAAAGTGTGGTGCCTCAATAAAACGGAAGGGGGAGGAAGGGAAAAAGAATATATATATAAAATACAAAATTATTGCTCCCCCTACATCCACTGAGGAGTTCCTGATTATACAGAAGAAGAAGGGGAATAGAGAGCAATAATAAGGAAGGAAACAGCACAGTCCTTATATGCTCCCTGCAAACCTGCAATAACCACATAGTTTTGCTCTTGGGCTGAATCAGCTAGTCTCCTATTCTCTGCATACAACCTATTTTGCGGTGTGCTCATAGGCCTGCTCTACTTTGCTACATTATTATTTATCATATCTGCCCGATCCGAGCGGCTCCAGCACCTGTGCTGACCTGATACTGCTCAGAGACTTTTTTGCTGTAATATCCTTGGAGTCCTGACTTCGCGTCCAGTGCTGCAATGGTGAAAGGAGGTCAGAGCGCGGCGAGCGCCGCCGCCGCCGCTGCAAAACTGGAGAAATTCGCTAGGTCGCAACAGGCAACTCATTCGGCAAAGCAGGGTGACACTGACCCATCCCCGCCTGCGGCTGAGGTCGCTGCCCCTGACCCCACTGAGCAGGTTCAGTCTACCCAGCAAATACTACAGGCCATTTTTGCGTCTGAGCAAAGGGTCACAGACAGGATTGGGCAAGTCCAGGCGGACGTCTCTCTCTTAAGACAGGATCTACAAAAAATCCGGGAAAGAGTGAGTGAAACTGAGCATCGGATATCTGATCTGGAAGACACTACATCACCCTTACAATTGAAAGTGGCCGACCTATCTACCCAGGTGATATCTATGCAGAGTAAAATGTCCGATATCGAGGGGAGACTACGGCGCAACAACGTTCGGTTTGTTGGGCTCCCTGAGAGGGCAGAGGGCACCTCCCCAGAATCCTTTCTGGAAAATTGGCTTATTAAATTATTTGGCAAAGAAGCATTTACCTCTCAATTCGCGGTGGAACGAGCGCACAGGCTCCCGCCTAGACCGCCACCACCCGGGGCTCCGGCTAGAACATTTATTGCTCGTTTCCTACATTTTAAGGACCGTGACGCTATACTCCGCATGGCCCGGACACAGGGCCCTATCCAACTAGATGGACATAATATATCCGTTTTCCCTGACTTTGCCCTGGAGGTGCAAAAGAGTAGATCACAGTTTCTGCAGGTTAAGCGTCAACTCCGTGACCGCAATATACAATACTCTATGCTGTTCCCGGCCAAACTGAGGGTGGTGTCTGATAACACCACTCATTTCTTCTCCACTCCTCAAGATGCTGCTGCATGGTTGGAACGACAGCCTCGTCCTCCTCGTTGATGTAATATCATACATTTGTTGATCTGTTACTTTCTTATTGCTGGCTAAGACTAACTGTTCCAAATCACGATACGCTAGTCATGCTGTGGATATATATGCAAAGTACTAGGGGGGCAATGTTGAGCAGCCTAATGTTGATATTAATCTCAATCTCGTTTTTATATGTTGGGGTACGCTGCTAGATATGTTTTTCTTTTCTTTTTCTTCCTTCTTTTTTTATTTTTCCAGGGTTAGGGTAATACTTCTACTGGTATTCTGAGGAGAGTTTATGCCGAAGATAGTGTAGGGGCATTTCTTTGGGATCTTAGTTAGGCCCCTATCCCTTAGATTAGTTACTTTGGTGGGAGTTATGGGATCCAGGTATACCTTATGTTCGCAAGGTGATACAGGGTGGGTGTGGGGGGGGTTAGTTTGTTTTTTTTCATGCCATCAATTTTTGACTATGTGTGTGTTCTGCTACACTGTGTTATTAGGTGATACAGGGTGGGTGCGGGGGGGGTTAGTTTATTTTTTTCCAAGCCATCACTTTTTAGCTCTGTGCGTATTTTGCAAAGACGTGTATTCTCTGCATTATGTTGCTTTGTGCTCATGTGCCTCCAGGAACGTAGGGGGACTGGTTATTCCTGTCCCTATGTACTGTTGGCTCAGCGTTGATATGCTGCGATGCCAGGCTCTGCTATATGTCTCTTTAACCTATCCTGTTATCCCTCTCCGGTATGATTTCTATGTCTACTGTTTCTGAAGGGCTCCGTCTGCTCAGCTGGAACGTTCGGGGATTGAATGAAAAAATCAAAAGATCGTTAGTCCTGACTCAGGTTAAAAAATATCAGGCAGACATAATTTGTCTTTCTGAAACACATTTGCATGGAGGTAGAGTGTTGGCGCTTAGAAAACCATGGGTCAGTCACGTGTATCATTCCACCTTCTCTAGCAATGCAAGAGGCGTTTCTGTAATGATTAAAAAGTCCGTACAATTTCATATGGATGAATGTGAAACTGACCAATATGGCAGGTACGTCTTCCTACGAGCCCATATTAACAGCCGACTGTTTAATATATTAGCAGTATATGTCCCCCCGCCATATAACAATGAGGTCCTCCGGCACGCTGCCCGTTTTCTGGCCCGGTCCCCTGCCACCCCTGTGATATGTCTGGGAGATTTTAACAATGTCATGGATGGTGGTATGGACAGGTGGAGGGAGTCGGTTGCATCTTCCCCTCCCATGGCGTCCCCTACCTCATTCGCAAGACTGGTGGGGGAGATGGGGCTGGTGGATATATGGAGATGTCGAAATCCCGCGGCCACTCAGTTCTCCTGTCAATCCGCTACCCATCACGCTTTTTCTCGTATTGATTTGGTGTTGGTCTCCCATGGTTTGTCCCCGGACGTACTGGCGGTGGATTATCTCCCTAGGGGCATATCGGATCATTCTCCTGTTTTGGTTACAGTTAATATAGGTTGGGAGCAGGGAGCAAAAATGTGGAAGCTTAATCCCTTTTGGTTGACTCTGCTGGGGAAGGGTGAGGATCTGGTGGCCGCCTGGGAAGGGTTCCAGGAAGATAATTCATTATACAATGTTCTGACAATGAAGCATGATGCTTTTAAGGCGTTTCTGCGGGGCTCCTTTATAAAGCGGATCTCTGAAGTTAAAGCGTTCAGTAAAAGGGAGGAGATGCGGTTGGAATATTTGTGTCAGCAGTTGGAATCTCAATATCTTAATACCCATTTGCGGTCTGATGAATTGTTGTGGAAGAACGCGCAGAATGAGTGGTCGGATTGTTTATTTGAGAAATCCAGACGTAGACTCCTTTTTGCGGGACATGAGCAGTATTTTCGGGCTGAGATGAATGGTAGCTATTTGGCCTTTTTGGCCCGATCTGACTCCCCTAGAACAGTAATTCAGTGTGTGAAAGACTCTGCTGGCCAAATGTGTTACTCTGGATCAAAGGTGGCGGAGACTTTCCGTAGTTACTATACCTCGCTCTATGCATCCCGAGCCGATTACTCTGATGATCAGCTGGGGGATTTTTTGGCTCAGCTGACCTTGCCATGCTTGTCCCGGGAGGACTCTGGGGCTCTGGATGCGCCTATCACGGTGGAGGAGGTGGAGGCCGCGATCCTGTCTCTCCCGGCGTCTAAGGCACCGGGATCGGATGGACTCCCGGGCGAGGTCTATAAAAAATACATTACTTTCTTTGCCCCCTATCTCCTACAACTGTTTGAACTACTCTTAAAGGGTGGGGCCCTCCCGCGTTCTATGGCCGAGGCCAATATAATTGTCCTGCTGAAACCAGGGAAAGACCCCCTGCTCCCCGAGTCCTATCGACCCATTTCCCTCCTCAACACTGATGTAAAAATATTAGCAAAAATCTTGGCATCTCGATTGAATTCGGTAATTACAACGATAATTCATCCAGACCAGACGGGCTTTATGCCGGGTAAGTCCACGGCCCAAAATTTACGTAGATTGTTCTGCCATCTCCAGAGAAATGATGTGGGGGGATCGGACGCGGTGGTGGTGTCCCTTGATGCGGCCAAAGCGTTCGACTCCGTAGAGTGGAGGTACCTATGGGGGGTGCTGGAGAAATTTGCCTTTGGTCCTCGTTTTATTGGCTTTATCCAATTATTGTATTCCTTGCCCGTGGCTCGTGTGACGGCCAATGGTTTCACGTCTGAGCTTTTTGCACTGGAGAGGGGCACTCGACAGGGCTGCCCCCTGTCTCCTGCACTGTTTGCGATGGCCGTGGAGCCGTTGGCCGCCCTGCTACGAGGTAATGGCGGGGTCAGGGGAGTTGAGATTGGGGGTCATGTGGATGTGGTGGCGCTATACGCGGATGACATGCTACTTTTCCTGCAGGACTCTGATGACTCCCTACGTACAGCATTACATGTAGTGGAGAATTTTGGTATCTTTTCCGGTCTGCTAATTAACTGGGACAAATCCCACATTTTTCCTATCTCTGGCCTTCTTCCCGAAAACACACAGGGGGCGTATCCTTTGCAATGGACACTGCGATTTAAATATCTAGGTATCTGGATTACTCCTATGGCGAGTAGCTATATGGCCCAAAATATTGACCCCATACTAGCGACATTTAAAGAAAAGGCACATAGCTGGAAAAAATTACCGCTGTCTGTCCTGGGTAGGGTCAATTTATTTAAAATGGTGATGCAGCCAAAGTTTCTCTATGCTCTACAGAATTCCCCGGTCTACCTTCCCAAGAAGATCTTTACTGTTATTGAGGGAGTATTATCCTCATTTATATGGAGTGGCAGGCAGGCGCGGGTATCTATAAGAACGATGTGCAGATCTCAGATGTCTGGCGGAGCAAGCCTCCCAGATCTCAGACTATACTATGTGGCCACTCAGTTGGCCCATCTGAGTGAATGGACTGGGGGCTATCTGGGGGATACGATGAGGGGGTTTCTGGCTGAGTGGACGGAGTGCTCTCCTGCTTTCTCTCTCTCTCCTCTTCAACTTCTCCTTTCTGGTCTCTCAACGTCTGGCATGCCTCCCTTGTTGCGTCAAGCCTTGCTTATTTGGCGTTATGCGCACACTTTGTATGACTGGGAGGGACATGATACCTGTACTCCATTGTGGTTCAACAGTGCATACCCTGAGCTATATGAGATGTCGCTAGATAACATATGGATTGCTAGGGGAGTCGTGGCACTGGGTCAGCTATACCACGGTGGAGTGCTGAAGTCATTTCAGCAACTTAAGATCGAATTTGATGTGCCTAACACAGTTATGTTCCGATACTTTCGGCTTAGACATGCTATACAGACCCAATTCCCTCACGGCCCACCATCGATTGCTGACTCACCTGTTAAAACGCTGCTTGCTTCAATGAGCCGGAGGGGGAAGGTGTCTACCATATATGCTGCTCTAAATAACAATAGCTACCCCGATCTATTAAACAATCTCCGTACTAAATGGGAGACTGACTTAGGGCAATTGTCCCAAGAGCAGTGGCTTCAGATTATGAGTTCACTTAAATACACTACTCCATGTATAAGGTATAAGCAGGTTTTTTTCTACATTCTACACAGGTCCTATCGCACTCCGATTGGTATGCAGAGGGCTGGTCTTAGGGAAGATTCTAATTGCCCCAGGTGTCAGGCAGCTGATGCCGGATTTTGGCACTTATTGTGGGACTGCCCTGAGATTTCCCTTTTCTGGCATAGAGTTTGGGGTGATGTAGTCATGACAGCACCGTCCCTTCCTACATTAGATCCTGGCATATGTTTATTTGGGCTAGATTTGGAGGAGACGCACTCTGTTTTGCTGTACAAATATGTCCTGTGTCTCACAACGCTAGCTAAGGTGGTTATTGCTAGGGTCTGGTTCTCTGCTGATACACCTAGGGTGGAGCACTGGAGGGCGTTGGTGAACGAGGTAATTCGCCATGAGAGACATATGTATAAAATACGGGGTTCCACCTCTCGGTTTACGGAGATGTGGGGCCGCTGGGGTGGCGCAGGGCTGGGCGAACAAGTATTAAGCACATGAGCGACATTGTAAAACTATGGATATTCCTCGTCATGGATATATATATGTAACTATATATGATAAGAAATAACACGCACACCAAAATGTGATTGGGAAAAAACGGTTTATTGATGGCAACTGTTAAAGTTATAGTTAAATTTCAATGTTGATGTTTTGTTTTGTTTGTTTGTGACATAAAACTCAATAAAAACTACTTGATTTAAAAAAAAAAGAAATCCATGCACAGGCAATAGTGGGCCTTAAGGCTACTCCTGAAGTAGTGTAAATGGATTTGAGCATAGTGTCAATCTTACGATCAGCCGGTTCTTTTAATGCGGTAGAACCAGGGGCAGGTAAAACCACCTTTTTAGACAGTCTGGAGACAGATGCATCAACAATTGGTGGGTTTTCCCATTTTTTCCTATCTTCCTCAGGGAAGGGAAAAACAACCAGAACTCTTTTTGGGATCTGGAATTTTCTCTCCGGGTTTTCCCAGGATTTTTCAAATATAGCGTTTAATTCTTTAGACGCAGGAAAGGTTAGCGAGGCTTTCTTATTGTCAGTGAAGTAAGCCTCCTCAACCTGCTCAGGTGTTGTGTCATTAATATTTAACACATCTCTAATGGCCTCAATCATGAGCTGAACCCCTTTTGCACGGGATGCCGCCCCCCTCAGCACATCCCCATCACCGTCTGTAGTATCAGAATCAGTATCCGTGTCATCTTGCATAATTTGGACAAGTGCACGTTTCTGTGGGAACATGCTAGGGGATTTTGCAGGAATAGGGACAGAGCCTGACCAAACTGCCATAGAATTCTTTAACACCTGAGTTTCAGTCTCAGTATTAGCTACCCTTGTAGAGATCTGAGAGATCATTCCTTTGATAGAAGATAACCACTCAGGTTCGAGAATAGGGATCTGAGACAAAGCATTACAATCCTGTGTACATGGAATGGATCCCTTCTGAAAGGAAACATCTTCTGCAGCATATGACAGAGTCCCTAGACATGGTTATGTGAGATATGAAACACCCACACACACACAGGGAAATGTCAGACACAGTTTCCCCCCAAGTATGCCACAGAAAGACACAGAGATTGGAGCCAACCCACACACAGCGCTTTTTGAGGTAGAACTAATTAAACTACCAGCGCTGTCTGTGTACCTTAATAGACTACACAGACTTTACACAGCCCCCTCCTTCTACAACCCCCTGGTACCGCACAGGATAGCTTGAGTAACTTGGAGGGACAGCTCTCCCTGTCAGCATCTGTTGTACAGGAACTGCAGGCAGGAAAATGGCGCTGGACGCTGCTGGGTCCGCTCTGAGAAGCCCCGCCCCGGAACATGGCGCTGCTTCCCGCTCTTCATTATATTATACTGGCCTAAGGAGTTCTGCTGGCAGCGATCCGGGGACCCTGACAGGTTTGCTGACCAGTTTAGGGTATAGGCACTGGCTCAGGGCACCCTCACAGCGCCGCACTATGTACCGCTGAGCCCCGGCAGTTAGTACTGCGCTCCCTACCCTGTTGCCGCCATCTTCACACTAGCTCCCCACTTGCCAGGGGGGCCGGTGACTCACTCGCTACAAAACATCTTCTGGCTCTGTTAGGGGGTGGCGGCATGCTGCTGGGGTGAACGGTGCCTGGGGCGGCTAATGATCTATCCCCTCAGGAACTCAGTGTCCTATCAGCGGAGATAGTGACTCTCACCCCGTGGGGTAGGACACTACTCCCCCCTAAGTTCCACGAAGCAGGGAGGCTGTTGCCAGCAGCCTTCCTGTAAAATAATAAACTCTAAAAATAAACTTTTATTAGAGAAACTCTGGAGAGCTCCACTAGCCGTGACCGGCTCCTCCGGGCACATTTTCTAAACTGAGTCTGGTAGGAGGCGCATAGAGGGAGGAGCCAGCCCACACTGTCAAACTCTTAAAGTGCCAGTGTCTCCTGGTGGACCCGTCTATACCCCATGGTACTAATGTGGACCCCAGCATCCTCTAGGACGTAAGAAAAAATAAGATTCCTCATCGTCCTCTGTCAAGAATGTGCAGGACATCTCTAATAGCCTGTATCAGGGCCTGTATTCCCTGTGACAAAGCTGCATCCCCCCCTCCCGAGTCTTCCTCAACGTCTGATACATCATCATCAGTATCAGTCTGCATGATTTGGGCCAGTGTACGCTTTTCTGGACAAATGGCAGGGGTCTGAGACGCTGGAATGGCCACTGAATCTCTATTCATCAGATCATCCACAGATTGTCTTAAGTATTGCGTCTCCTTCTCATTTTGGAATAATTTATGTGAAGTACTTGAGATCATCCCTTTTAATGAATCCAACCATACTGGTTCGGACCCACTATCCTGAGAATGTGTACTATCCTGAGTACACTGTAGGGATCCCCCTGAGTGAGAGAAACACTCTGCTGTGCATGAAACACCCTCCTTTGACATAGTAAAATGTAAAAGAACACACACACATACAGGATGAGTAGGTTAAAAGCACAGTTAACCCACACAGAGCCCCCTAGGGAGACACAGAGTATGATGGAGCCAGCCACACAGCGCCCCTATAGCTAATTACAAGGCTAGCTGGGTCGCAAACTAAGCCCTCTTAATAAAGGCTCAGTATTCTAATACTGCTCCCCCCCTTTGCTATGACCCCCTGGTACTGCTGAGGCAAGCTGGAGCCCTTGTCGAAGGGCTGCGCTTCCCTGCCAGTCTGTCTGTGTAGAGCTGCAGAGGGAAAATGGCGCTGGTGAGCTGCTGGGTCCGCTCATAGTGCAGCCCCGCTCCAGTAATGGCGGGCGGTCTTCCCGGTGTTTTTATACTGGCTGAGGTATGCATGGTGCTTCACAGTAGGTTAAAACCCCTGTAAGTTAGTTTGCCAGTGTGGGTAATGTAAGTAGTGGAACACACGCACACAGCATGTCATCCTGAGCCCTGGAGCGCAGCCTGCCATTATGCTGCCATCTCAGGAGGTGACCCATTAACTGGGACACCGGCCACCTACTCACCACTCTTCTTTCTTCTGGCTCTGTTAGGGGTGGCGGCGTGCTGCGGGCCTGTACGCTCGCTGTGGTTGGGCTTGCAAACAGGACCCTCAGGAGCTCAGTGTCAGCAGGGAACGGGACGATTAACCCTGGAGGAGGTTGCCCCCCCCCCCCCCCCCCAAGTCCCACGAAGCAGTCAGGCTGTTGCCAAACAGCACTGTCTGAAAATAACAAACAGAAAAAATAAATGTAGAAAACTCTTCAGGAGCTCCCATAGATGTGTCCGTCTCCTCCGGCCACATTTTCTAAACTGAGTCTGGTAGGAGGGGCATAGAGGGAGGAGCCAGTGCACACTATTGATTTCATAAAGTGCCCAAGGCTCCTAGTGGACCCGTCTATACCCCATGGTACTAATGTGGACTCCAGTATCCTCTAGGATGTAAGAGAAATTATAATTATTGTAAAAGAAATTATCACAAAATAAACAAGGTATATGAATGATAACTGTAAATAAATTTCAACTATGAAAACAAAATGAATAAGAGGACTACCATTATTAACATATATAACCTCCTATGAATGAGATGGGAGACGATTACATTATTATTGGTAATAAAGGGGTGTATTTGTTTGTGGTGTGGGGAACTCATTGTAGGTTGAGAACTGCTCATTTGCCTGTACTTTGTAAATACAGATTCTGTTAAATACATACGCAGACTGCTGAGATTGGCTTCCGCTATAAAATAAAGCAAAAAACAATCAAACAAACAAACAAACAAACAAACATATAAATACATTGGAAGGAGCAATACAAAAAGTAACTTAGTAAGGGACAGAGCTCCTATGACTCCATTTATTGCCAGACAGGGCAGAGGGAGGTGCCAGAGTTTAATAAAAATGTTCGTTCCTGGATATGTTAGATTGGATAGAGGTGTAATATTCTCAATTAGGGTCCTCACAGCACGTGCTGCAAAGGTGCATGCACTAGTTTAAGATGATACAGCGAACTCTAATATCCCCTGCACCACGTGATAATGTTACCGGACCCAGGGCAGCTCCATGCGCCCTTGTCACGTCACCATGGCAACCAGGCCAAGCAGACGGAATGCCTGTTTCGCAGGACCCTCAGGAAGATGGGAGAGGGCGGGGCCAGAGCTGATTCAGAGGAGGGAGGGGTGAAGAGGGAGACAGAGCATGATGGAGAGGAGGAGAAAGGAGGGGAGGGGGCAGCACTAAGCTTATTCTCAATGCAAAAGAAGGTTCTGCAGAGACTGCACACAAAGAGCCAGCAGGGCAGCCTGTCATACAATATACAGGTAGAATTTACACACACTGCACTGCTCAGCTGTGATATATATACGCTTCACTGTCCAGCTGGCATATACACCTGCTGCACACACCATATAGGAAATATATGTATATACACATCTATATGCACACTATAAATGTATAGATATGCACCTTTCTGCTATTATATATGTATTAGAGCATCCTGACATACAATATACAGATAAAATATACAAACACTGCATTGGGCACCTGTAATATACACACTGCAGTGCCCAGCTGGGATATACACCTGCTGTCCACACCTTACAAGATACATATATAGCACATGCTTCTGTGCTGAACACTATACACATATAGACATACACCTTCCATATATCATATAAAAACTACAGCAGTCTGACTCGCATTACATACAGCCTGTTATTATGTATATAATATACAGAATATATTATCAGGCTGGTTTTCACACTGCTACTATTCTATCCAATATATAGAGCACAATACACACCCACTGAGCCCCGTCATACTACTCTATACTCATTTCTTATTCTGCTCAGCCTGCGCTCTTTTTAGCTGCAGAAACCCACTGCACATTGTACAGGAAACACACCTGCTACGACCCATCCTGAGAACAATGGTGGCTGGATATTGGGATGTACATTGTGTCCTGGGAGGTGATGGGGGACATACTGCGGAATGATGAGAAGACACCCCTGAGAATGGTAAGGAGCTGGCACTATGTGGAAGGGGGTGTGATCGCTTTACATATAGTCTCCTATTCTCTAGGATGTAGCAGTGTGACATGTCATTGTGTGGTGACCCTAGGGTAACCTAACTCCATGTGTATGGCTGGTACACACTGTAACTCCAGGGGCCTGAGGCTTGAGGATACCTAACAACAATAGCATCCAGGAAACCAAATCCGTGACCTTAGTCATGACATGAAGGGTGAAGGGCTGGCATACTCATATTAAGTTATTGGACATGGGACATCTTTCCCTTCTGGTGCTGGTTAACCTGTTCATTGTAGTAGGGGTGCTAAAGTGTTAATGCTGGATGATGGGACAAGAATATGACTTTGTACATCAGCCAAATATTAATATTGAGAAAATGTAATTTTGTATTGTTCCATTATGACAGTGAATCTTTTTTCGTATATTCTTCTGAAACAAATAAGAAAGGATCTTCAGACATGAGAGAATTGGGAATTTACAAATATTAACATAATTCTGATCGTATATCTCAAAAAATGTGCTCTTAGTTTTTGATTGCCAAGTGCAATTTGCAAAGAAACATTTGTAAAGTACTCTTACCAAATATCGGACATGTTGCAATACATAGATTACCATTAATGATAATGCTTCAGTGTAATAATCTCATGGAAATGTCATTGCTAAAATGAGTGAGTGGTGATGTCATCACTTATATGTCATGAGTGGTGACATCATTCCATTATGTATGCAATTATATATGTTTAATACCATGTGTAAATCTCAAAAGAGTCTTATAACCTATATAGAACAAAAAAGACCTCCAGTCTGCAATGCTGTTCATTATTCTGTAAAACTGTATGTTATGAGAAGTCTAAATTATGTTTTATGTGCTACAGTTTTTGACTTGAGTAGCATTGGTTTAGTATTGCTATATAGAATCCTGAAGTGTGCTTTCATTGTGTATTTTTCCATATAATTGTGCCACCTGTGATGAATTTTTTAATGAAACTTACAAGAAGTTAGTAGTTTCAAATGCAACAGTAAGGTGGAGGTTCTACAAAGTATTGGTGCAATGGGGCTTTGGTGAAACAAGCTGCTTGTGCTTATCCTTTAAATGGCTGCAGGCATTGTCTAAAATATATTGATATTGGAGCCTGTCATTGTCTAGCTGCCTCGTGTTACATGAAAACAATGCCTAATGTTACAGCCTTCACAATGCAACTGCTACAGTAGCAACAACTGCAGTGACAACACAAGGTATCACCTGTCCCGGGAATAGCCGCAGTTCAGCTTGTGTCTGTGTCTGCAAAGTACTGAAGCAATATTTGAAAATGTAATTCCATTATTTTGTCTTTTCAGATACTTATATATATTTTATTACGTATCAACTACAGTATGTGACTGTTAGGAATGATATAATTATAGCTAATTTTAGATGTTTTGTAAAGGGATCTTGTGTACCAGGACTGTTCCAGGATTCCATTCCGCTCTTCCGCATCTCTTCTTGCATCTGTGGAGTTAGAGAAATGTTTAGATCAGAGGTTCTAAACCTGTGTGCCTATGCACCCTGTGGTGCCATGGGACATTTGCAGGGGTGCCTTGGATTGGTGGTACAAGACCAATTCAATTTGTTTATGGTCAATGTAATTGGCAAAACCAGTGCTGGTGGCTGCCAATCATACAGTACGTGGACAAACAGAATCAAATCTTGTCCCTCACCTCATAATTGAACCTAAAAGGGGGGTACACACGGGCCAATACGGGCTCAGCGCGATGTGTGCTGAGCCTGATGTGAACTTAGCACACATCGCAGCGGGTGTCTGTACACATGCTGCAATGTGTTCTAGCCCGATCCTAACTAGACCGCAAGGCTCAATGAGAGCCTTACGATCTAGCCAGATTGTGCCTGCATGCAGACCAATCTAGAGTCAGCGATAGCGATGCACGGCCCTATCGCTATGGTGTATACACACAGAGCGATGTGTGCTTAACTTCTAAGCAATCTAGTTAGATTGGGAACCACTGGTTTAGATCATTGTTTTACTGCACTTGGCACCTAATGGTCCCCATACACTTGTGTGATGCCCCACGCCGCTACATCGCGGGGCATTGCACCGGCAGTTCAGGTACGATGAAATTGCACCTGAACTGCCAAAGTGATTACAATGCGATCATGCGATAGATCGCATGGTAATCACGTGATGGGCACGTCACCACCGAGTGGGAGCGGCCTGTGCCCATCACACATCGCAGTGCGATATATTGCATGTGTTTAAAAAATGAAAAAAGTGATAAATATGTGCAGCACATGAGATCCTGAGATGCGAGAGTCGATTGGCGTGCCCGCGCATTGCGTCGCATGGTGCATGATATGTGCATACAATCATGCGATTGATCGCACAGATGCGATTGAAATTGTATGATTGTATGCCATATCGTATAAGTGTATTGGGGCCATAAAAGGAAGTATGGTATGCCGATAATACGCAGCACAATTTTTATCACTGTATTTAGATTTTTTGCTTTTAGAAAGTGATCACTCACTATTCATGATTCACTGTACCATCTCGGGACCTGCAATTTAAAACTGATCGTTTCATTACTATTGCCACATGCAGCAGCAATAAACAATGTCTTTTCAGAGCAATTTATCAAAAATTCCCTTCTCAGCATGCCCATCCCGATGAAGAGTGAAAAAGTCAACTTACAATGCATACGTTTAATGGCAGAGTTAGGCCTGGCTTACCTATTGCATGTGCATATAGTCTGGCAGGGAAGGATTCAAAGATCCATCTCTGTTGTAAAATGTGTAAAAAAAAAAAGATAGCCTGTAGGCTACAAATGCTCCAGGGTTCCAGCTCCAATAAAGCTATGCGTTTCAGAGCTTGGTAATGTGACCTTTTATGCCGTACTCATAGAAAAGCTATTGGAACTGCTTGTTTTTACACACAAAAATAGAGAGCACCGCAAATATGAGATGTTCCCAGTGCTGAATAATATGGAGGTGTTCAGTTAAGAGAGGTCTTTTTATCTGGCTTCTTAGGGAACTTTTAAAGGAAATGAGTGCTGCACATTATAACTTAACTAAGGGGCCCTAGAACAGAGCAATCACTTGGCTACATCCCCTGTATTAATGATAAAGAGAGATCTTTATGAGAAACTAAAAAAAAACAACGTATAAATGAAACAAAAACAAACAAAGCTAAAACTATGAGGCTTAACTAATAACGTGTTGTCCAACATAAATAATATGTATGTTTTCATATTTTATATAGAAAAAAACAAATGGTTACTTCAATCCATTTGTAGAAGAAAGCCCCTTCAGTCACTGTTATAGGTGCTAGGAGCCAGCAAAAGGCCCAGGTAGATCGGAGGAGTGGGCTGGCTGCTATTTCTCCCTAGCTAAAACTTTACTCCATTCAGAGATAGTGATAAGTTAGGGTAAACAAAAAATATATTTATTGGTAAATAGTTAAGGTTTGATGCTACCATAGAACTTTCCAGGATAAACATCATTAACTGTGTTACCACAAGTAATAGTTGTCTTTTCGTCTTTTCACTTAAAATGACTCCCATTTTAGCTACAGTAGCATTAGGGCTTTTTGCTATTTGCTAAATCTGCCCCTTGGTTTTACTTAAATACGAAATATACTTCTTGCAAATGACATTTCTAATATTGTTCATTTTAGGCTTGTTTGTCAAAATCCTGAAACAATATTGTTCTCTCCTAATCCATCTCTCTGTAGACTAACATGAAAGAGGATCCGCCTGTTTACATCAATTTAGAAGCGTTGCACAGTGCAATGAGTTAAGCTAAACACACCTAGGTGTGAGCGTCACCTCACCAACCTGCTTTACTATACAGTCATAATAAGTAAGAAAAGTAGCATAGATCACTGACTTTCTATCACTGTCAGATCATGGGAATATCATGTGGGAACAATGAACCAGATGATCACTGGTAAAAGCAGAGACATTTTTGTTAGGCTTTCTCCTGTAGTATTAAACCAGTCACCATGAGAGGAACTCTGCAGCTAGGCTTGTTAAAGTGTCCAGTTCATAAGTAATATGAGCAAATGATTTATATTTAAAGATTGTAAAGACAATAGTAATAAAACAATACCTGAAATAAAGCATCATATTTATTTTATTTATAATAATATAAACTGTAAATATTCAAATGTATTATTCTTAAAATTTTAATTTTGCTTGCATCATTTGTGATATACTATCTGCTTTATTACCTTATTAAATAATAGGGAAATATTAAAACTTTTCTATACTGAGATTTGGGACTTTGAGGCATTTTATGTACATATAGTGCTGACCAGAAAACAGATTGCATCTATAATTACTGATTGCATCTATAATTACAGAATGGCAATTTAAATATACTAATATTGGGGGCATGGCCTGTACGAGAGTTGACATGGATGTGTTTATGCTAAGCTCCTGCTACTAAACTTTTTTTATAACCATTTCTGTGGTACCACTACTTACCCCACAGTGCATTGTCCACAGTGTGGCTGGGAGTTGCAGCCTACCTCTCCAGCTGAAGCTGTAGCCTGGAGTCATTGCACACAGCCAGGGGCCTAGCCAGAATGATGTGAGGACCATAGTAGGAGCATTTGGGGGCACTCCCCACTGCTTCTAGAGAGACACCTTTCTCCACAGTGTTTACTAATTTTATGCCCCACAATATATCCCTAGTACATTTATGAACCATACCCCGATAATGCCTTAGGTAATTTTATGCCTCATAGAAGTTCCCTAGTTCACATTACCACACAGTGCAACATTGTATTCCCCCAAGTTTACAATATGCCAAATTGTAGTGCTGCCAGTAGATATTGGGGCTAATTCAGATGTGGACGGAGTGGCTATCAATAGCTCTGTATATTAATGCAGCAGGAAGCATCTTTTAAACGTAGACACCTCCTGCTTCAGTAGTGATCCGACCTGCATCCTATGACTGGCATCGGATCACTGACGCATCATCATGTTTCTTGCCGCACCCATGGGGACGCCCAAGCCGTCCAACGAAGAGGCTAGGAAATCTTGGGGATCCCTGGCTTTTCCCTCCCACTAAATGGTGGTAACATGCCTCTGTTATCACAAATGGAGGCCGTCTTCGCCCCCTCCCTGCCCCCAAAATGGCATCAGACTGTGAATCGCTCACAGTCTGATGTCGGTCTGCTTCTTACATCGCAGGACCCGTTCACAAATGCACAGAACCACTCCTGCGCATGGTCAGAGTACCAAACATTAGTAATTTGCGCATCCGGAAACAGATCCAGCGGGATCTGAATGAGTGCCATTATGCTACATATTGCCTCCAGTTCGTATTATGCCACATTGTATTTTCCCCAATTCAAAATATGCCACATTGTAGTCCTGCCAGTACACGTTATGCCACACAGTGCCTCCAGTTCACATTATGCACACAGGAGACGGGGACCAACCAGCTCCTACCTGAGGGGATACTTTAAGTGGAGATCTTCTTAATTTAGACACACTGTCCCTTTCTTGTACTATCCTAAACTCGGAGCTCAATTCCCACCCCTTAGTTTCACACTATAAACAAGAAGAAGCCTACCTTCCGACAGTGCTGGGCTTACTGATTAAGGCACTATATATAAGGAGGAAAATAGGCGGAGGAGGTGTGTTGGGGTCGCTCCTGTGAGCGTGAAACAGGATTTTGACAGATTAATCACATTAGTGTGGCGCTTTAAGCTGGGTACACACCTCAGCTGATCAAGTTAAATTCTCCCGATCAGCAGAGTAATGTGTTCTCAGTTTGACCCTCTGTGACCTTTGTACACGCTAAGCTAGAAATAGCTGGGCACCCAGCTTTACTGAGAGGAAGAGATCACCACTGATTAGTCCTCCTTTTCGGGCCTAGGCAATGGGCCACATCCAATTTCTTAGCATGAAATTTCCTGAACTTGATATACAACTAAAACACTGGGTTCGGGTCCTCCTAAACCTCTGAGCCCCATAGCAATGGCACCCCTTGCACTCGCTATAGCTACACCAATGCCAGCAGTTGTGTTTCATTCATTCCTGATGGTGACAGCGAGGTTCTGGTCTTGATCCTGTCATCTTTGTAGGAGGGTGAGACTGTCCTGCAGCCCCTTCCTTCTGGGTATAGGTCTTCATCCCCAGTAGCTGCGGTCTTCTTCCCTGGCTGTGGTCAAGGCCTAGAGATGCTGCTTGCGGGTGCTGAGACCCAACTCCTGCAGAAAATTTACGGCCCCTTTCCTTGGCATGCCTGGAGATCATACCAACTGCCCTACATCCCTGTCCATTGTTATGGAGAACAAGGTAGAGAGGGGAAATCAAGAGCTACATTACTCAGCCATGGTACTAGTAGGCCTGTGGTCTCTCCCCACTGGTATTGCTGATTACCTACCACCTAAATAGCTTGCCACTCACCACTGCCCCTGGGTTTCGTTCTGACTCTCTGGTTCCTGCTTTAGCCTGGAACTGCCCAGCTAATTTAATATTGCATCCTACTGTTCTCCAAGTTTCTGGGTCTCTGGATTTGCAGCCCTGTGGGTTTATATCACTCCACGGAACGAAGGGACATGACTAAATACAGAGGCGTGTTCATGCTGCCTCTGTAAAAAGGGTACATTTGTCCCCATTCAGTAGCTGCACCGTCTCCCCACCAGACCCTGGCCCAAGGTGATTACACCCTTCTCAGTGCCCCTGCTTCTACCATATATACCAATATTCACTATGCCTAAAGCCATAAATCTAGCTTTCAAGGACTGGTATCTTACGTTACAGCTGCCCAATCTTCTAATTCCGAACAACCTCCCACCAGCCCATAAATGGGTTGTGCCTCTGATGACAGCTCAGATGGTAGAGAGTCAACTGCTCCTTAAACTAAAGCTAACTTCTTAACTGTCACACAGAAATTTGGACCTTCATACAGTCTATGCAAGAAGAGGTTCGCAATGCTATCTCAGGTCTCCAAAAGGACCTTGGTTCCTGCATTGATGATTTAGGAAAGAAGACAGTAGGAGTTGATCAGCTTCAAACAAATGTAAGAACATAATATAATCAATGTACAATGATATTCTTTGGATGTTTGATAAACAAGAAGAACTCAACAAAAGTGAGAGGAGGAGCAATCTTAGAATCTGTAATTTCCCAGGAATTTGTAGAAAACATTTAGAGCTCTATCTCCTTTGCTTTTTTTCATACCCTGGCCTCTTCCATTCCAGACTATATGCTACTGCTGGACAAAGCTCATTCTGCACTCCACCCCAGGTTATTGCATCCTGCCATTTTGAAGGATGTAATTTTCCACTTAAGGTAAAGGATTAAATCTACTTTCAGGTTGGCAGTCCTCCACTATCACCTTTTGAAGGTTCCAATATTCTTATCTTCCAAGGTCTATCTCCAGTTTACCTTGGAAAGATATGAAATACAAAACCAAAATCTTTAGAGATCACAACATCAAATATAGTTGGGGATTTCTCTTAAGTCTTCAAATTCTTACACCTAGGACTCCGAACGAGGCTCTTTCACTTATTCCACATCTGAATCTTTAAAGCCTCTCTCTGCCAAATAACTCCTCTCCATCTCCTAGGACAGTCTCCCTAATACAGAGAGCACATTGTCTCCTCCAAGTCCAAACCTTTCTCAGGGACTTGATTGGCTTTCTGGTTTGGCCTTAGCTGTCTTTTTGCCCTGGCTCTTGGTGGGTTGTTTAGCCATCTTCATGGTCAGCATCAGTCACGTTATACTATCCTTTACTATATGAGTGTTATTACCGCCATTGCATTCTTGTTTCAATCGTTCTTTTTATTTTATTAGTTTGATATTTTAATTTCTTCACTTGCATTGTCTGTTTTACTACACCCCTATTTAATTGTTATTTGATTACATCCACGACTTTGCCTTACATTTACAGAGATAGTGTACTTGTGGGGGTGTATAGCTCTCAGGTTACATCTAGCTGACACCTGCCATTTTCCTCCGTTATTCTGTAATATTCTGTTGTTCCTCCATTTTTGCCTTCATTTATTATATTTTACAGTTATCCTACATGGGATCCAGTCAGGATCCCGGCGGTTGGGATCCCGGCAGTCGAAATATCAATGCCGGAATCCTGACACTGCTTGGAATGCCAGCGCTGGCATCCCAACTTGGGTCACAATCCCGGCACCAGGATCCCAACCGCCGGGATCCCGAACGAGTGTTTACTGGACCGCTGGAGAGGTAAGCTGCGCGTGGTGGTGGTGCGGGGTAGGGGGGTGGTTAAGGTGGGTGGTTATGTTTAGGCTGCGCAGGGAGGGTTAGTGTTAGGCTGTGGGGATGGGGTGTCAGGTTTAGGCTGCAGGGAGGGGTGTAAGGTTTAGACACCCCGGGGAGAGTTAGGGTTAGGCTGCGGGGAGGGATGGTCAGGGTTAGGGGGGCATTGGGGAAAGGTAAGTATACATACCTTGTCCCTGTCAGGATTCTCGCCATCGGGATGCCGCAGTCGGTATTCTGGCTGCCAGTATCCTGACTGTCAGTATATCATACCAATCCCAATCTCTTTTCACTTTGGACCCCTTTCTGTTCTTAGCACTCAACACTCTTTAGAGCCCACCTCTAGTGCCAGTTTTGCCTATCCCCCACACGGTCGCTTTGAGTGATGTCGGACACCCCAGTCCTCAAGGATGTTACTCGCCTCTTATTCCACCCCTTCCCTTCCAATTCTTCCCCTGCACCTTTCCTTGCTCAGAGTTTTATTTGCAGTTGAACACACTCCTGCGCATTAAGCTTTTTTACCTAAATTACTACTTGTCCCTTTTACACACTGAATAGGGCTGCTCCACTCCACTGGCATGTGTTGTTCTCTGCTATCTCTTCTTAGATGGTTAGTAAACTTACAGTATCTTGAAACAGATACTAGATGACATTGTGGCAGACTTTTCAAGCACCCATCACCCAAATCTAAAATCTAAATGCTTCCCTTATAGCAACCATGCATGTGTTCCTAGACATAAGAAGAAGGGAGTGGCAATATTATATTCTAATCATTTTACTTTTGTTCCCATGACTCTGAGGGGAGATATTTGATATTAATGGATTAACGGAATAATATTCCTTAAACACTGGTCAACATGCCCTTATAATTTACTTACACAGCACAGGAGGCTTTAATACCATGTTAGATATTCACCTTGATTGGTCCACTCCACTGCCCACTTCACTTTAATGTGTGTCATTTAGCAAATCCAAAGCCTTTCCCTACTACTGTCACAGCATCTCCTGTTTGATGCCTCTGTATGACATGCACTATAGAATTGACATGACCTTTTTCAGTTCTGCTCCCATCCAGGCTATTTTTTATGGGTCTTTTTTCTCTAGCACCTGATCTGACCATTGCCTTAACTGTAGATATGACTGTTTTCTCAATGACCACGCAAATGATAGTGTCCTACTTAACCCCCCCAAATCTCTACTAGAAATTGAACTATTGCATTATTTTTCTACTAATATTGCTCCCTCAATCTCTTCTGTGTTGTTGTAAGATGCCCACAAAGCTGTAAACTGTGGCTATCGAATCTGAGCCTCTGCTCACATTAACAAAATAAAGCCCCAAAAGTTCTAGATCGTAAAGGGTGTATTTGCACCAAAGACCTCAATCATACAAATTTTGTCTCTGAAGAGGACTAGTCTAAATTAATAGTGGCCATAAACAAACTAAATTGACTTTTAATAGCTAAAGCAGAACATGTCTAAAATGTATAAATCAATCCTTTGCAAAGCAGAGAGATTGTTGTCTTCTAACCAAGGGTGAAAACATCACAAAATAATAAAGTATTTTGTCTGTTAAAACCCCATCAAGCAAAGATTCTCATAATCCCAAAATCATCACCAAGGCATTTCTCATTTCTCATTATGATATATACAGTACTTTGTAACCTTCCCCAAATTGGACTACCAGTCCACTATACTACAACAATATAGTTCTACTTAAATGCCACCTGCCCTGTATCACTTCTGAAACATAGGAGGTGCTTGGTTGAAAGATTAGGGATTTATAAATTGCATCTACTATTAAATAGATGAAATCCAACAAAATCTTAAGGCCCAGTTGGCTTCACAGCTTCATATTAGAAGATGTTCCAAAAGGTGCTCATGACCCATCTGTTTTCTTTGTTCAACAGTATCCTTAAAGAAGTCTCCTTCTCTAAGCTAATATTTTAGTAATTCATAACAAAAGTAAGGACCCTACTCATTATGCCCATTACCGGCCCATCTCCCCATTAAACACAGATATTGAACTTCATTAAAATGTTCTAGTATTACCTCCTTAACCTATTCATAACATTCATGGTTGTTGCATTCCAGGGAGACATGCATGGGACAACACCAGAGGTACTATTAGCCTTATACACTCATATACTTCCAAGCTACCTACTGTATTGCCTGTTGTCACCCCTGATATTTGCATTAGTCTTAAAACTCCCGGCTTACAGAATTTGTCTTACCCAGGACTTCACTGGATTTGAATGTTCTATGAGCATATGGGAAGATTTCAGGGTCTAAGACAGAAGCTCTCCCCCTACAAATGAAGATATTTGGGTGGTCTTTCCCTCCCAGAGTTATTACCCTCTTTAAAGAGAGAACTACCCTTTCATCACTAAGTCCTTTCATTCATGAAACCAGACCTATTCAGGTAGCTGTGTAGGATTTTTGTACTTAAAATGAATCTCCTAATGAGACTCCTCTACATGTTTCAGACAGTGCCAAAATCCCCAATGTTATTATTGCTCAGATCCATAAATAGTTCTTGCAATTTGTGTGTGGGATAAAATTCTGAGAACCATCTTTATAAATTGATGCCATGCAACAACAAATGGTGGACATGGTTTCCCGGATATCAAACTACAGTATATAACTGTATTTATCTTCACACCTCAGCCAGTGGAGAATTTGTTTCTAGTTACATGTCACAGTGTATAGAAATAGAGATCTCAGTCTACCCAGTAGCTTTTTTGTCCTTATTGTTGGTTACGATGTGTTCCATCCACCTGCTCATTAATACCCCTTTTACATCACACAAATAACTCTGTATATTGCCGAGTTGATGCGGGTCAAGGTGCGGTGTGAAAGGGGTTTGTGAAAATTTCCTGGATCGACTGATCCGGTATGTCAACCCAGGAATAAAGCAGGGTTATTCCCAGGTTGAAGTGCAGTGTGAATGGGTTGCCGGGTCGATGCAACTCGGGACCCGTTCACTCTATAGGGAGAGGTGTCGCTTGGTCATGATCTGATCTCCAGGCTCTGCCTCCGCACATGTCACCAATCCGCCAATATGCCAGGTAGGGTGCCAGTCTAAAAGGGGTCTAAGCCACAGCCCCCATCACCATCCTCAGCCACAGCCCCCATCACCATCCTCGGCCACAGCCCCCATCACCATCCTCAATCACAGCCCCCATCACCATCCTCAATCACAGCCCCCATCACCATCCTCAATCACAGCCCCCATCACCATCCTCAATCACAGCCCCCATCACCATCCTCAATCACAGCCCCCATCACCATCCTCAGCCACAGCCCCATCACCATCCTCAATCACAGCCCCCATCACCATCCTCAGCCACAGCCCCCATCACATCCTCAATCACAGCCCCCATCACCATCCTCAATCACAGCCCCCATCACCAGCCTCAATCACAGCCCCTATCATCATCCTCAATCACAGCCCCCATCACCATCCTCAGCCACAGCCCCATCACCATCCTCAGCCACAGCCCCATCACCATCCTCAGCCACAGCCCCCATCACCATCCTCAATCACAGCCCCATCACCAACCTCAGCCACAGCCCCATCGCCATCCTCAATCACAGCCCCATCACCTTCATCAGCCACAGCCCCCATCACCATCCTCAGCCACAGCCCCCATCACCATCCTCAGCCACAGCCCCATCACCATCCTCAGCCACAGCCCCATCACCATCCTCAATCACAGCCCCATCACCATCCTCAGCCACAGCCCCATCACCATCCTCAATCACAGCCCCATCACCTTCCTCAGCCACAGCTCACTGTTATGTGTGGCCACTGCAGCTTGCTGCTTATTGACCTAGACGCCGCTGCAGCTCTTTACTGTCTGTATTTCTGGCTGTTTCCTACCAACTAGGATGTTGGCTGCTATGTGCTGCAGCACACCTGTTTGGAATGGCTTGTTAACTGATTCCAGCCTGATGACTCCTGTGATTGATCTTACCCTCATATTGGGTATCCTGGTCAGTTCCGCTCTGTCGGTGATATTCCCTAGTCCTGACCTAGTAAGCTTGTCACACGGTCATGCTCCACCGGAACCGCCCTTCCTACTCCCCTGGCACCAGATGTATGATCGCATCCTACTGAAAGTGTCCTCAAGCCCCCCTTCCCTGCTAGAAGTCATTAGCTGCAGTGGAAAAATGACAGTCTACCAATATAACAAATCTCATATTTTTGTTCAGACTTTGAGCCTATGGTACTCCTTCACCACAGCCACCCCAGCACGTAGGTATTCCCAGAGGCTGTCAAACCATCTATAGTGTTCACTCTAGGCTGTTTTAGCAGGGCGCCGCGCCCTGCCCGTTTTTTAGCAGGCAAAACCCGCCCTGCCCCTTTTGCGGCGCCCTGCTAGAACAGCCGCCCGCTTCCTGCCCTCCCGGCGTGTATAGATGCCGTGCGCATGCGCACGGCATCCATTCACGCATTGGGAGAGGGCTGGGGGAAGCCCAGCACCGACGAAGGTGCTGGGCACACCCCCAACAGTGACGTCGCCGGCCACAGACGCTCTCTATAGTAGCGTCTGTGGGCCGCACCGCCCCCTAAAATGACGTATGCGTGGCCACGCCCCCTAATTTGCGTGGCCGCCCCCCATTTCGGGCGAAGCCGCACGCGCGAACATGTGCCCCCAGACTCCAGCGCCCTGCCCCTTTTCACTCCTAGAGTGAACACTACATCTATTCTGAGCATCTATACTCCCCTGTTCCACCGTTTGTATGTTTTGTATTGCTTTTTCTCCTGCTCTGCTTATTTCGTTCTCATCTATTCTTTATTAGTGTCAACTTCCACCCCTCCCTTTACTTTCTCGACCCTCATTATATTAGCCAAAGTTTATATACCTGGTCCATTTATGTTGAATATTGTTGTTAAATTTCTTTTTTTTTAGTTACAAATTTAAATTGTTTCAATGCTTACAGTGTGCCTTTTAGTTTTACTACTAACATTGCTGTTGTATAATATTCTTATCCACTATGTTGATATGCACATGTGTTATCTGATGTCTTTGAATCATTAAAGTATTTAATACAGATGTGTCCTCTTACATCTTGGCTCCGTGCGCTACAAGTCGCGTTATACAACGCATGATTGCCGTGTGACTTGGTAGCACTGAGTGTCATAGTACATGCAAGCAGCTTCTGCTGATTAAAATTATATGCTGCATGCCTATATTCTGTGTGTGACTGCGACTGTATTTACATACAAAATGCTATGCTACAGTGTTTTCATGGAAAACACTGTAACGTGCCATTTCGGATGCAGATAGAGCCGCAATTACACACAGAATATAGGCACGCTGCATATCATTTTAGTCAACAGAAGCTGCTTGTGCGTTCTATGACATTACTTTGTGTCTAAGAAGCATTTTGCACAGAAAATACACAGAATAGACACTCGGCACTACATTGCATGGCGCGACTTCAAGGGCTGTTTAGCGTGACTGCAGCAAGGATGTAAGAGGACACATCTGTATATACAGTATTGTGCAAAAGTTTTAGCAGCTGTGGAAAAAATGCTGCAAAGTAAGAATGCTTTCAAAAATAGAAGTGTTAGTAGTTTATTGTTAACAATTAACAAAATGCAAAATTAATGAACAGAAGAGAATTCTAAATCAAATCAATAATTGTTGTGAACACCCTTACCTTCAAAACAGCATCAGTTCTTCTAAGTACACTTGCACAAAGTTTTTGAAGGAACTCGGCAGGGAGGTTGTTCCAAACATCTTTGAGAAATAACCATAGATTTTCTGTGGATGTAGTTTTGATCAAATCCTTCTGTCTCTTTATGTAATCCCAGATTAACTCAATGATGTTGAGATCAGGGCTCTGTTGGGAACATATCATCACTTCCGGGACTCCTTGCTCTTCTTTATGCTGAAGATAGTTCTTAATGACATTAGATGTATGTTTGTGGTTGTTGTCCTGCTGCAGAAGAAATTTGGAGCCAATCAGGTGCCTCCTTGATGGTATTGCATGATGTAGAAGTAGCTGCCTGTATTTCTCAGCATTGAAGCACAAAGAAACGGGCAACGTTGAGGACAGTATACTCAATGGTCTGCCAAGGAAACTTTGTGCATCAGATGAAAGACATATCATGCAAACTTCACTTTGAAATCGGAAGATCTTCAGCAGTGCCATCAGCTCAAAACTGGCAGAAACCAGTGGGACCCAGGTACATCCATCTATTGTTTGGAGTTTGGCCAGAAGTGGTCTTCATGGAGGAATTGTGCACAAAAAGCCATACCTTCAATGTGGAAACAAGGCTAAGCTACTCAACTATGCACGAAAACATAGGAACTGGGGTGCAGAAAAATAGCAGCAGGTGCTCTGTACTGATGAGTCAACATTTTACATATTTAGCTGTAAGAGAAGGCAGTTTATCTGCTGAAAGGGCCGGAGAGCGGTACAATAAGAAGTGTCTGCAGGCAACAGTGAAGCATGGTGGAAGTTCCTTGCAAGTTTTGGGGCTGCATTTCAGCAGATGTAGTTGGGGATTTGGTCAGGAATCAGGATTAATGGTGTCCTCAATGCTGAGAAATAGAGGCAGGTACTTATCCATCATGCAATATCATCAAGGAGGCACCTGATTGGCTCCAAATTTATTCTGCAGCAAGACAACGACCCCAAGCGTACAGCTAATGTCATTCAGAACTATCTTAGAGCGTAAAGAAGAACAAGGAGTCCTGGAAGTGATGCTATGGCCTCCACAGAGCCATGATCTCAACATCATTGAGTCTGTGTAAGATTACATTTAGAGACAGAAGAATTTGAGCAAGCCTACATCCACAGAAGAGCTGTATTTAGTTCTCCCAAGATGTTCATTTAAAAACTGTGTGCAAGTGTACCTAGAAGAATTGAAGCTGTTTTGAAGGCAAATATTGATTTGATTTAGATTTCTCTTCTGTTCATTCACTTAGCATTTTGTAAATTGATAAAAAAATAAACTATTAACATTTTTATTATTGAAAGCAGTCTTATTTTGCAGCATTTTTTCCACACCTGCCTAAAACTTTTGCACCGTTCTGTACATATAAATACAGTACACACACACACACACACACACACACACACACACACACACACACACACACACACACACACACACACACACACACACACACACTCTGTCTCTCTCTCTCAAGTGAAAACTATGGCCCTCATTCCGAGTTGTTCGCTCGGTAAATTTCATCGCATCGCAGCGATTTTCCGCTTAGTGCGCATGCGCAATGTCCGCACTGCGACTGCGCCAAGTAAATTTGCTATGAAGATAGGATTTTTACTCACGGCTTTTTCTTCGCTCCGGCGATCGTAGTGTGATTGACAGGAAATGGGTGTTACTGGGCGGAAACACGGCGTTTTATGGGCGTGTGGATAAAAACGCTACCGTTTCCGGAAAAAACGCGGGAGTGGCTGGAGAAACGGAGGAGTGTCTGGGCGAACGCTGGGTGTGTTTGTGACGTCAAACCAGGAACGACAAGCACTGAACTGATCGCAGATGCCGAGTAAGTCTGAAGCTACTCTGAAACTGCTACGAGGTGTGTAATCGCAATATTGCGAATACATCGTTCGCAATTTTAAGAAGCTAAGATTCACTCCCAGTAGGCGGCGGCTTAGCGTGTGCAATACTGCTAAAATCGCCTTGCGAGCGAACAACTCGGAATGAGGGCCTATGTTCAAAATAATGTTCTTTCCCCAGATCATTTACACTGCCCATATAGTTTATAGAATACTGTATTTACAGAAAACAAAGTCACACTGGTAAGATGTCCGTATTAAGAAGTTGGCATCATTCCTGCTTTTTCATGAGGCAATTTATGACCCTGACACTGTGTGACTCAAACAGAGGTCGCCCCTTGGCACGTTGGGTCCGTCTCCCCGTCCTGCAGGAATCCATATGGAAGTAAACTGTGCACAAATCGCTTTGGGCTTTATTTAAATTGCAGCTAACTGGGTTGTGCAAATTTCCATCTCCAACGAGGAACGTCTATAGGAGGCAGAGCAAAGTTTAGTCAGTTTTATTTTTTAAGTGTCTTTGCACACTGTTCATATACTAATATATGCACTATGTACAGTATCTGTTTTCTGATGCTGGTGTTTAGTCAGTGATCAACAGCATTTAAGGTAGTGTAAATCAGTTTATACTTTGATACTGTATCTTGTATTCCAAACAGGAAAGACTACATTTTATATGATGCTTTTACATATTTTTTGTAAGATAAATAAATACATAATATGAGTATGCACAGCTAATACTCACTATAGTCCCAATCTCCTTTCTGAACCTTATTTGCTTCCCCTTTCTGAGCGCTGCCCTTTTCAATGAAATTTTAAGATGTCTCACAACATTGTGTGAGTGTGTGTGTGTGTGTGTGTGTGTATGTGTGTGCATATGTATATATGCTGTATATATATACATGTCCTACATCAGAGGTTCTCAATGGGGGAATGTGATGCTGCCATATTTCCCAACACCCAGATTGCGAAGCATTCCTGATATTGGCCCCTGCAGCTACCGCTATCTGAACATGACGGTAGCTTATTTTAACCAATCTTTATCAAATGTAATAGCGCTAATAACAATATAAAAATAAGAAATATATGTGTAGACCACAGGTATGGAAGGTTACTTCCAGATTTATCTACCAATTTAGTTTTTGAGGACTTGTTTAAGGAGGTGCTGGGCACTGGCCACCGTTATCAGAGCCGTAACTAGGTGCGTGCAGAGGGTGCCACTCAGGGTATGTGTAGAAGGTGCGCCCACAGGGCAAATGCGCTGTTGGCGCACCTTCTACATATACCCCGAGTGGCCGCATATTCCCCCTGCTGACAGCCGCTCCTCCCGTTCCCGCTCCCCTGTGCGCTCTTGCAGCATCTGGCGCCCGCAGCCCCAATCTCTGACCAGCGGGAGCTTCTGCCGCATATAGTCTGGGGCAGCGCTGGCCACCAGTAAATCCCCAGTGTACTGCGCTCCCATGGCCGCCCCCTCTCTTGGCCTGCAGTGCAGTGTACAGAAGGAGTCCCGGGTCAGAAGCTGGCAGCAATGCAGGAAGAAGGAGAAATCATGTAAGTGGCTGCCTACACACTACACTACTCTACACTACATTACACCCTAAGGGTAGGGGGGGATGTAAGGTGCTCTACCTGCAGTAATGTGTAAAAGGGGACTCTACCTGGCGTAATGTGTAATAGGGGCTCTACCTGGAGTAATTTGTAAGATGGAGCTCTACCTGGCGTAATGTGTGACGGGCTCTAGCTCACGTAATGTGGGATGGGGCTCTACCTGGCGTAATGTGTGATGGGCTCTAACTGGCATAATGTGTGACAGGGGCTCTACCTGGCATAATGTGTAAAAGGGTCTGTATCTGGTGTAATTTGTGTAAGTGGCGCTACAGTGTGGCGTAATTTGAATAATGAAGACTACTGTGCAGCATAATATGAATTGGTATAGTTTTGTGGCTACACCTCCTCCCCATAAAGCCACGCCCCCTCATTTTGGTTGCATGCCTCCGGCACACACAGCGCTAAAATGTCTAGCTACAGCACTGATCACTATTACTGCTGTTGAGAAAGGAGAGCTGCACCTTTATGCAAGGCACTATTGGAGGACATCAGGCACTGCCAGTGCACATATTTGGGCCATAATGGAAAAGGAGCCACCTCCAAAATACCTTTGGAAAGGTGAGACTCCCATGCAGGCCAATTAGGACTAGAGGACAGGTAGATTTAGAATACAGATTTTCTCTAACGTCCTAGTGGATGCTGGGGACTCCGTAAGGACCATGGGGATAGACGGGCTCCACAGGAGACATGGGCACTTTAAGAAAGAATTTAGGTTCTGGTGTGCACTGGCTCCTCCCTCCATGCCCCTCCTCCAGACCTCAGTTTGATACTGTGCCCAGACGAGCTGGGTGCTTTTCAGTGGGCTCTCCTGAGTTCGCTGAGAGAAAGTATTTTGTTAGGTTTTTTATTTTCAGGGAGCTCTGCTGGCAACAGACTCCCTGCATCGTGGGACAGAGGGGAGAGAAGCAGCCCTACTCTCTGAAGCTAGGTCCTGCTTCTTAGGCTACTGGACACCATTAGCTCCAGTGGGATCGTACGCAGGATCTCACCCTCGCTGTCCGATCCCAGAGCCGTGCCGCCGCCCCCCTCGCAGAGCCGGAAGACAGAAGCCGGGTGAGTATGAGAAGTAAGAAGACTTCAAATCGGCGGCAGAAGACTCCGTTCTTCACTGAGGTAACGCACAGCACTGCAGCTGTGCGCCATTGCTCCCACACACCTCACATACTCCGGTCACTGTAAGGGTGCAGGGCGCAGGGGGGGGCGCCCTGGGCAGCATTTGGAACCTATTTTTGGCAAAAGTAAACATATATACAGTTGGGCACTGTATATATGTATGAGCCCCCGCCAAGAAAATGCATATTTAAGCGGGGCAGAAGCCCGCCGTCGAGGGGGCGGGGCTTCTTCCTCAGCACTCACCAGCGCCATTTTTTCTCCACAGGAAGCTCCCCAGGCTCTCCCTTGCAGATTCACGGTAGAAGAGGGTAAAAAGAGAGGGGGGACACATAAATTAGGCGCAAAAACACAATATAAACAGCAGCTACTGGGTTAACATTAAGTTACTGTGTTATTCCTGGGTTATAGCGCTGGGGTGTGTGCTGGCATACTCTCTCTCTGTCTCTCCAAAGGGCCTTGTGGGGGAACTGTCTTCAAAAAGGGCATTCCCTGTGTGTGTGGTGTGTCGGTACGCTTGTGTCGACATGTCTGATGAGGAAGGCTATGTGGAAGCAGAGCTGGAGCAAATGAATGTGGTGTCTCCGCCGACTGGCGCCGACACCTGATTGGATGGATATGTGGAAGGTTATAAATGATAATGTTAATTCCTTACATAAAAGGTTAGAAAAAACTGAAGCCTCAGGACAGTCAGGGTCCCAACCCATGCCTGATCCTATGTCGCAGAGGCCGGCAGGGTCTCAGAAGCGCCCACTATCCCAAATTGTTGACACGGATACCGACATGGATTCTGACTCCAGTGTCGATTACGATGATGCAAAACTACAGCCAAAATTAGCTAAATCCATCCGTTATATGATTATAGCAATTAAGGATGTGTTGCACATCACAGAGGAAATCCCAGTCCCTGACAAGAGGGTACATATGTATGGGGAAAAGAAACCGGAGGTAACCTTTCCCCCCTCACACGAGCTAAATGAGTTATATGAAAAGGCTTGGGAATCTCCAGATAAAAAACTGCAGATTTCCAAAAGGATTCTTATGGCGTATCCTTTCCCGCCAACGGACAGGTTACGCTGGGAATCCTCCCCTAGGGTGGACAAAGCTTTAACACGCTTATCCAAGAAGGTAGCCCTGCCATCACAGGATACGGCTACCCTCAAAGATGCTGCGGATAGAAAACAGAAGGGTACCCTGAAGTCCATTTATACACATTCAGGTACCTTACTGAGGCCGGCGATCGCGGCGATCGAAGCTGCACAACACAGCTAGTTCCCAGGAACAGAAGTCCTCCACGGCCTCTACAAAATCCACCGCCTGACGCTGGGGCTCCACAAGCGGAGCTAGGCCCGGTGGGGGCACGTCTTCGAAATTTCAGCCACAAGTGGGTTCACTCCCAGTTGGATCCCTGGGCAATAGATATTGTGTCTCAGGGATACAAGGTGGAATTCGAGGAGATGCCCCCGCACCAATACCTCAAATCGGCCCTGCCAGCTTCCCCCCACGAGAGGGAAATTGTGTTAACTGCAATTCACAAATTGTATCTTCAACAAGTGGTGGTCAAGGTTCCCCTCCTTCAACAAGGAAGGGGTTATTATTCGACCATGTTTGTAGTCCCGAAACCGGACGGTTCGGTCAGACCCATATTGAATTTAAAATCCCTGAACATATACCTGAAACGGTTCAAGTTCAAGATGGAATCGCTGAGAGCGGTCATCGCAAGCCTGGAAGGGGGGGATTTTATGGTGTCTCTGGACATAAAGGATGCATACCTTCATGTCCCCATTTATCCACCTCATCAGGCGTACCTCAGATTTGTGGTACAGGATTGTCATTACCAATTTCAGACGTTGCCGTTTGGTCTCTCCACGGCACCGAGAATATTTACCAAGGTAATGGCGGAGATGATGGTACTCCTGCGGAAGCAAGGAGTCACAATTATCCCATACTTGGACGATCTCCTCATAAAAGCAAGATCAAGAGAGCAGTTGCTGATCAGCGTAGCACTTTCTCTGGAAGTGTTACGGCAACACGGCTGGATTCTAAATATTCCAAAGTCGCAGTTGGTTCCTACGACTCGTCTGCCTTTCCTGGGCATGATTCTAGACACAGACCAGAAAAGGGTTTATCTCCCGATGGAGAAAGCTCAGGAACTCATGACACTGGTCAGGAACCTATTAAAACCAAAACAGGTGTCAGTGCATCACTGCACTCGTGTCCTGGGAAAGATGGTGGCATCATACGAGGCCATTCCCTTCGGCAGGTTCCATGCGAGGACTTTTCAACGGGACTTACTGGACAAGTGGTCCGGATCACATCTTCAGATGCATCGGTTAATCACCCTATCCCCCAGGGCCAGGGTGTCACTCCTGTGGTGGCTGCAGAGCGCTCACCTTCTCGAGGGCCACAGATTCGGCATTCAGGACTGGGTCCTGGTGACCACGGACGCAAGCCTCCGAGGTTGGGGTGCAGTCACACAGGGAAGAAATTTCCAAGGTCTGTGGTCAAGTCAAGAGACTTGCCTTCACATCAACATCCTGGAACTAAGGGCCATATACAACGCCCTACGTCAAGCGGAGACCCTGCTTCGCGACCAACCGGTTCTGATTCAGTCAGACAACATCACTGCAGTGGCTTATGTAAACCGCCAAGGCGGCACAAGGAGCTGAGTGGCGATAGTGGAAGCCACCAGAATTCTTCGCTGGGCAGAGAATCACGTAAGCGCACTGTCAGCAGTGTTCATCCCGGGAGTGGACAACTGGGAAGAGTGGGGACTTCATCAGGAAGTCTTCGCACAGATTACAAGACGGTGGGAACTGCCACAGGTGGACATGATGGCATTCCGCCTCAACAAAAAGCTACAGAGGTATTGCGCCAGGTCAAGAGACCCTCAGGCGATAGCTGTAGACGCCCTGGTGACACCGTGGGTGTTCCAGTCGGTCTATGTATTTCCTCCTCTTCCTCTCATACCCAAGGTGCTGAGGATAAGAAAAAGAGGAGTGAGAACAATACTCATTGTTCCAGATTGGCCAAGAAGGACTTGGTATCCAGATCTGCAAGAAATGCTCACAGAGGACCCGTGGCCTCTGCCTCTAATAGGACTTGTTGCAACAGGGGCCCTGTCTGTTCCAAGACTTACCGCGGCTGCGTTTGACGGCATGGCGGTTGAACGCCGGATCCTAGCAGAGAGAGGCATTCCGGATGAGGTCATTCCTACGCTGATAAAGGCTAGGAAGGACGTGACAGATCAACATTATCACCGTATATGGCGAAAATATGTTGCTTGGTGTGAGGCCAGGAATGCTCTTACGGAGGAATTCCAGCTGGGCCGTTTCCTTCACTTCCTACAGTCCGGAGTGAATTTGGGCCTAAAATTGGGTTCCATTAAGGTCCAGATTTCGGCCCTATCCATTTTCTTTCAAAAAGAGTTGGCATCTCTACCTGAAGTTCAGACGTTTGTAAAGGGAGTGCTGCATATTCAGCCCCCTTTTGTGCCTCCAGTGGCACCTTGGGATCTTAACGTGGTGTTGAGTTTCCTGAAATCCCGCTGGTTTGAACCACTCAAAACGGTGGAGTTGAAATATCTCACGTGGAAGGTGGTCATGCTATTAGCCTTGGCTTCGGCTAGGCGTGTGTCAGAGTTGGCGGCTTTGTCACATAAAAGCCCCTATCTGGTTTTCCATGCGGATAGAGCAGAATTGCGGACCCGTCCACAATTTCTGCCGAAAGTGGTTTCATCTTTTCATATAAACCAACCTATTGTGGTGCCTGTGGCTACTACTGACTTGGAGGATTCCGAGTTACTTGATGTGGTCAGGGCTTTGAAGGTTTATGTAGCCAGAACGGCTAGGGTCAGGAAAACAGAGTCGTTGTTTATCCTGTATGCTTCCAACAAGCTTGGTGCTCCTGCTTCAAAGCAAACTATTGCTCGCTGGATCTGTAACACGATTCAGCAGGCTCATTCTGCGGCTGGATTGCCGCTGCCAAAATCAGTTAAGGCCCATTCCACTAGGAAGGTGGGCTCTTCTTGGGCGGCTGCCCGAGGGGTCTCGGCATTACAGCTGTGCCGTGCGGCTACTTGGTCAGGTTCAAACACTTTTGCAAAGTTCTACAAGTTTGATACCCTGGCTGAGGAGGACCTTGTGTTTGCTCAATCGGTGCTGCAGAGTCATCCGCACTCTCCCGCCCGTTTGGGAGCTTTGGTATAATCCCCATGGTCCTTACGGAGTCCCCAGCATACAGTAGGACGTTAGAGAAAATAAGATTTTACTTACCGGTAAATCTATTTCTCGTAGTCCGTAGTGGATGCTGGGCGCCCGTCCCAAGTGCGGAATTCTTCTGCAATACTTGTATATAGTTATTGCTTCAATAAGGGTTATGTTATGGTTGCATCTGGGTTGACCTGATGCTCTGTTGTTTATCATACTGTTAACTGGTTATTTTCACTTGTTATACGATGTGATTGGTGTGGCTGGTATGAATCTTGCCCTGGATTACCAAAATCCTTTCCTTGTACTGTCAGCTCTTCTCGGCACAGTTTCTCTAACTGAGGTCTGGAGGAGGGGCATAGAGGCAGGAGCCAGTGCACACCAGAACCTAAATTCTTTCTTAAAGTGCCCATGTCTCCTGCGGAGCCCGTCTATCCCCATGGTCCTTACGGAGTCCCCAGCATCCACTACGGACTACGAGAAATAGATTTACCGGTAAGTAAAATCTTATTTTAAAGATGTCTGCTGTACTCATTATTAAGTTGGGAAGAGAGAGCGACACTACATCAGTGGACAGATGCTCAGTCTGCAGACTCTCCCCGCCAGCTCTTAACTCTCACATAGGGGGTAATTCTGAGTTGATCGCAGCAGAAAGTTTGTTAGCAATTGGGAAAACCATGGGGGTAATTCCAAGTTGATCCCAGCAGGAAATTTTTTAGCAGTTGGACAAAACCATGTGCACTGCAGGGGGCGCAGATATCACATTTGCAGAGAGAGTTAGATTTGGGTTGGTTATTTTGTTTCTGTGCAGGGTAAATACTGGCTGCTTTATTTTTACACTGCAATTTAGATTGCAGATTGAACTCACCACACCCAAATCTATCTCTCTCTGCACATGTTACATCTGCCCCCCTGCCAGAGGCGTCACTCACCTCTTAGACATCCGGTGCGGCGGCAAAAGGGGGGCGGGGCTTCGGGGGGAGGGGGGGCTTCGCGGACTGACACCCCTTGTTTATCAGCTTGAATGACTTGAAAGGGCGTGGCTTCCAGAAAGGGGCGGGGCTTCGCGTCCCGACACACTTTTTTTTTTTCAACTTGGGGGGTTAGGAGGTGCAGGCTCACTCCTGGGGAGTGCTGTGCCTGCAGTGCTGGCTCGTACACAGTGACAGGAGCCGACTGCGGCACTTAATATAACAGTGCAGCACTCAGCTCCTGTCTCTAAGCAGGAACCGGCATTTTGGTGTCACCCCTTGGCGGGTGACACCCGGGAGCGGGCCGCACCCCCCGCACCCCCTTTGTGACGCCACTGCCCCCTGCAGTGCACATACTTTTGCCCAACTGCTAACAAAGTTCCTGCTGTGATTATCTCAGAATTACCCCCTATGGCCCTCATTCCGAGTTGTTCGCTCGTTCTTTTCCTTCGCATCGGTGCGATTTTCCGCTTACTTCGCATGCGCAATGTTCGCACTGCGGCTGCGCCAAGTAAATTTGCTAAGAAGTTTGGTATTTTACTCACGGCATTACGAGGTTTTTTCTTCGTTCTGCTGATCGTAGTGTGATTGACAGGAAGTGGGTGTTTCTGGGCGGAAACTGGACGTTTTATGGGAGTGTGTGAAAAAACGCTGCCGTTTCTGGGAAAAACGCGGGAGTGGCTGGAGAAACGGGGGAGTGTCTGGGCGAACGCTGGGTGTGTTTGTGACGTCAAACCAGGAACGACAAGCACTGAACTGATCGCACTGGAAGAGTAAGTCTCGAGCGACTCAGAAACTGCAAAGAAAAATCTTTTCGCAATATTGCGAATACTTTGTTCGCAATTCTGCTAAGCTAAGATCCCAGAGGGCGGCGGCTTAGCGTGTGCACTGCTGCGAAAAGCGGCTAGCGAGCGAACAACTCGGAATGAGGGCCTATGTGCAGTGCAGGAGGGGCAGATATAACATTTGCAGAGAGAGTTAGATATGGGTGGGTTATTTTGTTTCTGTGCAGGGTAAATACTGGCTGCTTTATTTTTACACTGCAATTTAGATTTCAGTTTCAATACACCCCACCCAAATCTAACTCTCTCTGCACATGTTATATCTGCCCCCCCTGCAGTGCACATGGTTTTCCCCAATTGCTAACAAAGTTCCTGCTGCGATCAACTCAGAATTAGGCCCATAGTGCAAGATTTCACCCGGCACAGGGAAATCCGCCTCCCATTTAGCACATAGATCCAGTGCATCACTTATCTATCTTGGGACTTGTAGTTCCACAAGGCTGATTCCTTTACTTGATATTGCAAGCCTCATACAGTATATATTTATATGCAATGAATTTGTTAAGATCAATGTGAAGTTTTATTATATCATTGATGTTTTTTACAGAGGTTATATTTATTTTATGAATACTGATATTATTGTCTATGCTGATTCTTTAGCTAATTAAAATAATTATAAGTATTATACCTGTGGTCTACACATATATTTCTTATTTTGTTATTAGCGCTGTTTCATTGGATAAAGATTGGTTGGAATATTGTGGCTTATAAATTATATGTTTAAAATTATATTTATTATAAAACTAAATATTGGGGACTACATATTCCCCTTAATAGCGCCAGGAATTTGTTGGTTCTTTTTGGTATCCTGTTGTTGCCTATGGGCTACACATCCACCAGAACCTCCTGCAGGCAATGCCTGAAGTGCAACGGGGACTGTGCATGCGCAGCACACGGAGCACATCGCAGGAATAGGCTCCTTTCTGAGCCCCTGTCCCTGCCTGTGCCCGGTGTTACATTCACCCGATGTGGTCACATTCTGTAATGCGATCTTGGGCGGTAACATTGCATCCAGATCGCATTGGAAATTTTATTTCTGATAAATGCCCCCCTTAGCCTCTTACAAGCAAATGTTTACTATGTGTATACTATAAGGCATAGGTTCTCAAACTCGGTCCTCAGGACCCCACACAGTGCATGTTTTGCAGGTAACCCAGCAGCTGCACAGGTGTATTAATTACTCACTGACACATTTTAAAAGGTCCACAGGTGGAGCTAATTATTTCACTTGTGATTCTGTGAGGAGACCTGCAAAACATGTACTGTGTGGGGTCCTGAGGACCGAGTTTGAGAACCTGTACTATAAGGTATGATCTGTGCGACTCTCTTGCTGTCCCTCCCAGAAAGCATTGGACACATCTGGAACGAGCACCTGCAGCTCTTTCGCTATCAGTATGAGGACTTTCCGATCTCCTGTATTACAACAGGATTTGGCAGGTTTTTGGCTACTTCTGCACAGAGTCTTCCCTTATAAGAAGCCACTTCTAATGCATAATGGTGAAAAGGACGTTTTACCTGTTCATTGGAGATCAGATAGACCTCCATCCGTAGTGGATTGGTTAATTGAGAAGACATCCATTCATCTATGGCAGGCATTCCCAACCGCGGTCCTCAAGGCACACCAACAGTGCAGGTTTTAGTGAAATCCAGGCTGCAGCACAGATGGTTAAATCAAAATAACTGAGGTACTAATTAAGTCACCTGTGTTCAAGCCTGGATATCACTAAAACCAGGACTGTTAGTGTGCCTTGAGGACCGCGGTTGGGAAACACTGATCTATGGAGTATAGTATCCTCTGTACCCAGGGCAGAATTCATCGTCATATGGTTTATCTGGATGTCATTTAAGAAATCAGACCTCTACCATACAGTAAAAAGGGGGTAGGGGATTCCTATCACACTGGCGCCTGGATAAGCTGCCCTGAATAGCGTTCCTTCCCAAAGTGTCACCACACTTTAAAACAAAGTATACCCAAATAATTGGTCGGAAGTAGCACCACTCTAGCGTTATAAGTTATGCCCATACAGGAAAAACTGGATATATGAGGGGAATATCAATGTACACATATATATTAAAATGAATACAATACGTTCCTCCTAATGGATTCCAGTGATATTCTTCTGTTCGTTCTGTCTTCATCCAGTATTACTCTCCAAATGTTGTGATAAAATATGAAAAACAAAATAGTGCATATGTGTAGAATAGTCTCATATTCATAGCATTCAATGTTTACTTCAAACTATTTTCTAGTTCTTCTTAATTCTGTGCAATCAACGTGATAGGGGCGTACCCTGACTCACACTTTGATACGTAGAGATATGTGCTTAAAGGTATCTTTTAATTCACCACCAAAATTATCTTCATGTGATGTATACTAAAATATAATCTAAACGAGAGTAGATTGGCGTACCCCACTCACTCGATCTATAGAGTGGAAAAACCCATCAAGGTGTCTTTATCTTCTATGGTGTAGAAATGTGCGTCCCCAACTCACAAGATTGAAGGTAGTGATAAGTGCATCAAAGTTTCTTTGCCACTGGAATTTCTAGAACTGGTCCTGATCCACCTCAACTCGGTTCCAAGCAGTGTTTGAAGTAAACATTGAATGCTATGAATATGAGACTATTCTACACATATGCACTATTTTGTTTTCACATTTGGAGAGTAATACTGGATGAAGACAGAACGAACAGAAGAATGTCACTGGAATCCATAAGGAGGGACGTATTTTATTCATATTAATATATATGTGTAGATTGATATTCCCCTCATATATCCAGTTGTTCCTGTATAGGCATAACTTATAGCGCTAGGGTGGCGCTCCTTCCAACCAATTCTTTGTGTCTCTACCATACAGTACTTGTAGTGATACCCATTCCGTAAACACTACAGTAACCTGTGTTTAAGTGAATAAGTGCTCCTTCTGCTATTTCCCCTGCACCTTCCTGTCCTTCGCAAATCTCTTTTTAGTCAAAAAATATTAGGGCAAAATCCTGTGTTGGTGAATCCGGCAGTGATGTGACCGGACACAGATGACTTGGGTCATTCCTTGTGGAGTTACTCAATGTGAGACAAATTATTATCCAGGCTCTTTCCTGACATTGTGGTAATAACATGCCCTAGATTTGTAATCTTTTTGTCCATGGATTGTTTAATCCCCAACAGTTGACCTGATTCAGCTATTGTACCTGTAAGGGCGTAACATGGGACATTATAGTTGCTCAGAATGTCCCTTAGTACATAGCCCCAGTGCCAGTGGGACTGCGTCTTTCAAAGCAGTCCCTGACACCAGCCACGCCCACCGCTATTAGAAACCCCCCTTTCCTGTCACCACAAGGAATGCCTTTTGAAATTGCATAAATCTCCACGTTCTAAATCTGCCCCACCCCCACCCCAGCGGCTATGGGGTGAGTGTGCGCAGTGCGTTTTAGAAGTAAAACATTGGGCATTAACGCCAGTGTTTTATGTGCGTCCACCTCTGAATCACTCTGAGTGTCGCTGATTGCCCAGCACCACTTCTCTTGTTCTGTTTGTTGGCTGCATTTCTTTATTCTATATTTTTACTAAATTAAGATATGTGAAACAGATATCATATTACAGTCGCATTGTAATTTGATCTTGCACTGTGTGTTGTCTAGATTGCACCACATAGAGAATACAATTATATTCTACCAGTAACTATGGATAACATAGATATATAAGAGAATGAATAGAATGTTGCTGCATGACCCTCCATAAAATGTACCAATGGTTCAGCACTTCATAAGAAGAAAACAGATTACTGACCCATCTGGGAGAGAGGCAAGAAATAAATCCATCTCTCTCAGAGGACATGTCAGACATGTTCGGTCATCAGCTGCTTGTCTGCAGAATAGTGATACAGGGACCATTTCTCCTTGACTTGGATCTCATTCTCGGGGTGCGCTGCGCTACACTCAGCAGATCTCCTCAGTTGTCTGCTTACTAAGATTGGTCTATTGGGATTCATCTATATTAGTATACCTATAATATATAACCACTATATAATTAGTGGCTGCCTTTGTGATATGCAGTATAGCTATCCAGAAAAATTATAGGAAAATGATATAAATGACTACATCTAGAATCTCCTGGTCTGTAGTCCCAGTGAACAGATTGATCATCAGATTAATGCATGAGAGACTGGAGAACAATATAAGAGGTTTAATTTCTTCCCAATCACAGGAACATCTGCCCATGCTGCACTCAATGTCCCATTTCATGGCATCGGGAATGATTTATAGCTGTGTCAGTAAACACGTGCTCTCTTGCCCCCTGTGACTGTCACTGTCTGCCTCATGTGATGATGTTATTAATTAGGGCCTCAATTAATGAGCTAATAAAACAAAGCTACATCTCGATATTAATACAGACCTGTCCCTGCTGGGTGACATCCAATAATCGCAGTCTGCGTCACTCATTTCTTGCTGCTCCGAGAAGCATTTCATTATGGAATTAAAGCAGATATGTAACAATATAGCACAGATGCATCAGGCATGGTTTATCAAATAATAATTTCCTTTATTGCTAGAAACAACATGGTTAAAACACTCTGTTATATGTTTACAGTGCTCCTGTAATCTACCCACAGTGGAAGCAGCTATTTTGTGGGCTGACCAAATATCAAGAAATATCATCTCACTGGAAACCAGTGCCTCATGCCTCAATCATTATTGCCAACACTGTATGCCCCCCTTCCAGGAGATCACTGGATGGAAGGTCCAAGTTGGATGTTCAGCTAGTATTGTGTTGTGATTTATGCAATTAAGCCCTGCCCCAGCTTTACCAAAGGATATGTCTCACAGACTGGGAACAGGGTCGTAATGGTGCAATTCACTGCAACTGATGTCATCAAGCCCACAGACTGCCCACTTTACTGGGAAATTGGGTGGGATCGGGAGGTTGGTCTTTTCCCTCAGTAGTCCAGGAGAACTCATTAAAATTGGGGAGCAGTAGGCAAGTATGTCCTTTTTTATGCCACCAGTTCCTATCAAAATGGCTGGCTTTATTCTAAACAGTATTGCTTCAACCTATAAATGGATATCTCAACTAATACCCCTTTCTCATACATCCTAGAGGATGCTGGGGATGCTTCAAAACCATGGGGTATAGACGGGATCTGCAGGAGACATGGGCACTTTAAGACTTTGAATGGGTGTGAACTGGCTCCTCCCTCTATGCCCCTCCTCCAGACTCCAGTTAGATTCTGTGCCCAGAGAGACTGGTCACACACTGAGGAGCTCTACTGAGTTTCTCTGAAAATACTTTATGTTAGGTTTATTATTTTCAGGGAGCACTGCTGGCAACAGGCTCCCTGCATCGTGGGACTGAGGGGAGAGAAGCAGACCTACTTCTGTGAGTTCAAAGGCTCTGCTTCTTAGGCTACTGGACACCATTAGCTCCAGAGGGTCTGATCACTTGGTACGCCTAGCTGCTCGTTCCCGGAGCCGCGCTGTCACCCCCCTTGCAGAGCCAGAAGAAAGAAGCCGGGTGAGTAAATGAAGAACAGAAGACTTCAGTGACGGCAGAAGAGTTTAGTGTCTGAGGTACCATGCAGCGGCCGCGCTGCGCGCCACTGCTCCCACACACAAGCGGCACTACAAGGGGGCAGGGCGCAGAGGAGGCGCCCTGGGCAGCATGTATACCTCAGATAGAGACTGCCAAGAGAGATATTAAGTGCCTGGGCACTAAATACAGACCCCCGCCAGTATAAATATATTGAAAATAGTGCGGCTGAAGCGCGTCATGAAGGGGGCGTGGCTTAGCCCTCACAGCTCTAACCAGCGCCATTTTCTCCTCAGAGACGCTGGCCCTGCCAAAGCACTGCTGAACAGATCACAGTGAAAAACGGGGGAGGCACAGTTGTTTAGTGCAATATATGTTAAATAATAAAGCACAGTATGTAATGAGCGTGGTGTAAAAGAGCTGGTAAACGTCTTCTGTGTTTCCCTGACACTGTCCCTTAGAGTCGGCATGTCTGAGGCTGAGTGCTCTGCCACAAACGGCTATGGGAATGTCTCTGTCGGCACCGCCGACTCCTGATGGTACTTGGTTCATGTAAATAAGTGTCAACATGTCAGTAGATGTATGCTTTTCCAAAGAGAAAACTATATGGGAGACACAGACGTGTGTGGGTGACCCTATCGGCACCAACAAATCTGATTGGGTAAAAATTGACATGATAATGTGATGCATTTCAGAAAGCTATACCTGTATGTATGTATATATATATATATATATATATATATATATATCTATCTATATATATATATATATATACCAACAAATATAAAACCACAGCACTCACCACCCCAGAAGCGGGGTGCAGTGTCTGCACTCACCACTCATAGGGTGGGGTGCATGTAGCCCATGGCCACCTACTTAAAAATGTACAAACAGAAAGTTCAGCACTCACCAAGCTGTGGTTTTATATTTGTTGGTATATTGTAGGGTTAATCTTTGGTTAACTCATATTAACTGTGGCCACAAGCTTTGTTCATGCACCCCTATGCAAGCCCAATTATCTTAAACCTGAGTCAGCTGTTCTTTAGTAATTTATCAGCCAGTGTCAGGTGACTAGTGTACCTTTAAAAGCCATGGAGTATTTGGCATATACACAGTAAACCAAGTGGGCATATTTGCAGTTATATTATGTGTGATACAGTTGCTAGGTTTTAATTTTTGAGACTCTGTGATAGTGTAGGACCTGCATGAAGATGGGGTACCTAGGCGAGCGGTTTGCAGGCTTCCGTGCATTGGCCAATTCACTAACTAAACCCCCATCATTTAATTATTGATGTTGTGAAAATAAGTGAGCTTGCTTTGGTGAGTGCTGAACTTTCTGTTTGTATATATATATATGTATATGTATGTATGGTACGTTTACATAGATCTGTGGCTCGAACTCAGACGTAGTAATTTTTGTGGAGGGCGTAATATTAACAATATTTCTCTGACGTCCTAGTGGATGCTGGGTACTCCGTAAGGACCATGGGGAATAGACGGGCTCCGCAGGAGACTGGGCACTCTAAAAGAAAGATTAGGTCCTATCTGGTGTGCACTGGCTCCTCCCTCTATGCCCCTCCTCCAGACTCCAGTTAGATTCTGTGCCCAGAGAGACTGGTCACACACTGAGGAGCTCTACTGAGTTTCTCGGAAAATACTTTATGTTAGGTTTATTATTTTCAGGGAGCACTGCTGGCAACAGGCTCCCTGCATCGTGGGACTGAGGGGAGAGAAGCAGACCTACTTCTGTGAGTTCAAAGGCTCTGCTTCTTAGGCTACTGGACACCATTAGCTCCAGAGGGTCTGATCACTTGGTACGCCTAGCTGCTCGTTCCCGGAGCCGCGCTGTCACCCCCCTTGCAGAGCCAGAAGAAAGAAGCCGGGTGAGTAAATGAAGAACAGAAGACTTCAGTGACGGCAGAAGAGTTTAGTGTCTGAGGTACCGTGCAGCGGCCGCGCTGCGCGCCACTGCTCCCACACACAAGCGGCACTACAAGGGGGCAGGGCGCAGAGGAGGCGCCCTGGGCAGCATGTATACCTCAGATAGAGACTGCCAAGAGAGATATTAAGTGCCTGGGCACTAAATACAGACCCCCGCCAGTATAAATATATTGAAAATAGTGCGGCTGAAGCGCGTCATGAAGGGGGCGTGGCTTAGCCCTCACAGCTCTAACCAGCGCCATTTTCTCCTCAGAGACGCTGGCCCTGCCAAAGCACTGCTGAACAGATCACAGTGAAAAACGGGGGAGGGGGGGGGGGGCACAGTTGTTTAGTGCAATATATGTTAAATAATAAAGCACAGTATGTAATAAGCGTGGTGTAAAAGAGCTGGTAAACGTCTTCTGTGTTTCCCTGACACTGTCCCTTATAGTCGGCATGTCTGAGGCTGAGTGCTCTGCCACAAACGGCTATGGGAATGTCTCTGTCGGCACCGCCGACTCCTGATGGTACTTGGTTCATGTAAATAAGTGTCAACATGTCAGTAGATGTATGCTTTTCCAAAGAGAAAACTATATGGGAGACACAGACGTGTGTGGGTGACCCTATCGGCACCAACAAATCTGATTGGGTAAAAATTGACATGATAATGTGATGCATTTCAGAAAGCTATACCTGTATGTATGTATATATATATATATATATATATATATATATATATCTATCTATATATATATATATACCAACAAATATAAAACCACAGCACTCACCACCCCAGAAGCGGGGTGCAGTGTCTGCACTCACCACTCATAGGGTGGGGTGCATGTAGCCCATGGCCACCTACTTAAAAATATACAAACAGAAAGTTCAGCACTCACCAACTGTGGTTTTATATTTGTTGGTATATTGTAGGGTTAATCTTTGGTTAACTCATATTAACTGTGGCCACAAGCTTTGTTCATGCACCCCTATGCAAGCCCAATTATCTTAAACCTGAGTCAGCTGTTCTTTAGTAATTTATCAGCCAGTGTCAGGTGACTAGTGTACCTTTAAAAGCCATGGAGTATTTGGCATATACACAGTAAACCAAGTGGGCATATTTGCAGTTATATTATGTGTGATACAGTTGCTAGGTTTTAATTTTTGAGACTCTGTGATAGTGTAGGACCTGCATGAAGATGGGGTACCTTGGCGAGCGGTTTGCAGGCTTCCGTGCATTGGCCAATTCACTAACTAAACCCCCATCATTTATTTATTGATGTTGTGAAAATAAGTGAGCTTGCTTTGGTGAGTGCTGAACTTTCTGTTTGTATATATATATATATGTATATGTATGTATGGTACGTTTACATAGATCTGTGGCTCGAACTCAGACGTAGTAATTTTTGTGGAGGGCGTAATATTAACAATATTTCTCTGACGTCCTAGTGGATGCTGGGTACTCCGTAAGGACCATGGGGAATAGACGGGCTCCGCAGGAGACTGGGCACTCTAAAAGAAAGATTAGGTCCTATCTGGTGTGCACTGGCTCCTCCCTCTATGCCCCTCCTCCAGACCTCAGTTAGAATCTGTGCCCGGCTCGAGCTGGTTGCACACTAGGGGCTCTCCTGAGCTTCTAGTAAAGAAAGTATTTGTTAGGTTTTTTATTTTCAGTGAGATCTGCTGGCAACAGACTCACTGCTACGAGGGACTTAGGGGAGAGAAGCGAACCTACCTGCTTGCAGCTAGCTTGGGCTTCTAGGCTACTGGACACCATTAGCTCCAGAGGGATCGAACACAGGCCCAGCCTCAGTCGTCCGGTCCCGGAGCCGCGCCGCCGTCCCCCTTGCAGAGCCAGAAGCAAGAAGAACATCCTGGAAATCGGCGGCTGAAGACTCCGGTCTTCATTAAGGTAGCGCACAGCACTGCAGCTGTGCGCCATTGCTCCCTATGCACACCACATACTCCGGTCACTGATGGGTGCAGGGCGCTGGGGGGGGCGCCCTGGGCTGCAATTAGAGTACCTTACATTGGCAAACAGCACATAATATAGTCTAAAAAACTATATATGTGCAAAAATCCCCTGCCATAATATTACTATAAGAGCGGGAGAAGTCCGCCGATAAGGGGGCGGGGCTATCTCCCTCAGCACACTGGCGCCATTTCCTCTTCACAGCTCCGCTGGAAGACAGCTCCCCAGGCTCTCCCCTGCAGTTTCCAGGCTCAAAGGGTAAAAAAGAGAGGGGGGGGGGCACTAAATTTAGGCGAAAACTGTGTATGTAAAGCAGCTATAGGGAAAAATCACTTTGTGTTAGTGGAAATCCCTGATTATATAGCGCTGTGGTGTGTGCTGGCATACTCTCTCTCTGTCTCCCCAAAGGACTTTGTGTGGTCCTGTCCTCAGTCAGAGCATTCCCTGTGTGTGTGCGGTGTGTCGGTACGGCTGTGTCGACATGTTTGATGAGGAGGCTTATGTGGAGGCGGAGCAGGTGCCGATAAATGTGATGTCACCCCCTGCAGGGTCGACACCAGAGTGGATGGATATGTGGAAGGTTTTACACGACAGTGTCAACTCCTTGCATAAAAGGTTTGATGACATAACAGCTGTGGGACAGCCGGCTTCTCAGCCAGTGCCTGCCCAGGCGTCTCAAAGGCCATCAGGGGCTCAAAAACGCCCGCTACCTCAGATGGCAGACACAGATGTCGACACAGAGTCTGACTCCAGTGTCGACGAGGATGAGACTAATGTACATTCCACTAGGGTCATCCGTTGCATGATTACGGCAATGAAAAATGTGTTGCACATTTCTGACATTAACCCAGGTACCACTAAAAAGGGTATTATGTTTGGGGAGAAAAAGCAACCAATGGTTTTTCCCCCATCAGATGAGTTGAATGAAGTGTGTGAAGAAGCGTGGGCTTCCCCCGATAAGAAACTAGTGATTTCTAAAAAGTTACTGATGGCAGGAGGTTATACGTGCCATAGTTGTTACGGGTATCCCCTCTACCGTACTTACACCTATCTCTTGTATATTAGCAACTATAGATGAGGAAGCTCTAGATCCGCCCAGTCGACGCTATGTTGCAAACCTCTGTGCTTTAGCCAAGGTTTGCATAGCCAGACTGTGGATGGCTAATGAAGCCCCAGCCCCGCAATCCTGGATTGCTCTGGTTAATACCTCTGTCGCACATGAAAAATTTGTATATCTGGCCAGGAATGCGGAAAAAAAGTTTATTGCTATATGGGGAAAGTGGATGAGCTCTCGCTATTTCGCTTCAAGGTTGAATACTGCTGAACCCTAGATTTAGTTAACTAACCAATATGAGTGTTTTCTGTGGGAGATCCCTGGGGTGAGTGGACCGTGGCCAGCCGGGTTCAAAGGCATGATACTGCCGTGACAAAGTATAATACGATGTATGTACAATATATAGTAAATCTGGGTCATCACTGCTCTGTTGCTATATAGGACTTTGAATGAGATATATAACACCACGTCACACTATGCTCTTTTTGTAATACCGTAAGCATGTTGTTGATTTTATTACCCTTTTTTTTTTTTTTTTTTTTTTTTTTATCTGTTTAAGTGTTTTAGTTTGGTTGATTTATGTTTGTTATGTTTGCCACAGGCAATGTTTAAATGTTAAAGCATTGTAAAAACCAATAAAAAATTATTGAATTTAAAAAAAAAAGTTACTGATGGCGTACCCTTTCCCGCCAGAGGACAGGTTACGTTGGGAGACATCCCCGAGGGTGGATAAGGCGCTCACACGCTTGTCAAAAAAGGTGGCACTGCCGTCTCAGGATACGGCCGCCTTAAAGGAGCCTGCGGATAGAAAGCAGGAGGCTATCCTGAAGTCTGTATATACACACTCAGGTACTATACTGAGACCTGCAATTGCTTCAGCTTGGATGTGTAGTGCTGCAGCAGCTTGGTCCGATACCCTGTCGGAAAATATTGATACCCTCGACAGGGATACGATTTTGCTAACCATAGAGCATATTAAAGACGTCGTCTTATATATGAGAGATGCACAGAGGGATATTTGCCGGCTGGCATCTAGAATTAATGCAAAGTCCATTTCTGCCAGGAGAGTATTATGGACTCGGCAGTGGACAGGTGATGCGGATTCTAAAAGGCACATGGAGGTTTTGCCTTATAAGGGTGAGGAATTGTTTGGGGATGGTCTCTCGGACCTCGTTTCCACAGCAACAGCTGGGAAGTCGACATTTTTACCTCGGGTTCCCTCACAGCCTAAGAAAGCACCGTATTATCAGGTACAGTCCTTTCGGCCCCAGAAAGGCAAGCGGGTTAAAGGCGCGTCCTTTCTGCCCAGAGGCAGGGGTAGAGGGAAAAAGCTGCACCATACAGCCAGTTCCCAAGAACAAAAATCCTCCCCTGCTTCCACTAAGTCCACCGCATGACGCTGGGGCTCCACTGGTGGAGCCAGGTGCGGTGGGGGCCCGTCTCCGGAATTTCAGCGACCAGTGGGTTCGCTCACGGGTGGATCTCTGGGTTCTACAAGTGGTATCTCAGGGATACAAGCTGGAATTCGAGACGTCTCCCTCTCGCCGTTACCTCAAATCAGCCTTGCCAGCTGCTCCTTAGGACAGGGAGGTAGTACTGGCGGCAATTCACAAGCTGTACCTCCAGCAGGTGATAATAAAAGTTCCCCTCCTTCAACAGGGACGGGGTTACTATTCCACAATGTTTGTGGTACCGAAACCAGACGGTTCGGTGAGACCCATTCTAAATTTGAAATCCTTGAACACTTATATAAGGAAGTTCAAGTTCAAAATGGAATCGCTTAGGGCGGTTATTGCAAGCCTGGAAGAGGGGGATTACATGGTATCACTGGACATCAAGGATGCTTACCTACATGTCCCCATTTACCCACCTCACCAGGTGTACCTCCGTTTTGTGGTACAGGACTGCCATTACCAATTCCAGACGTTGCCGTTTGGTCTGTCCACGGCACCGAGGGTATTTACCAAAGTAATGGCCAAAATGATGATACTCCTTCGAAAGAAGGGAGTTATAATTATCCCGTACTTGGACGATCTCCTTATAAAGGCGAGGTCCAGGGAGCAGTTGTTGGTCGGAGTAGCACTATCTCAGGAAGTGCTACAACAGCACGGCTGGTTTCTGAATATCCCGAAGTCGCAGCTGGTTCCTACGACGCGTCTGCTGTTCCTGGGTATGATTCTGGACACAGAACAGAAGAAGGTGTTTCTCCCGGAGGAGAAGGCCAAGGAGTTGTCATCTCTGGTCAGAGACCTCCTAAAACCAAAACAGGTGTTGGTGCATCACTGCACGCGAGTCCTGGGAAAGATGGTAGCTTCTTACGAGGCAATTCCATTCGGCAGATTCCATGCACGGATCTTTCAGTGGGATCTGTTAGACAAGTGGTCCGGATCGCATCTTCAGATGCATCGGCTGATCACCCTGTCCCCGAGGGCCAGGGTGTCTCTGCTGTGGTGGCTGCAGAGTGCTCATCTACTCGAGGGCCGCAGATTCGGCATACAGGACTGGGTCCTGGTGACCACGGATGCAAGCCTCCGAGGTTGGGGCGCAGTCACTCAGGGAAGAAACTTCCAAGGACAATGGTCGAGTCAGGAAGCTTCTCTAAACATAAATATTCTGGAACTAAGGGCCATTTACAATGCCCTAAGTCAGGCAAGCAGGATGGCGATGGCAGAAGCCACAAGGATTCTCCGATGGGCGGAAAATCACGTGATAGCACTGTCAGCAGTGTTCATTCCGGGAGTGGACAACTGGGAAGCAGACTTCCTCAGCAGGCACGACCTCCACCCGGGAGAGTGGGGACTTCATCCAGAAGTCTTCCAGCTGATTGTAAATCGTTGGGAAAGGCCACAGGTGGACATGATGGCGTCCCGCCTCAACAAAAAGCTAAAAAGATATTGCGCCAGGTCAAGGGACCCTCAGGCGATAGCTGTGGACGCTCTAGTGACACCGTGGGTGTACCAGTCGGTTTATGTGTTCCCTCCTCTTCCTCTCATACCAAAGGTACTGAGGATAATAAGAAAGAGAGGAGTAAGAACTATTCTCGTCGTTCCGGATTGGCCAAGAAGGACTTGGTACCCGGAACTGCAAGAAATGATCTCAGAGGACCCTTGGCCTCTGCCTCTCAGACTGGACCTGCTACAGCAGGGGCCCTGTCTGTTCCAAGACTTGCCGCGGCTGCGTTTGACGGCATGGCGGTTGAACGCCGGATCCTGATGGAAAAGGGCATTCCGGTTGAAGCCATTCCTACGCTGATAAAAGCTAGGAAGGATGTGACAGCAAAACATTATCACCGCATATGGCGAAAATATGTTGCTTGGTGTGAGGCTACGAAGGCCCCAACAGAAGAATTTCAGCTGGGTCGATTTCTGCACTTCCTACAGTCAGAAGTGACTATGGGCCTAAAATTGGGATCCATTAAAGTCCAGATTTCGGCCCTGTCTATTTTCTTTCAGAAAGAACTGGCTTCACTGCCTGAAGTTCAGACGTTTGTTAAGGGTGTGCTGCATATTCAGCCCCCTTTTGTGCCCCCAGTGGCACCTTGGGATCTCAACGTTGTGTTGGATTTCCTAAAATCACATTGGTTTGAGCCGCTTCAGACCGTGGAGTTGAAATATCTCACGTGGAAAGTGGTCATGCTTTTGGCCTTGGCTTCGGCTAGGCGTGTGTCAGAATTGGCGGCTTTGTCATGTAAAAGCCCCTATCTGATCTTCCATATGGACAGGGCAGAATTGAGGACTCGTCCCCAATTTCTCCCTAAGGTGGTATCAGCGTTTCATTTGAACCAACCTATTGTGGTGCCTGCGGCTACTCGGGACTTGGAGGCTTCCAAGTTGCTGGACGTAGTCCGGGCCCTGAAAATCTATGTTTCCAGGACGGCTAGAGTCAGAAAAACTGACTCGCTGTTTATCCTGCATGCACCCAACAAGCTGGGTGCTCCTGCTTCTAAGCAGACTATTGCTCGCTGGATCTGTTGCACGATTCAACTTGCACATTCTGCGGCTGGACTACCGCATCCTAAATCAGTCAAAGCCCATTCCACGAGGAAGGTGGGCTCTTCTTGGGCGGCTGCCCGAGGGGTCTCGGCTTTACAACTTTGCCGAGCTTCTACCTGGTCGGGATCAAACACGTTTGCAAAATTCTACAAGTTTGATACCCTGGCTGAGGAGGACCTTGAGTTTGCTCATTCGGTGCTGCAGAGTCATCCGCACTCTCCCGCCCGTTTGGGAGCTTTGGTATAATCCCCATGGTCCTTACGGAGTACCCAGCATCCACTAGGACGTCAGAGAAAATAAGAATTTACTCACCGGTAATTCTATTTCTCGTAGTCCGTAGTGGATGCTGGGAGCCCGTCCCAAGTGCGGATTGTCTACAATACTTGTATATAGTTATTGCTTAACTAAAGGGTTATTGTTATGAGCCATCTGTTCAGTGAGGCTCAGTTGTTATTCATACTGTTAACTGGGTATAGTTATCACGAGTTGTACGGTGTGATTGGTGTGGCTGGTATGAGTCTTACCCTGGATTCCAAATCCTTTCCTTGTAGTGTCAGCTCTTCCGGGCACCGTTTCCCTAACTGAGGTCTGGAGGAGGGGCATAGAGGGAGGAGCCAGTGCACACCAGATAGGACCTAATCTTTCTTTTAGAGTGCCCAGTCTCCTGCGGAGCCAGTCTATTCCCCATGGTCCTTACGGAGTACCCAGCATCCACTACGGACTACGAGAAATAGAATTACCGGTGAGTAAATTCTTATTATTTCCCTCAGACCCCTCGGGGTCGCAAAAATGTTATTTTGCCCAGTTACTACTCCCTGATATCAACACGAATACTATTTCTTATGTCGACCATGATGTTTCCTGATTAGATCCACAACATCGGCATTCAGTACATGTTTCATACACATTAAGTACGTATTAACGTCACTAAGGACCCTGCTGTTCCTGACAAAAATATATATATGAGATATATATATATATATATATATATATATATATATATAGATATATGTGTGTATATGTGTATTTAAATGTGTATATTCATATTAGCATTTATAATGAATGCTGAAGTAAAGTTATTCCTTCTCATGTGCTGGTCGCTCTTTTGAAAAAGCTCTAGGTCAGCCGTGACAAGATGGTTTCAAATCCTCACGAGGAGTCCGAATGTTTATTCTTTTCCCGCCGTGGATAGAATAAAGTGGAAAGTCAATCCCTGTTCTGCACGGGGCCCTGTCACAAAGGATCGTATACAGGAAGCTAATTGATATTTTAATTATATGCTTTGATTATACTTGCATTACATGCGCATGGGGAAGTGCTTGTATTCAGAAATGGTTGGTTACCTTGTCATCCGATATAATTACCCTGGGGGCAGATGGGATAATCCTTAAGTTGGGTCATATCTAGAACATTGCAGCATATTGCCATGCGTCTACAAGAGGTATGGGACTCTTGGGTTCGCGGGCCAATTCCATGGCGGTCTCGGCTAGGAGGGCGTTGTGGATTCACCAATGGAATGCTGATGCTGACTCCGAGAAGAAATGGAGTCTCTTCCCTATGAAGGTGAAACCTGGTTTGGTGTTGGCCTTGTTAAGTTGATCTCGGCAGATGCCACTGGTAAGTCTACCTTCGTGCCCTATGTTCCCTCGCAACGGTTGGTGACGCATCCTTGTAGGATGCAGTCATTTCGTCCGAATAGATATGGATTTCCCTTTTTTCTTTGCAGGTAGAGGAAGGTAAGATCCACTGCATGACGTTGGGTCTATCTTGCGGGAGCCCACACCGGTGGGACCACATCTAAAACTTCTCAGTCAGTCCTGGAAAGGACATGGACCAGTGAGTTTTAAGAATAGAGTCCGTAGGGGGACATACTGGAGTTTCCAGACGTTTCCCCTCACCGATTTTTCAAATCGATCTTACCGATTCTCCTCCGGACGGGGAGGTAGTATGCGACGCAGTATGAGTATTTCTGCTTAAAGAAGTTAAAATCCAAGATGGAATCTCTCATGGCTGGGATCTCCAATCTGAAAAAGGAGAATGGAGGTCTAATTACGGTCTCTTTCGCATTCGGCTTACCTGAGGGTTGCAATTCAGGATTGTCATTACCAATTTCACCAAGGTGAGGGCGGTATGATGGTTATCCTTCGATAATAAGGAGTCATTATTATTCTGTAAGGGGACACTCGCCTTATTACTGCAAGGTCAAGTAACCAAGTGGTTGTTTTCTTCCAGTGGAAAAGGCTCTGAGGATCCAGAGTCTGATCAGACCTGTAACAGTGTCCATCCATCAATACATTCAGTTGTTAAAAAAGATGGTTGCGGCCTGCGAGGCCGTTCAGTGGGCAGGTTACATGCCAGGGTGTTTTTAGCGGGACCAGTTGGACAAGTGGTCCGGTTCCCACCTGGGATAATCCTGTTTTTCAAGACCAGAATCTCACTCCTGTGGTGGCGGCGCAGTTCTCATTTCTTAAGTTAGGATATTTGTCACCACATTAACGGTCTAGAGTTAAGGGCCGTTTATAACTATTTTCTACAAACGAAAAACGGAGCAGGAATGGCAGAAGCCAGAAAAATTTTCAGCTGCACGACGGAACATATACGCGCTCTGTCAGCGATGTTCGTTCCAGGTGTAAACAACTAGGAAGCAGACTTCCTCGGCAGACACGTTCTCCATCCAGGAGAGTGGAGTCTTCATCAAGAGGTTTTCACAGAAGTGACAAGTCATTGGGGAATTCCTCAAATAGACACGATGGCGTCTCGCCTCAATAAGAAACTTCAGAGATATTGTTCCAGGTCAAGAGACCCTCAAGCAATAGCAGTGGACGCCCTAGTGGGTTTTTTCAGTCGGTCTATGTGTTCCCTCCACATCCACTCTTTCCAAAGATGCTAAAGATCATAAGAAGAACAAAGGTTCAGGTGATCCTCATTGTTCCAGACTGGTCAAGGAGGGTTGGTATCCGGATCTTCAGGAATTACTCATAGGAGATCCCTGGCCTCTTCCTCTACGAGAGGATATGTTACAGCAGGGGCCGTACGTGTACCAAGAATTACCGTGGCTTCATTTGACGGCTTGGAGGTTGCACGCCGGATCCTAGCCCGAAAGGGTATTTCCAGTGAAGTCATCCCTGCTCTTCTTCAGGCAGAAAAGGAGTAACGTCAAAACATTACCACCGTATTTGGAGAAAATTTGTGTCTTGGAGTGAATCCAAGAAGGCTCCTATGGAAGAATTCCAGTTGGGTCATATTCTCCAATTTTATTACAAGTTCGAGTGGATGCGGATCTTAAGTTGGGCTCGGTTAAGGTTCAGATTTCAGCCTTATCGGGTTTCTTCCAAAAACAATTGGCCTCCTTTCCAGAAGTTCATACTTTCGTAAAAGGAATGTTACACATCCAACCTCCCTTTGTGTGCCCCCTGTGGCACCATGGGATCTTAACGTGGGGTTGCAGTTCCTGCAATCTCATTGGTTGAACCTGTAAATAAGGTTGAGTTGAATTTCCTCACTTGGAAAGTGGTCATGCGGTTGGCCTTGACATCCGCAAGGCGGGTGTCTGAATTAGCGGCTTTGACTCACAAGAGCCCCTGTTTAATCTTCCGTGAAGATGGAGCGGAGTTGAGAACTCGTCAGCAATTTCTGCCAAAAGTGGTTTAATCGTTGCACATGAACCAACCCTTATTGTGGTACCGGTGGCTACTGACGCCTTGGCGGAATTGAAGTCTCTCAATGTGGTCAGAGTTTGAATATTTATGTCGCCAGAATGGCTCAGATCAGGAAAACGGAGGGTCTGTTTATCCTGTATGCTCCCAACAAGATTGGGACGCCTGCTTCCAAGCAGACTATTGCACACTGGATCTGTAATATGATTAAGCATGCTCATTCTACGGCTGGATTGCCGTTACCGAAATCGGTGAAGGCCCATTCTACCAGAAAGGTGGGCTCATCCTGGGTGGCGGCCCAAGGGGTCTTGGCATTGCTGCTTTGATACCCTGGCTAATGAGGACCTCTTGTTTGGTCAATCGGTGCTGCAGAGTCATACGCACTCTCCTGCCCGTTCTAGAGCTTTGGTATAAACCCCGTGGTTCGTTAAGCATCCCCAGCATCCTCTAGGACGTATGAGAAAATAGGATTTAAATACCTACCGGTAAATCCTTTTCTCTTAGTCCGTAGAGGATGCTGGGCGCCCGTCCCAGTGCGTACTGTTTCTGCAGTTATTGGTTATGGTTACACACATGTTGTGTTGCGTTTAAGTCAGCCTGTTGCAGAGGTTATTCATGCCGTAACATGCGTTATGCTGTTATTGGTTGTATTTGCACACAGGTGGTGTTACATTTTATGTCAGCATATTGCTGCATATTTTTCATGCCGTCGGCTGGTGTTCTATTGAATGCCACGTTCTGTGGCATGCTCGAGGTGTGAGCTGGTAAGACGCTCACCGTGGTTTAACAATAAATTCTTTCCTCGAAATGCCCGTCTCCCTGGGCACAGTTTCTATAACTGGAGTCTGGAGGAGGGGCATAGAGGGGGGAGCCAGTTCACACCCATTCAAAGTCTTAAAGTGCCCATGTCTCCTGCGGATCCCGTCTATACCCCATGGTTCTTGAAGCATCCCCAGCATCCTCTACGGACTAAGAGAAAAGGATTACCAGTAGGTATTAAAATCCTATTTTTTTCACCGTGACTCATCCACCCAGCAAATTCCCAGGTCCCAGGGCATTTCCTTTTCCATTTACCTAAATCTCTGGTTTTACCATGTTCACATGCAAAACCCTGGGATTTTAAAGGCAGTGGAAAAGGGGTATTAGACTTAACATAAAATTAAAAAGCATCAAGTAGCGATATAGAGACATATATACAATACATACTGTTATGGTTAAAAAATGTGGTGCACATAAGGAAGTAATAATAATGAAGCAAATGTTGCCCTCTATTTGGGAGAAAATGAAATACAGGTTGAGTATCCCATTAGAGATGTGCACTTGAAATTTTTCGGGTTTTGTGTTTTGGTTTTGGGTTCGGTTCCGCGGCCGTGTTTTGGGTTCGACCGCGTTTTGGCAAAACCTCACCGAATTTTTTTTGTCGGATTCGGGTGTGTTTTGGATTCGGGTGTTTTTTTCAAAAAACACTAAAAAACAGCTTAAATCATAGAATTTGGGGGTCATTTTGACCCCAAAGTATTATTAACCTCAAAAACCATAATTTCCACTCATTTTCAGTCTATTCTGAATACCTCACACCTCACAATATTATTTTTAGTCCTAAAATTTGCACCGAGGTCGCTGGATGACTAAGCTAAGCGACCCTAGTGGCCGACACAAACACCTGGCCCATCTAGGAGTGGCACTGCAGTGTCACGCAGGATGGCCCTTCCAAAAACACTCCCCAAACAGCACATGACGCAAAGAAAAAAAGAGGCGCAATGAGGTAGCTGTGTGAGTAAGATAAGCGACCCTAGTGGCCGACACAAACACCTGGCCCATCTAGGAGTGGCACTGCAGTGTCACGCAGGATGGCCCTTCCAAAAAACCCTCCCCAAACAGCACATGACGCAAAGAAAAAAAGAGGCGCAATGAGGTAGCTGTGTGAGTAAGATAAGCGACCCTAGTGGCCGACACAAACACCGGGCCCATCTAGGAGTGGCACTGCAGTGTCACGCAGGATGTCCCTTCCAAAAAACCCTCCCCAAACAGCACATGACGCAAAGAAAAAAAGAGGCGCAATGAGGTAGCTGTGTGAGTAAGATAAGCGACCCTAGTGGCCGACACAAACACCGGGCCCATCTAGGAGTGGCACTGCAGTGTCACGCAGGATGTCCCTTCCAAAAAACCCTCCCCAAACAGCACATGACGCAAAGAAAAAAAGAGGCGCAATGAGGTAGCTGTGTGAGTAAGATAAGCGACCCTAGTGGCCGACACAAACACCGGGCCCATCTAGGAGTGGCACTGCAGTGTCACGCAGGATGTCCCTTCCAAAAAACCCTCCCCAAACAGCACATGACGCAAAGAAAAAAAGAGGCGCAATGAGGTAGCTGTGTGAGTAAGATAAGCGACCCTAGTGGCCGACACAAACACCGGGCCCATCTAGGAGTGGCACTGCAGTGTCACGCAGGATGTCCCTTCCAAAAAACCCTCCCCAAACAGCACATGACGCAAAGAAAAAAAGAGGCGCAATGAGGTAGCTGTGTGAGTAAGATAAGCGACCCTAGTGGCCGACACAAACACCGGGCCCATCTAGGAGTGGCACTGCAGTGTCACGCAGGATGTCCCTTCCAAAAAACCCTCCCCAAACAGCACATGACGCAAAGAAAAAAAGAGGCGCAATGAGGTAGCTGTGTGAGTAAGATAAGCGACCCTAGTGGCCGACACAAACACCGGGCCCATCTAGGAGTGGCACTGCAGTGTCACGCAGGATGTCCCTTCCAAAAAACCCTCCCCAAACAGCACATGACGCAAAGAGAAAAAGAGGCGCAATGAGGTAGCTGTGTGAGTAAGATAAGCGACCCTAGTGGCCGACACAAACACCGGGCCCATCTAGGAGTGGCACTGCAGTGTCACGCAGGATGTCCCTTCCAAAAAACCGTCCCCAAACAGCACATGACGCAAAGAAAAAAAGAGGCGCAATGAGGTAGCTGTGTGAGTAAGATAAGCGACCCTAGTGGCCGACACAAACACCGGGCCCATCTAGGAGTGGCACTGCAGTGTCACGCAGGATGGCCCTTCCAGAAAATGCTCCCCAAACAGCACATGACGCAAAGAAAAATTAAAGAAAAAAGAGGTGCAAGATGGAATTGTCCTTGGGCCCTCCCACCCACCCTTATGTTGTATAAACAGGACATGCACACTTTAACCAACCCATCATTTCAGTGACAGGGTCTGCCACACGACTGTGACTGAAATGACGGGTTGGTTTGGACCCCCACCTAAAAAGAAGCAATTAATCTCTCCTTGCACAAACTGGCTCTACAGAGGCAAGATGTCCACCTCATCATCATCCTCCGATATATCACTGTGTACATCCCCCTCCTCACAGATTATCAATTCGTCCCCACTGGAATCCACCATCTCAGCTCCCTGTGTACTTTGTGGAGGCAATTGCTGCTGGTCAATGTCTCCACGGAGGAATTGATTATAATTCATTTTAATGAACATCATCTTCTCCACATTTTCTGGATGTAACCTCGTACGCCGATTGCTGACAAGGTGAGCGGCGGCACTAAACACTCTTTCGGAGTACACACTTGTGGGAGGGCAACTTAGGTAGAATAAAGCCAGTTTGTGCAAGGGCCTCCAAATTGCCTCTTTTTCCTGCCAGTAAAAGTACGGACTGTGTGACGTGCCTACTTGGATGCGGTCACTCATATAATCCTCCACCATTCTTTCAATGGTGAGAGAATCATATGCAGTGACAGTAGACGACATGTCCGTAATCGTTGTCAGGTCCTTCAGTCCGGACCAGATGTCAGCATCAGCAGTCGCTCCAGACTGCCCTGCATCACCGCCAGCGGGTGGGCTCGGAATTCTGAGCCTTTTCCTCGCACCCCCAGTTGCGGGAGAATGTGAAGGAGGAGATGTTGACAGGTCGCGTTCCGCTTGACTTGACAATTTTCTCACCAGCAGGTCTTTGAACCCCAGCAGACTTGTGTCTGCCGGAAAGAGAGATCCAAGGTAGGCTTTAAATCTAGGATCGAGCATGGTGGCCAAAATGTAGTGCTCTGATTTCAACAGATTGACCACCCGTGAATCCTTGTTAAGCGAATTAAGGGCTCCATCCACAAGTCCCACATGCCTAGCGGAATCGCTCTGTGTTAGCTCCTCCTTCAATGTCTCCAGCTTCTTCTGCAAAAGCCTGATGAGGGGAATGACCTGACTCAGGCTGGCAGTGTCTGAACTGACTTCACGTGTGGCAAGTTCAAAGGGCATCAGAACCTTGCACAATGTTGAAATCATTCTCCACTGCGCTTGAGACAGGTGCATTCCACCTCCTATATCGTGCTGAATTGTATAGGCTTGAATGGCCTTTTGCTGCTCCTCCAACCTCTGAAGCATATAGAGGGTTGAATTCCACCTCGTTACCACTTCTTGCTTCAGATGATGGCAGGGCAGGTTAAGTTGTTTTTGGTGGTGCTCCAGTCTTCTGTACGTGGTGCCTGTACGCCGAAAGTGTCCCGCAATTCTTCTGGCCACCGACAGCATCTCTTGCACACCCCTGTCGTTTTTTAAAAAATTCTGCACCACCAAATTCAAGGTATGTGCAAAACATGGGACGTGCTGGAATTTGCCCATATTTAATGCACACACAATATTGCTGGCGTTGTCCGATGCCACAAATCCACAGGAGAGTCCAATTGGGGTAAGCCATTCCGCGATGATCTTCCTCAGTTGCCGTAAGAGGTTTTCAGCTGTGTGCGTATTCTGGAAAGCGGTGATACAAAGCGTAGCCTGCCTAGGAAAGAGTTGGCGTTTGCGAGATGCTGCTACTGGTGCCGCCGCTGCTGTTCTTGCGGCGGGAGTCCATACATCTACCCAGTGGGCTGTCACAGTCATATAGTCCTGACCCTGCCCTGCTCCACTTGTCCACATGTCCGTGGTTAAGTGGACATTGGGTACAACTGCATTTTTTAGGACACTGGTGAGTCTTTTTCTGACGTCCGTGTACATTCTCTGTATCGCCTGCCTAGAGAAGTGGAACCTAGATGGTATTTGGTAACGGGGGCACACTACCTCAAGAAATTGTCTAGTTCCCTGTGAACTAACGGCGGATACCGGACGCACGTCTAACACCAACATAGTTGTCAAGGCCTCAGTTATCCGCTTTGCAGCAGGATGACTGCTGTGATATTTCATCTTCCTCGCAAAGGACTGTTGGACAGTCAATTGCTTACTGGAAGTAGTACAAGTGGGCTTACGACTTCCCCTCTGGGATGACGATCGACTCCCAGCAGCAACAACAGCAGCGCCAGCAGCAGTAGGCATTACACTCAAGGATGCATCGGAGGAATCCCAGGCAGGAGAGGACTCGTCAGAATTGCCAGTGACATGGCCTGCAGGACTATTGGCATTCCTGGGTAAGGAGGAAATTGACACTGAGGGAGTTGGTGGGGTGGTTTGCGTGAGCTTGGTTACAAGAGGAAGGGATTTACTGGTCAGTGGACTGCTTCCGCTGTCACCCAAAGTTTTTGAACTTGTCACTGACTTATTATGAATGCGCTGCAGGTGACGTATAAGGGAGGATGTTCCGAGGTGGTTAACGTCCTTACCCCTACTTATTACAGCTTGACAAAGGCAACACACGGCTTGACACCTGTTGTCCGCATTTCTGTTGAAATACTTCCACACCGAAGAGCTGATTTTTTTGGTATTTTCACCAGGCATGTCAATGGCCATATTCCTCCCACGGACAACAGGTGTCTCCCCGGGTGCCTGACTTAAACAAACCACCTCACCATCAGAATCCTCCTGGTCAATTTCCTCCCCAGCGCCAGCAACACCCATATCCTCCTCATCCTGGTGTACTTCAACACTGACATCTTCAATCTGACTATCAGGAACTGGACTGCGGGTGCTCCTTCCAGCACTTGCAGGGGGCGTGCAAATGGTGGAAGGCGCATGCTCTTCACGTCCAGTGTTGGGAAGGTCAGGCATCGCAACCGACACAATTGGACTCTCCTTGAGGATTTGGGATTTCGAAGAACGCACAGTTCTTTGCGGTGCTTTTGCCAGCTTGAGTCTTTTCATTTTTCTAGCGAGAGGCTGAGTGCTTCCATCCTCATGTGAAGCTGAACCACTAGCCATGAACATAGGCCAGGGCCTCAGCCGTTCCTTGCCACTCCGTGTGGTAAATGGCATATTGGCAAGTTTACGCTTCTCCTCCGACAATTTTATTTTAGGTTTTGGAGTCCTTTTTTTACTGATATTTGGTGTTTTGGATTTTACATGCTCTGTACTATGACATTGGGCATCGGCCTTGGCAGACGACGTTGCTGGCATTTCATCGTCTCGGCCATGACTAGTGGCAGCAGCTTCAGCACGAGGTGGAAGTGGATCTTGATCTTTCCCTAATTTTGGAACCTCAACATTTTTGTTCTCCATATTTTAATAGGCACAACTAAAAGGCACCTCAGGTAAACAATGGAGATGGATGGATACTAGTATACTTATGGATGGACTGCCGAGTGCCGACACAGAGGTAGCTACAGCCGTGGACTACCGTACTGTGTCTGCTGCTAATATAGACTGGATGATAATGAGATGAAATCAATATATATGTATATATAATATCACTAGTACTGCAGCCGGACAGGTATATATTATATATTTATTATGTAATGACTGATGACGGACCTGCTGGACACTGTCAGCTCAGCAGCACCGCAGACTGCTACAGTAAGCTACTATAGTAGTATGTGTAAAGAAGAAAGAAAAAAACAACAACCACGGGTAGGTGGTATACAATTATGGATGGACTGCCGAGTGCCGACACAGAGGTAGCTACAGCCGTGGACTACCGTACTGTGTCTGCTGCTAATATAGACTGGATGATAATGAGATGAAATCAATATATATGTATATATAATATCACTAGAACTGCAGCCGGACAGGTATATATTATATATTTATTATGTAATGACTGATGACGGACCTGCTGGACACTGTCAGCTCAGCAGCACCGCAGACTGCTACAGTAAGCTACTATAGTAGTATGTATAAAGAAGAAAAAAAAAAACAACAACCACGGGTAGGTGGTATACAATTATGGATGGACTGCCGAGTGCCGACACAGAGGTAGCTACAGCCGTGGACTACCGTACTGTGTCTGCTGCTAATATAGACTGGATGATAATGAGATGAAATCAATATATATGTATATATAATATCACTAGTACTGCAGCCGGACAGGTATATATTATATATTTATTATGTAATGACTGATGACGGACCTGCAGGACACTGTCAGCTCAGCAGCACCGCAGACTGCTACAGTAAGCTACTATAGTAGTATGTATAAAGAAGATAGAAAAAAACAACAACCACGGGTAGGTGGTATACAATTATGGATGGACTGCCGAGTGCCGACACAGAGGTAGCTACAGCCGTGGACTACCGTACTGTGTCTGCTGCTAATATAGACTGGATGATAATGAGATGAAATCAATATATATGTATATATAATATCACTAGTACTGCAGCCGGACAGGTATATATTATATATTTATTATGTAATGACTGATGACGGACCTGCTGGACACTGTCAGCTCAGCAGCACCGCAGACTGCTACAGTAAGCTACTATAGTAGTATGTATAAAGAAGAAAGAAAAAAACAACAACCACGGGTAGGTGGTATACAATTATGGATGGACTGCCGAGTGCCGACACAGAGGTAGCTACAGCCGTGGACTACCGTACTGTGTCTGCTGCTAATATAGACTGGATGATAATGAGATGAAATCAATATATATGTATATATAATATCACTAGTACTGCAGCCGGACAGGTATATATTATATATTTATTATGTAATGACTGATGACGGACCTGCTGGACACTGTCAGCTCAGCAGCACCGCAGACTGCTACAGTAAGCTACTATAGTAGTATGTATAAAGAAGAAAGAAAAAAAAAACAACCACGGGTAGGTGGTATACAATTATGGATGGACTGCCGAGTGCCGACACAGAGGTAGCTACAGCCGTGGACTAACGTACTGTGTCTGCTGATAATATAGACTGGATGATAATGAGATGAAATCAATATATATGTATATATAATATCACTAGTACTGCAGCCGGACAGGTATATATTATATATTTATTATGTAATGACTGATGACGGACCTGCTGGACACTGTCAGCTCAGCAGCACCGCAGACTGCTACAGTAAGCTACTATAGTAGTATGTATAAAGAAGAAAGAAAAAAAAAACAACCACGGGTAGGTGGTATACAATTATGGATGGACTGCCGAGTGCCGACACAGAGGTAGCTACAGCCGTGGACTAACGTACTGTGTCTGCTGCTAATATAGACTGGATGATAATGAGATGAAATCAATATATATGTATATATAATATCACTAGTACTGCAGCCGGACAGGTATATATTATATATTTATTATGTAATGACTGATGACGGACCTGCTGGACACTGTCAGCTCAGCAGCACCGCAGACTGCTACAGTAAGCTACTATAGTAGTATGTATAAAGAAGAAAGAAAAAAACAACAACCACGGGTAGGTGGTATACAATTATGGATGGACTGCCGAGTGCCGACACAGAGGTAGCTACAGCCGTGGACTACCGTACTGTGTCTGCTGCTAATATAGACTGGATGATAATGAGATGAAATCAATATATATGTATATATAATATCACTAGTACTGCAGCCGGACAGGTATATATTATATATTTATTATGTAATGACTGATGACGGACCTGCTGGACACTGTCAGCTCAGCAGCACCGCAGACTGCTACAGTAAGCTACTATAGTAGTATGTATAAAGAAGAAAGAAAAAAAAAACAACCACGGGTAGGTGGTATACAATTATGGATGGACTGCCGAGTGCCGACACAGAGGTAGCTACAGCCGTGGACTAACGTACTGTGTCTGCTGATAATATAGACTGGATGATAATGAGATGAAATCAATATATATGTATATATAATATCACTAGTACTGCAGCCGGACAGGTATATATTATATATTTATTATGTAATGACTGATGACGGACCTGCTGGACACTGTCAGCTCAGCAGCACCGCAGACTGCTACAGTAAGCTACTATAGTAGTATGTATAAAGAAGAAAGAAAAAAAAAACAACCACGGGTAGGTGGTATACAATTATGGATGGACTGCCGAGTGCCGACACAGAGGTAGCTACAGCCGTGGACTAACGTACTGTGTCTGCTGATAATATAGACTGGATGATAATGAGATGAAATCAATATATATGTATATATAATGTCACTAGTACTGCAGCCGGACAGGTATATATTATATATTTATTATGTAATGACTGATGACGGACCTGCTGGACACTGTCAGCTCAGCAGCACCGCAGACTGCTACAGTAAGCTACTATAGTAGTATGTATAAAGAAGAAAGAAAAAAAAACAACCACGGGTAGGTGGTATACAATTATGGATGGACTGCCGAGTGCCGACACAGAGGTAGCTACAGCCGTGGACTAACGTACTGTGTCTGCTGATAATATAGACTGGATGATAATGAGATGAAATCAATATATATGTATATATAATATCACTAGTACTGCAGCCGGACAGGTATATATTATATATTTATTATGTAATGACTGATGACGGACCTGCTGGACACTGTCAGCTCAGCAGCACCGCAGACTGCTACAGTAAGCTACTATAGTAGTATGTATAAAGAAGAAAGAAAAAAAAAAACAACCACGGGTAGGTGGTATACAATTATGGATGGACTGCCGAGTGCCGACACAGAGGTAGCTACAGCCGTGGACTAACGTACTGTGTCTGCTGATAATATAGACTGGATGATAATGAGATGAAATCAATATATATGTATATATAATATCACTAGTACTGCAGCCGGACAGGTATATATTATATATTTATTATGTAATGACTGATGACGGACCTGCTGGACACTGTCAGCTCAGCAGCACCGCAGACTGCTACAGTAAGCTACTATAGTAGTATGTATAAAGAAGAAGGAAAAAAAAAAAAAAACACGGGTAGGTGCTAGGTGGTATACAATATTATATATATATTATATACAATTATATATATATTAAACTCATAAACTGGTGGTGATTATTAAACTGGTGGTCAGGTCACTGGTCACACTATCAGCAACTTGCAAGTAGTACTCCTGAGTCCTAAGCAGACAATCACAATATATATTATACTGGTGGTCAGTGTGGTCACAAACAATGGCAGTGTGGCTGGCACTCTGGCAGCAAAAGTGTGCACTGTACGTTATATGTACTCCTGAGTCCTGCTCTCAGACTCTAAATGCTCCCCACTGTCAGTGTCTCCCCCACAAGTCAGATAATACAGTCACACTATCTCTCTCTATCACTTCAGCAAGTACTAGTAGTAGTAGTACTCCTCCTAATGCTCCCCAAATTACTACTGTGTCTCTCTCTGTCTCACTCTCTTCTCGAATCTCTATAAACGGAGAGGACGCCAGCCACGTCCTCTCCCTATGAATCTCAATGCACGTGTGAAAAATGGCGGCGTCGCGCGGCTCCTTATATAGAATCCGAGTCTCGCGATAGAATCCGAGCCTCGCGAGAATCCGACAGCGTGATGATGACGTTCGGGCGCGCTCGGGTTAACCGAGCAAGGCGGGAAGATCCGAGTCGCTCGGACCCGTGTAAAAAAAACTGAAGTTCGGGCGGGTTCGGATTCCGAGGAACCGAACCCGCTCATCTCTATATCCCATATCCAAATATTCCGAAATACGGAATATTCCGAAATACGGACTTTTTTGAGTGAGACTGAGATAGTGAAACCTTTGTTTTTTGATGGCTCAATGTACACAAAACTTTGTTTAATACACAAAGTTATTAAAACTATTGTATTAAATGACCTTCGGGCTGTGTGTATAAGGTGTATATGAAACATAAATTAATTGTGTGAATGTACACACACTTTGTTCAATGCACAAAGTTACCAAAAATATTGGCTAAAATTACCTTCCGGCTATGTGTATATGTAACATAAATGCATTCTGTGCTTAGATTTAGGTCCTATCACCATGATATCTCATTATGGTATGCAATTATTCCAAAATACGGAAAAATCCCATATCCAAAATACCTCTGGTCCCAAGCATTTTGGATAAGGGAGACTCAACCTGTACCAACACTCACTATATATGCAGCCAAAAAAGGTTTATTCAGAATTTTATATACATCAGATTACTCGTACAGTAGGTATTGACTGCTTTCAAAATTAAAAACAACAACCTTGGGGTAAATTTACTAAGATTCGTATTTTCCCGTTTGAGGTCAAAGTTCAATCACGAATGACATCGAAAGTGTAAATATGCAACTTTTTGAATTGATTACGACTAATTTACTAAGCTGCCGTATTCTGCATTTTCGGTTTTTCCGATGTCGATGTCATTCGTTTTTTTAGGCAGTGTTTTACGTGAGTGACTTGTAAAACACTGCCGACTTTAATACAATGAATCTCGGCCGGATCTGATAGATCCGTGCTGGGCTTCATTGTGCACCTTGTAAAAAAAAAAAAAAATGTTTAAACTTAAAAAAAAAATTGCGTGGGGTCCCCCCTCCTAAGCCAAACCAGCCTCGGGCTCTTTGAGCCGGCCTTGGTTGCAAAAATATGGGAAAAAAATTGACAGGGGTTCCCCCATATTTAAGCAACCAGCTCCGGGCTCTGCGCCTGGTCCTGGTTCCAAAAATACGGGGGACAAAAAGCGTAGGGGTCCCCCGTATTTTTTAAACCAGCACCGGGCTCCACTAGCTGGACAGATAATGCCACAGCCGGGGGTCACCGCTGACCTCACCGCTGACCTCAAAGTTCCCACCATTGGTTACAATGGAGTGCATAGGCGCTACATTGTAACACTGCCGTGTGCCGCCTGTCAGACAGTACAGGAGCACACAGCCGATCAGGAGGGTGCCACAATGTGGCGCTCCCTGATTGGCTGAAGAAACCCACTTAGACATCAGTCAGAGGGGGTTTCTGGCATTCGGGGAAAGGGGTCCCATGTGAAAACATGGGGCCCCTTTCAGTTCGTGGTCGGGTGTCCCGTTTTTTTATTTTTACAAGTACGTGGATTACAAATGGATTATCCGAGGAGCCCTCTACACTGGATTTGGTGAGTAGGATTTTTTCAACAGGTACACCATGGATTCTACTGGAGAAGAGGACCGACCCTCGTGTGAACATAAGGTAAGTATGTGTATATGGTGGTGTGTATGTATGCATTAAAGTTATACTTTCAAGGTGTGTGTGTGTAATGTATTTATTGGGGTATTTTTTTAGTAGTAGTACTACAGGTACCAGCGGGCCCGGTTTTCCGCCGCATGCTGGTACTTGTGGTTCTCCAAGTAGCAGCTTGCGGGGGAGGCTTGCTGGGACTTGTAGTACTGCTACTAAAAACAATATTCATTACTTTCAACAAAGGCTATCAGCCTCCCATCCGCAGCCCATTGGATGGGGGGGACAGCCTCGGGTGACTAGTTGGATATTTGATGCCACGGCCGCAAGGCACTGTATAAAAGTGACCCCCGGCTGTGGCATTATCTGTCCAGCTAGTGGAGCCCGGTGCTGGTTTCAAAAATACGGGGGACCCCTACGCTTTTTGTCCCCCGTATTTTTGGAACCAGGACCAGGCGCAGAGCCCGGTGCTGGTTGCTTAAATATGGGGGAACCCCTGTCAATTTTTTTCCCATATTTTTGCAACCAGGGCCGGCTCAAAGAGCCCGAGGCTGGTTTGGTTTAGGAGGGGGGACCCCACGCATTTTTTTGGGGAAAAATTATAACATTTCCCACCCCTTCCCACTGAAAAACATGCACGGATCTCATGGATCCGTGCATGCCTATACAAACACGGGATAAAAAAAGCAGGTCTGGTTTTTTTTAGCACTTTTTCACGATTTGTATTTCATCACGGCAGTGTTTGGCTATTGTCGGCAGTGTTTGTGTTTTGCACTTTTTAGTAAATTCCCGATTTCTTCCAAATTGCAGGCGTATTTGACCGATGGTGTATTGATTCGCGATTTTTTCCTAGGACTTCCAAAATATTACGAATGCCCTCATCACTGCCGTGATTTTTGCTTAGTAAATTACCGAGATGACACTTTGAAGAAAAAACGGCATCTCGGTCAAAATCAGGACCTTAGTAAATATACCCCCTTGTTGCAGAACCACATAGTGGCCACACAAAAATACGCAATATGACAAACAACATACCAATAAATCAACATACATATAAAATAAATTTGAAATCACAAATCAAAACAAATATAACAGCGGAATTGCAACAGATGACCCATCATGGAATGTAGCTGGCATCCCGACGAAAGGGATGCTGGCGGTCACACCTATCAGAATGCAGATGCTGGAATCCAGTGGTGGGCCCAGGTGCAAAAATATACTTTGGTCCTCCCCCCTCTCTTACCCACCCCAAGTTCATAATATGCCACATGCCAGTGGGTGACAGGGAGAGGCAGAAGATAACAGGGAAAATCAGTTGGTGGCAGAGAGAGGCATAGAGGGACAGTCGGTGACCGGGAGAGGGTGACAGGAGTACAATCACACAGTCCTGCGCGTTGTGGGAAAAAATGGGGATGTACCTTGGTGGAGGTGGATGTTGAAAGAAGAGTGTGCTACTGATAGTCTTCCTATCCTCCAGGGAGGCCTCATGCCCTATTATTCCAAGCTAGCCACCAAGATGGGATGCGGTTAATATACCGCCTGTTGGGATCCCGGCATTCAGGAGACTGACTCCAGAATCCCGACAGCCGGGTAAATGCCGGTGGTCGGAATCCCTTAGGTGGAGGGTCCACGCTGCTGGTATTCCAGCTGACAGGATGCCGCTGTCGGTATAGTGACAGCTGGCATCTTGTCTGCCAGTCTCCTGTATTTATTCCACCAAGATCACTATTTAGAATATGCAGGGGTCATCTTATTTCTTATTTATTTACTGTATAAGACTACGTAGTGACATGGTGGAAGACAGAAGTCTGCTACAGTACTTAGCTTCTATAAGAGACCTGGTTAACACCTGCCATAAAACTGTTCCAGCATCCATGCACAGCTACCCATTTCCAGTATAAACTCACTGTCTGGTGAGCTGTACAATACCCCGATCATCTCCAGCTCCGCTTCATCACCAGTGTACATGTAACAGTGGGTATGGCTGCACCTGCTATCAATATGCCAACATTAGTGGTTAAGTAACTGGGCTGTGTTTAGTTTGAGTTATATAAGCACACCTCTGCAATATCAACACCTACACACAAATCATTTCCAGCAGTGGGAACACAGCAGCCACTGCCATGTCTGAGAGGGGGCCCACCCCCTGTGATTTCCTCAGTTTGGCACTCAGTCAAACAGGCTCCGACAGTGCCAGTTACACTGGCCAGGAGCTGGCTTTAATTCACAGACGACTGTGATTCAGGAAAAATTCACAGCTCTGTAAATTAGAGGAAGTACACACCTGTGATCAATAGCGTTGACAGGCAGTAGGACTCCCCTTTCAGTCCGGCTCTGATGGCAAAGTGATGCCACACACGGTCAACCCCGCCTCCCTGAGGTAAAGGGCAGATTCCTCAGGGATGGGGCCAACCCTGCTCCTTTTGCTGAGCCAGACGTCTGACTTTGCTCACAGTGGTCGTGCAGTTGCTCAGGGGTATACTCATTGCTGGTCTCGGCAGGGTTTCCAAGGGCCCTGGTGCTATGCACCTGCTGCACCAATGGTAGTTCTGCCTCTGCCGGAATCCCGACAGACAGAATCCTGAACACAAGTATGCCGGGAAGGGTTAGGGTGCGGGGGGTGAGGGGTGGACTTAGGGTTAGGCAGCAGGAAGGGAGGATTAGGGGTAGGGTTAGAGTTATTTTAGTTGGACATACCTGTCTTGATTTTGGTGTCTGTATTCTGACCGCTGGCATCCTCACTGCTGGTGTGTGTCCCGTTACCGGCGCCGAGTATCCCGGCGTTCAGCATCCCGACCGCTGGATCCTGGTGGCAGAATACCAGCGGGAGGGGGGCGCAAGCACAACAAGCCCTTTGCGGTCTCGCTGCACTCGCCCCGCTGCGGGCTCTGTGTCGACCGGGTTCTATTCCCACTCTATGGGTGTTGTGGACACCCATGAGTGGGAATAGTCCCTGCTGGTCGGCATTGTGAGGGGAACGGTCACATAACTACATCCCCTCACTGCCAGTAGTCAGTGCTGTTTAAATACATAAGTAGATGGCACTGCCATACAAACACAGAAATCAATAAGATACTTACGTAAAACCTCCAACTGGCAGAGCACATAACAATCCACTCAAACACAGTATTAGTGCAACTTTAAATAATTGTGCCCCTGTAGACGGCGACTACCTGATCGCTGCAGTGCAAAAAATAACCTGCGTGCGATCAGGTCTGAATTAGGCCCCCATAACTGTCGGAGCCTGTTTGACTGAGTGCCGAACTGAGGAAATCGCAGGGGGTGGGCCCCCTCTCAGACAGGGCAGTGGCGGCTGTGTTCCCACTGGTGAAAATTATTTGTATTCGTCATGTCAAGAACAAATAAATAACTAGATACCGACCGCTAGTTATCCTTGTGGAATAAAGTGTCTAGGCCTATGAAATACATAGAGGCACAGTAAATGGCATGTAAATAATAATGAATCAATATAAAGACACATATAAAACCTGCAAATAGCAATCATTTATTAAAGTGATGGTGACATGTTATAAGCTTGCCATCTCGTTATTCAAAATGGTGACCAAGGTCAAATAATTACCGCCAATCTCACTACCGTAATTATAAATACATATTTTGACTAGAGATGAGCGGATTCGGTTTTATTCGGATTTACTCGGTTCTCAAAACGGCATCTGATTGGCTATCCAAAACACGTGACATCCGTGAGCCAATAAGATGCCGTTTTGAGAACCGAGTAAATCCGAGTAAAACCGAATCCGCTCATCTCTAATTTTGACTGACGTTGCTGTCAGTATAAAAAGAAATGAAAGTCAATGTAAAAAAAATCATAAAGTAGAGGGAGCTACTAAATTATAGCAAACTGCGGCTGCTACATCATAAATGCCAAAAATAATAAAATAAATGTAAACATCATGGGGGTCATTCAGACCCGATCGCACGCTGCCTTTTTTCGCAGCCGCAGCAATCGAATCTGAACAGCGCATGCGTGTGGTCCGCAATGCGCAGGCGCGTCAGCCCCCGGTGACAGCCGTCGCGGGGAGCAACGGATTGGACGAAGAAAGCGTCTGCACCGGCGAACGCAAGAAGATTGACAGGAAGAGGCCGTCTGGGGGTGGCAACTCACCGTTTTCAGGGAGTGTCCAGGAAAATGCAGGTGTGCCCGGCTGTTTCCAGGGAGGGTTCCTGACGTCGGCTCTGTCCAGGATCACTGCAGCTGCTGAGTACGTCCTGAGCTGTGCAGAGACTGCACGAATTTTAGTGTTCTCTGCACAAGCGTTCTCACCTCTGCACAGCGATTACCCCCTCCCCTGTAGACGGCGATCAGGTCTGAATTAGGCCCCCATATCTGCACATTTCATATGCAAACCAGCATACAGGTAACTTAACATTTGTAACAATAATTGATCTAAAAATAAGGACCTTTTATATAAAATTAGGAAATAAAAATCTTATGGTGGCAAAGAATGGCAGCTGAACAGTGACAACCGTCGTATGCCTTTATCAACTGCAAATGCTAGGTACAACATCCTCCTCCAGTGGGCCAGCCAGAAATTACCCCAGTAGGGTAAAATCATCCTAAATAATGTACTGATGGGAGCGTACCCAGATGATATTGCAGTGAGCTAGCCACTGGACTGCTGTTCTTTCACCCAAAAGCTTGCAGACAACAATGAGAAAACCAGGGATAAAGGGAGACCAAAAGAAAAGAGGTAGAGACCTGCCTATCCCTGAACTAAGCCCACCTTCCCACCCCCTAAACATGCGCCCGCAAAGCTCTAATTGGCTAAAGGACATTAACTAAAATTAACCCTATAGCTCCCTGCACTTATCGCCAAATCTGAAACCACCTAAGAGTTCCAAATCTCTCTAACACACGAAGTGCATTCGCTCTTCAAAATAAAGCTCCCACTTTGAAATCTTCATTGAGCCCTCCTAGTGCCAATGTATTCAGCTTACAAATCCAATGCAATTCTTTGTCTTGTAGAATCTTTTCTTGGTCACCTCCTCTCCTATGTGGTGGCACGTTTCATAATGAAATATTTGAGTTGATGAATGGAAAGTTTCTTCTCATAGAAGTATTGGCAATGGGGTTTTTTTCTCAAATCATTAGAGGATGCGGAAATAGCTATTTTAATTGAAGATCTATTTTGAGAGAACCTTTAATACTGTATAACATTTTGTTGTTTCACCAACATAGACAAGTCCACACAGACTTGTAAGTAGACACACTACAAATCTGTTGTTATAGTTCAGCCTAAATCTATCAGGATACTTTTTCTTTGTAATGGAGTGTTCAGTTGCACCACCAGTGACAATAAAAGGACCCCTGGGTTAGTGGTAAACCAATTATTTTTTGGGAATTTTTTTGATCAGAGCAGTCGGTGCTAACTACAAAATCCCTAAGGTTGTGACCATGTTTTTGATGTATGCCTGGTGTAGATCAAATGCCCTTTGCGATCCTGCACGTATCTTGTGATAGTGGCAACTTTTTCACTGAACACAATTTGTGTCTGCATTTTGGAATGCTCCTGCTGTTTATTGATTAGATACAACTACTGGGGAGAAGTCAGACGCTTGTGCAGTATTTCCATGCCTCATATGTAAAATTGTAAAAGACTAGCAAGTCAGTGATTAGGTGCAGCCATTGCGTCAATGAGCAATGGCTGGGTCTCTTCCAATTCGTCTGGATAGGTTTCATCATATAGAACAATAGCATCTTTCTTAAAGATCTCTCTTTACTACATCCTACACTATCCACCAAGGAGACAGCTGTACAGACAATTCTTGGGTGTAATATCTAAACATTGATAAAATATACAATTTCATTCTATAATTTCATTATATGAAGGTTCATTGCCATAACCAAGTGCAGAGAGGTTTAGATAGAGAGAAGGAACATGAAGGGTGCTGGAGAGGGATCAGAAGATCCCTCTCCAGGAATGCATTCCTCATAGAGTGGTTAACAGCTTTAGTAGCTAAAATAACTGTCTCACATTAAGCTCCATAGAGAATGATGAGCTGACATTTAGCAGGGAAGCAGTGCTGCAATGTTCTCCTCATGGTGTCTGAGTTCATGTAAACTCAATGCAAAGGTCATGAATATTGGATTTATTAACATATATACAGACCATTTAGTGTGACAGACAAGTCACACAACAATGTGCATGGCCTTGCTGTATTTGCTTTAAGTAATATTGAAGAAATACCAGATGGTCAATTTGAATATTATATAGTCCTGCACCTAACTGAAATCAGAGAGGGTCAAATGTAATTTGGCAAAATGGTAGATTTTTCTGTGATTTTTCAGGGGATTTAGTGCGATAATTTTATTTTCCACTAAACCAAACAAAATGATTTGCTGAAAAATCTGCACTCATGCCAAATCAAAGCCTATGACATTGGGTCCGGAGTGTCATTTACTAAAATTGGTTAAAGGTGTAACAACCTTACCTTGGTGATGTTTGCAGTGGCTGCCCCTCTTCATGGTGCAGCCACTAGATGCATGTGGGATCCTTAATATTTACAGGTGACTCCCTGAAAACAGCTGCTTTCTGGACTATCCAGCAAATATTATTTGATAAATAAGCCCCTCAGGGCTGTTTCCGAAATGGCACATTGGGTCCTGACTGTTAGAAATGATGTGTGTGCAGGTGTTAATATTGGGCCTAATTCAGAGTTGATTGCAGCAGCAAATTTGTTAGCGGTTGGGAAAAACCATGTGCACTGAAGGGGCGGCAGATATAACATGTGCAGAGAGAGTTAGATTTGGGTGTGGTGTGTTCAACTGAAATCTAAATTGCAGTGTAAAAATAAAGCAGTCAGTATTTACCATGCACAGAAACAATATAACCCACCCAAATCTAACTCTCTGTAAATGTTACATCTGCCCCACCTGCAGTGCACATGGTTTTGCCCACCTGCTAAACAAATTTGCTGCTGCGATCATCTCTGAATTACCCCCATTGTACAGCTATACAGACACACACCAGGGGATACCTCAAACTATGAACAGCTAAGTTACTTAACCAGTGGTGTGGATTTATTGATACATAGCATGTACAGCTGTACTCACTGTTACATATTCACTGGTGATGGAGCGTAGGTTGAGCGTAGCAGGGTTTCACCGCTCTCCAGCCGGTGAGTGTATACTGCAAACGGGTAGCAGTGCAGGATTGCCAAAATAGCTTTACAGCAGGTAATAACCAGGTGTCTCTGGAGCTAAATAAGAGACTTCTGTCTACCACAGAGTCACACTAAACAGTAAAATAAAGATCAATAAAGATCTCAGCAGCCATTTTGGGTTAGGGCATGAAGCCTCCCTGGAGATCAGGAAGACTGGAGTCTCGCAGTAGTACACTCCTCTTTCAACATTGCTGACTCAAAAGTTCTCCCTGAAACCCCATAAGGTTTGAGGGAAAACTTGCAATGTTGACACTACTATAACTTGCTGATATGTGCACAGACGGACATCATGGACATACTGTTTTCGCCGGGACTTCCTGCAGAATGGAATTCTCCCCAATGGGTGCTCTATTTACTGTATGTCCATAAATTCTTCCAAATTTCCCAAAGTTTTCCTACAGTCCTTAAATCAGAGCCAGTGACAAGTAACTTTAATATAGATATAGATACATAGATATTGCGAATATTGGGCCCGATTCAGAGCTGATTGTAGATGTGCTGAAATTAGCACGTCTACGATCAGATTCTCTGACATGTGGGGGGACTCCCAGTACAGGGTTAGTCTGCCCGCATGTCAGGTCCTACCCCCCCCCCCCCCCTTTCCCCCCGCAGGTGTGAAAGCATCGCTAGGCGCCCAGCAATAATCCGGACACGTTAGAATGTCTCTGTTGGTAAGGGGGGGGGAGCGGTCTGGACAGCGCAGGCATTCTAACGGCGTAGGCACGCCCCCCTCCCGCCCCACCTCTGCCTGTCAATCAGGCCTCGCACCAGTTAGATGCTTTCACCGTTGCAGCGATCGCCTCTGAATTAGGCCCTCTATATTATCACTTTTTCCAGTCATAGTTTGCTGTCTGTGAGTTTCCCTGGCATATTTGTTTGACTGTTACATTAATGAGTGTGAAACAAGTGGTCTGTAATTTAGGAATAACGAATGCTGCTGGTGTCTTCCTCATTGTTCACATCACTGCCTAGTTATAGTAAGCCCCTCTGTCTGGAATGCAGTGCGCTAATTATGAGCATGGAGATCGGGAGTGCAGGTAACAGAGCAGCTTCCTATTCATCCAATGTTTCTCTGTAATAACAGGTTCACTCTCTGTTTTATTCAGGCGTCAGAGCAAATTACAGATTGAGGAAGAGACACTTGTCAAACAAAATGAAGGAAAATACAGAGATAAGAGAGTGAGGGTAGAATGGGAAACCATTCTGCTCAATACTGTGTCCTATCTTGTTTTATTTCTCATTTAACTATAAGCTATATTTCATTGAAGAAGCTTTTGTTCTTTTTTTTACTCTGTGTGTAATTCACAGATACTTTTACCAAAGCCAACATAAAATACTTCTAACATACAACACCATTAACACTGTGCCAACATACTGTAAAACCAGGGCCGGCCCGAGGCCAAATTATTTTGTAAGCGAATAAATACTTTGACCCCAACCTAAGCACTTTTGCGCTAAAAGCCGTAGTGCCCATTATACATTTGCCCACTGTATAAGTGCCCCTTGCACATTTGCCCACTATATAAGTGCTCCTTACACATTTGCACACTATATAATTGCCCCTTACACATTTGCCTACTATATAAGTGCCCCTGACACATTTGCTCACTGTTGAAGTTCCCCTTACATATTTTGCCCACTTTAAAACTTCCCCTTACATATTAAGCCTAATCAAAGTACTGTATTACCTGATATGCCCCCTGTGCCTGTAGACTCGCAAAGCAGTCAGTGGTGTTGGCGCCTCCGCCATGCCCGCCACCACACTATAGTACTTTGCATGTACAGTAATGTGAAGAATCTCAAAATAAACTACCGCTCCCAGCAGCCCTTGCTGTCTGGAAGCAAGGGATTCCGGGAGCAGTAGTTTATTTTATTTTTCTTCACATTACTGTAGTGGGGTGCACTGCCGGACATAGCGCGATGGCGCCAACATCACTGCCTTCTCGGTAAGTCTCCAGGCAGGCGCTACATATTAGGGTGTATCAGAAATTTCCAGTGTTACACGTATCGCTGGCGCAGCTGAGTAGGGTGTCCTGATCTATGCTGCGCCTTACTCAGCTGCGTAACCAGTGTATGCGTAAAACCGGCCCTGGATACAACTCAACGTATTTTCCAGTTATATGAGAACAAGATCTATGGAGGGGGTGGGGGCGAATCAGAAAGTGAGAGATTTTGGGACAGTTTTCCTGTATTTTTTTTTTTTTTTAGTGCCAATCATTTACTTGGGAAAATCAACCTGGTTTTGCCATGTAAATGATTGCCGCTTTAAAAAAAAACCAGGAAAATTCTCCCAAAATCTCTCACTTCTGGTTCTCATACCCTATTACATTCCCCCTATGTCTTTCATCCTCACTCCTTCCATTACTGGGTACAGGACTTTTTTATGCTGCAGCTACTGTGGATTGCCCTCACACAACAAGACATTCCTTAGCATCCAAACCTTCAAGCCTTCCCTGAAAATTCACCTCTATAAAATTCCAAAAATACCCTTCTTACCTCCTTCGTCTATACTACATAATTACTACCACACTACACGGATTGGTATGCGAGCGATCAGGGCGGATGAGTTGTCGGCGGTAACATTACCGACACCGGCATCCCGATGGTCACGGTGAGGTAAGTATTCTACCTACTCCTCTAACTCTAATACTCCGCAGCCTAACCCTAACCCCCCCCCCCCCCTTTAGTGCCTAAACCCACTCCACCCCCTTTCTACAGCCTAACCCTCCCTCTTTGGTACCTAAACCTAATCCCTCCTCCCTTCCCCCCTCCCCGGTGGGGCCTACCCCCCCTCCCCGCAGCCTTACCTCCCCCCCCACCACCACCACCAGTTGTCGTTACCCCCTGCAGCCAAATCCTAACACTCCCGGCTATACTTACCTTCGAGCTCCCAGCTGTCAGTAGTCTGGCGTCGGGAAGCTCACCTGGTCAGTGTTCTAACAGGTACAGGTGCCAAGATTCCGGCGTCTGTATTTCGACTTCCGGGACCCTGTCAACATTCTTGTGTCGACCTAATTATTCTCAACATGATAACTGCTGACAAGTTAACAGGTATTAAACCAGATATAACATGTATTTATACCATCACTTATTGTGACAATAAAAAAAAAACGTTATTGGCGTAAATTGTTAAATACAGTAGGCCCCTTATTCTGCAAACTGAATTTTCCCCAGGAGAACTATAGTCGAGTAGAGACATAGGACGGAAATGATCCTAGATTATATTAGGCATGGATGATATCTAAACCCATGAGCATAACCCCCTCCATGACAGTGGTTAGTGTTCCTCACTCTGCACTTCTGGGGGGCTGGTTTATGGCTAGCGGAACATGAGCATTCAAATCCACTGCAACTGTTTTGCTATAGGGAAAGGTGACTGCTAGTTACACCCCCTATCTGAATCCCTAAATAATAATTTGCCCAAACAGGTACCAATTACACAGCCATGTGTTACCTTTTATTTTTTTGTTCTGTACCACTTCTCATTTGTTTTAGACTTCAGCCACCTGCAACATTAGTGACAGTAAAATCTTCTCCCTTTGTCAGTTGTAGTGAGTCAGCGCTGTAAAATGGAGGAGGCGGAAAACTAACAGACCACGTAGCAACCAGCATCAGTTTCAGCCCTGTGGTCTGCATCATACTTGCTCCTACTAATGGGGATGTGTAATGTACGTAGACAGCAGACTCAGGGTGAGGATAATGCAGCCTGTGGGTTCACTCTTATACTGTGTCCCTGCTGTTAATATGCTCCCAGCCACATTTACATAGCCACTAATACACAGAAATTTGAGAGGTTGTCCTTAAAGCTGCTCTGGGTACTGGGTTAGGCTGTTGGGTAAGTATTCAGGGCCTGAGCTGGCTGCTATTTAGGGATTACAATTTTTCTTGCAATTTCCTGATATTACAGGTTGAGTATCCCATATCCAAATATTCCGAAATACGGAATATTCCGAAATACAGACTTTTTTGAGTGAGAGTGAGATAGTGAAACCTTTGTTTTTTTGATGGCTTAATGTACACAAACTTTGTTTAATACACAAAGTTATTAAAAATATTGTATTAAATGACCTTAAGGCTGTGTGTATAAGGTGTATATGAAACAAATGAATTGTGTGAATGTAGACACACTTTGTTTAATGCACAAAGTTATAAAAAATATTGGCTAAAATTACCTTCAGGCTGTGTGTATAAGGTGTATATGTAACATAAATGCATTCTGTGCTTAGATTTAGGTCCCATCACCATGAGATCTCATTATGGTATGCAATTATTCCAAAATACGGAAAGATCTCATATCCAAAATACCTCTGGTCCCAAGCATTTTGGATAAGGGAGACTCAACCTGTATTTTGTTTCTTACATTTATAGTGCCCAAGAGTAAACAGTTATTAAATTAGTCCCATCCTCATCTTTAGGTCCCCATTTTATCAAAACGTTTTCACATTTACATTTGTATCTGGATAATGTTAGTTTCCCCTGCATGCAGTGAAATGAATCAGAAGTGTACGTTAATGCAGCAGCGACTGCATCCTTTTACACAGCATGACTGCATTCTTTTATTCTAATGCCGCAGCCGATGGAAGTCTTACTGAGATGCCCACTGGCTTGGGCCGCCAGTCGCAGATCTGACGCACCATCAGACATTAGAGCAGCCCTATGGTTGCTCAAAATATCTGTGGGAATGTTGCCATCAGTGCAACTTCATCTTTGCACGCGGTCATATGTGCATAACAGACTCTGATTACACAGAGAAAGTGTGAATGATGTTGGGTCTTCTCACAAAAAAGTCCGCTAGCTCTGCCCGTACAGAAAAGGCACAAAGAATGTGCCCAGGACTGTGCAAGCCTGATAGCCGACTACTGTTATCTCATTACACGATTAATTTATCACTTTTTATACAGTATATGTCCCTTTATATACAGAATATATCCCCTTATATACAGAATCTATTTAATAATAGGGTACAGTCTGACCTTTCTCCTATATGCATGCGTGCCGGCAGTGTCGGACTGGGGCATGAAGGGCCCACCGGGGGAATGCAGTTATAGGGGCCCATACTTAGGGGTGTGGCCAGCCTACAAAGGGGGTGTGGCCAGCCTCCACAGAGGCTTCAAATACACAATAGTTTAGTGCAGTGTAATGCAACTTATCTACCATGTATAATACAAGTGCACAGTCTGGAACCTGATCCCTAGGGGAAGGAGTGGGCCCTCAGGCAGTGGGGCCAACCGGTGGTTTCCCTGGTACCCCTGTGGGCCAGTCCGACCCTGCGTGCCGCGCCTCCCACTGTAGTGCAATGGGACAGACCTTAGCTGGAGTACCACTCTGCGCCAGGTATAATAATTATATAGTGTGTAGAAGGCAGAACAGAGTGGGCGGCAGGGTGGACGGTGGGAGGCAGAGCAGCGTGTGGACCAACGGGTGTGTATCGTGTTACCAGTGTTACCGGCCGCAGAATGCCGGGGGGCGAGTGCAACACTCTCCATGCTGCGGTCGCCACAGATTCTATTCCCGCTCTATGGGTGTCGTGGACACCCACGAGTTAAAATAGTCCCTGTTGGTCGTCATGTCAACCGTCGGGATAGTGAGGGGCAGGAAGTAGGTGGAGGTGTCTGCGGACACATAACTACATCCCGGACCAGCGGGACCTGGCATATGCCAAGACCCTTTACGAGTGTATATATACTCGTAGGCCTTCCTACTGCTATGTCCGTCTGTTATTACACAGTTTGTCTTATCACTGTTGTTTCCAATTGCAAAGCGCAACAGTATATGCTGCGCTATATAATAAACTGTAAATAAAAAAATAAACAAATGTTGGTAAGATGGAGATACATTGTGCTAAGATTCATAGATGAACATATTTGAAGATTTGGAAGACACTGGAGAGGGCTCTCTTGTAGACATCGGATATTGGTTTCTATAGATATACATTTAAGATACAGTACATAGATGGAAGTTTATTTCAAATAGAATATATGTTAAATAGGAGAGAGAATTGACAGCATTGGAAAGGAATGAGTTAAACATCTTGTGAGGGGTGGACCTAGCTGGAAGGAAAGTACAGCCCTTGAAAAATGGGAGGGTTAGTATATATAGGGAAGGATAGGCCATTTTGTTTCTCTCTGTTGGTGAAATTGCCTTGTGCTGGGTGAGTGCTGCAGTGCAGAGCTCCCCATATTGTTTTTGTGCAGTTAAGATTAGGATTTCAACAGCCCTCCCTTAATTGTATTATTATGGCTTCCCGCCCTCGCCGTTCCGCCGGGACCCCAGCTCGATACCGCACTTCTGACGGTGGAGCTGGGCCGGGGGAAGGGATGGCAGGCCTGGGGGACGGGGCTCCGTCCCCTGCGGCCTCCACGGGCGCGGGCAGGAGCGCTGCACGACGGGTCAGATCGGCCTCGCCGCTGGTGGCCGGGCCGGCTTTGCCGGGCGGCCGTGGGCGGCGGGGTAGGCCAGAGAGTCAGCCAGGCTCGGAGGTAGGCGGGCAGCAGCCCTTGCCTCCTGGAGAGCTTGGCGAAGTGGCGGTGTCCGGGGCCCGCGGGCACGCGCATGCGCGCCGCAGCGGGCGCTCGGCGGCTGCTGCACAGGCGGCCCCTGTCTCTCCCTCCTTGCCGCGGCCGGAGCTGAGTGCCGGGCGGGGGGTAGAGGCCGGACGGGGGTCGGTGGCTCGCCGCGCGGGGCTTGTGTCAGGGCCTCGCGCGGCGGGTAGGAGCAGTGCGGCGGGCGGAGGAGCTGTGTCGGAGACCAGTGGGACGCGCCCACGAGGTGCGCGCGCGCCCACGACTGCCTCCGGCGCCGCCGGCCGTGCACGTGTGCGCGCAGCGGCGCCGCCAGCCCAGTTGTCCCCCTGCTCATTGCTAGTAACTCCCCGGCAGCCGGAGTCCGGCGGGGGCCGGGGAGAAAGGCGAGAGGGGACATTCTTGGGGGGCAGGCAGGAGGCACAAGTGGGGGTGCGCTATGAGCACCGGAGTGCAATTGCACGAGGTGACCGGGCACGCGCGCGGGAGGCGCGCGAGCCCGTGCCCAATGTCAGCGGCGCAGTGCGCGCGCTGCTGCGCCGCGTGTTTCTCGGTCTCCCCTAAATACTCCCCGGGGGCCGGAAGACAGCGTCCCGCGGGGGAGGAGGGGTGACAGGGAATAGGTCAGCGGTCTCAGGGCGGCGGCGCGGGCGGATTATGCTCGGGGCGTCTCCCCCCTTGCGGCGGGAGATAGTTCCGGATCGCAGGGGGAGGTGGCGTTCTCGGAGGCGGAGAGCGAGGGCAGCGAGCGCGCCGATAGGGGCGCCCCCGTCTTCCCGCCGGGGCAGCGGGCGTTGGGTGCCCGGTTGCCGCCGGTCGGGCGGCGGGCGAGTGGTCGCGCGCGGGCCCCGGCGGGAGGTTCCTCGGGGCCCGAGGGCTCGTTTTGGGGGGGTCGCGACCCCTCCGGAGCGCTGGCGTCGGCCCTGGCCACTGTGGTGGAGGCTTTAGGGCCGTTAGCGGTGGCTGGCTCCCCGAGTACTACCGCTAGTTCCGGCGATCCTGCTGCGGCAGGCGGGGCCGGTGGTCGGAGGGCTGCTGCAGCGCAGCGAGTGGCACGCGCCTGCCGGGAGCTCGGGGCGGCCGCTGCAGAATTGGAGCGGGGTTCGGGGCAAGACGCGCAGGGGTCCTCGGCGGCAACCCCCCCTCACGGAGGGCGCGGCATGCGCCGCAAGTGCGGGCTGGGCCCCCCGTTTCTTTCTCTGTTACAGGGGACCTTGGGGAAGTGGAGATGGCCGAATACGAAGAGGAAGACGGAGGTTTGGCCACACCGGAGGATTCCATGTCGGGGTCGGCGGCATCAGGTGAGGTGGTGCAGTCGGTATCAGGTACCTCCACGAGCGCTAGTTCTCGCAGCTCTTCCTCTTCCTCCTCTTCGTCTTCTCTATCGTCGCAAGTGTCCGCAGTCAGTAGCACGACTAGGGCAAGGAAGCGGGTGACGAAATTCGCCAAGAGGGCAGCGGGCCAGCAGAAGAGGCGGAAGAGGCGCAAGCGGCTTAGCGAGGAAGCTCGTCGGGCCAAGAAGCGCCGCGATTTGCCCGGGGTCGTGCGCTGCGAATATACTGCCGTTATGCGGGGGCTTCGAGATAGCTGCCGCAAGAAGATTTGCAGAGGGGACTTCGTTGATGTGTTCGTCCTGACGAAGGACGCGAAAAGGGAGTATAAGGCGGCAGCCGCGAAGAAGGGTATCGGGACGGAGGCATTCCGTACCTTCGATAATTGGCTGGCTGGGTTTTGGGTCTTCGCGGCGTGTTACCTGGAGGACAGGCCAAGCGAGCACATGAACATAATCCGATACCTGCATCTCGTGCACGACATGCAGCGCACGTCGGCGGGATCGGAGTGGCGTAGATACGACCAGGAATTCCGGGAGAAGCAGGACGGATTGCAGGTCATGGACTTTGGGTTCAAGGACGTTGAGGTCTGGCTCAAGGTCACTCGGGGTTCGCAACAGGCGGAGGAGCCCCGGAAGCCGGGGGCGGACGGGCACCGCGCAGGGTCGCCCGCCCAAGGGTCCAGCGCGGAAGGCGGATTGGCCAAGCCAGGTAGGTCGGCCGTCCGCGCAGGGGGGCGTGCCGCCACAAAAGGAAAATGTTTCGCGTTTAACAACGCGGCGTGTTCCTACGGCAAGCAGTGTCGTTTTCGACACTCGTGCCTGCAATGTGGCGGGTCCCACCCAGCGTCCTCCTGTTTCAAAGGCAGTCGGCAGGGTGCCCGGGGTAAACAAACTTACCCCAGACAAGCCGCGGGTGGGAGCGCTTCGCAGAGCGCCAACACCAATTAAATTGGAGACGATGGGCTGGTGGTTGGACTTGTATCCGAATAGGTAGGATGTACAATTTTTGTTTTCCGGTTTTCAGTTTGGGTTTCGCTTGCCTGTTGCGAGCGAGGTGTCCGTGCGTGCCCAGCGGAACCTCCAGTCTGCCCGAGCCTTGCCGTTAGTCCTGAGGGAGAAAGTGGATAAGGAGGTCAGGTTGGGCAGGATGGAGGGGCCGTTTCCATCGCCCCCAGGTGGATGACTTGGTCATCTCTCCAGTGGGGGTGGTTCCCAAGAAGACTCCAGGCGCCTTCCGGCTCATTCAGCATCTTTCTTACCCGTTGGGGGCGTCGGTCAACGACGCAATACCGCCGGCTCATTGCTCGGTGGTGTATCAGTCGTTTGATGAAGCGTTGGAGATGGTCCGCGGTTACGGGACCGGGGCCCTCATGGCTAAGATTGATGTTGAGTCCGCTTTTCGGTTGCTGCCATTACACCCGGACTCATTCCGTTTTATGGGTTTCCGGATTGGAGCGGAGTATTTCATGCTCATTTTTCGAGCGTTTCAGCACTTTTTTACATTGGTGCGTGGAGTCTTCATCAGGGGGTCACGGGGTCGCCCATTACCTCGATAACTTCCTGTGCGCGGGCCCGGCAAATTCACCACGGTGCGGCGATGTGCTTTTCAGCATCCGAGCACTGTTTTTCCACTTCGGTGTTCCCGTGGCCGAGGATAAAACAGGGGGCCCGTCCTCCTGCTTGTCCTTTTTGGGGATTGAGATTGACACGGTAGCAGGAGCGTGTCGGCTTCCTCGGGACAAAGTTGTGAAGCTCCGCGACGCCATTTGCCGGTTTATAGGGTCGCGTAAGGTCACACTACGGCAGGCGCAGTCCTTGCTGGGCATGTTGAACTTTGCTTGTCGGGTAATCCCGATGGGCAGGGTTTTCTGCCGGAAGCTGGAAAGGGCGACTGCGGGGTGTGCCAGACCACACCATTTCGTGCGCTTGTCCTCAGAGATTAAGAGGGATTTGGCAATATGGGCCTCGTTCCTCGAGGACTTCAACGGGGTGTGTATATGGCAGGCCCCAATGGTGGACAGCGCTAGGTTGCAGTTGTTCACCGACGCCGCGGGTGCCTCTGGATTCGGTTGCTATCTGGAGGGATCTTGGTGCGCGGCCTCGTGGCCGGCAGAATGGCATTGCGAAGGTTTGACAAAGGACCTTTTGCTTCTGGAGCTTTTCCCCATTATGGTGGCGATGGAGGTATGGGGCGATCGGCTGGCTCATCGTAGCATCTTGTTTAGATGTGATAATCTGGGTGTGGTGCATGCGATTAACAACCAGAGGGCGAAGTCGCTGGTCGTTCTGCGGGTGCTGGGGCAGTTGCTGTTGACGTGCCTACGTCGGAACGTCTGGTTCCGCGCGCTGCACGTGCCGGGGCTAGAGAACGGAATTGCTGATGCGTTATCGCGAGGGCAGTGGGAAAGATTTTGTTTGTTTACACCCGAGGCCGACGAACATGGTTTTCATTGTCCCGGTTATGTTTGGCAGGTGATCGGGCCGGACTGGAGGGTCTAGCGTTGCGGTCAGTCGCGCCAACTACGCTTACGGCTTACAGGCGAGCCTGGAGCGAGTGGGAGGAGTTTGTTCAAGGACGGAATTCACAAGGTAAGAGCGGGCATCGGATAATGCTTTCTTTTATTTGGCAGCTGTATGTTACGGGTAGGTCCAGAGCGGTGGTTGCCCGGTACTTGGCTGGGATTTCGTTTTTCAGCAAAATAAAGGGCGTCCCCGATGTGACGAAAAGTGGAATTCTGCTGAAGGCAATGAAGGGATGGGCGCGAGTCGCGCCGACGCCGCCTGACAGGAGGCGGCCCATTGATGCGGCCTTGTTGCCGGCTGTCATCAGGGCGGTAGGTGGTGTCGCATCGTCCATGTTTGAGTCGCTGTTGTTCAGATTGGCGTTCTCAATGGCTTACCACGGGGCCTTTAGGGTTTCGGAATTGGTGGCGCCTTCTAAGCGAGCAGATTCGCGCATGCTGGTCGGTGACGTGGTGGTGGGTGAGAGGTCCTTGCTTTGCAGATTGCGTCGCTCTAAGACGGACCAAGTGGGGAGAGGTCGTTGGGTCACGTTGGTTCCGGCACTGGATGAGAGCATTTGCCCAGTAAGTTTGGCAGTACAGTATGCGGCAGTACGGCCCGGCGGTTAGGGGTCATGGCTGCTGCATTATGACGGGCTGCCGGTGACGAAGTATCAATTTCGTTGGATGCTGGGTCGCTGTCTTGCGAGCTTGGGCCTCCCACCCGCTGCGTTCGGGATGCATTCCTTCCGCATAGGGGCTGCGACGTCGGCTGCGGCGGCGGGATTTTCCATGGCTGAGATCCAGGCGGTGGGGCGATGGAAGTCGTCGAGTTACAGACGGTATATTCGCCCCGTTGCGTGAGATGTTGGCTCGCGCGTAGTTTGTTGGGTTTTAATTACAGTTGTTTCAGTCATGTTGTACAGTTCAGTACGTTATGGTGTTGTGCGTTTGTTTGTCTTCCCCCTTTTTATCCTACTCAGGGATTAGCTACTCGCCGTTGCTGGCATGAGCCGGCAGCGGGGGTCTGGAGTTATTTTGCGATTTTTTGCCGGACTTGACGGACTGAATTCTAATCCTCAATTCGGCTGATCTGTTCTAATCAGAGTCCCTCAGCAGGTCTTTACGCTTTCACCTCCAGCTGAGTTCTTCCATGTGTTACCCTCTTTTACCCCCCCCCCCCACACTTTTTTATTTTCTTAAATTTTGTTTCACTTTCCCCATTTGTGTGTTCATATTATGCTTCAAATTGGCTCGAAGCTCGTGCCGAGATTTCTGCAATATTCGGAAACAAAATTTTTCTATTTGGCAGATCCTTCAGGTTAATGTACTTACTGAATTATGGTTTAGATATTTAGTAACCAATTTTACCCCCTTTTCCTCCTCTTCAGGTTGGTTTGCTGATGACTTGACCGTTTGGGTGGTGGGCCACTCGTATGTTTTTTGGGCCGCAAAGTTTTTAGCCTTGGCTCGGGCTCAGCGGTTTCCTAGGGCTCAGGGAGTTAGATGGCTTGGTTGGCGAGGAATGATGTGGAAAGATCTGAGGAGTAGACTAGTCAGTCAGGCCAGCAAGCATGGAGTTCCTAGAGTATTGGTTGTCCATCTGGGTGGCAACGACCTGGGGAAGAGGACGTCTTTGGAGTTGCGGTGGGCCATGATACAGGATCTGGCAAGTGTGGCCGCGGCATGGACCAATTGCATATTGGTGTTCTCATTGATGGTGCCAAGATTGAGTTGGCGAGGTGTGGCGGACGGACGCGTAATTAATGAGGCCAGAAAGAAGGTGAATGGGGCGGTGGCGAAGTGGGTGCTGTCCCACGGAGGCAAGGTAGTTCGCCACCCTAGGATTCGGTTCCGAGACAGTCACCTTTTTCGGCCTGATGGTGCGCACCTATCCAATGAGGGGATGATGTTTTTCCTGCAGGATCTGTTCCTAGTGTTGCAGGAGTTAGGGTGAGGTTATGGTGGCGGTACGAAGACTCTGGGGAGGAGTCTTTCGCTGTTGGCGGAAAAGAATGGCAGTTTGTAGTTGTATGGTAAGCTGTAGTGATTTACAGTTGGATTTGGTTTAGGTGCACTCACCTCCATCGACTTATTTGCCGCTCGACCACCCGACCGGGATGGCAGCGGAATGGGGCACCCCTCCGGGTGGGAAGTCATTGTGGGGGTGGAGCTAGCACCTATTACCGTTTTTGATAGTTTGTAGTTAAATTAAGATAGTTTTGATTTTAGCAGTTTTTTAAGGTTAGCGTCAGTTTAATAGAGCCGTTCTTTTTTCTGCCACCATATGCCGGCTGATTCGGCATCTTAACCAAAGCTTTTCATTACAGGTGTGCTATGGTTAGGGTCAAATAAATAGCTAGCAATTTTCTGCCAAATTCAAGTCTCCGTGTCTTTATTTATGGGTATAAGAGGTAACGAATGCTTACTTAGAACGAAGGGGTCCACCAAATGTCACTAGGATGTTTAGGAGAGAGAATTGACAGCATTGGAAAGGAATGAGTTAAACATCTTGTGAGGGGTGGACCTAGCTGGAAGGAAAGTACAGCCCTTGAAAAATGGGAGGGTTAGTATATATAGGGAAGGATAGGCCATTTTGTTTCTCTCTGTTGGTGAAATTGCCTTCCCGCCCTCCCTCCCTGTTTGGTAGAGGTTTTGGCACGGAGTGCATTGGCTTTGAATTGTTGGCTGGTTTTTATCGTTGGCTATTTATTGGCGGAAAAGAACGGCAGTTTGTAGTTGTATGGTAAGCTGTAGTGATTTAGAGTTGGATTTGGTTTAGGTGCACTCACCTCCATCGACTTATTTGCCGCTCGACCACCCGACCGGGATGGCAGCGGAATGGGGCACCCCTCCGGGTGGGAAGTCATTGTGGGGGTGGAGCTAGCACCTATTACCGTTTTTGATAGTTTGTAGTTAAATTAAGATAGTTTTGATTTTAGCAGTTTTTTAAGGTTAGCGTCAGTTTAATAGAGCCGTTCTTTTTTCTGCCACCATATGCCGGCTGATTCGGCATCTTAACCAAAGCTTTTCATTACAGGTGTGCTATGGTTAGGGTCAAATAAATAGCTAGCAATTTTCTGCCAAATTCAAGTCTCCGTGTCTTTATTTATGGGTATAAGAGGTAACGAATGCTTACTTAGAACGAAGGGGTCCACCAAATGTCACTAGGATGTTTAGAATGTTTGTCCCTTAATTTTGCTCTGATTACACTGAATGGCTGAGATCACTTTCAGGTGTGACGTACACTGAGTTGTGACATATGCAGACAGGTGTGCTTAGTGGCTCCAGACTTCTTTGTGTGACCTGCAGGTGTTCGGTGAGAACCGTTACAGTTAAATACAGACAGTGTTTAACCCGTTCTGGACAACCTGTTCTGCACAATAAGTTCATCTCCTTTCACTTTATTCTTTCATAGTGTGTATTGAAATTTGGCATTTCACATATACCACAGGATTTTCATGGGGCGAACCTCTCCAGCCCTCAAAAAAGGAAAGTCAAGTCTCTGCTGTGTGAGTGTTAAGTAACATGTCAGATTTTTAATGAAAAGATCCACCAACTCCTGTCTGCAGCTGACAGAGCATTGAACAATTTCTGACGTGTCATTAGTCATGCATGTCCCCAATGCCATGGGCTAGACTAGGGAGGACAGTAACTTTGATGGCTCATTATGCCAGAGGGAGTATTCCAGTATTTATATTATTTTTTTCCAGCAGTAACTAAAGATCTCTAGGGCATTTTGATCGGATGTCAACTACACAGCTCTATAAAAAAAAATAAGTTCAAAGAGGTCTATTTATCAAGCTTTTTTGGTTATGTATCAGGCCTATAGCGCAGAAGATATCACCGATATGGTGTTAGCTATCTCCTATCTATTGGAAGAGGGTCTGGATTGTGCAGAAGGATCCAAGGGTGATTGCAAAACAACATTTTTGTCTAATGGACAAAACCATGGGGGTCATTCCGAGTTGTTCGCTCTGTAATTTTCTTCGCATCGCAGCGATTTTCCGCTAATTGCGCATGCGCAATGTTCGCACTGCGACTGCGCCAAGTAAATTTGCTATGAAGATTGGTATTTTACTCACGGCATTACGAGGTTTTATCTTCGTTCTGGTGATCGGAGTGTGATTGACAGGAAGTGGGTGTTTCTGGGCGGAAACTGGACGTTTTATGGGTGTGTGTGAAAAAACGCTGCCGTTTCTGGGAAAAACGCGGGAGTGGCTGGAGAAACGGGGGAGTGTCTGGGCGAACGCTGGGTGTGTTTGTGACGTCAAACCAGGAACGACAAGCACTGAACTGATCGCACTGAAAGAGTAAAGGCCCATACACACTTGACGATGCACACATCGTTAACGACCGTTGTTAACGACTTCCCTTGAACTTCCCTTGAACAGCTGAGCAAACGACATGAGCATACACACTACCAACGACCAAAGACCATTCATTGTTGAAGCATCCAAGCTGAACAGTTTATTAAAATAATGAGCTGGGAACAGGGCTGGTGAACAGTGGCTTGGTCGTTGGTCGTTGGTCGTTCACACCATACACATTCAACGACGTCTCTGGTCGGTAACGACCATAGTGGAAATTGAGCATACATGCTCCACAGATAAGTGAGGGTCGTTAACGTCCCACGGGGCCGCGCATCGGTGGTCGTCGGATGCATACACACTTGACGATATAATGAGCGACGTCGTTGATTAAGGCTGAAATGAACGACGTCGCTCATTTTATCGTCAAGTGTGTATGGGCCTTAAGTCTTGAGCTACTCAGAAACTGCACAGAGAAATCTTTTCGCAATATTGCGAATACTTCGTTCGCAATCCTGCTATGCTAAGATACACTCCTAGAGGGCGGCGGCTTAGCGTGTGTAATGCTGCGAAAAGCGGCTAGCGAGCGAACAACTCGGAATGAGGGCCCTGGTTTTGCTCATTAGAGGAAAATGTTGTTTTGCAATCAACCTTGAATTAGGCCCAAAGTGCAGATATGCAGTAACATTGCTGGAGTAGAACTTGGCATTGCAAATTTCACTGCTGTAATTAGTGTAAAAAATTGTAGCTTTTAGGCTTTGCCAAGGTACCTCTCTAGGCTTTGAGCAATGCTCTATATTGTTTTCATTGGTTTTAATGGAGCGTTTTGCACCAATGTCTTCTATTAGCTTAACTCTTCCACTTATCAGACTATTTCTAAAGTGCTACCTGTGGTAGATATAGAAAATTCACTGAAACAGTATGAAAACGAATATCAATGTAGATTGTTTATGTTAATAAGCTTATAAAGCTTATGAGGTAATGTAGTTATGTGACCGCCGGTCACAATACCTTCCCCTACATTCCGATCACTTAGAATCCCGACAGTTGGCATGCCAACTAACTGGGACTATCCCCACTCGTGGACAGCCCCCCCTCCAGCATACCGCTGACGGGATTTCACCTGTCTGTAAGGTGGGAGACCGCCGGTCACACATACACAACCCGTTATGAGCTATGCTTACATTTCTCTAATGCTGTTTAGAAGACTAAAAACAAACTATGGGGCTAAATGTAATAGCCTGCAAGTTGCCGGAGGTGCGAGACTTTGTGCAAAGTTGGTTTTGACTTGTAAAGGATTTGCTGATTTAAAAAAACGTGCAGACTCGCACAAAGTCCCACAACTCGCAGACTACTACATTTAGTCCCTGATGTTATAAGTGTCCCCCACAATATATTTTTACATTATTATTACCCTATTAGTGATCGTGCTGACGGAGACTCATCTCTGCACCTGAGATTGCTGTGGATCGTCTCACTTTTATCCTGTTTTTTTATTACTTCACAAATGCTCTGTGACATAAAGGCCAAGGTAGCAGGTGTACAGTGTCTGGAAGCCATCAATGCAACCATAAAGGGAGATCAAGCAGCCTCAACATGAATATTTAAGTTGGGGGCCTATTAGTGAAATAACTGTTTAAATATATGCTAGTCTTACAAAAATGTCAATTACTCAGGGCCTCAGCCAGAAATGGTACATGCGGTTTATAGATCTCACAGAAATTAGATATTACAGTGATTTAATAAGATGTCCTGAGAGAATAGGATGTCACAGAAATCTATAATACATCTTTCTGTGCATGTCTCTCCATTTCATGGCTAAAATCTATTCAATTCAAATTTATACACATAATATAATTGCATGTGTTTGGTACAGTATGAAAACATACTATACAAATATATATATATATATATATATATATATAAACTAAGCATTATTCAGTGCACACAATAATCAGCCTTCTCAGTCCGTTTGTTGAACAACAAGCGCCTTACTATTTTTTATTTGAAAAAAGAATAATAATTAAAAAAAAATAAAAAAAAATATATATATATATATATATATATATATATATATATATAAAAAAGATTCCACTGCAGGCGTGCCGAAAATGCTTGATTCTAAACATTGAAACATTGATTTGATCAGACAGTGTCCTGTCTTCTTTTCTTTGGAGCCGTGAGTGCTGCCTACAGTGGAATCGTTTTGTATGTGTGACGGCATAGTCACCCGTGGAGGGCACCAGCCGTTATTTGATTATATACTCAGCACAGTAAGGAGTGCCGCTGACTGCTTTTGTATATGTGTGTGTGTGTGTGTGTGTGTATATATATATATATATATATACAGTGCTGTAACTAGACATTTTAGCGCTGTGTGCAAGAAATGGCATCGGCGCCCACCCTTATTTAAAATGGGGGCAGTGTGCGCCGTAGGCGTGCATAAAAATATAGGGTGTGGCTTCATGGGGAAGGGGTGTGGCCACAAAATAATACCAATTCATGTGATAACATCAAATAGTGGCTCCTCTTATCAAGTATAAACACATCCGAGCTTCACATAACCATTGCGGCAGTAAATGTATTGCAGAGCCACCGCCGCGCTGTTGTTACTGCCACTTCCGTGAGGTAGAATGCACACAGCCAGAAGCCAGAAGTCAGTGGAGTGCACAGAGGAAGTGCATCACTGTCCGGCCGGGACTGCAGGGCAAGGTCACCTCTGTAAATCCGCCTGTACATCAGCGCCGTGATTTTACAGACACTTAAGTATTCTACATGTCGTTATTAAGACAGCGTTAGCTAAGAACAAGTGTACCTGTACCAGAATATATTGTACGAGTAATCTGATATATACATCCGGTCTTGGACCCAGCATTGTTATATATATACTAGTACAGTGCAGTATTATTGTCTTACCAAAATAACTATCTGCATTGTCACAGTGACTGTGTGTGCCTGTATCTGCTGTGTGGATTTCACTTTCAGTGTATCCCAGCTTTAGCTATCACTGTATTCTGTACCCTAAGGGACTAGGTGCGTCAGGGTCATATATATATATATATATATATATATAGTGCTTCACAGTATTTACCGTCAAGTGTATTCTGCTGTGTACTCAGTCACATAATACCGGATTTATTCGCTGGTGTTGTGTACTGTGTACGCTGTGACATACTAGGGGATTTATTCGCTGGTATTGTACTCTGGCTGGCTGTATCGTACTCATAAGCTCTGTGGTTACATTCACTAAAATGTCTAGCACAAAGGGTGGGAATCCTGTATCATGCAGCGCATGCTCCAGGAATTTGCCTGAGGGGGAAGCTTTGTATGAAGGTTTGTGTACTGTGTGCCATACATCTCCCAGTCAGTCCACAGCTCCTGTAACAGATCAGGAGCAACCTTGCGTGGCGTTCTCAACTATGCTCAATACGCTTGTGACACACCTTATGCCCCCTATGGGACCTTCTGTGCCATTGCAGCCACATCTTGTCCCTGTGGTAAGTCCGCCTTGGGCGGATAATTTGTCTACCCAGTTGCAGCAATTGAATCAATCTTTGGTTAGACATAAACCTACCCCAACCCACTCTCGTGTCAATGGGTCATCTAAGCAGGCTACCTCTTCCTCACAATCCACTAATCTCTCGTAAGATTCCTCTGATGAGGATGGGGAGTATACTGACCCATCAAACACTGATACAGCTGCTTCTGACAAGGAATCTACTATTCAGGTTGATGTCCCTGATTTAGTGGTTGCTACTGTATTAAGCAGATTCTACAGATCACTGATGATGATGAGGATTCCACTACAGTTTCTAAAAAACCTGATAAGTTTAAACGTCAGAAGGTAACTAAAACATTATTTCTCTAACGTCCTAGTGGATGCTGGGGACTCCGTAAGGACCATGGGGAATAGACGGGCTCCGCAAGAGACAGGGCACTTTAAGAAAGAATTTGGATTCTGGTGTGTTCTGGCTCCTCCCTCTATGCCGAGCTGGGTGCTACTTAGTGAGCTCTCCTGAGCTTGCTAAAAAGAAAGTATTTTGTTAGGTTTTTTATTTTCAGAGAGATCTGCTGGCAACAGGCTCTCTGCTACGTGGGACTGAGGGGAGAGAAGCAGCCCTACTCACTAAAGATAGGTCCTGCTTCTTAGGCTACTGGACACCATTAGCTCCAGAGGGATCGTACACAGGATCGCACCCTTGGTCGTCCGATCCCGGAGCCGCGCCGCCATCCCCCTCGCAGAGCCAGAAGACAGAAGCCGGTGTCAGAAGCAAGAAGACTTCGAAATCGGCGGCAGAAGACTCCAGTTTTCATATGAGGTAGCGCACAGCACTGCAGCTGTGCGCCATTGCTCCCACACTAAACCCACATACTCCGGTCACTGTAGGGTGCAGGGCGCAGGGGGGGGGGGGAAGCGCCCTGGGCAGCAATTAGGAACCTCTTGGCAAAAAGTAGCATATATACAGTTGGGCACTGTATATATGCATGAGCCCCCACCATTATTTTACACACAAACGCGGGACAGAAGCCTGCCGCTGAGGGGGCGGGGCTTCTTCCTCAGCACTCACCAGCGCCATTTTCTCTCCACAGCTCCGCTGAGAGGAAGCTCCCCAGGCTCTCCTCTGCAGAATCACGGTAGAAGAGGGTAAAAAGAGAGGGGGGGCACATAAATTTGGCGCAAAAACAATATATACAGCAGCTACTGGGTTAACACTAAGTTACTGTGTGACTCCTGGGACATATAGCGCTGGGGTGTGTGCTGGCATACTCTCTCTCTGTCTCTCCAAAAGGCCTTGTGGGGGAACTGTCTTCAAAAAGAGCATCCCCTGTGTGTGTGGTGTGTCGGTACGCTTGTGTCGGCATGTTTGACGAGGAAGGCCATGTGGAAGCAGAGCGGGAGCAAATGAATGTGGGGTCGCCGCCGACGGCGCCGACACCCGATTGGATGGATATGTGGAAGGTTTTAAATGATAATGTTACTTCCTTGCATAAAAGGTTGGATAAAGCTGAAACCTTGGGACAGCCGGGGTCTCAGCCCATGCCTGATCCTATGTCGTAGAGGCCGTCAGGGTCTCAGAAGCGCCCACTATCCCAAATTGTTGACACAGATGTCGACACGGATTCTGACTCCAGTGTCGATGGCGATGATGCAAAGTTACAGCCTAAAATGGCTAAAGCCATCCGTTACATGATTATAGCAATGAAGGATGTGTTGCACATCACAGAGGAAACCCCAGTCCCTGACAAGAGGGTTTATATGTATGGGGAAAAAAGGCAAGAGGTGACCTTTCCCCCTTCACATGAATTAAATGAGTTATGTGAAAAGGCTTGGGAATCTCCAGATAGAAAACTGCAGATTTCCAAACGGATGCTTATGGCGTATCCTTTCCCGCCAACGGACAGGTTACGCTGGAAATCCTCCCCTAGGGTAGACAAAGCTTTAACACGCTTATCCAAGAGGGTAGCCCTACCGTCACAGGATACGGCCACCCTAAAAGATGCTGCGGATAGAAAGCAGGAGGGTATCCTGAAGTCCATTTTACACATTCAGGTACCCTACTAAGGCCGGCGATTGCGTCGGCCTGGATGTGTAGTGCTGTAGCAGCATGGACAGATACCTTATCTGAGGAACTTGATACCTTGGACAATGATACTATAGTGCTGACCCTGGGGCATATAAAAGACGCTGTCCTATATATGAGAGATGCTCAAAGAGACATTAGCCTACTGGGCTCTAGAATAAATGCAATGTCGATTTCTGCCAGAAGGGTCCAATGGACAGGCTATGCCGACTCAAAAAGGCACATGGAGGTTTTACCTTACAAGGGTGAGGAATTGTTTGGGGACGGTCTCTCGGACCTGGTCTCCACAGCTACGGCTGGAAAGTCAATTTTTTTGCCATATATTCCCTCACAACCTAAGAAGGCACCGTATTATCAAATGCAGTCCTTTCGATCACAAAAAGGCAAGAAAGTACGAGGTGCGTCCTTTCTTGCCAGAGGCAGTGGTAGAGGAAAGAAGCTGCACAATACAGCTAGTTCCCAGGAACAGAAGTCCTCCCCGGCTTCCACTAAATCCACCGCATGACGCTGGGGCTCCACAGGCGGAGCTAGGCCCGGTGGGGGCGCGTCTCCGAAATTTCAGCCACAAGTGGGTTCACTCCCAGGTGGATCCCTGGGCTATAGAGATTGTGTCTCAGGGATACAAGCTGGAATTCGAAGAGATGCCCCCTCACCGTTACCTCAAATCGGCCCTGCCAGTTTCCCCCTTAGAGAGGGAAATAGTGTTAGCTGCAATTCACAAATTATATCTTCAGCAGGTGGTGGTAAAGGTTCCCCTCCTTCAACAGGGAAGGGGTTACTATTCGACCATGTTTGTGGTACCGAAACCGGACGGTTCGGTCAGACCCATATTGAATTTAAAATCCCTGAACATATACCTGAAAAGGTTCAAGTTCAAGATGGAATCGCTCAGAGCGGTCATCGCAAGCCTGGGAGGGGGGGATTTTATGGTGTCTCTGGACATAAAGGATGCTTACCTTCATGTCCCCATTTATCCACCTCATCAGGCGTACCTCAGGTTTGTGGTACAGGATTGTCATTACCAATTCCAGACGTTGCCGTTTGGTCTCTCCACGGCACCGAGAATATTTACCAAGGTAATGGCGGAGATGATGGTGCTCCTGCGGAAGCAAGGGGTCACAATTATCCCATACTTGGACGATCTCCTCATAAAGGCGAGGTCCAGAGAGCAGTTGCTGATCAGCGTAGCACGCTCTCGGGAGGTGTTACAACAGCACGGCTGGATTCTAAATATTCCAAAGTCGCAGCTGATGCCTACGACTCGTCTGCCCTTCCTGGGCATGATTCTGGACACAGTCCAGAAGAGGGTTTATCTCCCGATGGAGAAGGCTCAGGAGCTCATGACACTGGTCAGAGACCTATTAAAACCAAAACAGGTGTCGGTGCATCACTGCACGCGAGTCCTGGGAAAGATGGTGGCATCATACGAGGCCATTCCTTTCGGCAGGTTCCATGCGAGGACCTTTCAATGGGACTTACTGGACAAGTGGTCCGGATCACATCTACAGATGCATCGGCTGATCACCCTATCCCCCAGGGCCAGGGTGTCTCTCATGTGGTGGCTGCAGAGTGCTCATCTTCTCGAGGGCCGCAGATTTGGCATTCAGGACTGGGTCCTGGTGACCACGGATGCAAGCATCCAAGGGTGGGGGGCAGTCACACAGGGAAAAAACTTCCAAGGTCTGTGGTCAAGTCAGGAGACTTGCCTTCACATCAATATCCTGGAACTAAGGGCCATATACAACGCCCTACGTCAAGCGGAGACCCTGCTTCGCGACCAACCAGTGCTGATTCAGTCAGACAACATCACCGCAGTGGCTCATGTAAACCTCCAAGGCGGCACAAGGAGCAGGGTGGCGATGGCGGAAGCCACCAGAATTCTTCGCTGGGCGGAGAATCACGTAAGAGCACTGTCAGCAGTGTTCATTCCGGGAGTGGACAACTGGGAAGCAGACTTCCTCAGCAGGCACGACCTCCACCCGGGAGAGTGGGGACTTCATCAAGAAGTCTTCACGCAGATTGCAAGTCGGTGGGAACTGCCACAGGTGGACATGATGGCATCCCGCCTCAACAAAAAGCTACAGAGGTATTGCGCCAGGTCAAGAGACCCTCAGGTGATAGCTGTAGACGCACTAGTGACACCGTGGGTGTTTCAGTCGGTCTATGTATTCCCTCCTCTTCCTCTCATACCGAAGGTGCTGAGAATCATAAGAAAAAGAGGAGTGAGAACAATACTCATTGTTCCGGATTGGCCAAGAAGGACTTGGTATCCAGATCTGCAAGAAATGCTCACAGAGGACCCGTGGCCTCTGCCTCTAATACAGGACTTGTTGCAACAGGGGCCCTGTCTGTTCCAAGACTTACCGCGGCTGCGTTTGACGGCATGGCGGTTGAACGCCGGATCCTAGCAGAAAAAGGCATTCCGGACGAGGTCGTTCCTACGCTGATAAAGGCTAGGAAGGACGTGACGGCTAAACATTATCACCGTATATGGCGAAAATATGTTGCTTGGTGTGAGGCCAGGAATGCCCCTACGGAGGAATTCCAGCTGGGCCGTTTCCTTCACTTCCTACAGTCGGGAGTGACTTTGGGCCTGAAATTGGGTTCCATTAAGGTCCAGATTTCAGCCCTATCCATTTTCTTTCAAAAACAACTGGCTTCTCTTCCTGAAGTTCAGACGTTTGTAAAGGGAGTGCTGCATATTCAGCCCCTTTTTGTGCCTCCAGTGGCACCTTGGGATCTTAACGTGGTGTTGAGTTTCCTGAAGTCACACTGGTTTGAGCCACTCGAAACGGTGGAGTTAAAATATCTCACGTGGAAGGTGGTCATGCTATTAGCCTTGGCTTCGGCTAGGCGTGTGTCAGAATTAGCGGCTTTGTCACATAAAAGCCCCTATCTGGTTTTCCATATGGACAGGGCAGAATTACGGACCCGTCCACAATTTCTGCCAAAAGTGGTGTCATCTTTTCATATGAACCAACCTATTGTGGTGCCTGTGGCTACTCGGGACTTGGAGGATTCCGAGTTACTAGATGTGGTCAGGGCTTTGAAGGTTTATGTAGCCAGAACGGCTAGAGTCAGGAAAACTGAGTCGCTGTTTATCCTGTATGCATCCAACAAGCTGGGTGCTCCTGCTTCAAAGCAAACTATTGCTCGCTGGATCTGTAACACAATTCAGCAGGCTCATTCTGGGGCTGGATTGCCGCTTCCAAAATCAGTAAAAGCCCACTCCACAAGGAAGGTGGGCTCTTCTTGGGCGGCTGCCCGAGGGGTCTCGGCATTACAGCTTTGCCGAGCGGCTACTTGGTCAGGTTCAAATACTTTTGCAAAGTTCTACAAGTTTGATACCCTGGCTGAGGAGGACCTTGTGTTTGCTCTTTCGGTGCTGCAGAGTCATCCGTATTCTCCCGCCCGTTTGGGAGCTTTGGTATAATCCCCATGGTCCTTACGGAATCCCCAGCATCCACTAGGACGTTAGAGAAAATACGATTTTACTTACCGGTAAATCTATTTCTCGTAGTCTGTAGTGGATGCTGGGCGCCCGTCCCAAGTGCGGACTTCTTCTGCAATGCTTGTATATAGTTATTGCTTAAATAAGGGTTATGTTTTGTTGCATCAGGGTTGATCTGATGCTCCGTTGTTGTTCATACTGTTAACTGGGTAAATTTATCACGAGTGATACGGTATGATTGGTGTGACTGGTATGAGTCTTGCCCTGGATTCCAAAATCCTTTCCTTGTACTGTCAGCTCTTCCGGGCACAGTTTCTCTAACTGAGGTCTGGAGGAGGGACATAGAGGGAGGAGCCAGAACACACCAGAATCCAAATTCTTTCTTAAAGTGCCCTGTCTCCTGCGGAGCCCGTCTATTCCCCATGGTCCTTACGGAGTCCCCAGCATCCACTACGGACTACGAGAAATAGATTTACCGGTAAGTAAAATCGTATTTACCGTATTCTGACCATTTAGAAGACATACGTCAAGAACCCTGGTCTTCGCCAGGAAAGAAATTCTCTGTATCTAAAAAGATGGTAGCTCGTTATCCTCTCCCTTCTGAGTTGTGTAACAAGTGGGAAAATTCACTGTCGGATTCCCATGTCACCCGTCTCGTGGTGTCATCTACTCTGCCTGTCACCACTGTCACCTCAATGAAGGAACCGACAGATAAGCGTGTGGAGGGAGGCCTGAAGTCTATTTACTCCCAAACAGGTGCTATACATAGACCCACTATAGCAGCCTCTTGGGCTGCCAAAGGAATTGAAGCATGGGTTCAGGCATTAGAGGGAGAGCTGCCTCAGGATATACAGTATCTGACATTGCCAGACAGTACCTGTCTCACATTACCACCGCCGCCTATTACATTCAGGAGGCGTCCTCTGAGGCATCCTGGCTCACTGTATTCTGTGGTTGAGGTCGTGGAAGGTGGACCTGGACTCCAAAAAGACCTTGCAGGTACTCCCTTTTAAAAGGAGACATCCTATTTGGGGAAGATCTCAATAAGATTGTGACTGACTTAGCGGCTGCTAAGACTGCATTTCTCCTGAATACTAATCCTTCTGCACAGAAGGCAAAAGGTACCACTTTTCGCTCCTTTCGGCCTCAAGGGAAAGCAAAAGGTCAGTCATTACCGAGACAATCTCGTGCTCCCAAAACCACCAAGCCCAAATCAAAACAATCCTGGGCCAGCCAGCTTCTAAACACGACAAGCCTGCTGCATGACGGGGCGGGCCTGCCCTTGGGGGACCCCAGGGTGGGAGGCCGACTTCTGCTATTCACTCAGGTCTGGTTAAAGACCACTTCAGACGCATGGGTGCGAGAAGTTGTCTCTCACGGTTATGCAGTCTCTTTCAAGAGACATCCCCCTCGCCAGTTCTGCACAACGGTTATCCCTTCGGATCCGTTGAAGGCGCAAACTCTACAACTGGTTGTGCGTTCCCTCCTGAATACAGGAGTGGTAGTTCCGGTACCTCTGTCCCAGAGGGGCAGAGGATACTACTCGACCCTGTTTCTAGTCTCGAAACCCAATGGGTCTTTCCAGCCTATACTCAACCTCAAATCACTAAACAAGTTTGTGAGAGTGTCCAAGTTCCGTATGGAAACACTGCTCTCAATTGTTCTGGCTATGGAACCCGAAGACTATATGGTATCCCTGGATATACAAGATGCTTACCTGCATATACCTATTGCCATATCGCATCAGCAATATCTGCAGTTTGCTATTGGCAACCTACACTATCAATTCCAGGCTCTGCCGTTTCGACTGGCCACGGCCCCTCGGATCTTCACCAAGATTATGGCTGTGATGACGGCTCATCTCCGTCGCCAGGGAGTCAGGATCCTGCCATATCTGGACGACTTGCTGATTCTGACGAACTCCCACGATGTCCTCCTCAGTCATCTACAACTGACGGTAAACTTCCTACAAGCCCACTGGTGGCTCATCAACTGGAAGAAGTCCTTGCTGGTCCCTGCTCGGAGCATGGTGCACCTGAAGGCACTGCTGGACACACACAGTCAATGGCTGTTTCTGTCTCTAGAGAAGGTCCTGAAACTTCTGGACAGGATCAGATACTTCTTCTCTCGCCCAAAAGTGTTGAAACACTCGGCGATGCAAGTACTAGTCCTCATGGTGTCGGCGCTCGACATGGCAGAGTACGTTCAATTTCATTCCGGCCCTCTGCAGAGGTTAATCCTTTCCAATTGGGACGGCCTACCTCATCGGATCTGGTCTCACATAATCTCCTTGACTCCGGAGGTTCGTCTGTCGCTGACCTGGTGGCTACAGGACCAGCAGTTGAGCAGGGGCTGTCCCTTCTTGATCTCCAACTGGATCCTACTGACTACGGACGCCAGTCTGACATGGTTGGGACGCGGTGTTGGAGCAACACTCTTTCCAGGGTCGGTGGACCATGGAGGAATCGCTTCTCTCGATAAACATTCTGGAATTGTGGGCAGTGTTCATTGCTTTGTCTCTCGTCCTCCCTCTGATACAGAACAGGCCTGTTCAAGTACGGTCAGACAACGCCACCACAGTGGCGTACTTAAACCATCAAGGCAGCACTCGAAGCCGCATAGCAATGAGGGAAGTGTCAAAAATCCTTCGTTGGGCGGAACGCCATCTGCCAGAAATATCGGAAGTGTTCATTCCGGGAGTCCTCAACTGGGAAGTGGATTTCCCCAGTCGTCAGGATGTGCACGCCGGAGAGTGTAGTCTTCATCAGGAAGTCTTTCAACTCCTAGTGGACAAGTGGGGCCTACCAGATGTAGACCTGATTGTGTCTTGACACAATCACAAAGTTCTGGTCTTCGGCTCAAAAACCAGGAATCCTCAAGCAGCGTTTGTGGACGCACTGGCAATTCCATGGAATTTTCGTCTGCCACAGTTGTTCCTGCCAGTGTCACTCCTGCCCAGGGTACTGCGGAAGTTTAAACAAGAAGGAGGAATACTACTTCTAGTCGCTCCAGCGTTGCCAAGACGGCACTGGTTCTTAGAACTGCAGGGTCTGTTGTCGATAGAGCATCCTCTTCTACTTCCTCAATGCCAGACCTCCTCGTTCAGGGCCCTTGTGTCTACCCGGACCTGGCCAGACTGGCTTTGATGGTGTGGCTCTTGAAGCTTCACTCCTAAGAACCAAAGGATTCTCTGAGGCAGTTATCCAAACTATGCTGAAGGCCCGCAAACCGGCATCTGCGCGGATTTATTACAGGGTCTGGAATTCTTACTTCACCTGGTGTGCTGCTAAGAATTAGGTTGCTTACAAATTCAGTACTTCCAGGCTTCTGGCTTTTCTACAACAAGGCCTGGATTTAGGCCTTCGTCTGGCCTCCCTCAAGGTTCATATCTCTGCCTTGTCGGTGTGGTTTCAGAGAAAAATTGTGTCTATTCCTGATGTTCATATTTTCACTTAGGGTGTTTTATGGATTCAGCCTCCATATGTCCCTACTGTGGCTCCATGGGATTTGCCTGTTGTCCTGAATACCCTGCAAGAGTCTACATTTGAACCTCTTCAGTCAGTGGATCTTAAATGGCTTACGGTCAAGGTCCTGTTGCTACTGGCTATTGCCTCTGCTAGGAGGGTGTCTGACCCATGCGCTTTGTCCTGTCGTCCACCCTTCCTGATATTTCACCGTGACCAGGCAGATCTTACTTAGAACTCGCCCAGGTTATTTACCTATGGTGGTGTCCTCTTTTCACCTTAACCAAGAAATTGTGGTTCCGGCTTTCATCTCTTCTGATTTGTCCTCCAAAGAGCTGTCTTTGGATGTGGTAAGGGCTCTCTATATTTATGTGGAGAGGACTGCCTCTATCAGGAGGTCAGATTCTCTTTTTGTACTTTTTGGTTTTCACAAACGTGGCTGGCCTGCGGATAAGCAAATCTTGGCCAGATGGATTAGAATGGTGATTGCACAAGCCTATGCGCAGGCTACACTCCCAGCTCCTGCTGCTATCAGAGCCCATTCTACTTGGTCTGTTGGACCTTTTCGGGCGGCCCGCCAAGGCGCGTCCGCTGAACAATTGTGCAAGGCAGCTACGTGGTCCTCAGTAAACACATTCATTAGGTTCTATGCCTTCGATACTTCCACCTCCCAGGATGCTTCCTTTGGACGCCGGGTTCTCATACCCGCTACGGCGCGTCCCCTCCCGTGAGGAACTGCTTTAGGACATCAATGATGTTTCCCTGTGGAAACCAATGTACCCCGCTGCACAAAAGGAGATTTATGGTAGACTTACCATTGTTAAATCTCTTTCTGCGAAGTACATTGATTCCACAGTGCGCCCACCCTGACGCACCTAGCTTTTATGGGTTTGTATGGCATTAGCCGCTAGTCCCTTCTCCTGTCGTGAGAATGTGGTTCTATGTGACTAACATCTACCTTCTCTTTTACCTGCTCCTGCATTGTACTGGTTAATGAAACCGAGCTCACAGTGGCTGGAGGCGGGGTTATAAAGGAGGTCCCAATGCATCCTGGGACAGTCTAAAGCTTTAGCCTGTTAGTGCCTGGATCAAGATCCACCTCTATACCCCTGATGTTTCCCTGTGAAACCAATGCACCTCGCAGAAAGAGATTTAACAATGGTAAGTCTACCATTAATCAATCTCTCTCTCTCTCCCTCCCTCTCTCTCTCTCTCTCTCTCTCTATATATATATATATATATATGTACACTTATGTGATGTAGGCACCCATTAAGAAGGGATTTTTCTAAATTCCATACACAAAGTGATTAAAAAGGGGGAGATGATTATTTGGAATTCCCCCCTCACAAAGGAAAGTTAAGACATCACACCCAGTCAAGGCTACAAAGAATGCATGGTGCCAGCAATACCAAGTCGCTGAGGGCAGAGGACACAATGCTCTGTTCCTGGACTTCCTTGCCAGTGGCAGTTGTACAGCAGTCCATTATTCAAATAGGGGAGCAACATCAACTGCCACCCCTAAACACTGTCAAACATTGCTGGGTGTGGCTCCCCTATTTCAATAGTGGACTGCTCTGCAACTGCCACTGGCAAGGAAGTCCAGCCTTATGTTTCAGGAGATTTTGGGATGAGTCAGTGGTATTTGCCTTTTAAGTACTTAACCAACCTATTTCCAGTCAGGAGAGGATAGTGTCTCAATTATCAAAGGTTAACCTGTCACTTCAAGTAAAGATTGCTGAACCTTTCAAAGAGCAATAGGAGCAAAGGAGAGAGAGATATTCTGACTCTTAAATGCATTAAAGGAGAGCTTGAAAGTCAGCAACTGCTTATCTGCTGTGTAAAGGGTACCGACAGCTCTCCCAGTGACCCTAAGTGTTGTGCGAAAATCGTTATCTTTTTACCTCAAAGTAGGAGTTCCTAGGAGAGGAAGAAGCTAAACAAGGAGACCTAGGGCCCTTTGGAATAAAGTCAGCCTATCCCAACAAACCTTACAAATTTAACATACAGCGGGCATAGCTTGGCCTGTCGTCCCAGTATTTACAGCACTGAGCAGGGTAGCATCAGAGGAGGTACTGGGCAGAGAAGGAGACGGATTATTCTCAGCGCCAGCCTTTTGACAGCATCAATTCGGGGAAGGCCCGCCTACAGGTTTGGCCTGACAAAGATTGACAGCGGTGGGTGGAGCATATCCTGTTGTAAGTCTAATTGCTGATCTTCTGTGTTAAGCTAACCAGTTAACTTAGTTTAAGATTAAAAATTAGTTTACAAGGAAGTCCTTCAAAATTAAAGTGGCATGCCAATATAATAATTATCTATTATTAATTACGTTTTAGTAATGTTGATTTTATTCATATTTATCACAATTTTTTTATATGTGTAGTTTTGTGCTTTATATGTAATTTTTTTTAAAAGCAGTATTAAATTTGCTGAAATACCAGCGTTTTTCATCTGTTTGTGAATATACTTAAAATTCCTTAGTGAAGAGCAGTTCGTGGCTTAGCGGGAGAAGCGGCAGGACGCTTGGTGGACGAGCTCCAGCATCTACATTTTATTTTTAGCCCTCATAGTGGCCCTATAAGCCCCAAGCAAACTATCTCCTCACCCCTATTACCCCTGGGAGCCCGGAGAGTGGGTTGCAGAGCCGTGAGGTCATTGCTTTTGCCTCTGTGGGTTGCGGCCTACTCATGGGTCTGAAGCCGTGGCCTTGAGTTTCGAAGTAAGCCTGCCGAGGGAGTCCAGCTGGTGTGGTAGAACCCGTGGTGCCTCCTTCGCTGCGGGGCGTGATGGCTCCGGCGGGCACTGAGGGAGACCGCCGTGCCCTTCCCTTCTGCTCGTGATATGCAGCTTGACGGTCTGGGTGCTGCGGGATGGTCCGGGAGGAGGCGCGCCCCTGACCCTCCACTAACGCGGCTCCGCTGTGGGGCTAACGGAGCAGCTAAATGCACTACTCAACGCACAGCAGCCCCAAGGTCAGTGCGAACCCCTTCCCTGGTGCCGCAGCCTGGACTCATCAATACCTGGTGGTGGCGTGGGATACCTCCAGCTCATCCCCTGGGTCAATCACCGCAGCTCTGTTATGAGGAGGGGGCTGTTAGGTGCCGCGGTCCGCGGCGCCGCTCGGTCTGCTTCCGAGCGACGCTCACGGCCGCCGCAACTCCCTCCCTGCCCGCCCGGCGCCTAGCAACGCCAGGACGCCGTGCGTACTGTAGCCGCCGGGTCCCTGGCAACGCTAGGACGCCGGGCGTCCTCAGCCGCTGGGTCCATAGCAACGGGGACGCCATTGGCGGACCGCGTTCCCCGTTGCCAGATAGGATTGATTAGTTGCTCGTGCAGCAGGGCAGCTACACGGCAACTAGTAATTAGGGTCTGGGGGCTGGTCTTGCTGGCCTTCCTGTCATTGGCCAGCAGGGTCTTTTTATGTGAGCCAGCACACTGCAGCCTCGCCGGTGATAGCTTCCTGTATGCTGTTCCTGCCTTGCAACGTCTGTTCCTGGTCAGCTGTATCTGGTCAATCCTGCTCCCTGTGCTCCTGAGTTCTGGAGTTCTGAAGCCGGTCCTGGGAATCCTTCCTGTCCAAGTGAACCTGTTGCGGTCATCTGGGGGTTCTCGCTTGTTGGGGTTCTCTCCCGGTTTCGTGAATAGCGGCTTCTGCCGCATGTTGCGGCCTAGGCCGTTTAGTCCTTGTTTTACTTTTGTATTGGTGTTTTTTGCGGAGGTTTCCGCTTTTCACTGTCCTCCCCGGAACTCAGCGGTGCCGTGTGGGGGAGTGGACAGTGGTATCTTTTGTTGCTCTTTTCCTTTGGCGGCGTGCCGCACATATATTTAGTTTTAGGGTAGTTAGTAGCCCCTAGCTTCTGTTTGCTTTAGTTAGAGGTCCCCTTGTTATTATCCTGTCTCGGTTCACGCCTTGTCTCACTCTAAGATCTGGGGGCATCGGATGTTGGGCAGACCTAATCCGCCCTTCAAACGCGGCTGCCGTGGGCCCAAGAAACCATAGTCACTCAGGCGTGAACTGACCACACGGGTAAAACAACGGAGGTAGGGTGCTAGGGGCTATTCCCGTACCATCCCTTATTTCAGCGTCACGTCCTGGTGCTCTGGACTCTCTACACAAACATCTCTCCAGTTCTGAGCATCAGGAACGTAACATTATCACCGGCCCAAAAAAAAAAAAAAAAAGAATAATATTAAGAGTTATTTGTTTTTGGTTAGCCTTGAAATTCGGCCTCAGGAATCCGGCAGTATTAGGACCGAATCCCAGCCAGCTTTTGGCCAACCAGATTCAGTAACTAACTCAGATGGTTCAGGATCTTACTCTTCGGGTGAGATCGCAGGAAGATCTTTTGCGAGCCTCCCCGAGTATGATTCCAGAACCAAAGATGCACCTTCCTGACCGTTTTTTAGGTAACCGAAAGGATTGTTTTAATTTCAAGGAAGCTTGTAAGCTTTATTTTCGTTTAAGGCCCCGATCCTCTGGTACTGAGTCTCAACGGGTCGGGATTGTGATGTCTTTACTACAAGGCGATCCGCAAACCTGGGCTTTTGGGCTAAAAGCCGATGATGTTGCCTTGCTATCTGTAGATGCCTTTTTTAAGTCTCTAGGCCTTTTGTACGATGACCCTGATAGAGAAGCGTCGGCTGAGAGCCACTTGCGTGCACTTAAGCAAGAGAAAAATCCAGCAGAGGCGTATTGTACCGAGTTTCGCCGTTGGTCAAACGACTGTGGCTGGAATGACCCGGCCCTGCGCAGTCAGTTTCGCCTCGGTTTGTCTGAAGTTATTAAAGACAGTCTCCTGCAGTACCCCGCTCCAGAAACTTTAGACAAACTCATGGAGCTTGCTATTAAAATTGATCGTCGTCTCCGGGCTGAAAGAGGAGCTAGTTTCAGGCCTAGTCCATGTGTGTATACTTTCCCTGAGGACGTCGAGGAGCCCATGCAAATGGGTCTCTCCCGGCTGTCCCCAGAGGAAAGAACCAGAAGGCTAAATTCTGGCCTTTGCTTGTATTGTGGTGGCAAGGGACATATCGCACGTAATTGCCCGAATAAGCAGGGAAACGCTCTGACCCAGTGAATTGTGAGGGGGTTCACTTGGGTCTGCAGTTGATCTCCTCTAATGATTCCTTATTAGTTCCTGTAAAAATTTCCTTTGGTAGCCTCAGTTCGTTGGTGTCGGCCTTCGTCGACAGTGGAGCTGCGGGAAATTTTATGGATCTTGGTTGGGCTCAGGCTTTGGGTGTTCCACAGATATCTTTGGATAAACGTATCACCATGCACGGCTTGGATGGTGGTCCGCTTTCTAATGGGGTAATCACTCACCGCACACCTCCAGTACAACTGACAGTGGGGGCCCTACATTCGGAGAAAATTGAGTTTTACCTTACCCATTGTCCGGCTGCCCCGTAGTTTTGGGTCACCCCTGGCTTGCCTTTCATAATCCCACCATAGATTGGCGGTCTGGGGAGATTTCCCGATGGGGTCCCTTTTGTGTTAAGGAATGTATTTCCCGTCCAGTCCGGGTTGCGGCAGTCACCCCAGAACTTATTCCTTTGGAATATCAGGACTTTGCCGACGTTTTCTCCAAGGGTAATGCGAATATTCTGCCTCCTCATCGGTCCTATGACTGCGCTATCGACTTAGTTCCCGGTGCCTCTTTGCCTAAGGGTAGACTTTATGCCCTGTCTGGGCCGGAAACTATGGCAATGAATGATTATGTACAGGAGAGCCTAAAAAAAGGCTTCATTAGTCCCTCGAAATCTCCATTCAGTGCAGGGTTCTTTTTTGTTGAGAAAAAAGATGGGTCGCTCAGACCATGTATTGATTATCGGGCTCTGAATAAAATTTCTGTTAAAAACACCTACCCCTTGCCACTGATTTCAGTACTGTTTGATCAGCTCCGGACTGCCGTTATCTTTTCCAAGATCGATCTTAGAGGGGCTTACAATCTCATCCGAATAAAATCTGGGGATGAGTGGAAGACGGCTTTCAGCACACAGTCGGGACATTATGAATACCTGGTGATGCCGTTTGGGCTGTCTAATGCTCCTGCTGTATTTCAAGATCTCATTAACGACGTCCTTCGCGACTTTCTAGGAAAGTTCGTAGTCGTTTATTTAGACGACATTTTGATTTACTCTGAGTCTTTTGAACAACATATTACCCATGTGCGACTGGTCCTTCAGAAGTTACGGGAAAATCATTTCTACGCCAAACTGGAGAAATGTGATTTCCACATCACAGAAGTGTCCTTCCTGGGGTATATTATTTCTCCTAAGGGGTTTTTCATGGAACCAAAAAAACTCCAGGCCATCCTAAATTGGGCACAACCCACGAACTTAAAAGCAATTCAGCGCTTTTTAGGGTTTGCAAATTACTATAGGCGTTTTATTCATACCTTCTCAGATTTGGTTGCTCCTATTGCATTGACTAAAAAAGGAGTGGATCCTTCCAATTGGTCGCCTGAAGCCAAGTCTGCCTTTCTGGCCTTAAAGCAGGCCTTTGTCTCCGCTCCAGTACTCAGACACCCTAACCCGGATCTCCCCTTTATTGTCGAGGTAGATGCCTCAGAGGTTGGAGTGGGGGCTATCCATTCTCAGGAAGACCCGGAGTCTCAGGAATTACACCCATGTGCCTTCATGTCCAGAAAATTCTCCTCCGCAGAATCCAACTATGATGTTGGTAATCGAGAATTGTTGGCAGTTAAATGGGCTTTCGAGGAGTGGAGGCACTGGCTGGAAGGAGCAAGGCATACCATTACGGTGTTTACTGACCACAAGAACCTGCAGTATATTGAGTCAGCTAAACGGCTTAATGCTCGACAGGCACGTTGGGCGCTGTTTTTTACTCGTTTCAGGTTTATTATCACCTTCAGGCCCGGTTCCAAGAATACAAAAGCCGATGCCCTGTCACGTTGTTTTCTTCCGGTTCACAATAACCACCCGGCTACTACCCCCATAGTCCCATCGTCTGTCATCCGGGCTGGCCTCACACAGGATTTATTTACACAGCTAGTCCAGCTTCAGCAGCAGGCTCCCAAAGTCACTCCTGCAGATCGTCTCTTCGTCCCTGAATTTCTGAGAGGCACTGTTCTAGCTGAGTTTCATGATAATAAGGTTTCTGGTCATCCGGGTATCACTAAGACCTTGGAGTTAATCTCTCGCTCAGTGTGGTGGCCTAATCTTTCTAAAGATGTAAGGGAATTTGTCCGTTCCTGTCAGGTTTGTGCTCAGTACAAGGTATCTCGATCGTTGCCGGTTGGGCAACTCATGCCTTTAGCTATTCCTCTCAGGCCATGGTCACATATATCCATGGATTTCGTGGTGGACCTTCCTCTTTCAGCTGGATTTCGAGTCATTTGGGTGGTAGTAGACCGTTTTAGTAAGATGGCCCACTTCATTGCTCTCCCCCGATTACCCTCTGCTCAAGGGTTGGCAGTTTTATTTCTCCGCCATGTGTTCAGGCTCCATGGTTTACCCAGGGATATTGTCTCTGATCGGGGACCGCAATTCATCGCCCGTTTCTGGAAACGTTTTTGTGCCTCATTAAATATGAAACTCTCTTTAACATCTGGGTACCATCCACAGTCTAACGGACAAACTGAACGTGTTGATCAGTCGTTAAAACAGTATTTACGGCTATATTCGGCCAAACTTCAGAATGATAGGTCTGAATTTCTTCCTTTGGCCGAGTTTGCCTATAATAACTCTTGTCATTCTTCCACCAAGGAGTCTCCATTCTTTTCGGTCTTGGGCTTTCATCCTAGAGCCAATTCTTTTTACCCTCATTTTCCAGTCTCCTCGTTGACCTTAACTTCCCGTCTCAGAATGATTTGGAAAAAGGTGCACTTTGCCCTTAAGAAGGCTGCCTTCCGAGAAAAAAAAAATTCTGATAGGTTCCGACGCCCATGCACTTTTAAGGTGGGAGATAAGGTGTGGTTGTCAACCCACAACATCAAGCTCCGACAACCCTCAGCTAGATTGGGACCCAAATTTATTGGACCGTTCCTTATCGTTAAGAAGGTCAACCCAGTTGCTTTTCGGCTACGCTTGCCTAAATCACTCAAAATTGGCAATACTTTTCACTGTTCCCTTCTGAAGCGGTATTTTTCTTCCAGGAGATTCCCTCGGAAGACTTCCCAGGGTAGACCTCCGGTGGATGTTCAGGGGCAACAAGAGTTCTTGGTGGAGAAGGTTTTAGATTCCAAAGTTTCTCAGGGCCGGCTTTATTTTTTGGTTCACTGGAAAGGCTATGGCCCGGAAGAAAGGTCTTGGGTCCTGGATAACGATTTACATGCCCCTAAACTTAAGAGATTATTCTTTCAGGAATTTCCTCAGAAACCCGGCTTTAGGGGTTCTTTAACCCCTCCTCAAGGGGGGGTTACTGTTAGGTGCCGCGGTCCGCGGCGCCGCTCGGTCTGCTTCCGAGCGCCGCTCACGGCCGCCGCACCTCCCTCCCTGCCAGCCCGGCGCCTAGCAGCGCCAGGACGCCGTGCGTACTGTAGCCGCCGGGTCCCTGGCAACGCTAGGACGCCGGGCGTCCTCAGCCGCTGGGTCCATAGCAACAGGGACGCCATTGGCGGACCGCGTTCCCCGTTGCCAGATAGGATTGATTAGTTGCTCGTGCAGCAGGGCAGCTGCACGGCAACTAGTAATTAGGGTCTGGGGGCTGGTCTTGCTGGCCCTCCTGTCATTGGCCAGCAGGGTCTTTTTATGGGAGCCAGCACACTGCAGCCTCGCCGGTGATAGCTTCCTGTATGCTGTTCCTGCCTTGCAACGTCTGTTCCTGGTCAGCTGTATCTGGTCGATCCTGCTCCCTGTGCTCCTGAGTTCTGGAGTTCTGAAGCCGGTCCTGGGAATCCTTCCTGTCCAAGTGAACCTGTTGCGGTCATCTGGGGGTTCTCGCTTGTTGGGGTTCTCTCCCGGTTTCGTGAGTAGCGGCTTCTGCCGCATGTTGCGGCCTAGGCCGCTTAGTCCTTGTTTTACTTTTGTATTGGTGGTTTTTGCGGAGGTTTCCGCTTTTCACTGTCCTCCCCGGAACTCGGCGGTGCCGTGTGGGGGAGTGGACAGTGGTATCTTTTGTTGCTCTTTTCCTTTGGCGGCGTGCCGCACATATATTTAGTTTTAGGGTAGTTAGTAGCCCCTAGCTTCTGTTTGCTTTAGTTAGAGGTCCCCTTGTTATTATCCTGTCTCGGTTCACGCCTTGTCTCACTCTAAGACCTGGGGGCATCGGAGTTGGGCAGACCTAATCCGCCCTTCAAACGCGGCTGCCGTGGGCCCAAGACACCATAGTCACTCAGGCGTGAACTGACCACACGGGTAAAACAACGGAGGTAGGGTGCTAGGGGCTATTCCCGTACCATCCCTTATTTCAGCGTCACGTCCTGGTGCTCTGGACTCTCTACACAAACATCTCTCCAGTTCTGAGCATCAGGAACGTAACAGGGGCCTGCGCATTAGCACGCTGCACACAGTTGATTTACTTTAAACTCCCCTAGCATGTCCCAGTGGACTGGAGTACAACACTCTGTGACCCAAACATCATCTATCACCGTGGTCCTGGAACCTGTCGCTCTATCCGCCTCTGCTAACAGCAGTCCCCCATTCCCTTCCCTGCTGTAAATGTGGGTGTACTCTCTCACATAAGGCTTCTCTATTTGCTCATTTAGCCTGGATCGTGGCTGCTCTGATACTCAATAGCCACCATTATTCTCTGATGTATTATCTTTCCCCAGTAAAGGGAGTCTTTGATGTGGGTGACTTCACTCTAATTGTGACCAGCTTTACCATCTTTTCAATGTCCACCTGGGAGTCGAGTGTGGCTTCTCTTGGGTGTTTTTCCTCTCCCTTCCTTCCTGTCTCTGGCTGTACGGGGTCGGCTGCTTTCTCCGACTGATCATATATAGCTGTGAGCTCACTCCAGTTTGGTCCACATGCAGAAATCTTTGGCCAAGAATCGTAAGCAAGGGGGAGGCTGATATCTCTTGTCATAGTCGGAAAATATTACAGTACACACATCATGTACAAACTCCACACAGATGGCCTCCGTGCGCGTACTTGTTCTGCCGTGTGTGCGCATATTTGCAAGTTGCGTATGACCGCTCACACGGTCCTGCGTATTAGCGCGTGGTATGAGTAATTACGGTAGCATTTGTATTCGCATGGAAAAGCTTCAAAGACATATCTCATATTTAATCCACATAGTGCACAATGTACACATAGCCCACACGCACCACACCAGCAAGTTATACTTGTTTAAAAGGTACAACAACAAAGGGATTCACCTTTACAGGATATGAGGGGACAGCATTGGGTTATGAGGTGGTGTTTGGTATCCAACCGTAGGGTATTTTAAGGGCAACACTCCGGTAGCAGTTTGCAGAAGATAGCATGCTCCTGCGCATAATTATGCGCAGGAACAGGATATTAATATTATACTGTGTTTACTGTATTCTGATATTCGACGGGAACCCAGTGGAGACCAACTGTAAGCACACCTGGACCAGACATCGCCCACCTATTCAAACCAACCTATGACCCCTCCTGTACTGTAAATGACCAGCCCTTTGTCCTATAGATGAAGAGGTTACAGTTTCTATTGTATTGTGTTTTGACTAACTGTATAAAAGCCAAGCTGCCTAGCCGGTCATTCAACTCTCTCTGAAGGTCATCTTGCTTGATTGACTGAGCACCGGACCGTGTGGCGCTGGCGAAACCAAATGTATGTACCATTGATTGTAGCCTCTTTCTGTTATTGTGATTGTATATCTGTTGTAACCCCCTTTCAGCAATTATATGTTGGTGGGTCGGATCCCAACATCTTAAATACAATTGGTGTCGTGTCTCCTTCCTGCTAAGGTTTAAAGTGTATTTCAGACACACGTGTAGCTGCATTGTGCTCTCAGTGTGTCGGTGTGTGTGTGTATGCACTGCGTGTACTTTGTACGTCCATCGCGGCGTGTGTATGCAAAGTGCATACACGGTACGGGCCTTTGTACGCTGAGTAAAAAGTATGTAGGTTAAGGATTGAATACAGCGGCCGCAGCGGCTCGAATTTCAGTGTATTGAGTGTATTAAGGTATTGCTTTTAGTCCTGTAAGTAAATCAGCATTTACACTCTCAACATTTCACCAGGGGCAACAAAAATACCCAACACAGAGGACATCTCTCTCCCCCTCACGTATATATGGATACCCCTACCAGCTCACCCTCTGAGCTATCTACTAAAGATGATATCTTGGCCCTTCGCTCTCTAATCACAGACTTTAAAGGGCCCTACACACTGGCCGACCCGCCGCCGAGCTGCCCGACGGCGGATACGGCCGACGAGCAACCCGGCGGCGGGGGGGCAGTGACGAACTGCAGGCAAATATGGACGAGATCGTCCATATTGGCCTGCATGCACAGCCGACGGGGGACCAGCGATGAACGAGCGCGGGACCGCGCATCGTTCATCGCTGGAGCCTCCACACTGAAAGATATGAACGAGTTCTCGTTCATTTATGAACGAGATCGTTCATATCTTTCAAAAAATCGGCCAGTGTGTAGGGCCTATAAGGATTCTCTGGAATCTAAATTGGATAAAGCAGTGGCATCTTTCAAGACGGACATCTCTTCTCTCACTTCACGGACCACTAAATTGGAAACCCATCAGGACAATTTTCAGAAAGCATTAAACGAGACGGTCGAGATTTGGATCATATTATATCAGAACTGTCCGAACTCCGCACTAAAAATGAGGATCTTTAAAATTGCGAGCATAGAAACAATCTACTCATATGCAACATCCCTGAGTCCATCAGTGCGGATCATATTATTTGGATCATATTATATCAGAACTGTCCGAACTCCGCACTAAAAATGAGGATCTTTAAAATTGCGAGCATAGAAACAATCTACTCATATGCAACATCCCTGAGTCCATCAGTGCGGACAACTTGGAAACCTAGCTTCATACACTTTTCTCCTCTTTGATACCAGATATGGGGGACAGGCATCTACCACTAGAAAGGGCCCTCCGTCCTAAACCTCGTGATGGCGAACTTCCCGGTGGTGTGGTCCTTCGTTTTCTCAGCTTTAAGGACAAAGAGAGAATCCTAGACTCCACTAGAGGAAAACTGCATGTCCTTTTTCAGTCGACTAAACTCCAGTTCTATCAAGACCTGGCCCCTCTAACCATCGCAAAGCGGAGAGAATTCCGGGACCTGACCAAAGCCCTACGTGACAGAAATATACATTACGTTGGGGGTTCCCCTTCAAACTTATCGTGGACTTGCAAGGTAAAACCATCATTATTAGAGATGTTCGTGAAAGCAAGGATTTGTTGTTGCATATCGAAGAATCTGGACCCCCCACTGAAGATGCTCGCACAGATTAACATACTCCGCTATACTGGAATGGACACTTTCTGATTTATTCCTCTTCTGAACTTTTCACATGTTCTTGGTTGGGTAACGCTTTTCTGTATGTTCTTACTCATACAGCTCAATGGCCCTCATTCCGAGTTGTTCGCTCGCTAGCTGCTTTTAGCAGCATTGCAAACACTAGGCCGCCACCCTCTGGGAGTGTATCTTAGCTTAGCAGAAGTGCGAACGAAAGATTAGCAGAACTGCTACTAAATAATTCCCTGCAGTTTCTGAGTAGCTCCAGACCTACTCCTAGACTGCGATCACCTCAGTCCGTTAAGTTCCTGGTTTGACGTCACAAACACGCCCTGCGTTCGGCCAGCCACTCCCCCGTTTCTCCAGCCACTCCTGCGTTTTTATCTGGCACGCCTGCGTTTTTTAGCACACTCCCTGAAAACGGCCAGTTTTCGCCCAGAAACACCCACTTCCTGTCAATCACACTACGATCACTCGAGCGATGAAAAAACGTTGCTCGAGCTTGTGTAAATCTACAAAGTTTTTGTGTGAAAGTACTTAGCGCATGCGCACTGCGTACCATGCGCATGCGCATTTTTGCAGTTTTTTCACTTAATCGCTGCACTGCGAAAATCGTCAGCGAGCGAACAACTCAGAATGACCACCAATATACGGTTGCAACCTAGTTAATATTCTTGATTTATACTAAACTCTGGAGATTTAAGAATTTCAGTTTTTATCGGATAATCATTCTCCCTCTGTTAGGTCTTATATCTCATCTCTCTTCTTAGTAACGTTGGTTTGTTTCTTCAGATTACGGTAATAGTTTACCCATCTGTGTATGCTATTGTGACCATGTTCGTGGGCATGGGGGGCTGGGAGGCTTTGTAACTTCAGTTACTTTTGCTATGTCCCTATGACATTTATCCCCTTTGATAGCAGTTATGATGCACTCGGGTTATCGGGTCCTCTGTTCCCATCGACCATGCTAAACGGGACTGATTCTATCTCCCGTTTACAGTGTGGTTTATATGTATATGCATAACAGGAATGTTTATGTTCTTTTACCTTTATGTTCGTTTCATTTTTCTCTATTCACACGCTTAGGAATGTTGTTTATCACCCAGTGGGTGCCATTCCCCTCTCTGACTCTACGAATTACTCCCCGATACACTTGGATTAACATATCTCTGTTCCCTATGCTATTTGCCAGTTGATATTTAACCTTGCTAGTACATTTTGCCACTCCCATTACACTTTCGTGTCCCCGTGGTGGTTTGGGTTTCCTTTTCTCTAGCCCACCTGGACCACTGAGCCCTAAATTACGGGTACCTGCCCTTTCAAATTGAGTAGTTTGCATTTTTATTTCTCTATCCTATTAGCTTTTCTCAATCTTGGTTGAGTACTCCGTTCTTCTTCTTCCTCTACTCTCTTCCACTCCTTCTACCACAACTTTCTACTGGCTCTCTTCGCTCTTTCTTTTCTTCTCTGTCCCTCTTCTATTCTTTGTCTTGAGAGAGTCGTCCTTTCTATCCCTTTTCTGTTCTGATTTATCCTTTACTCTCTCTCTTTCTCTCTCTCTCAGTAATATGCCCTTTATAATTGCCTCCTTGAATGTCCGGGGCATTAAAACGCCCCAAAAGCCCTCTCACCTTTTTCGTATGATTCTTGCTCTACACGCAGATATAGGGCCTAATTCAAACCTGATCGCTCGCTAGCAGTTTTTTGCAGCGCTGCGATCAGATAGTCGCCTCCTACAGGGGAGTGTATTTTAGCTGTGCAAGTGTGCGAACGCATGTGCAGCCGAGCGGTACAAAAAGATCTTTTGCAGTTTCTGAGTAGCCCAGGACTTACTCATCCGCTGCGATCACTTCAGCCTGTCTGGGACCGGAATTGACACCTGCCCTGCAAACGCTTGGACACGCCTGCATTTTTCCAACCACTCTCAGAAAACGGTCAGTTGCCACCCACAAACTCCCTCTTCCTATCAACCTCCTTGCGATCGGCTGTGTGAATGGATTCTTCGTAAAACCCATTGCAAAGCAACAATCCGCTTTGTGCCCGAGCGACTCTCCTGCGCATTGCGGTGCATACGCATGCGCAGTTCTGACCTGATCGCAGTGAAAAAAGCTAGCGTGCGATCAGGTCTGAATGACCCCCCATAGTCCTGCTTCAGGAAACGCACTTTAAGAGTTCTGGCCACCCCACCTTGTCCTCTAAGCGCTTCCCCACCATGTTGTATTCTTCACTTCAGTCCAACCATAACGGAGTCGCCATCTTGATTAGCAATAAACTCCCTTTTACTCAAAGCTCTGTTCATTTGGACTTAGACGGGAGATTTATTATACTAACTGGCAACCTGGGTCACCTTAACGTAACTATCGCCAATCTCTCCGCACCGAACACAGGCCAACACCGCTTCTTTAAGTCTTTTTTTTACAGTCCTGCACAGGCACAGAATAGGCTATGTATTTTTGGGCGGGGACTTTAACTCAGTCCTGGATCCATCCCTAGATAGATCCTCCTCCCAGAAAAACTCCTGTTCTTGTCCCATCACTAAAGCTTTATCTAAACAGATTAAGGAGGTGTCTCTTTTTGACACATGGCGCACCCTCAATCCAACCTCCAAAGACTATACTTTTTTCTCGCCACCGCACCTACTCTAGAATTGACTACCTGTTTTGTGGTCCCCCAGCTTCCAAACACATTCTCTCTACGACAATTGCTCCTATTGTTTGGTCTGATCACTCTTCAATCACTGCCGCATTTGATTTATTGGATCTACCAACTGCTCGCCTGTCTTGGCGCTTGAATCAAACTCTTCTCAAAATCCCGACATTCAAAACTAAGATGGGTGAAATACTTGAGGATTACTTTTCTCTTAACAACGTTGATACAGGTTGCTCCCCGCTAGTTTGGGAAGCCCGTAAGGCTGTCTTTAGAGGTCATGTAATCAGTTTTGCACCCACCGCAATAAGGAACTGAAAACAACTCTTAGAAACCTCACAGATCGTGTCAACACTCTTCATAAGCGAACTCCATCTGATTCTAATTATAAACAACTTGTTGCAGCTAAAGCTGCACTTAATGCAATACTGTCTGAAAAAAATTGATCAATCTCTCCGTTGGCTCAATCAGCGTTTTTACGAGAAAAGTAACAAGGCTGACACTCTTCTTGCCAATACATTAAAAACACGCAAAGTTGCCTCTTCTATTGGTTCGATTAAAGATTTGACAGGTACAATTCATTACAATCCTTCCGACATTAATTCCCTTTTCATGGAATACTATACTCCGTTATAACTCTCCAGACTCCACGAATATTTTGCCTGATTCGTCCACACTTACCTCTGCTTACCTGTCAGAGAGACATGCTCTCTAAACCCGTGACAGACGAAGAGGTTTTAGCCGCCCTTAAACTTCAAAAGCCATTGAAGGTCCCAGAACCCGACGGCCTACCTTTTGCCTACTACAAAACATTTGAGACTCACCTCATCCCTCACTTGACTTCTACTTTCATTAAAATTCTGAAAGGGTGGTTTTTTCATACGGAAACCACTCAAGTGCTAATAACTGTTATTTCTAAACCAGGTAAGGACCACCAACAGATCCCTATCTCCCTTTTAAATACCGATCTTAAGCTCTTTGCAAAATTACTGGCCCTACGTTTGAACCCTCTTCTTCCAACCCTTATACACACCGACCAAGTGGGCTTCGTCCATTCTCGACAAGCTCTCGACAACACTAGACGTACCATTAATTTAATTCATCATGCCAACTCAATTAAACTCCCTTCTCTCCTCCTAGCACTGGATGTGGAGAAAGCTTTTGACAGGGTCTCTTGGACCTTCCTGAATCACTCTCCGTAGTTTTGGCTTCCAAGGCGAATTTCTCCAAGCTATTCAAGTGCTCTACCACAACCCCTCCACCTCTGTTCTGATAGGCGGGATCCTCTCGGATCCTTTCTCCATCTCTAATGGTACCCGACAAGGGTGCCCCCTATCGCCACTTATTTTCGCTCTCATAATTGAACCCCTCACCAACCGTATTAGTCTTAACCTGGAAATTATGGGCTTTTCCATGAAAGATTCCGAGAACAAACTCTCTCTTTTCATGGATGATGTCCTCCTCACTCTCACTAACCCATTAATTTCCCTACCTAATTTTTTTATGGAGTTGTCCCTTTATGGTGATCTCGCTTGATACAAAATCAAACACAACAAATCAGAAGCTTTTTCCTTACATGTCCCAGCCGACTCGTTAAATCTTCTTAAAATCAACATTCCCTTTACCTGACGCCACACCTCTATTAAATATTTAAGCGTTCATATTACTAAATCTTATCATTCCCTTTACGACGCAAACTACCCTCTATTTAAGGAAATCTCACAAAATGTCCTTAGCTGTAGAAGAATTTAAGCTCCCGGATAGGCAGGATTAATACTATCAAGATGAATGTCTTACCCAAACTTTTATACCTTTTCCAGACTCTGCCCGTAGCAGTGCCTCTCCAGGTCTTAATGTCTCTTTAGACACAATTCGGCAAATTCATCTGGAATCACAAAAAAAACTTGCATATGCTGGGATATTCTTTGGAGGAGTTCAACCATAGGTGGCCTGGGCCTTCCATCGCTGTTGAGATATTACTATTTTGCTAAACTTAGCAAATTGGTTGCATGGCATTCCCTGCAGGGTTTGAGGAGATGGGTGGACTTGGAGAGTGACCTGGTGCGGGTTGTTTCTGTATCTCATCTTCCATGGCTCCCCCGCCACCACAGACCTAAATCTGTTCGACTTGTGCCAACAGTCTCTCTTACACTATCGACTTGGGACTCGATAAACACCAAACTCTCCCTCTATATGTATCCTTCTCCCCTAACCCCTCTTTGGAATCACCCCTCCTTTACCCCGAGTAGATCCCCTCTTATGGCCTCTATGTGGTCAGCAGCGGGCATCACCCGTTTTCACCACATACTTCACAATGATGTCCCATACTGTTTTGCAGATCTTCAAGAGAAACACTCCCTTCCGTCATCCTATCTCTTCCAATACCTCCAAATTAGAAATTTTGCTCTGTCTTCCTCCAGGGACACAGTTTCTTCTCTTGTCCTGATGGCAATGGAGCGCCTTTGTACCTACCATTCTATGGACAGAAGTATTATCTAACAACTGTATCACTCCATTTTGTCTCCAGACTCCCCCCTCCAGGCAGCACATGTAATGGCTTGGGAAAAGGACCTGGGGATTTCTCTTGATGATGACGAATGGGACACCATACGTTTGAATGTCTCTAAATGTTCCATTAGCGTCTCCATCAAAGAAAATTCCTATAAAGTCTACACATGCTGGTATCTAGTCCCAGAACGCTTACACCAAATCTACTCCACAACTTCAAATCTTTGCTTGCGCTAATGTGACCAGATAGGTTCCATTTCTCATACTTGGTGGAGCTCTCCTAAGATTGTCCCCTTCTGGTCCTTCGTCCAGACTCTCATAAACTCAGTTGTTCCTGATTGCCCTTCCCCCTTACTTCGGCGACACTCCTCTTGTGTAGACCCCTCTTGACAGCTATCTAAAGCTGAAAATAAATTGGTTCTACATATAGCTTGTTAAGCTAAATCCCAAATTGCCAAGTCTTGTAAACAAATTTCCCATCCTACTCGCCTTGAACTTATGAACCGTGTTTGGTTTGTGGCGAGGATGGAATATTTATCTTCCTTGATGAACGACACAGTGGATAAGTTTCATAACAATTGGACGCCCTGGCACGCTAAATATAACGTGGCCCTCCCAGGACTCCATTGAGGTAAATCTCTTTTCCTCCGACTCGCTCCATGGGGTAAATTTACTAAGATGGGAGTTCTGTTTAAGATGAGATGTTGCCCATAGCAACCAATCAGATTCCAGGTATTATCTTCTAGAAGGTGCTAGATAAATGAGAAGAGGAATCTGATTGGTTGCTATGGGCAACATCCCATCTTAAATAGAACTCCCATCTTAGTAAATTTACCCCCATGTTTCTATTTTTGTTTTTACACTCCCTCTCTACTCCTCCCCTTTAATTTTTCCTCTTTTTTCTTTTCTTTCCTTTTTTCCTTATTCACCTTCTGACCTTTCTTTTCTTCTCTATTCTTTCCTCTCGCTGCTGTTCCCTCTTTTCAACCTCACGTTTTGGTCAAATATCCTCCCCGTTCATAGATTTGTGGCCCACCGGGGTTTACTCAGTTTTGCAGTTACACTTGTTCTTTAATGAATGCCCTACTTCCCTATTTCTCTCTACCTTATTCTCACTAAAACCAGAAACGGTATCTCTTTTCTTGTATCTTAAACATTGTAGCTTTGTACATATTATACTGGAGAATTCTCCATGCTCCAAACCTGTTTATGCATACAAACTTGTCTCTTCAATAAAACTTTGTGATTGAAAAATTTTTTCCTTAGCGCAGCACGGGTATTCAGCTAATATATATATATATATATATATATATATATATATATATGTATATATATATATATATATATATATATACACTGCTCAAAAAAATAAAGGGAACACTTAAACAACACATCCTAGATCTGAATGAATGAAATATTCTTATTAAATACTTTGTTCTTTACATAGTTGAATGTGCTGACAACAAAATCACACAAAAATTATCAATGGAAATCAAATTTATTAACCCATGGAGGTCTGGATTCGGAGTCACACTCAAAATTAAAGTGGAAAAACACACTACAGGCTGATCCAACTTTGATGTAATGTCCTAAAAACAAGTCAAAATGAGGCTCAGTTGTGTGTGTGGCCTCCATGTGCCTGTATGACCTCCCTACAACGCCTGGGCATGCTCCTGATGAGGTGGCGGAGGGTCTCCTGAGGGATCTACTCCCAGACCTGGACTAAATCATCCGCCAACTCCTGGACAGTCTGTGGTGCAACGTGGCGTTGGTGGATGGAGCGAGACATGATGTCCCAGATGTGCTCAATTTGATTCAGGTCTGGGGAACGGGCGGGCCAGTCCATAGCATCAATGCCTTCGTCTTGCAGGAACTGCTGACACACTCCAGCCACATGAGGTCTAGCATTGTCTTGCATTAGGAGGAACCCAGGGCCAACCGCACCAGCATATGGTCTCACAAGGGGTCTGAGGATCTCATCTCGGTACCTAATGGCAGTCAGGCTACCTCTGGCGAGCACTTGGAGGGCTGTGCGGCCCCCCAAAGAAATGCCACCCCACACCATTACTGACCCACTACCAAACCGGTCATGCTGGAGTATGTTGCAGGCAGCAGAACATTCTCCTTGGCGTCTCCAGACTCTGTCACGTCTGTCACATGTGCTCAGTGAGAATCTGCGTTCATTTGTGAAGAGCACAGGGCGCCAGTGGCAAATTTGCCAATCTTGGTGTTCTCTGGCAAATGCCAAATGTCCTGCACGGTGTTGGGCTGTAAGCACAACCCCCACCTGTGGACGTCGGGCCCTCTTACCACCCTCATGGAGTCTGTTTCTGATCGTTTGAGTAGACACATGCACATTTGTGGCTTGCTGGAGGTCATTTTGCAGGGCTCTGGCAGTGCTCCTCCTGTTCCTCCTTGCACAAAGGCGGAGGTAGCAGTCCTGCTGCTGGGTTGTTGCCCTCCTACGGCCTCCTCCACGTCTCCTGATGTACTGGCCTGTCTCCTGGTAGCGCCTCCATGCTCTGGACACTACGCTGACAGACACAGCAAACCTTCTTGCCACAGCTCGCATTGATGTGCCATCCTGGATGAGCTGCACTACCTGAGCTCCGTCTCATGCTACCACTAGAGTGAAAGCACCGCCAGCTTTCAAAAGTGACCAAAACATCAGCCAGAAAGCATAGGAGCTGAGAAGTGGTCTGTGGTCACCACCTGCAGAAAAAATCCTTTATTGGGGGTGTCTTGCTAATTGCCTATAATTTCCAGCTGTTGTCTATACCATTTGCACAACAGCATGTGAAATTGATTGTCAATCAGTGTTGCTTCCTAAGTGGACAGTTTGATTTCACAGTAGTGTGATTGACTTGGAGTTACATTGTGTTGTTTAAGTGCTCCCTTTATTTTTTTTGAGCAGTGTGTGTGTATATACTGTATACTGTTTGACACCATCTTATGTATATGATACTTCAGTAATGTACTATATAGTGTAAGAACTGGGTACTGATACTTCAGCATTTACTACTATATGTGTCAAGTCCCATCTCCTGGTGTACCCTGGCACAGATACTATTGCTATTTTCTGGCATCAGACTAGCACACGTTCTCTACTGGCATATACTGGCACAGATATTGCCTTTGAGATGCATCCAGAGTTGCAAACTGTGCAGAGTGTGTCATTTTTGGGCAACAAAATGCGTCTAACCCATTATGGTGAAAATATACAGACATACAGTATATACCTCTAATATTTGCAGACTATTGGGACATTGCCAGTGCACTGTAGAGCCCATCATGCATATGGGGGTACTCATAATACCCATCCTATCTATTAAAGGTGATTTACGTTAGTTACCCTCTTTAAACTGGATAAAGCTATTCAATCTATTTAAAATGGGTTTGGTAGAAACGGAATTTAGTTGGATAAAATTAACTCCAGCGTCTTCTTCTGGGTTTCGGCGGTGCTGTGACAGTCACTTGCGGCGTGGACCTATGATGCGGCAGAGTTACGGTGAATATTTATTTCTTAATGGCTAACCCTCTCCCTGGTGCCTAATCCTAACCCTCCCCTGGTGCCGAACCCTTACCCTCCCCCTGGTGACTAAATCCTAACCTTCCCTCCTGCAGCCTAACCCTAACATACCCCAGCAGCCTTACCCTCCCGGCTACAGCCACACTGTTGGCATCCTCAGAATGTCGAAATTTTGCATGGCGACATTAAAGATGGTGACTTTGTAGACCCGTAGACGTTTTTGAGAATGTCGAGATGGTGCCTGTTGACAGTTTGAACAATGTCAATGTTTTGATGTTTACATTGTCTCCACCTTATAAACGTTGACATGGTTACTGTTGACCAGGTACCCTCAGTCAGTGGTCCTCCTCATTGAAGAGGGGATGGTTTTGTGACCTAATCTTCTGTCCATGCTATTGGTAATTTATTTAGTCCTTGCCTTTGTCTCATGAAAAGATGATTGTAAAAATATAGTGGTTGCAGTAAAATCTTTGATTGCAAAGTTATATGGCTGATAAGGCTGCAGAGTCTTAACTTTGCGCTTAAGGTCCCCATACATCTGTCTGTCATTTCCCCGACCCTACTGGAACTGCCAATCCACCAATCAGAACCACCGATCGGGGTCCATCGATGATCGGGGATGTGTCGGGGAATCAGTACGTTTTAATGTTAATAATCCCTGATTTGCTGCCCATTTTTGGGCTGGGATTGGGGAATCAAGATCTTTAAACTTGTTAAATATTCCTGGTTGGGTCGGGGGATCTATAAATTGCGACATTCCACTGCAGATGTATAGTAGCCTTAACTCTTACTGCACACATCTAAATAGAAAGAATGTTCAGAGGGCAGACCCTGAAGGATTGGTACAAATGCAATAGGCATTCATGTTGTACGAATGAGATGTGACTGGCGGTCTCCTGACCCATTCGTACAACCTGAATGCCTATTGCATACCTCCTCCAACATCCCACACCCTCACAATCCCGACGGCCGGCATGCCGACCAACAGGGACTATTCCCATAGAGTGGGGTCGCCACTGAGCCTGCAAGGGTCTTGTTGCGCTCGCCCCTGCCCTGCGCCGGGATCCCAGTGAAGGTATGCTGAGGGTCACGCAAGTTTAGAAATTTAGAATTAAAAGTATTGGATGTGACAAGAAAGTAAATTTGCAACTTATGTAAAATGCCAACTTAAAGTGTAAAATTAACAATATGAAATTGAATAGAGCCTCCAGGGATGCAACTCCCATCTATAGCCCCAAGAGCCAATGATTATCCAAGGGTATGGTGGTGAGACTAAATATGTGAATAAGGTTTATTTAATAAAAGTCTTGTAGCTCCATAGTCCGGGAAGGCAGAAGTGATTTAAGTTGTTTTGCCAATAGAGACAAGGATGTTGGCTGGCAAATACAGTAAAATTCATTCCCGTAGTGTATGCTGTCTAATTAACCACTTGCTTGGCATGATCGCATCAGACACGACCATACCAGCAAGTGTTTTACCTGACCTGGTCTCACAGGATGCGACCAGTCAGATAAACAGTGTTTACAGCTGCAGGGAAGAGAAACTTCCCTCCGCTGCTGCTCTCAGAGGGACCGGAAGGTCCCTCTGCCTTCCTGCACCCATCCCCCAGTGTTTTCCATGCTGCCGATCATTGCTGATCGGTCAGCGCGGCAGGACCCCCCACTCAGAGGCTGCAGACAATAGCAGCTGCTGGGAAAGTGTTAATCAAACAGCCCCCCCCAACCCCCCGTGTACCTGGCGAGTGTCCCCGCTGTTAAAAGGAAAGTCCTGATGTTTCCGATGCTCCTGATGTTCCCGGCCGATGTTCCGATGTTTGGGGGTAAAAAAAATATATATATTTTTTTTAAAACTAGATTAAAAACTAAAATAATTTTGGATAAGGTTAAATTCATATTCTTCACGTAATTCACTCATGTAAAAATGGATAACTCACTGATGGCCATTCCTATGTCATCCAGCTCTTACCTTTATCCTGTGTGCCTGCTCCCTGCCCACTGCATGGCTTTCTCTGCCTCTGGCAAAAAGTGAAAGCAAACACACCACCTGGACGCTGGTGGGCAAGCTGTTATTTCTAGCCGTAACTATGTGAAGTATACAGATGTGGATAAATCCACAGGGAACCAGCGCTCAAACCCTATTTGTAGTGGTGAATGATACGGTTATAAAGTGAAACTAAAATCAATAATGAAAAAGCAGGTAATATACTTAGGGTTGTTTATTCTAAGATGCTGAGATACTTTCTTTCCCAACAGGTATAAATTCGGTTTAAAAGTCAATCAGTGATTGGGGCACGCTCCTGGTTTGAGCTTAAATTCTGAAGTGCAAGGTTCAATTGAAAGAACAAATGCTGTAATCTTTGTAAAGTCGAAAAAAAGAAAAAGAAAAATGCCACAAAAAAATAATGATAATATGTACTAAAGTCCAAACGGTTTACAAGTCTATACAGACTGCGGCGTCCCGCTTATCTGTGCTCTGAAGTGAAGGATTCTCTTGTGAAGTGATGAACAGTTGACAGCGGTAGTGTATGCTTTGGTTAGAGTGGAGAATAAGGACCCTGGACTGGCGCTATTCCTCCTGCAGCACGTCCCACAGTAGAGCGCCCGAATCAGGCCCGCTCTGTGGGGCCGCTGACCTGGGGTGTGCGCCTGTCACAGAGGCGAAGTGGACACGGACGGAGCTCTCCGAGCGGCTGGCCGCGCCTCTCCTCCTCCTACAGGGACTTACCTTCTCCCTTCCCCTCGCCTTCCACTCTCCGCTGTCTCGGGCTTCTTCCGTCGCCTGGCAACCGGTTGCTTCCGGAACTCCGGATCACGTGACCGGATGGTTTGCGGAAAGGATTAGCAGTACTGTCCTTCTTTGTAGTGAATATTCGTCCTCAGTCCAATGTAGTATAGATGGGTAGCTCCAACGCGTTTCGACCTGTTAGGGTCTTCCTCTGGGAGTCAGACTAACACCTCAGTGCGCAGAGAACCCATTTCCGTAACTATGTGAAGAACCTCATTCAATACGTACATTTTATTGCAATGATTATTATTAAACAATTAGTAGTGTATGAATTGTGCACCTGCAGCCTTGTCTTTGTATGCAGTACTGAAAGGTCTCCGCCGGATCGCAAGAAAAAAAGATTTCTCCCAGCGCTAATATAATTAGGTATATAATAATTCTTAGTGGCAGTATAGGCTCAAGCGATAATATTCATAAAATCAATGAAAGTTAAAATATAATGTTTTATTAACACTTGAAAAAACATGAAAAAACACTTTTCCAAGGATATACTTTTCCCTAAAGTGATCCTAATACCGGTATACACAAAACAAATACACACAACAATTAACATATAAAAATACCAGTGATACGCTAAAATAGCGATTTATTCACTGGATGAGAGTTCATATCCCTCAGGTGAAAGTAGGCATATATATGTATGGTAACTGTATAAATAGGAATTCCTTAAGTGAATACAGGTATATATATGCAGTAGCTGTATCACAGTCCCTTATCATATAAGGAATAAGTCCAGAAATCTTGATTGATGTCAGCTAATTGCTATAAAGTCCTTTCAGAGTGGAAATCAGCACATTGGGCCAAAATCCTGAACTCCTAAGCAAAAAATGTCCAGAACTCCGCCGGATCGCACCTCTCATTACCGCTGTGCACTCCAGGATGCCTCCCCTATATACCTAGAGCAGTGTAACGTGTCAGGAGGCTAGATGTATGTGGACTCATCTGTACGTACATTACCAGCTTTTTGCTTCAACCAGAAAGATTGGACAGATAATCTTAAGGTGTGTATCCAGTTCTAAGTTAATTTGAAGAAAAATAATCACATTATACATGTTCTGGACACTATAGGGTGTTACATTTATTTTAGGGTAATGCAATATTATATATATTTTTTTTTTATAGTATTAATTTGTTGATTAAAGGGGCACCAATATAAAAAATAGGTGTGGTGTGGCTTGTCGACAGTCATCAGATCACATGAGAATGTTGGTAGGATCAAACATGTTGATATGCTCAATATGTTGACAGTGACCATGTCGACATTCATCACATCTATAACATGTCAACATGATGAACCGTCGACATGCCATCCCTTGTGGCTTGTAACCTCTCCCGGCAGCAACAGCGGCTCCAGTGTCGTCTTCTGTGTTCCTGCGGTAACATGAGGGTCAGTTCCAGCGCAGGCATCTGAGGAGCTGCGTTCCAGTGAGTATTTCTCCCCTAATCCCTCCCCCTAGTGTCAGATGTGTGTGGTTTTTTTATAATAACTATTTGTCCATGTCGAGTGTAGCTTTGTAAGCTGCTGTTCAATTACCTAGAAACATAGAATTGCATACCTCCCAACATTCGTGATAGGTGAGACGGGACATTTGCGCAGCGAACCTGCAGTTGATTTTCAAAAGGGGCATGGCCTACGAAAAAGGGGCACGGCTTCGTGGGAGTGCAGTGATCGTGAGCCATGCCCCCATTTCCCGTTACTATGGGGGCATGGCCAGTGCTCTGTGAGCTGCTGGCATGCCCCCTCTCTCTCTGTCTCCAAAAAAATGGGACTGTCCCACGAAAATCGGGACAGTTGGGAGGTATGGAATTGGACGGCAGATGTGAACTACTTAGCCTATCTAGTCTGCCCATGTGCACGCACATGCTTATACAATAGGTTTTTCTGGTAGCCAATTAACCTACCAGTGAATTTTTGGATTGTGGGAGGAAAGTGGGGTTCCCAGAGGAAACCCAAGCAAGCATGTGAAATATATACAAACCCCACACAATTAGGACCGTAGTGGAAATCAAACCCATGATCTCAGTGCTGTGAGACCGCAATACTAACCATTTTTTTTTAAGCTGACCACAAAAATGTAAATGTTTTTAGGTCATTAATAATAATATATACAATCAATAAACAATTAAAGCACAACCCTTTCTATTTCAGCAAGGGTGTACACTGCGGGGGGGGGGGGGGGGGGCTGTGGGCTGAGGAGTCAATACTGGGACACTACATCCAAAGCTTCTGCTACCCTCCCCTGAGGCCTACCACAGTTGACAAGAGAGCAGAGCAAGGCTTAGGACTAGAGGCTAAAACTAAATTGGTGGACCATTTACCAAATTTTTCCCATTGGCCCAGGTATCCGGATGATAGATCATCAATGTATTGGCCAACAGTCAATAGGTCAACACCATATGGTCGACAGTGCTCAGGGTTGACAGGTACAAAAGGTCAATATGACAGTGGTTGACACACAAATGGCCGACAATTTTTTTGGGGGGGGGTTTCACATATTTTCCCAACATTTGCTTGATTTATTACCCACGTGGACATCTATTTGGAATAGCCAGAAGTGTGGCAAGCAAAGCGAGCCCGTGAGGGTACACGTTTGTACCGATGGTGGCCACATAACATGGACTATACAAGACTTGTACTAAAAACAAACAAAAAAGTTGTGTCGACTATTGTCATGCCGACCCTCTCTACCAATATGATTCTTTTTAGTCAGAGTGTTGATCGAAAAATAATTTTTTGCTTGCGATTGCTTCACATAAATGACAGTTCTGGTGTGACAGCGTGGAAAGACACTCACGCTTGGTCACTGGATTTTTTATTATGTTTATGATGTTTTTTCTTTGAAAATCAGTCTGCCCATTTAAATTTAGCTGCATTGACACACACACACACACACACACACACACACACACACACACACACACACGTTTTGTAACCGAAAAATGTAATTGAATGATCGCATCATAACTTGTGTAGCCAGCATTAATAATTCTGACCCACGATCAAAGGACTGGGAGTGTCATTGAGTCACATTTAGACAACCAGAAAGCACTTGTCTAATTTACAGGTTTCACTTCGCTGCCTGTTTAAAGGTCGTTCTCGTTATAAAGCCTTGCGCCTGAGGGGAGATGCGCACATTGTGTAACATTTCTCTGCTAATGTCAGACACTCGGACCTCACTCAGAGGCTGCTCCAGCTGACGTCTCTTGTTTACAGTTACAATGGCACATTCAGGCTTAAATTATAGAGAGGGGGCAATCTGCTACCACTGCCAGCTGATTAACTAATTTGAAAATGTCTGAGTGTGTCGGTTGCCTGGGCATCTGCAGGATAAATGGATCATTATGTATGTCACTCATTGCCAGAGAGGGCTGGGAATGGGTTATGGCTGTATGTACTCTATCAATCTGCCAGCATTCATTTTGGCTATGAATGGAGCTTGTTAACTATACACTGTGAAGGGCGTTAGATGTCTGATCACTGTAGTTTAACCCATTCTAGTGGTATATCATTGCTGCCATTGTTGGAATGCCAGTTTCTGCACTTACTCTGCTATAAGAATAGGATTTCACTCATCAGCTACAGATATCATCTAGTTCTGAAGAGAATATACCTGGCACATGTTTATGAGACACAGCAGGTAGATTCTGTATACAGGTGGAGTATCCCATATCCAAATATTCCGAAATACGGAATATTCCGAAATACGGACTTTTTTGAGTGAGAGTGAGATAGTGAAACCTTTGTTTTTTGATGGTTCAATGTACACAATCTTTGTTTAATACACAAAGTTATTAAAAATATTGTATTAAATGACCTTCAGGCTTTGTGTATAAGGTGTACATGAAACATAAATGAATTGTGTGAATGTAGACACACTTTGTTTAATGCACAAAGTTGTAAAAAATATTGGCTAAAATTACCTTCAGGCTGTGTGTATAAGGTGTATATGTAACATAAATGCATCCTGTGCTTAGCTTTAGGTCCCATCACCATGATATCTCATTGTGGTATGCAATTATTCCAAAATACGGAAAAATCTGATATCCATAATACCTCTGGTCCCAAGCATTTTGGATAAGGGAGACTCAACCTGTATATGGATGTTTGCAATATTCAAAATACTGTATTGTGCTGATATGGGGAAGACAGAACCAGTAGATTGCTGTCAGCAGTAGTCAATGAACTGACATTACCTCCTATTTCCATTCATCATCTTCCTTCACCTATAATTAGCCACGTCACGTGTTCCAAAGCAGTCGTCCAGCATAACCTCCATACAATCTATGGTTGGTTTGCACTTGCACGGGGTGGACAAGATTGCAACTTTTATCCAAGTTACACATTACATATTATGTATGTTTACGTAAAAGGTAAAGTTATAATAAACCCAAAAGAGGTTTGGTCCAGAACATTCTTTCTGCAGCGGGGTACACTGGGGTTCCACAGGGAATAACATCGGGGTGTAGAGTTGGATCTTGATCCAAGGCACCAACAGGCTAAAAGCTTTGACTGTTCCCAAGATACACAGCGCCGCCTCCTCTGTAACACCGCCTCCGTGCACAGGAGCTCAGTTTGTAAGTTGGTGCCTGCAGTGCAGGCAGCTAACAGGGATGGCTGCGCTGAGCAGCCCTGTAAAGAGCTTTTATGAAGAAAGAAGCCTTCAAGGGCCGCAGCACAGGCACTTAAAAGTGCTATATACTTTATATTGACGGGATGCAGTCAATTTACCTCCAATCAAAAGCCCGACAGTCGAAATCCTGACAGCAATTGACCGACGATCAAAATCCCGACATGGACAAAATACCGACATTTAAAATACCGACAAGGTCAAAATACCGATATATAAAATGCAGACAGGTCGAAATTCCTACATGAGTTTTTCATGATTTTTTCATTAAAACCGACTTGTTCATACTTTACCATCCCAGTGGACCTGGAGGGGGAATATAATAGTGTGCCCGAAGCATGGCGAGCGCAGCGGTACACTTATATGGTGTCCATGTTGACCTATGTCGACATACACACAAAACCAATGAAAAACGCATGTCGGTATTTTGACCTGTCGGCATTTTACATGTCGGTATTTTGACCATGTCGGGATTTTGACCGTCGGTCAATTACTGTCGGGATTTCGACCGTTGGGATTTTGATTGGAGGTATTTCATACTGATCCTATATTGACATATCGTGATGCGGCTCGCTCACCTCCCCCAGTGGCGCTGTATACTCCCACGCCCTGGTTGCCGGGTACTTACAGCGGAGGGCTCCGGTTCTTCACTTAGGGCACACACACCTGCCGCAGTTCTCCGGGATCGTGTCGCCGCATCAAGGGAGGTGGTAAGAGGGTCCCCCAGGTGGGACCCACTGGAAATCGCGATCCGGCACAGTCTTTAGGAGACAGACCGCGCGCGCTGGCGTGGACACTATGACCATACAGGGACCCCACTAGACCACCAGGGCAAGGGCACAGGTCGGATTACCTCATAATCCATTTTACTAAGGCCCGCAGTACCCGGTGGTGAAGTCCAGCAAGGGGATAAGGCTCTGACCTGTAGCCCCTCCCCCAGTCCCAGGCGCCATTTACTGCTAATGTTACCGCTCTGGAGCTGCTTCTCTCTGCCTCCCTCACTCTCTGTCAGTGTCTGGGCGCCATTACACACATGCTGAGCTGACTTTAGGACTGCTGGGCAATGTCTCCTCTGTAAAGCCACCTGCATCATCAGCGCTGTGCATTTACAGGACACAAGTATTCTACATGTCTTTAGACAGTGTTAGTTAAGAACAAGTGCATACATTCAGGGTTATTTAGTACAAGTACCCTGTGATATACATCCAGTCTTTACTGTGCATTGGTATATCTATATTTATACATAGCTTTACTTAGTAGTGCAGTTACCTAGTATTGCTAGTCCAGTGCAGTTTTATTGTTATTTGTGACAATTTCTGCATTGTACATGTGACTGTGTGTGTGCCAATAGCTGCTGTGTGATTTCCATTCTGTGTATCTCACATATACTACTATCCCTATATTCTGTACCCTGAAGGGGGCTAAGTGCATTAGGGTTTTCATGTAATATAGTGTTTCACAGGATATACTCCCTTGGTATTTTTCTCTGTATTTTACAGTCACCATATACCTCTTAAATTCTCCGTGTGTGCTCTGCTTGCAGTCACACTATGCAGGTGGATTTTTGTCAGGTACTTTGTCTGCTTATATTGTGCTATTTCGCCCTACAGTTATGCTTTCATATCATGTCAACTACACAGGGTGATAATTTTATGGCTAATCCTGCCCCCTGCAGTGCTAATGCCATAGATGTCTCTGAGGAAAATATTGCAGCTCAGGGTTCAGGTACAGGCAGTTTTATACCCCTTAGTCAGTCCACAGCAACGGGGGCAGATCATGACCCACCATGGGCTACATTTTCTAATTTACTGACTACGCTTGTACCTAGACTTGCGCCCCCTATGGGACCTCCTGTGCCATTACAGCCACATATTGTCCCTGCTGTTAATCCGCCATGGGCAGATAATCTGTCCTCTCAGTTACAGCAATTAAATCAGTCTTTGGCCAAGCAAAATCCTAACCCTCGCCCGTCTAAGACCAAGGGGTCGTCAAAACGGGCCATTATCTCCTCACAATCCACTCATGTTTCAGATACACTTCATCTGATGAAGATGGCGCATATACTGACCCCTCAGACACTGATGCAGATGCTTCTGATAGGGAGTCTACTACACAGGTGGAGGCTATCGGGCTGATTCTTCAAATTGATGATGACGAAGAACCCCCAGCTACCTCTAAGAAACCAGATAAGTTTAAGCGTCAGAAGGTTACTAAATTAGTTTTACCTCATTCTGACCACTTGGTTGACATTCGTCAGGAATCCTGGGAAAATACAGGAAATAAATTTTCCCTGTCTAAAAAGGGGCTAGCTCGCTATCCTCTCGCTGCAGAGTTAAGTAAAAATTGGGAAAAACCGCAGCTCGTGGACTCACAAATCGCGCGTCTGGAGGTGTCATCTGCTCTGCCTGTTACTACCGTCACCTCTTTGAAGGAACCGACGGATAAACGAGTGGAGGGTTGCTTGAAATCTATTTACAGTCTTGCTGGAGCTGTGCATAGGCCTACTATTGCGGCCTCTTGGGTTGCTAAAGCCATAGAGGCCTGGGTTCAGGAAGTTGAAGCGGAACTACCGTCTAATTTTCCTGATAATGAGAGACAGTGTCTGTCATAAATTATTACAGCCTCTCATTATATGCAGGAGGCAGCATCTGATGCAGGTATCCTGGCGGCCAAAGCGTCTACTACGTCTGTTCTGGCTCGCCGGATCCTCTGGTTGCGGTCCTGGTCTGTAGATCTGGACTCTAAAAAGACCTTGGAGGTGATCCCTTTTAAGGAAAACATTCTTTTTGTGGAAGACCTCAATAAGATTGTTGCTGACTTAGCATCTGCTAAAACTGCATGTCTACCTAGTACTACTCCTTCAGCTCCGAATGCTGAGTGCTTCCTTTAGTTCATTTCGACCTCCAGGTAAAGCAAAGGGTCAGGCGTACCCGAAACAGGCTCGCACTTCCAAATCCACTAAGCCCAAACCAAAATGTGCCTGGGCTGCCCGTCAGCCTGCTTCCAAAACAGACAAGCCTGCTGCATGATGGGGCGGGCCTTCCCCTCGGGGATCCCAGGGTGGGAGGCCGACTTCTACGGTTTGCTTAGGTATGGTCACAGACCACTTCATACTCATGGGTAAGGGAAGTCGTCGCTCACGGATACGCCATCTCTTTCAAGAAACATCCCCCTCGCCAGTTTTGCTCAACAAACGTCCCTTCAGACTCAGTAAAAGCAAAAACTCTCCATCCGGTGGTACAATCCCTCCGGGACACGGGAGTGATTGTGCCGGTGCCTCTAACTCCGAGAGGCAGGGTGCACTATTCAACGCTGTTCCTAGTTCCGAAGCCGAATGGCTCTTCCCGACCCTCTCAACCTCAAGTCTTTGAACAAATTTGTGAGAGTTTAAAAATTCCGTATGGAAACTCTTTGCTCTATTGTTATGGCTTTGGAGCCCAAGGAGTATATGGTATCCCTGGACATTCAGGATGCTTACTTGCATATACCTATTGCAGTATCGCATCAGCAATACCTATTGGCAACCTACATTTTCAATTCCAGGCCTTACCTTTTGGTCTGACCATGGCTCCACAATTTTCACCAAGGTCATGGCAGTTATGACGGCTCTCCTTCGCCGTCGGGGCATCGGGATCCTACCGTATCTGGACTATCTGTTGATCCTTGCAACCTCACCAGAGGTTCTCCTTCGTCATCTGGAACGGACGATCCACTTCCTACAAGCCCACGGGTGGCTCATCAACTGGAACAAATCATCCCTGGTCCCTGCTCAGAGCATGCTGCACCTGGGAGCGTTGTTGGACACACACAAACAGCGTTTTTTTTTGTCTCCGGACAAGGTCCTGAAACTTCAGGACAAAATAAGACACTTCCTATCTGCCCACGTGTGTCGATACACTCGGCGATACAAGTACTGGGCCTCATGGTGTCGGCTTTCGACATGGTAGAGTACACTCAATTTCACTCCCGTCCTCTCCAGAAGTTGATTCTCTCCACTGGGATGGCTTACCACACCGGACCAGGGCTCGCATGATCTCCCTAACTCCGGAGGTCTCTGTCCTGGTGGCTCCAGGATCAGCGTTTGAGCAGGGGTACTCCCTTCTGGATCTCCAAATGGGTCCTGCTGACGACGGATGCCAGTCTGAGGGGTTGGTGCGCAGTATTGGAGCAACACTCTCTTCAGGGTTGGTGGACCAGGGAGGTGTCTCTCCTCCCGATAAACATTCTGGAACTGTGGGCAGTGTTCAATGCACTGACACTAGCCCTACCTCGATACAGAACAGGCCTGTTCAAGTACAGTCAGACAACACCACCACGGTGGCGTACATAAATCATCAAGGCGACACTCGAAGCCACATGGCGATGAGGGAAGTGTCAAGGATACTTCAATGGGCAGAACGCCATCTGCCAGCCGTATCGGCAGTGTTCATTCCGGGAGTCCTCAACTGGGATGCGGACTTCCTCAGTCGTCAGGACGTACACGCTGGAGAGTGGAGTCTTCATCCAGAAGTATTTCAACTCCTAGTGGACAAGTGGGGCCTACCAGATGTAGACCTGATGGCGTATATCAGGCTAACGCTGCTCCTCAACTCTATGGGGGTATTCAATTGTTTTGCGCGCTGGTGGCCACTAGATGGCGGCTGATAGAGCAATTAATTTATTACTTTGTTCAGGTAGGCGCAGCCGCCGGCGCTGACATTTCTGCTCGTCCTCCGAGCTGACCAGCAGCAATGAGCAAAAAGTGACCTGTTTGTGTGCTCAAACTGGACTTTTTTTTGCATCACTTCCATTTCTTTGGTCGAGTTTAGCTGCTTTACGTGGCTAAAGCCGACCACTCTGGGTGCAACACTGTATTTTGTTCCGTCATTTTGACGGGTTGATAATTAATTATATCATATTTTTGTTGGATTTATTATACAGTATATTATTTAGATTTTGACTTTTATGATGGCTTTTCCATAAATTAATTCTGTGCATTGAATGATGGATATGGTGAGTGTCCTCATTTGACTGTGGATATTAATGGAGTCTACTATGGTTTCTTTAGTAGAGCACCCCAACTGATAACAAAGATGTAAGTGTGAGTGCGAACATTTCCTAGCAATGCTGCATGAAAATTGCTGCATTCCCCCTTGTTTCTGCAGGTCCAGCTCCCCAGTGTCTCCCCAGCCAGCCACCTTCTGTCTCTCCAGGCCCCACAGTGTCTCCCAGCCAGCCCCCTTGTCTTTCCAGCAACCCATTGTCTACCCAGTTAGTCACCTTGTCTGTCCAGCCACCCAGTGTCTTCCCAGCCAGTCCCCTCCTTTCTCTCCAGCCACCCAGTGTTGCCTCCTGTCACTCCAATTACCCAGTGTCTTTCCAGCTCTCACAGTATCTGCCCAGCCAGCCCCCATGTTTCTCCAGCTACCCAATGTTTCTCCATCTCTCACAGTATCTTCACAGGCAGCCCCCGCCACAACCATACCCCTGCAGCCCACAGACACTTACCTCCTTCGGTCAGGGGCGTTTCTACAGAGGAGGAGGCCCGTGTGCACCTCCAGGTGGGCCCCCTCCTCTGTACGGCCCTGTAGACTCTGGCATTGTGCCGGAGTCTACTGCACATGCGCAGGTCTCCGGAAACATGGCGCCCGCCATGATCCGGAGACCAATTTGGCTACCGCGCATGCGCGGCGGCCATTTTGGCTGTGATTTCTGCCGCGATTGCAGGTCCCGGCGCTGGACTCCGGAAAGGTAAGTGTTAAAATGGGTGCAATGGGTGCGGTGTGGGCCCCCCCTGGACCCAGGGGCCTGTGTGTACTGCACCCATTATAGAAACGCCAATGCCTTCAGTGTCTTTTGGGCAGCTTCCCCTCTTATTGCAGTGGCTCCTCTGTCCAATGCTTCCATTGCCTCTGGGTGTTCCGCCACTGTTGTGTGTGTGTGTGTGTGTGTGTATATATATATACACATATACATATATATATATATATATATATATATATATATATACATATACATATATACAGTGCATCCGAAAAGTATTCACAGTTCCTCACTTTTTCCACATTTTGTTATGTTACAGCCTTATTCCAAAATGGAATAAATTATTTCCCCCTCAAAAATACCTCATAAGGACAACATGAAAAAAAATCTTTTTGAGATTTTTACAAATGTATTAAAAATAAAAACAATACAAAATCACATGTCCATAAGTATTCACAGCCTTTGCCATGAAGGCACTAAGCACACAGCCAAGATATCAATGGAGTGGCTTCAAGATAACTGTGTGAATGTCCTTGAGTGGCCCAGCCAGAGCCCAGACTTGAATCTGATTGAACATTTCTGGAGAGATCTGAAAATGGCTATGCACCGACGCTTCACATCCAACCTGATGGAGCTTGAGAGGTGCTGCAAAGAGGAATGGGTGAAATTGGCCAAAGATAGTTGTGCCAAGCTTGTGGCATCATATTCAAAAAGATTTGAGGCTGTAATTGCTGCCAAATGTGCATCAACAAAGTACTGAGTAAAGGCTGTGAATACTTATGTACATGTGATTTCTTAGTTTTTTATTTTTAATACATTTGAAAAATCTTGAGGGAAAAAAATTATTCTATTTTGGAATAAGGCTGTAACATAACAAAATGTGGAAAAAGTGAAGCGCTGTGAATACTTTTCGGATGCACTGTATCTATGTCACTGTGTTGTTCTGCACACGTGCACAGCAAATCATTTGCGCATGTGCCTAGATTGTGTTGTCAATGTTTATAGAGAGCTATTTTTATTTTGTTTAGCGGGAAGCGGGGACAGGGTTACGTGGTGCTCAGAGCATATGGAAGTTTTTTTTTTATTAAGACTCTGCGGTAGCCAAGTGCTGTGCATATGAAGACTGACCTATACACCCACGGATGTGGACCAATGTGTTGACATCATTTTTGTCAGTACTTTATTTTCTTAAATAGATTATACTTAGCATTACCATTTTTTTTGTCATGTTTACTATTTTACACTTTGGGATGTCCTCACGTTCTCGACTCTATGTGGCCTGTGCATCCCTATGTGCCGTTTTACTTTCTTCTATACGTTTACACATTTTTGGTCTTAGATAATTCTGTGTTGTTGTTGTTGTTATTGGTTGATTTCCAGGAGTGTCTGTTTTCATTATTTTTTATTTAATATATATTGCTAGTTTCTCTTACGTCGTAGAGGATGCTGGGGTCCACATTAGTACCATGGGGTATAGACGGGTCCACCAGGAGCCACTGGCACTTGAAGAGTTTGAGAGTGTGGGCTGGCTCCTCCATCTATGCCCCTCCTACCAGACTCAGTTTAGAAAATGTGCCCGGAGGAGCCGGTCACAGCTAGGGGAGCTCCATAGGAGTTCTTTTAGTTTTATTATTTTTGTTAGAGTTTAGGCACAGGGAGGCTGCTGGCAACAGCCTCCCTGCTTTGAGGGACTAAGGGGGGAGTAGTGTCCGCCTTGCGGGGTCTGAGCCACTATCTCCGCTGACAGGACACTGAGCTCCTGAGGGGATCGAACGTTCACCGCCACAGGGGATCGCTCACCCCAGCAGCATGCTGCCACCCCCTTACAGAGCCAGAAGATCAGTGGCGAGTTAGTCACCGGCCCCCCTGGCAAGCGGGGAGCCGTTGTGAAGATGGTGGAACAAGGTAGGGAGCGCAGTACTAACTGCGCTCCGGGGCTCAGCGGTACATGGTGCGGCGCTGTGAGGGGCGCCCTGAGCCAGCGCCTACACCCTACACTATCCTGCAAGCCTGTCAGGGTCCCAGGATCGCTACCAGCACAATTTCTCAGGCCAGTATAATCTTCAGAAGAGCGGGAATCAGCGCCATGAAAGGGGCGGAGCTTCTCAGAGCAGACCCAGCAGCGTTCAGCACCATTTTCCTGCCTGCAGAAGTTCTGACAGGGAGAGCTGTTCCTCCAGATCAACTCCAGCTGCCTTGTACGGTACCAGGGGGGTTGTAGAAGGAGGGGAGGCTGTATATCTATACTGTGTAACCTATTAAGGTGCACAGTAAGCCCTGGATAGGGGTTTCCCTATATCCTGAAGCGCTGTGTGTGGGTTGGCTCCAATCTCTGTGTATCTCTTGGCATTCTTAGGGGGGAAACTCTGTCTGCCCCTTCCGTGTGTGTGTGTGTGTGTGTGTGTGTGTGTGTGTGTGTGTGTGTGTGTGTGTGTGTGTGTGTGTGTGTGGAGTATTTGTTGTATCCATAAAACTATGTCCAGGGACTCTGTGTCATATGCTGCAGAGGATAATTCCTCTCAGGATGAGCCCATTCCATGTAATCAGGATTGTACTGTTTTAGGGCAGGTCCCTGCAAGAGAGCCTGAGTGGTTAGCCTCTATCAAAAGTATGATTTCTCAGATTTCTACCAAGGTTGCACAAAATGAAACTGCAACTCAGATCTTACAGAACTCTATGGCAGTTTGGTCCGGTTGTGTTACCTCAGGGCCCCCTAGCATACACTCTCATAAATGTGCTCTTGCGCAGATTATACAGGATGACACGGATACCGATTCTGACACGGCAGACGGTGATGGGGATGTACTGCGGGGGGCGGCATCTCTTGCAAAAGAGGTGCAGTTGATGATTGAGGCCATGTGAGATGTGTTGAATATTTGCGGATACAACACCTGAGCAGGTTGAGGAGGCTTTCTTCACTGACAATAAGAAAACCTCACTAACCTTCCCTGCGTCTAAGGAATTAAACGCTATATTTGAGAAATCCAGGGGAAAACCCGTTGAAAAAATTTCAGATCCCTAGAAGGGTTCTGGTTGCTTTTCCGTTCCCTGAGGAGGATAGTAAAAAATGGGAAAACCCACCCATTGTTGACGTGTCTGTCTCCAGACTGTCTAAAAAGGTGGTTTTACCCATTCCAGGATCTACCGTGTTAAAAGAACCGGCTGATCGCAAAATTGACACTACGCTCAAATCCATATACATGGCTTCAGAGGCGATATTACGTCCTACTATTGCCTGTGCGTGGATTTCTAAGGCTATAGTAAAGTGGTCAGGCACGTTACTTGAAGATTCAAATACATTGGATAAAAGTGACGTTGAATTATTTTTACGTAACATTCAGGATTCTGCAGGATTTATGGTGGAATCCATGAAAGACCTGGGTTCGATGGCTGCAGGGATATCTTCCATGTCTGTCTCGGCTCGCAGAGGACTTTGGCTGCTCCAGTGGTCTGCCGACGCAGAATCCAGGAGAAGTGTGGAGAACCTACCCTACACAGGTCAGGCTCTCTTTGGGGAAGTGTTTGATGCGTGGATTTCAACGGCAACAGCGAGTAAGTCACCTTTTCTTCCCTCAGTTGCGCCTGCTACGAAGAAACCCTTTTCGGCAGCTGCGTCACAGTTCTTTTGGGCTGTCAAATCAAGAAAGGCCAAACCGTCTAACACCTTCTTTAGAGGAGGTCGGGCAAAGTCCAAGAAACCTGCTGCTGCACGATTCAGCCACGTCTGGGTGTCGTCCGGCCTGGACCCCTGGATACAGGATATTGTGTCCCAGGGGTACAGGCTGGAGTTTCAAGATCTCCTACCTCATCGATTCTTCAAATCAGGCTTGCCAGTTTTGCTGGCAGACAGGGCTGTCCTACAGGCAGCCATTCAAAAGTTGGAAGAGTCACAGGTCATTGTACCAGTGCCTCCTCATCTGCAAAACAAAGGTTACTATTCGAACCTTTTTGTGGTACCAAAACCGGATGGTTCGGTCAGGCCCATTCTGAAATGAAAATCACTAAACCCCTTTCTGAGGGAGTTCAAGTTCAAAATGGAGTCCCTGAGGGCGGTGATATCAGGTCTGGAGGAGGGAGAATTCCTGGTATCCCTAGATATCAAGGATGCGAACCTCCACATTCCGATTTGGCCGCCGCATCAGGCTTTTCTCCGATTCGCACTGTTAGACAGTCATTTTCAGTTCCAGGCACTGCCATTCGGCCTCTCCATGGCACCGAGGGTGTTCACCAAGGTGATGGCGGAGATGATGGTTCTCCTCCGCAGACGGGGTGAATATAATCCCATATCTGGACGATCTGCTAATAAAGGCATCGTCCAAGGAGAAACTGTTGCACTCCATTGTTCTCACAACGAATCTTCCAAAGTCACATTTGGAGTCGACCAGGAGGTTGTCTTTTCTGGGAATGATCCTCGACACAGAAGTGTAGAGGGTGTTTCTTCTGGAGGGGAAAGCGTTGGTGATACAAACAATGGTCTGAGATGTGCTGAAGCCAGCCCGGGTTTCGGTTTATCAGTGCATTCGCCTTCTGGGGAAGATGGTGGCCTCTTACGAGGCTCTGCAGTACAGGAGGTTTCATACTCGGCCCTTCCAACTGGATCTCCTGGACAAGTGGTCGGGATCTCATCTGCACATGCACCAGAGAATACGTCTGTCGCCGAAAACCAGGTTATCACTCCTCTGGTGGCTGCAACTACCTCACCTTCTGGAGGGCCGCAGGTTCGGGATTCAGGACTGGGTCCTTCTAACCATGGATGCAAGTCTCCAGGGCTGGGGCGCAGTCTCTCAGGGGGAAACCTTCCAAGGAAGGTGGTCAAGTCTGGAATCCGGCCTGCCAATAAACATTCTGGAACTAAGCCGTCTACAACGGTCTTCTCCAAGCGGCCCATCTTCTGCAAGATCGAGCCATTCATGTGCTGTCGGACAATGTAACGACAGTGGCTTACATCAACTGACAGGGCGGAACGAAGAGCAGAGCTGCAATGTCAGAGGTAACAAGAATCATCCTCTGGGCGTAAATACACGCGTTAGCGCTGTCAACAATCTTCATTCCGGGAGTGGACAACTGGGAAGCGGACTTCCTCAGCAGACACGATCTCCATCCAGGGGGGTGGGGACTCCATTCAAAGGTGTTCGCGGAGGTAACAGATCTTTGGGGTGTACCTCAAATAGACATGATGGCCTCTCGTCTCAACAAGAAGCTTCGGCGGTATTGTTCCAGGTCGAGGGACCCACAAGCCATGGCAGTAGATGCCCTAGTGACTTCGTGGGTGTTCCAATCGGTGTACATGTTTCCTCCACTTCCACTCATTCCAAGAGTTCTAAAACTCATAAGGCGAACAAAGAGTCAGGCAATCCTCATTGCTCCGGGCTGGCCAAGAAGGGCTTGGTACGCGGATCTTCTGGATCTTCCGCTAGAAGAGCTGAGGCCTCTTCCTCTTCGGGAGGACCTGCTGCAGCAGGGGCCATTCACTTATCAAGACTTACCGTGGCTATGTCACGAACCGATCTCTCACCTCTGCGGGTTCTTGGGTTCATCCGTTGCCGGTGCGGTTGCTTGCGGTGCTGTGCGGCCGTGTGGGGATGCGGCGTGGTCAGTAGCACAGGTGATGGAGGATCTGGGAGCTGGGAGTGCGGGACCAAATGGCCAAAGGCACCGCTGTGTGTCTTCAGTATAGGAGGCGGCCATGTTGGAGACCAAATAAGCAATACAGAGCACTTGTGAAACACCTGTGGGTAAGTGTAAGTCAATCCCGTGCTTGTGCTGCCTTTAAGTAGGCTGGGATTATGTTACTCTGAGCCAGTGCTTTGTTGTATCTACTCTATGCCCTAGCTCTGTGCTCTCTCCGTGCATTCCCGTGTGATTTCCGTGGTCCAGATATCGCCTCCACTCCCAGAGGTCTGCCTGCAGCCTTCACTGCTAAAGATCCACCAGCTCCCTGCTGTGCTGTCAGTCAATCACTCTCCCAGTGGCAAACAAGTGGATTCACAGAGTCTTGTAAGAGGTTACCCTGTCTGCCTGCTTCAATCACACACTTTGGAGGATTCTACTGACATCAGCTGTTCGTTTGTTCTGCTCTAAACTTAACCCATTCATCACCATTGTCGTCTGCTGCAGTTTCACAGTGCTGTATTATCTTCAGAACTCGCAAGTAACCCATTTCAGTACTGTATTTTCTGTGTTGCTGCAATCAAGGATAATTCTTCACAGCCTTTCAGTTTAATCTCTAAGCTTCATTACAAGTCTCTACAGTTACTCATTTATGTCTGCATTATCCAGTTAAACACTCTTTACAGTTCAGCATCAAATATTGTTTCTTTTGGACAATTCATCATTCATTCACAAGCCTGTTTAAAACTCAGTTCTATGAACATTTCCTCAATGTATCTTTAAGACTGTTCCTGCTTATCATTCTACCACTCTATGCAATACGTCAGTTTATATATGGTGATTAATAATTTGTCATTTAACTCCTTACTGGAATTGTTGCTTTAAATAAATATATGAAACGGAACTTTCTTCGTCCTCCCTGCTTTCATCATACCCCAGCACCTACACCTTTGGTTGGTCCAGGGTTAACGGATTCACAAGAACACTCGGCCCTGACAGTAAGCACTGGCCACATGGATCCGTCGGGTGACCAATTCGCAGGAGGCGGTGCTACGACAGACATCCTTTACCGTCTGGAGAATCAGGAGTCTATACAGACACAAATAGTTAAGTTTATGCAAACTATGGCAGATCGTTTGGAGGTTCTTCATACGGCTATAAAGACATCTCAAGTCCAAGTCCCAACTCCGGTCGTTTCGGCTACCACAACGGTTTCTCCTGTGACGTTGCCTATGTCCCGTTTGCAGTTACCCTCTCCAAGTAAGTTTGACGGGACCCCAAAGCTTTGCAGAGGATTTCTGAACCAATGCGAGATCCAGTTCGAACTCTTGTCCGCTAGTTTTCCATCAGCCCGTTCTAAGGTCGCATATATTATTGCCCTCCTGTCCGGTCAGGCCTTGGAGTGGGCGTTGCCACTGTGGGAGAGGGGAGATTCTATTCTCTTTAATTACAAAGAGTTTGTATCATCCTTCCGGAAAATCTTCGATGAACCAGGCAGAACCACCTCAGCATCTTTGGAGATTCTCCATCTACGTCAAGGTTTACGTCCTGTCAGTCAATATATAATTCAGTTTCGCACGTTGTCTTCAGAGTTAAACTGGAATGAGGAGACCCTGATCGCGGCGTTTTGGAATGGACTTTCAGAAAAAATCAAGGATGATTTAACCATTCGGGATGTGCCAACTAAGCTGGATGAATTGATTTCTATCTGTAATAAACTTGACCTATGCTACAGAGAGCGATGTTTAGAGAAATCCAAGGCAGAGCGACCTAGTCCGCGCTATCATCCAAGACCTCGACAAGATTCTTCATCTCAGTCTCCTGTAACGACAGAAGAACCTATGCAGATCGGGCGCTCTCGCCTCACAGAGGAGGAACGAATTCATCGTCGACAGGGTAACCTCTGCATGTACTGCGGGTCCTCCGAACATTTAGTTAAGTCTTGCAAACTCCGGCCGGGAAACTCTCGCTCCTAGCCTATTCAAGAGAGGTTAAGCTAGGAGTTACTTTGGAATCACGTCCTGGGAAAGAGCCGACTTTGCCTATTCATTTAGAAGTTCCAAGTTCTACAGTTAAAGTTTCAGCTCTCCTAGAGTCCGGTGCAGCCGAGAACTTCATCACCTCAGCCTTTGTCATACGATCTAAAGTTCAAACCATGGCCCTCATTCCGAGTTGTTCGCTCGCAAGGCGATTTTAGCAGAGTTACACACGCTAAGCCGCCGCCTACTGGGAGTGAATCTTAGCTTCTTAAAATTGCGAACGATGTATTCGCAATATTGCGATTACAAACTACTTATCAGTTTCAGAGTAGCTTCAGACTTACTCTGCATCTGCGATCAGTTCAGTGCTTGTCGTTCCTGGTTTGACGTCACAAACACACCCAGCGTTCGCCCAGACACTCCCCCATTTCTCCAGCCACTCCCGCGTTTTTTCCGGAAACGGTAGCGTTTTTATCCACACGCCCATAAAACGCCGTGTTTCCGCCCAGTAACACCCATTTCCTGTCAATCACATTACGATCGCCGGAGCGAAGAAAAAGCCGTGAGTAAAAAAACTATCTTCATAGCAAAATTACTTGGCGCAGTCGCAGTGCGAACATTGCGCATGCGTACTAAGCAGAAAAACGCTGCGATGCGAAGAAAATTACCGAGCGAACGACTCGGAATGAGGGCCCATGCCTCTGGGAGCAGCAGTTGCTGTTACAGCAGTGGATGGAAGTCGAATTCCAGACGGCATAATTACTCATCGAACCGTATGTCTCAAGATGAAAGTAGGTGCGCTCCATTCCGAATATATTTCCTTCTTCGTGATTCCCAAAGCCTCTCATGATGTGATACTTGGATTACCTTGGCTACAGAAACATAATCCACAATTTAATTGGCAAACCATGGAAGTTCTTTCGTGGGGTAAATCCTGTACCAAGGACTGTTTAGCTTCAATTATACCCCTCCGGTCAGTTAGTCTTCCCGAGTTACCCTCAGTCTATCAATCTTTTGTGGATGTCTTCAGTAAACAAGCGGCAGACTCCTTACCCCCTCATCGCGAATGGGACTGCCCAATCGTTTTGGTACCGGGCAAAACACCTCCTAGGGGGCGAATTTATCCGCTATCCATCCCAGAGACTCAAGCTATGTCTGATTATATACAAGAGAATTTAACCAAAGGATTTATCAGACCATCTTCTTCACCTGCAGGAGCCGGATTCTTCTTTGTTAAGAAGAAAGATGGTGGGTTACGACCATGCATAGATTACCGTGGACTTAATGAGATCACTGTGAAAAACAAGTACCCATTACCGTTAATTCCAGAATTATTTGACCGGGTAAAGGGAGCTACTGTGTTTACAAAATTAGATCTTCGAGGGGCCTACAATTTAATCCGCATCCGTGCAGGGGACGAATGGAAGACTGCCTTTAATACCCGGGATTGGCATTACGAATACCTTGTAATGCCTTTTGGTCTTTGTAATGCGCCTGCAGTTTTCCAAAGCTATGTGAATGAACTTTTTCGTGATCTTCTCTACAAGTGTCTAGTAGTGTACTTGGATGATATCTTAATATTCTCCAAGGATCTGAAGTCTCACCGTCACCAAGTTAAAGAGGTACTGACACGTCTGAGGAAAAATCGACTATATTGTAAGTTGGAGAAGTGTACTTTTGAAGTATCCTCTATACCGTTCCTTGGTTACATCATTTCCGGATCAGAGCTATGTATGGATCCTGTAAAGGTACAAGCTATCCAAGACTGGTCCACTCCTACGACTCTCAAGGGGATTCAGCGATTCCTTGGCTTTGCTAATTTTTATAGGAGATTCATTAAGAATTACTCTACGTTGGCCGCTCCCATCACAGCCTTGACTCGCAAGGGAGCAAATCCTATGAACTGGTCTTCTGAAGCAATCAAAGCCTTCTCTGATTTAAAACAAGCCTTTGTGTCAGCCCCCATTCTTCGACAGCCAGATTTGAACCGTCCCTTTCTACTGGAGGTGGACGCATCTACGGAAGCAGTGGGAGCTGTGTTGTCACAAGTCTTTGAAGATAAAAAAAAGTCCATCCCTGCGGATATTTCTCCCGTAAGTTCCTACCGGCCGAACGTAATTATGCAGTTGGGGAGCAGGAATTACTTGCCATCAAGTTGGCATTTGAGGAGTGGAGATACCTTCTAGAGGGAGCACAACACCCCATTACAGTATATACTGATCATAAGAATCTTCTATATCTGCAGTCAGCTCAGTGTTTGAATCCACGACAAGCTCGATGGGCTCTTTTCTTCACACGATTTAATTTTAAGCTCACCTGTCGTCCAGGGTCTCAGAACAAAAAGGCAGATGCCCTTTCTCGGTCCTTCAATTCTTCTGAATTAAATGATGCTACCACGAATCAAGCCATTGTGAGTCCTACGTCCTTTTTAATGACTCGAACTTCTCCGGTTCCTCCGCCTGGCAAAACCTTTGTCGCCACAAATCTTCGAAAACGACTGCTTACTTGGGCTCACTCTTCATCCTTCATGGGTCATCCTGGGGTTCTAAAGACTCTCAAATTTATTCAACAGTCTTACTGGTGGCCACGTCTTAAAGCCGATGTTCAAGAGTTTATAGCAGCATGTCCTAAATGTGCCCAACATAAGAGTCCAAGGTGTTCTCCACCAGGTTTGATACATCCATTATCTATACCCAAACAACCGTGGACTCATATCTCAATGGATTTCGTGACCGATTTAACTCCATCAAAAGGGCGGAATACCATTTGGGTGATAGTGGATCGATTTTTCGAAAATGGCGCATTTCATTCCATTAATTGGATTACCATCAGCCCCTTCACTAGCCAGATTGTTCATTTCTGAGATCTTCAAGTTGCATGGCCTTCCTCGAGAGATCATCTCTGATCGGGGAACACAGTTTGTAGCCAAGTTTTGGAGGTCGCTTTGTTCATCTTTAAACATTGAGTTGAATTTTTCTTCGTTATATCATCCTCAGACAGATGGACAAACAGAGAGTAAATCAAGATCTTGAAACCTTTCTCCGGCTATACATATCGTCCTCACAGGATGATTGGGTTGACTACCTTCCATTGGCAGAGTTCGCTCATAATAATCTCTTCCATTCGTCTTCAGAATCTACGCCGTTTTATACTAACTTTGGTTTTCATCCTCGTGTGCCAGAGTTCCATCCGTTGCCAGCCTTAGAAGTTCCAGCAGCAGATCAAGAGCTTCAACGTTTATCGAAAATCTGGAGTTGTGTGCGCAAGTCGTTGATCAAATCTTCTGCTCGTTATAAATCTTTCGCAGATAGAAAATGTAAGGCGGTACCAAACTACAAGGTAGGAGACCAAGTTTGGATTTCTACTCGCAATCTTAAGTTCAAAGTTCCTTCTAAGAAGTTTGCTCCCAAGTTTATTGGCCCATTTCCCATTGTAAAGGTACTTAATCCTGTGTCATACAAAGTCAAGTTGCCACCGTCTTTGAAAATTCCTAACGCCTTTCATTCATCGTTGTTGAAACCTTTGATTCTCAATAAGTTTCGTACTACCCTGTCCAAACCTCCTAAAGTTCACTCTTTGCAGGATGAGGAATTTGAGGTTAAGGAGATTGTGGACTTACGTCGCCGATATGGACATCTGCAGTTTTTGGTCGATTGGAAGGGTTATGGTCCGGAGGAGAGGTCCTGGGTTTTTGCCGAAGATGTTCATGCTCCAAGACTGGCACAGAAATTCTATTCCAAGAATCGTGATAAAGCTCAAAGGTGTCCGGAGTCCACCCTTAAATGGGGGGGTACTGTCACGAACCGATCTCTCACCTCTGCGGGTTCTGGGGTTCATCCGTTGCCGGTGCGGTTGCTCGCGGTGCTGTGCGGCCATGTGGGGACGCGGCATGGTCAGTGGCACAGGTGATGCAGGATCTGGGAGCTGGGAGTGCGGGGACCAAATGGCCAAAGGCACCGCTGTGTGTCTGCAGTATAGGAGGCGGCCATGTTGGAGACCAAATAAGCAATACAGAGCACTTGTGAAACACCTGTGGGTAAGTGTAAGCCAATACCGTGCTTGTGCTGCCTTTAAGTAGGCTGGGATTATGTTACTCTGAGCCAGTGCTTTGTTGTATCTACTCTATGCCCTAGCTCTGTGCTCTCTCCGTGCATTCCCGTGTGATTTCCGTGGTCCAGATATCGCCTCCACTCCCGGTGGTCTGCCTGCAGCCTTCACTGCTAAAGACCCACCAGCTCCCTGCTGTGCTGTCAGTCAATCACTCTCCCAGTGGCAAACAAGTGGATTCCCAGAGTCTTGTAAGAGGTTACCCTGTCTGCCTGCTTCAATCACACAGACTTTGGAGGATTCTACTGACATCAGCTGTTCGTTTGTTCTGCTCTAAACTTAAGCCATTCATCACCATTGTCGTCTGCTGCAGTTTCACAGTGCTGTATTATCTTCAGAACTCGCAAGTAACCCATTTCAATACTGTATTTTCTGTGTTGCTGCAATCAAGGATAATTCTTCACAGCCTTTCAGTTTAATCTCTAAGCTTCATTACAAGTCTCTACAGTTACTCATTTATGTCTGCATTATCCAGTTAAACACTCTTTACAGTTCAGCATCAAATATTGTTTCTTTTGGACAATTCATCATTCATTCACAAGCCTGTTTAAAACTCAGTTCTATGAACATTTCCTCAATGTATCTTTAAGACTGTTCCTGCTTATCATTCTACCACTCTATGCAATACGTCAGTTTATATAATAAGAATTTACTCACCGGTAATTCTATTTCTCGTAGTCCGTAGTGGATGCTGGGAACTCCGTAAGGACCATGGGGAATAGCGGGCTCCGAAGGAGGCTGGGCACTCTAGAAAGATTTAGAACTACCTGGTGTGCACTGGCTCCTCCCACTATGACCCTCCTCCAAGCCTCAGTTAGGACACCGTGCCCGGACGAGCAGACATAATAAGGAAGGATTTAGAATCCCGGGTAAGACTCTTACCAGCCACACCAATCACACCGTACAACGCGTGATACTATATCCAGTTTGACAGTATGAAAAACAACTGAGCCTCTCAACAGATGGCTCAACAATAACCCTTTAGTTAACAATAACTATTTACAAGTATTGCAGACAATCCGCACTTGGGATGGGCGCCCAGCATCCACTACGGACATGCCACATGCCACAGAATGTGCAAGCTGAATTGTACTACAAATCCAGCGAGCAATAGACTGCTTAGAAGCAGGAGCACCCAGCTTGTTGGGTGCATACAGGGTAAACAGCGAGTCAGATTTTCTGACTCCAGCCGTCCTGGAAACATATATTTTCAGGGCCCTGACAACGTCTAGCAACTTGGAGTCCTCCAAATCCTTAGTAGCCGCAGGCACCACAATAGGCTGGTTCAGGTGAAACGCTGACACCACCTTAGGGAGAAACTGGGGACGAGTCCTCAATTCTGCCCTATCCATATGGAAAATCAGATAAGGGCTTTTACATGATAAAGCCGCCAATTCTGACACTCGCCTGGCTGAAGCCAAGGCCAATAACATGACCACTTTCCACGTGAGATATTTCAGATCCACGGTTTTTAGTGGCTCAAACCAATGTGATTTTAAGAAACTCAACATCACGTTGAGATCCCAAGGTGCCACAGGAGGCACAAATGGGGGCTGAATATGCAGCACTCCTTTCACAAATGTCTGAACTTCAGGTACTGAAGCTAGTTCTTTTTGAAAGAAAATCGACAGAGCCGAGATCTGTACTTTAATGGAGCCTAGTTTTAGGCCCATATTCACTCCTGCTTGCAGGAAATGCAGAAATCGACCTAGTTGAAATTCCTCTGTTGGGGCCTTTTTGGCCTCGCACCATGCAACATATTTCCGCCATATGCGGTGATAATGCTTTGCCGTAACATCTTTCCTGGCCTTAATAAGCGTAGGAATGACTTCTTCCGGAATACCCTTTTCCTTTAGGATCCGGTGTTCAACCGCCATGCCGTCAAACGCAGCCGCGGTAAGTCTTGGAACAGACAGGGCCCCTGTTGTAGCAGGTCCTGTCTGAGCGGTAGAGGCCACGGGTCCTCTGAGAGCATCTCTTGAAGTTCCGGGTACCACGCTCGTCTTGGCCAATCCGGAACCACGAGAATGGTGTTTACTCCTCGCTTTCTTATTATTCTCAATACCTTTGGTATGAGAAGCAGAGGAGGGAACACATAAACCGACTAGAGCGTCCACAGCTATCGCCTGAGGGTCCCTTGACCTGGCGCAATATCTTTTTAACTTTTTGTTGAGGCGGGACGCCATCATGTCCACCTGTGGTTTTTCCCAACGGTTTACCAGCATCTGGAAGACTTCTGGATGAAGTCCCCACTCTCCCGGGTGGAGGTCGTGTCTGCGGAGGAAGTCTGCTTCCCAGTTGTCCACTCCCGGAATGAACACTGCTGACAGTGCTAGTACATGATTCTCCGCCCATCGGAGAATTCTTGTGGCTTCCGCCATCGCCATCCTGCTTCTTGTGCCGCCCTGTCGATTTACATGGGCGACTGCCGTGATGTTGTCTGACTGGATCAGCACCGGCTGGTGTAGGAGCAGGGATTTTGCTTGACTTAGGGCATTGTAGATGGCCCTTAGTTCCAGAATATTTATGTGAAGGGAAGTCTCCTGACTCGACCATAGTCCTTGGAAGTTTCTTCCCTGTGTGACTGCCCCCCAGCCTCGAAGGCTGGCATCCGTGGTCACCAGGACCCAGTCCTGTATGCCGAACCTGCGGCCCTCTAGAAGATGGGCACTCTGCAGCCACCACAGTAGCGACACCCTGGTTCTTGGAGACAGGGTTATCAAGCGATGCATCTGAAGATGCGATCCGGACCACTGGTCCAACAGGTCCCACTGAAAGATTCTGGCATGGAACCTGCCGAAGGGAATTGCTTCGTAAGAAGCCACCATCTTTCCCAGGACCCGCGTGCAGCGATGCACTGATACCTGTTTTGGTTTCAGGAGGTCTCTGACTAGAGATGACAACTCCCTGGCTTTCTCCTCCGGGAGAAACACTTTTTTCTGGACTGTATCCAGAATCATACCCAGGAACAGTAGTCGTGTCGTCGGAACCAGCTGTGACTTTGGGATATTCAGAATCCAGCCGTGCTGGTGCAGCACCTCCTGAGATAGTGCTACTCCCACCAACAACTGTTCCTTGGACCTCGCTTTTATTAGGAGATCGTCCAAGTACGGGATAATTAAAACTCCCTTTTTTCGAAGGAGTATCATCATTTCCGCCATCACCTTGGTAAATACCCTCGGTGCCGTGGACAGTCCAAACGGCAGCGTCTGGAATTGGTAATGGCAATCCTGTACCACAAATCTGAGGTACTCCTGGTGAGGATGGTAAATGGGGACATGCAAGTAAGCATCCTTGATGTCCAGGGATACCATGTAATCCCCCTCGTCCAGGCTCGCAATAACCGCCCTGAGCGATTCCATCTTGAACTTGAATTTTTTTATGTATGTGTTCAAGGATTTCAAATTTAAAATGGGTCTCACCGAACCGTCCGGTTTCGGTACCACAAATAGTGTGGAATAGTAACCCCGGCCTTGTTGAAGTAGGGGTACCTTGATTATCACCTGCTGGGAATACAGCTTGTGAATTGCCGCTAGCACCGCCTCCCTGTCTGAGGGAGCAATCGGCAAGGCAGATTTTAGGAACCGGTGGGGTGGAGACGCCTCGAATTCCAGTTTGTACCCCTGAGATACTATTTGAAGGATCCAGGGATCCACCTGTGAGCGAGCCCACTGATCGCTGAAATTCTTGAGGCGGCCCCCTACCGTACCTGGCTCCGCCTGTGGAGCCCCACCGTCATGCGGCGGACTTGGAAGAAGAAGCGGGGGAGGACTTTTGCTCCTGGGAACCTGCTGTTTGTTGCAGTCTTTTTCCCCTACCTCTGCCTCTGGACAGAAAGGACCCGCCTTTTCCACGCATGTTTTTCTGGGTCCGAAAGGACTGAACCTGATAAAACGGCGCCTTCTTAGGCTGTGAGGGGACATGGGGTAAAAATGCTGACTTCCCAGACGTTGCTGTGGAAACTAGGTCCGAGAGACCATCCCCAAATAATTCCTCACCCTTATATGGTAACACTTCCATGTGCTTTTTTGAATCTGCATCTCCTGTCCACTGGCGAGTCCAGAAGCCTCTCCTAGCAGAAATGGACAATGCACTTACTTTAGATGCCAATCGGCAGATTTCCCTTTGTGCATCTCTCATATATAAGACTGAGTCTTTTATATGGTCTATGGTTAACAGGATCGTGTCTCTGTCTAATATGCCAATATTTTCTGACAGTTTATCTGACCACGCAGCGGCAGCACTGCACATCCAAGCTGACGCAATAGCTGGCCTAAGTATAATGCCTGTGTGTGTATATACAGACTTCAGGATCGCCTCCTGCTTTCTATCAGCAGGTTCCTTGAGGGCGGCCGTATCCGGAGACGGTAGTGCCACCTTTTTAGACAAACGTGTGAGCGCTTTATCCACTCTAGGGGGTGTTTCCCAACGTGACCTATCCTCTGGCGGGAAAGGGAACGCCATTAGTACCTTCTTAGGAATTACCAATTTTTTATCAGGGAAAGCCCACGCTTCTTCACACACTTCATTTAATTCATCTGATGGGGGAAAAACTACGGGTAGTTTTTTCTCTCCAAACATAATACCCTTTTTAGTGGTACCAGTAGTTATATCAGAAATGTTTAACACCTCTTTCATTGCCTCAATCATACAGTGAATGGCCTTAGTGGGCATCAGGTTTGACTCATCGTCGTCGACACTGGTGTCAGTATCCGTGTCGACATCTGGGTCTGCTTGTAGCGGGCGTTTTAGAGCCCCTGACGACCCATGCGACGCCTGGGCAGGCACGAGCTGAGAAGTCGGCTGTCCCATATTTGGCATGTCATCGATTTTCTTATATAAGGAGTCTATACGTGCACTCATTACTTTCCATAAGCCCATCCACTCAGGTGTCTGCCCCGCAGGGGGTGACATCCCTTCTAAAGGCATCTGCTCCGCCTCCACATCATTATCCTCATCAAACATGTCGACACAGCCGTACCGACACACCGCACACACACAAGGAATGCTCCGAATGAGGACAGGACCCACAAAAGCCCTTTGGGGGGACAGAGTGAGAGTATGCCAGCACACACCAGAGCGCTATATAATGCAGGGACTAACTAAGTTATGTCCCCTATAGCTGCTTTTTATATTATATATGTATTGCGCCCAAATTTAGTGCCCCCCCTCTCTGTTTTTACCCTGTTCTGAAGTGTAGACTGCAGGGGAGAGCCAGGGAGCTTCCTTCCAGCGGATCTGTGAAGGAGAAATGGCGCCAGTGTGTCTGAGGGAGATAGCTCCGCCCCTTTTCCGCGGCCTATTCTCCCGCTTTTTTCTGTATTCTGGCAGGGGAATTTACCACATATATAGCCTCTAGGGCTATATATTGTGGTATTTTTGCCAGCCAAGGTGTTTTTATTGCAGCTCAGGGCGCCCCCCCCCCCCCCCCAAGCGCCCTGCACCCTCAGTGACCGGAGTGTGAAGTGTGCATGAGGAGCAATGGCGCACAGCTGCAGTGCTGTGCGCTACCTTGGTGAAGACTGATGTCTTCTGCCGCCGATTTTCCGGACCTCTTCTTGCTTCTGGCTCTGTAAGGGGGACGGCGGCGCGGCTCCGGGACCGAACACCAAGGACTGGGCCTGCGGTCGATCCCTCTGGAGCTAATGGTGTCCAGTAGCCTAAGAAGCCCAATCCGGCTGCAAGCAGGCGAGTTCGCTTCTTCTCCCCTTAGTCCCTCGCTGCAGTGAGCCTGTTGCCAGCAGGTCTCACCGAAAATAAAAAAAAACTAAAATTATACTTTCTTTCTAAGGGCTCAGGAGAGCCCCTAGTGTGCATCCAACCTCGGCCGGGCACGAAATCTAACTGAGGCTTGGAGGAGGGTCATAGTGGGAGGAGCCAGTGCACACCAGGTAGTTCTAAATCTTTCTAGAGTGCCCAGCCTCCTTCGGAGCCCGCTATTCCCCATGGTCCTTACGGAGTTCCCAGCATCCACTAGGACGTTAGAGAAATGGTGATTAATAATTTGTCATTTAACTCCTTACTGGAATTGTTGCTTTAAATAAATATATGAAACGGAACTTTCTTCGTCCTCCCTGCTTTCATCATACCCCAGCACCTACACCTTTGGTTGGTCCAGGGTTAACGGATTCACAAGAACACTCGGCCCTGACAGGCTACGTTTGACGGCATGGAGGTTGAACGCCAGATATTAGCTCGGAAGGGCATTCCACACAAGGTTAATCCTACCCTGATTCAGGCTAGGAAAGGAGTAACGTCTAAACATTACCATCGCATTTGGAAAAAATATGTATCTTGGTGTGAGTCCAAGAAGTTTCCTACGGTGGAGTTTCAACTGGGACGGTTTCTCCTCTTCCTGCAAGCAGGTGTGGATGTGGGCCTAAGGTTGGGATCCGTAAAAGGTCCAGATTTCGGCCCTGTCCATTTTCTTTCAGAAACAATTGGCTTCCCTCCCTGAGGTTCAGACTTTTCTGAAAGGGGTTCTGCACATCCAGCCTCCCTTTGTGCCGCCTACGGCGCCCTGGGATCTTAACGTGGTGTTACAGTTCCTCCAATCGTATTGGTTCAAGCCTCTACCGGAGGTTGGAGTCAAGTTTCTCACGTGGAAGGCGGTCACTTTGTTGGCTTTAGCTTCTGCTAGGCGTGTGTCGGAGTTGGGGGCTTTGTCTTGTAAGAGCCCCTACTTGATCTTCCATGAAGATAGAGCTGAGCTCCGGACACGTCAGCAGTTCCTTCCGAAGGTTGTGTCAGCATTCCATATCAACCAACCTATTGTGGTGCCAGTTTCTACTGACTCCTCAATTTCCTCAAAGTCCTTGAATGTTGTAAGGGCTCTGAAAATCTATGTGAAGAAGACTGCTCGTCACAGAAAATCGGACTCTGTTTGTCCTGTATGATCCCAAAAAACTTGGGTGTCCTACTTCTAAGCAGACAATCTCTCACTGGATCAGGTTCACTATCCAGCATGCGTATTCTACGGCAGGATTTCCGTGTCCTACATCTGTTAAGGCCTACTCTACACGTAAGGCAGGATCTTCCTGGGCGGCTGCCCGGGGTATCTCGGCTTTACAGCTTTGCCGATCGGCTACTTGGTCTGGGTCAAACACGTTTGCAAAGTTCTACAAGTTCGATACTTTGGCCGCTGGGGACCTGAAGTTTGGTCAGTCAGTTCTGCAGGAGCCTCCACGCTCTCCCTCCCGTTCTGGGAGCTTTGGTATATCCCCATGGTACTAATGTGGACCCCAGCATCCTCTAGGACATAAGAGAAAATAGGATTTTAATTACCTACCGGTAAATCCTTTTCTCGTAGTCCGTAGAGGATGCTGGGCGCCCGCCCAGCGCTTCATGATCCTGCAGTCGTTACTTAGTTCAGTACTGCTTTGTTCTTGGTTAAGTACTGTTTTGTTACTTGGTTAAGTAATATTGTTCAGCCGTTGCTTAGCTTAGTTTGCCTTGTATGTGTGAGCTGGTGTGAATCTCGCCACTATCTGTGTAAAATCCTTCTCTCGAAGTTGTCTGTCTCCTCGAGCACAGTTTCTAGACTGAGTCTGGTAGGAGGGGCATAGAGGGAGGAGCCAGTCCACACTCTCAAACTCTTAAAGTGCCAGTGGCTCCTGGTGGGCCCGTCTATACCCCATGGTACTAATGTGGACCCCGGCATCCTCTACGACTACAAGAAAAGGATTTACCGGTAGGTAATTAAAATCCTATTTATTTACTGTATATAGCGCACACATATTCCGCATCTGTGAGGATTAAGTTTGTGAAATAATAAGAATTTACTTACCGATAATTCTATTTCTCATAGTCCGTAGTGGATGCTGGGACTCCGTAAGGACCATGGGGAACAGCGGCTCCGCAGGAGACTGGGCACAAAAGTAAAAGCTTGAACTAGCTGGTGTGCACTGGCTCCTCCCCCTATGACCCTCCTCCAAGCCTCAGTTAGGATACTGTGCCCGGACGAGCGTACATAATAAGGAAGGATCTTGAATCCCGGGTAAGACTCATACCAGCCACACCAATCACACCGTACAACCTGTGATCTGAACCCAGTTAACAGTATGATAAACGAAGGAGCCTCTGAAAAGATGGCTCACAACAATAATAACCCGAATTTTGTAACAATAACTATATACAAGTATTGCAGACAATCCGCACTTGGGATGGGCGCCCAGCATCCACTACGGACTATGAGAAATAGAATTATCGGTAAGTAAATTCTTATTTTCTCTAACGTCCTAAGTGGATGCTGGGACTCCGTAAGGACCATGGGGATTATATCAAAGCTCCCAAACGGGCGGGAGAGTGCGGATGACTCTGCAGCACCGAATGAGAGAACTCCAGGTCCTCCTCAGCCAGGGTATCAAATTTGTAGAATTTAGCAAACGTGTTTGCCCCTGACCAAGTAGCTGCTCGGCAAAGTTGTAAAGCCGAGACCCCTCGGGCAGCCGCCCAAGATGAGCCCACCTTCCTTGTGGAATGGGCTTTTACAGATTTTGGCTGTGGCAGGCCTGCCACAGAATGTGCAAGCTGAATTGTACTACAAATCCAACGAGCAATCGTCTGCTTAGAAGCAGGAGCACCCAGCTTGTTGGGTGCATACAGGATAAACAGCGAGTCAGATTTCCTGACTCCAGCCGTCCTGGAAATATATATTTTCAGGGCCCTGACTACGTCCAGTAACTTGGAGTCCTCCAAGTCCCTAGTAGCCGCAGGCACCACAATAGGCTGGTTCACGTGAAACGCTGAAAACACCTTTGGGAGAAATTGAGGACGAGTCCTCAATTCTGCCCTATCCGTGTGAAAAATCAGGTAAGGGCTTTTATAAGATAAAGCCGCCAATTCTGAGACACGCCTGGCTGAAGCCAGGGCTAACAGCATTACCACCTTCCATGGGAGATATTTTAATTCCACAGTGGTGAGTGGTTCAAACCAATGTGATTTTAGGAACCCCAAAACCACATTGAGATCCCAAGGTGCCACCGGGGGCACAAAAGGAGGCTGTATATGCAGTACCCCTTTGACAAACGTCTGGACTTCAGGCACTGAAGCCAGTTCTTTTTGGAAGAAAATCGACAGGGCCGAAATTTGAACCTTAATGGACCCTAATTTTAGGCCCATAGACAGTCCTGTTTGCAGGAAATGTAGGAAGCGACCCAGTTGAAATTCCTCTGTAGGGGCCTCTTTGGCCTCACACCACGCAACATATTTTCGCCAAATGCGGTGATAATGTTTTGCGGTTACATCCTTCCTGGCCTTTATCAGGGTAGGGATGACTTCTTCTGGAATGCCTTTAACCTTCAGGATCCGGCGTTCAACCGCCATGCCGTCAAACGCAGCCGCGGTAAGTCTTGGAACAGACAAGGCCCCTGCTGGAGCTGGTCCTTTCTTAGAGGTAGAGGCCACGGTTCCACCGTGAGCATCTCTTGAAGTTCCGGGTACCAAGTCCTTCTTGGCCAATCCGGAACCACGAGTATAGTTCTTACTCCTCTTTTTTTTATGATTCTCAGTACTTTTGGTATGAGAGGCAGAGGAGGGAACACATACACTGACTGGTACACCCATGGTGTTACCAGAGCGTCCACCGCTATTGCCTGAGGGTCCCTTGACCTGGCGCAATATATGTCTAGTTTTTTGTTGAGACGGGACGCCATCATGTCCACCTTTGGTTTTTCCCAACGGTTTACCATCTCTTGGAAGACTTCTGGATGAAGTCCCCACTCCCCCGGGTGAAGGTCGTGTCTGCTGAGGAAGTCCGCTTCCCAGTTGTCCACTCCCGGAATGAACACTGCTGACAGTGCTATCACATGATTCTCCGCCCAGCGAAGAATCCTTGCAGCTTCTGCCATCGCCCTCCTGCTTCTCGTGCCGCCCTGTCTGTTTACGTGGGCGACTGACGTGATGTTGTCCGATTGGATCAATACCGCCTGACCCTGAAGCAGGGGTTTTGCTTGACTTAGGGCATTGTAAATGGCCCTTAGTTCCAGAATGTTTATATGAAGAGATGTTTCCATGCTTGACCACAAGCCCTGGAAATTTCGTCCCTGTGTGACTGCTCCCCAGCCTCTCAGGCTGGCATCCGTGGTCACCAGGATCCAATCCTGAATGCCGAATCTGCGGCCCTCTAGTAGATGAGCACTCTGCAGCCACCACAGAAGAGACACCCTTGTCCTTGGCGACAGGGTTATCCGCTGATGCATCTGAAGATGCGATCCGGACCATTTGTCCAGAAGATCCCACTGAAACGTTCTTGCATGGAATCTTCCGAATGGAATCGCTTCGTAAGAAGCCACCATTTTTCCCAGGACCCTCGTGCACTGATGCACTGACACCTGGCCTGGTTTTAGGAGATTCCTGACTAGCTCGGATAACTCCCTGGCCTTCTCCTCTGGGAGAAACACCTTTTTCTGGACTGTGTACAGAATCATTCCTAGGAACAGGAGACGTGTTGTTGGAATCAGCTGCGATTTTGGAATATTTAGAATCCACCCGTGCTGACGTAACACTAACTGAGATAGTGCTACTCCGACTTCTAACTGTTCCCTGGACCTTGCCCTTATCAGGAGATCGTCCAAGTAAGGGATAATTAAAACGCCTTTTCTTCGAAGAAGAATCATCATTTCGGCCATTACCTTGGTAAAGACCCGAGGTGCCGTGGACAACCCAAACGGCAGCGTCTGAAACTGATAATGACAGTTTTGTACTACAAACCTGAGGTACCCTTGGTGAGAAGGGTAGATTGGGACGTGGAGATAAGCATCTTTGATGTCCAGAGACACCATATAGTCCCCTTCTTCCAGGTTTGCTATCACTGCTCTGAGTGACTCCATCTTGAATTTGAACCTCTTTATGTAAGTGTTCAAGGATTTTAGATTTAAAATTGGTCTCACCGAGCCGTCCGGCTTCGGTACCACAAACAGCGTGGAATAATACCCCTTTCCCTGTTGTAGGAGAGGTACCTTGATTATCACCTGCTGGGAATACAGCTTGTGAATGGCTTCCAAAACTGCCTCCCTGTCGGAGGGAGACTTTGGTAGAGCAGACTTCAGGAACCGGCGAGGGGGAGACGTCTCGAATTCCAGTTTGTACCCCTGTGATACTACCTGCAGAATCCAGGGGTCCACTTGCGAGTGAGCCCACTGCGCGTTGAAATTTTTGAGACGGGCCCCCACCGTGTCCGAGTCCGCTTGTAAAGCCCCAGCGTCATGCTGAAGACTTGGCAGAAGCAGAGGAGGGCTTCTGCTCCTGGGAAGAGGCTGCCTGGTGCAGTCTTTTTCCTCTTCCTCTGCCCCGGGGCAGAAATGAGTGGCCTTTTGCCCGCTTGTACTTATGGGAACGAAAGGACTGAGTTTGAAAAGACGGTGTCTTTTTCTGCTGAGAGGTGACCTGGGGTAAAAAGGTGGACTTTCCGGCCGTTGCCGTGGCCACCAGGTCCGATAGACCGGCCCCAAATAACTCCTCCCCTTTATACGGCAATACTTCCATATGTCGTTTGGAATCCGCATCCCCTGACCACTGTCGCGTCCATAACGCTCTTCTGGCAGAAATGGACATAGCACTCACTCTTGATGCCAGGGTGCAAATATCCCTCTGTGCATCACGCATATATAGTAATGCATCCTTCAAATGCTCTATAGTTAGTAATATACTGTCCCTATCCAGGGTATCAATATTTTCAGTCAGGGAATCCGACCACGCCACTCCAGCACTGCACATCCAGGCTGAGGCGATTGCTGGTCGCAGTATAACACCAGTATGTGTGTATATACCCTTCAGGATATTTTCCAGCCTTCTATCCGCTGGTTCTTTGAGGGCGGCCGTATCAGGAGACGGTAACGCTACTTGTTTAGATAAACGTGTGAGCGCTTTATCTACTCTAGGGGGTGTTTCCCAACGCGCCCTAACCTCTGGCGGGAAAGGGTATAGTGCCAATAATTTATTAGAAATTAGCACTTTTTTATCGGGGGAAACCCACGCTTTATCACACACCTCATTTAATTCATCTGACTCAGGAAAAGCTACTGGTAGTTTTTTTACTCCCCACATAATACCCTTCTTTGTGGTACTTGTAGTGTCAGAAATGTTCAATGCCTCCTTCATTGCCGTGATCATGTAACGTGTGGCCCTACTGGACATTACGTTTGTCTCCTCACCGTCGACACTGGACTCAGTATCTGTGTCTGGGTCTGTGTCGACCCACTGAGGTAACGGGCGTTTTATCGCCCCTGACGGTGTCTGAGACGCCTGGACAGGCACTAATTGATTTGTCGGCTGTCTCATGTCGTCAACAGTTTTTTGTAAAGTGCTGACATTGTCACGTAGTTCTTTAAATACAACCATCCAGTCAGGTGTCGACTCCCTAGGGGGTGACATCACTAACACAGGCAATTGCTCTGCTTCCACATCATTTTCCTCCTCATACATGTCGACACAATCGTACCGACACCCAGCACACACACAGGGAATGCTCTGATAGAGGACAGGACCCCACTAGCCCTTTGGGGAGACAGAGGGAGAGTTTGCAAGCACACACCAGAGCGCTATATATATATATATATATATATATATATATAGGGATAACCTTATATAAGTGTTACTCCCTTTTATAGCTGCTGTTTATAATTTAGCTGCCAATAGTGCCCCCCCTCTCTCGTTTTTACCCTGATTCTGTAGGGACTGCAGGGGAGAGTCAGGGAGCCGTCCTTCCAGCGGAACTGTGAGGGAAAATGGCGCTTGTGTGCTGAGGAGATAGGCTCCGCCCCTTCACGACGGCCTTATCTCCCGCTTTTTCTGGAAAACTGGCAGGGGTTAAATACATCCATATAGCCCAGGAGCTATATGTGATGTATTTCTTTTGCCATCCTAAGGTATTTCAGTTTTTATTGCGTCTCAGGGCGCTCCCCCCCAGCGCCCTGCACCCTCAGTGACCGGAGTGTGAAGTGTGCTGAGAGCAATGGCGCACAGCTGCAGTGCTGTGCGCTACCTTAGTTGAAGACAGGAACGTCTTCTGCCGCCGATTTCACCGGACCTCTTCGTTCTTCTGGCTCTGTAAGGGGGCCGGCGGCGCGGCTCCGGGACCCATCCAGGCTGAACCTGTGATCGTCCCTCTGGAGCTAATGTTCAGTAGCCTAAGAAGCCCAATCCACTCTGCACGCAGGTGAGTTCGCTTCTTCTCCCCTTAGTCCCACGATGCAGTGAGCCTGTTGCCAGCAGGACTCACTGAAAATAAAAAACCTAAAATAAACTTTTACTCTAAGCAGCTCAGGAGAGCCACCTAGCATGCACCCTTCTCGTTCGGGCACAAGAATCTAACTGGGGCTTGGAGGAGGGTCATAGGGGGAGGAGCCAGTGCACACCAGCTAGTTCAAGCTTTTACTTTTGTGCCCAGTCTCCTGCGGAGCCGCTGTTCCCCATGGTCCTTACGGAGTCCCAGCATCCACTTAGGACGTTAGAGAAAACAGAAGTGTCTGGAGACTTTGGTGCTGATTCTGAGTTGCATGGATCTCTGTTCATGGATGGAAATGGCGAGTTATTGCCTGTAGCACATTCGCATATGCAAATTTACATATTTTTGCATATGTCTGGTCTATTATTATTTGGACGCAACTTTGCTGCAACTGTCTTTCAATGAAATAGGACATTTCAGGGCATAAATTGAACGGTGACAATATGATAGCATGTAACCACCCTCTTGTCATGGGTATGTATCAAAAGCTCTGTACGATTCTGAGCTGTTCGTATGGGAAGGGAAACCTGATCATGACAAATCTCTTGCGCCTGGCATGGGGCTGCTGCAATTGCCGACATTAACAATGACAGTTGCCAATGCCAGCATAAACTCAATCGACAACATAGGATTCTACTTGCACATACTGTACATGAACCCGCATTAGTTGGAAGGATTCTTGCATATGTTGAAGGTAGTAAATCGGTTGTGTCTAGATTCCTTTCAGTTAATGTAGCCTCAGACATAATCAGACCACATGAACCATGGGAAATACCATGTGAACCTCAATGGGAGGGCAGAGCCAGAGTAAAAGTGGTCGCAAAGGACACTGTATCCCGGCCCACCCCCAGCCAGAGTAAACTGACATCGCCCGCTCTCCCTCTTGTGCAAGCTGCCAGAATGTGAGCAGGACAGTGTGCAGTGTAGGCTGAGACACAGGAGTATCAGGTTTCATGAGCTGTCGGCGGAGCTTCCTGACCAAAGGAGAGATAGGAGGGTGGAGAGAGCTGTAAGCGACCCAGTGACTGATACACAGTAAGCTATATAGTAAGTGACTGATACACAGTAAGCTAGATTGATGAGTCTTGATCCTGTGTAACCTGTTATCTCATGAGAGCTTTCGGGACTGAAGAGACACACACACACAGAGTCCTCCTGAGTCCTGTCCCAGTGTGTAAGTAGTGCAGAGGCTGCTGTTCTTCTTGCATGTGACAAGATAGATTATATCTTTGTTTGTGTATTTTAAGGTTGTTTAAGTTGTCGGTGTTCCACTGCAAGAATACTTTATACAATAGTTGTCTCTCACTTTTGTGGAGCTACAGTATAAACAGTACCAGACATTATTAAACTATTAGCTTAAATCTAATATACAACATTGTTTTAAATTTATATACACAATCTAATATACATCCCTGTCCCCAGCACACACTGCTGCATTTGCACTGTTTCGTCTCTTAGTGGGGGTGGGCAGGATAACAAGTGGGGGTGGCGCTGACAAGATGTGGTGGGCTGGAAGAGTGGGGACGGGCTTCCCCTGTCTTAAGTGCCATGGGCTACCCCAGGGCTTAATCCAGCCTTGCAGGTTGGTTCCGGTATGAATGGTCGACCATGTTATGGTCGACAGTCATTAGGTCGACCACTATTGGTCGACATTGAAATGGTCGACATGGACACATGGTCGACACATGAAAATGGTCGACACATGAAAAGGTCGACATGAGTTTTTTTACTTTTTTTGGTGTCGTTTTTTGCGTAAAGTGACCGGGAACCCCAATTAGTGCACCGCGTCCCCTCGCATGGCTCGCTTCACTTGCCATGCTTCGGGCATGGTGCCTTCGCTCCGCTACCGCTTCGCTCGGCACAGATTACCGTTCCAATCGTAGTCCACATGGATCGTTAAGTATAGAAAAGTTCCCCAAAAGAAAAAGAAGTTAAAAAACTCATGTCGACCTTTTCATGTGTCGACCATTTTCATGTGTCGACCATGTGTCCATGTCGACCATGTCAATGTCAACCAATAGTGGTCGACCTAATGACTGTCGACCATAACATGGTCGACCATCTGAATGGATACCTTGCAGCATGGGGAGGAGCAAGGTTCAGAACATGGGACGCAAAGTGTGGCTTCGCCCGCCACAGGTTACTAGAGGGAATAGATGTTGACATGGATAGTAAAACTGCTAGCCCACCAACCTTGGTCCTACCCCTGCCATCGTGGTAACATAGTATGTCCCGTGGTTCACGTGGTCTGCTGACATCAGAGACTACAATACCTGAAGGGGATGTAGCCACTACCATAATATATCAAGGTTTTGTGGCTGTCTGCAACTACAGCCAGTTTGAGTCAGAATCAGCCCCTATGCGTTATGTCTACGGATAATGTCACTCTCAGTGTAGGAAGGGGTCAGGGTTCATACCAACATTAAATGCAAACATGATGACGAAAGTTTTATCAGAAGTTATTTTATTATATAGACTGGGCCATACTTGATAATGGGCCCTTTAACATTATAGTGGCAAAAGAAACAGATCATTGTTTCCTGTAGGTCACTCCAGTGACTGGTTTGTTATAATTACTTTGTAATTGGAGAGTTAAATCTGTTTCTAGGTCAACTCATGCATTACTAAGGAGTTTGATCTGAATATAGAGGACTTTGCACTGTACATTTAATTTATCTGCGATGCGACCTCATTATGGTACATTGTTATTCTTCTGATAATAATACAGTAACATATCATTTAACTTCATAATTGTAACACAGTAAATTAAGGGACAACTTTTTTAACCTACTGCATTAGCAAGGTGGTTGGCTGGGCAACATAGAGCATATGAAATAAGGAACTAGCAGAGTGTTCATCTGTATAAAGAGGATGCAGAACAAGACAGATAAGTCCTCTGATTAATTCATGTCACAAGAAATTACCTCAAAATATTGTGTCTATTAAATACAGACTGCTCCCTCCTATTCTCTGGCCCCTGCAATTATCTCCTCACTCCTCTCTGCTCCCTGCATAGCCAGATTACAGAGAGGATCAGGGGATACTGTAACCTGAGTGCAGCAGCAGAACTAGGGAGCCAGAATGCGAGGAGGACAGTGGCCCTCATTCCGAGTTGTTCGCTCGTTGCCGATTTTCTCTATTTTGCGATTAGTCGCTTACTGCGCATGCGCAATGTTCGCAGAGCGCATGCGCTTAGTTATTTTACTCAACAGTTAGGTATTTTACTCACGGCATTACGAGGAATTTTCTTCGTTCTGGTGATCGGAGTATGATTGACAGGAAGTGGGTGTTTCTGGGCGGAAACTGACCGTTTTATGGGTGTGTGTGAAAAAACGCTGCCATTTCTGGGAAAAACGCGGGAGTGTCTGGAGAAACGGGGGAGTGTCTGGGCGAACGCTGGGTGTGTTTGTGACGTCAAACCAGGAACGAAACTGACTGAACTGATCGCAGTGGCAGAGTAAGTGTCGAGCTACTCAGAAACTGCTAAGAATTTTCTATTCCCAATTTTGAGAATCTTTCGTTCGCAATTCTGCAAAGCTAAGATACACTACCAGAGGGCGGCGGCTTAGCGTGTGCAATGCTGCTAAAAGCAGCTTGCCAGCGAACAACTCGGAATGAGGGCCTGTATGCAGTGCAGGCAGAGATACAGGAGTATTGGGTTTCATGACCTACCGATAGAGCTTCCCTACCAGAGGAGAGATAGGAGGAGGGGGGGGGGGGGAAGCTGGAAGTAACCCAGGGATCCCAGTATCTCCTCCTTTTCTGTGTTGAAATACCTTTCTTATGAATTAAATAGTTCAACACAGGTGACGCCAATCATATATTAAGAGGAAAATCCAGGAGCAGAACATTTTGTCCATCCTGAAATGGGTCATGTTGGGAGGAATGCACAATCTAACATACACCCCTTCCCTTTGGACCCCTTGCATTAAGTGCCCTGCGCACCCCAAAGGCTTAATATGGCCCTGTCTCCCTGCAATGATCTCACAATTTCTGCTCCCTGCCATGGTCTCCTGACTCCTATTCTCTTCTCCCTAGCATGGTCTCCTCCCTGCTGTTCTCTGCCTCATGCAATTATGTACTCATTCTCTCTGCTCCCTGCAATGATCTCCTTCCTCCTACACTCTGGTACCCCCCAATGCAGTGGCGCACCCAGGGGGGGTTTCCGAGCACCCAGAAACCCCCCTCCACAATTTTTTTTTTTTTTTTTTAAATTTAGCTGCATGAGTATTATTAATGGTTGTCTAGCGTCCTCTGCAGCCTGCTGTCTTCCTGGTGGCACTTGTAAGTGCAATAAAAGTTTACTTTATTTTAATTATAGTACATATATATCCATGTGCATACATATATACACACATGTATATACATACATACATATAAACACACACACATATGATATATATACATGTGTATATATACGTGTACTGTATGTGTATATATATAAGTTGTAACACTGTAGGGGTGCAAGGTGCCTTTTCCTGGGGAATAAGGCAGCACGCAGCAGCTGAGGAACAACACAAGTCCAGTTTCTGGTACAACTGACCCCGGCCAGTTTTATTGAAACAGAAAATAAAACAAACCCCAAAATAAAAATACCTTGCCTGTCCGGCACTAACTAAACATAAGATGTTCCTAACTGTCACTAAACAAAACACAGAGTTCTTCAGTACATACTGTATAGCTTACTTGCATCAGAAAGCGTGTCTCTCACACACAGATCCTGCAGCCTTCCCAGGCAGTCTGCCCATACTAATCAGGTTAGAAGCACTATATCACTCTTACACAGCTGAAACCCTGATTAGCCCTCTGTGAGGCCAAAGACCCGAACTGGGCCCAATGTCTAGAACTCGCCTTATCTCTCTCTCAGAGCCTTTACCCAGCTTTTACAGCAAACTGAAAAGGTTCAGACAAAACAAAAAGCATTTTCCTAGAAGTTAACATTTTCTAAAACATGTAAGACAAGAACCTGGGACAAATATACCTGCCCTCAAACACTATCCCAGTGTTCTTGTCACATATCCCCCTCCCCTGTTTCGACCTAGGGGCCGGAACACTTGTAGCCCCCAAACAGAAGATGCGAGACAATGCATCTGCGTTGGCCAATTGTGTTCCCGGTCTATGTTCGACAGTAAACTTAAAGTCCTGCAACGCTAGAAACCATCTAGTTACACGAGCATTCTTGCCTCTATTTACATACATCCATTTTAAAGGGGCATGGTCTGTCACTAGTCTGAATTGTCTACCCAAGAGGTAATATCTCAAGGTATCTAGTGCCCACTTAATGGCCAAAGCCTCCTTTTCCACAATGGCATACCTTTTTTCATGCTCATTGAGTTTCCTACTCAAATAAATGATAGGGTGTTCGTCCCCATCTCTGGTTTGGGACAGCACAGCACCTATCCCTACCTCTGAGGCATCTGTCTGTACCACAAATTCTTTTGAAAAATCTGGTGTTATCAACACCGGTTGTGAACACAAAGCCACTTTTAACGCTTGGAACGCCTTTTCTGCATCAGGGTTCCATTTCACCACATTTGACTGCTTCCCTTTGGTAAGGTCTGACAACGGCACCGCTGTGGTCGCAAAATTAGGAATAAACCGTCTATAGTACCCAGTAATTCCCAAAAAAGCCCTTACCTGATTTTTATTCACTGGACGAGGCCAGTTTTGAATAGCATCAACTTTATTCAATTGGGGCCTAATCAGACCTCTGCCTATGGTGAAGCCCAAGTATTTGACCTCCTCCATTGCGAGGCAGCACTTCTTTGGGTTAGCAGTTAACCCTGCCTCTCTGATTGAGTCCAGTACTGCTTGTACTTTAACCAAATGTGACCCCCAGTCTGTACTGTGAATTACCACATCATCCAAATAGGCAGCTGCATATTTTCTATGGGGCCTCAAAATTTTATCCATCGCCCGTTGAAAGGTTGCTGGAGCCCCATGCAACCCAAAGGGTAACATCTTATACTGGTACAGCCCCTCCGGAACCGAAAAGGCTGTTTTTTCTTTGGCGCTATCAGATAAAGGTATTTGCCAGTAACCTTTGGTCAGGTCCAATGTGGTGAGAAACCTGGCTGTTCCCAGCCTTTCTACCAGCTCATCCACACGGGGCATGGGGTATGCGTCAAACTTGGACACCTCATTTAACTTACGAAAGTCATTACAGAAGCGTATGCTACCGTCGGGCTTCGGGATGAGCACTATGGGACTGGACCACTCACTGTTAGACTCCTCTATGACTCCAAGTTCTAACATGGTTTTAACTTCCTTAGAAATAGCTTCTCGCTGAGCTTCAGGAATCCTATATGGCTTTAAATGAACCCTGACCCCTGGTTCTGTGACAATGTCATGTTTTATTATGGTCGTTCGGCCAGGCAGCTCTGAAAATACCTCCCTATTTTGGATGAGAAATTCTTTAACCTGATTGTTCTGATCAGCTGATAATGTCTCTGACACCTTCACTGCGGGAAGCAACCGGGGTGAAGACACCGAAGGGCAAGGCTCCGCTGACAGAGACAACCTATCTTTCCAGGGTTTGATTAAGTTAACATGGTAGATCTGTTCGGGTTTTCTCTTTCCCGGCTGGTATACTTTGTAATTAACCTCATTCACTTTTTCCCTAATCTCAAATGGACCCTGCCATTTAGCTAGGAATTTGCTTTCCACAGTGGGTACCAAAACAAGAACTCTATCTCCAGGAGCAAATTCCCGTATCTTGGCACTCCGGTTATAGACCCTCTGTTGAGCACTTTGGGCCTGTTCCATGTGCTCTCTGACAACAGGTACCACGGCTGCAATCCTATCCTGCATTTGTGTTACATGCTCAATAACGCTTCTATAAGGAGTGGGCTGTCCTTCCCACGTCTCTTTGGCAACATCCAACAGCCCTCTGGGGTGTCTACCATACAACAAATCAAATGGAGAAAACCCCGTAGAGGACTGAGGAATTTCTCTGATGGCCATTAACAAGTAGGGCAACAAACAATCCCAGTTTTTCCCATCTCTCTCAACAACCTTTTTTAACATACTTTTTAATGTTTTATTAAACCTTTCCACCAACCCGTCAGTTTGGGGATGGTAGATGGACGTCCTGAGGTGAGTGACCTTAAATAACTTGCACAATTCTTTCATGATCCTTGACATAAATGGAGTACCTTGGTCAGTCAAAATTTCTTTTGGTATTCCCACTCTACTAAATACCTGCACCAGCTCCCTAGCTATCGCCTTGGTTGTGATAGTGCGTAAAGGGACAGCCTCAGGATATCGAGTGGCATAGTCCATAATTACCAGGATATACTGATGGCCCCGAGCAGACTTTAACAAGGGCCCCACGAGATCCATGGCTATTCTGTCAAACGGGACCTCTATAATAGGCATGGGAACTAGTGGGCTCCTGAAATGGGGTCTAGGGGCATGATACTGGCATTCAGGACAGGAAGAACAATATTCAGACACTTCTTTATAAACTCCTGGCCAAAAGAACCTTTGTAAAACTCTTTCAGTGGTTTTTTCTGCCCCTAAATGTCCTGCGGTAACGTGACTATGAGCTAAATCTAGTACCGTTCTCCGATAAGGCTGGGGAACTACCAGCTGTTCCACCACATCCTCACCCCTTTTGACAATGTGGTACAAGAGCTCATTACAGATGGCCATGTGGGGATACGTAACCCTGTCACCTGGTACCACAGGTTCCCCATTAACAATCTTAACATTCTCTCTAGCCTTTATTAAGGTAGGATCCTTTAACTGTTCAGACGCAAACAGATCCTTCTTTACCTCCAGGTCAGGCACGCTTTCAGTTCTAACTACTATGTCTCTGTTCCCGGCAAGAGGGTCCTCACTGGACTCCCCATCTGTCACTTCCCCAGCCAAACTAGCAAAAGGCAAAGGGCCAGAAAGTTCCGAAGACCCACGTACATCCATAAAATCACCGGTATTATCAACTGGCTTTTTACTTCTCACATCTGTTGATAACCGTGATTCCCACAGTTTCCAAAAATGAGGAAAATCCCTCCCTATTATGGCCTCATGCACCAAGGTAGGGACCAGTCCCACTTTAACCATTGCTGACCCACAACAAGTTTCTATATTCACCTCAGCAGTGGCATAATGTTGGGTATCCCCATGTATGCAAGTTACCCCAATAGGTATTTGCTGGACCTTTAAGGGGTTCACTAACCCAGCTTTCACGAGGGTAACTAAACTTCCTGAATCTAGCAAGGCCTCTACCCGGTTACCTTCTAAGAACACATCACACATTTGTTTTTCCAGCTCAGGTGAAGGTACCACAGTACAGGCTAACCTAGCAAAGAAAGACATTCTGCGACATTCAAAGGCAGCATCACATTGCATGGGTTCTTGCGTGACTGGGCAATTGGCAATAACATGACCTGGCATACCACACCTAAAACATTTAACCACACGATTATCAACCCATTTGGGCAGCATAGACCGTTCTAGCCCCATTGGCCTGTTTCCAGGGCCAGTGTTTACAGTCTCTCCAGCCTTGCGTTCTCTTAACCGCCCAGCAACGTTTTCCCACGGAACAGTCTTACCAGTCTTTACTGAAGGGCGCTGTCGAGGATCTATGGGTTGCTGGGTGGTCATCAGTAGTTCCTCTGCTGCCAAATACCTCTCTACCATGTCCACTAATTGGTCAGCAGTACCCGGGTTTCCATGGCTCACCCACTTGCGCAGGACCATGGGCAAAGATCTCAAGTAGCGGTCCATGACGACTCTTTCCACCATCTGGGGACCAGTTAATGTCTCTGGCTGCAGCCATTTTTTTGTTAGCTGAATAAGGTCGTGCATCTGGGAGCGCGGAGGCTTCTCCATGGCGTACAGCCAACGGTGCACCCGTTGTGCTCGTACTGACAGCGTGACTCCCAGGCGGGTCAGGATCTCAGTCTTTAGTTTATCATAGTCCCGAGCCTCAGCAGGGCTTAAATCAAAGTAAGCTTTTTGGGGCTCACCTGACAGGAAAGGTGCCAGCAGACTGGCCCACTGTGCTTTCGGCCAGTTCTCACGCTCGGCAGTCCTTTCAAACGTGGTCAGATAGGCCTCCACATCATCAGCCTCTGTCATTTTCTGCAGGAAGTGACTGGCTCGTATAGAACTAGAGCTGGTTGGAGCACTGACGGCCACATCTCCAACCCGAGCTGCAAGTCTCTGCACCACTTCTGCTAAGGCCTCTCTATCCTGACGCTGTTGCCTGTAAAGTTCATCAACAACTGCCTGCTGTTGTCTCTTATTTTCCTCCATTGCCACCTGCTGTTGTCTCTTATTTTCCTCCATTGCCACCTGCTGCTGTCTGTTGGCCTCCTGCTGTAGTCTCCAATTTTCCTCCATTGCCACCTGCTGCTGTCGGTTGGCCTCCTGCTGAGCCGCTGTAGCTTGCAGCAAGGCTTTAAGCAGATCCTCCATGTCAACAGATTTTTCAGGCGGCTTTGCAGCTGCTTTCACCCAGGACATATATCAAACCCTCAGGGGTGAGTCTCAGTAACTTCACACTGGGCTGTATCTGCATAAACCACCGTTTTCTGCAGGCCTCACAAAGCTGCTGCTTTCACTTATGCGCAGAACGGCCTGCTCGCATTCCCCACCAAGTTGTAACACTGTAGGGGTGCAAGGTGCCTTTTCCTGGGGAATAAGGCAGCACGCAGCAGCTGAGGAACAACACAAGTCCAGTTTCTGGTACAACTGACCCCGGCCAGTTTTATTGAAACAGAAAATAAAACAAACCCCAAAATAAAAATACCTTGCCTGTCCGGCACTAACTAAACATAAGATGTTCCTAACTGTCACTAAACAAAACACAGAGTTCTTCAGTACATACTGTATAGCTTACTTGCATCAGAAAGCGTGTCTCTCACACACAGATCCTGCAGCCTTCCCAGGCAGTCTGCCCATACTAATCAGGTTAGAAGCACTATATCACTCTTACACAGCTGAAACCCTGATTAGCCCTCTGTGAGGCCAAAGACCCGAACTGGGCCCAATGTCTAGAACTCGCCTTATCTCTCTCTCAGAGCCTTTACCCAGCTTTTACAGCAAACTGAAAAGGTTCAGACAAAACAAAAAGCATTTTCCTAGAAGTTAACATTTTCTAAAACATGTAAGACAAGAACCTGGGACAAATATACCTGCCCTCAAACACTATCCCAGTGTTCTTGTCACAATATATATATGCATGTTTAATATGCTGTGTGTGTGTGTGTGTGTGTGTGTGTATATATATATATATATATATATATATATACACACACACACACGGTATATATATGGGGTGGTCTTCAGTATGCCGACTGATGGGATCCCGGCGCACAGTATACCGGCGCCGGGATCCCGACAGCCGGCATACCAACAATTGTTCTCCCTCCACGACCCCCCTAGAGGGAGAATAAAATAGCGTGGCGTGCATAGCGCGCCACCGTGCCCGTAGCGTGGCGAGCGCAGAGAGGCCGCAAGGGGCTAATTTGCGCTCGCCACACTGTCGGTAAGCCGGCGGTCGGGCTCGCGGCGCCGGTATGCTGGTCGCCGGGAGCCTGTCCGCCGGCATACCATAATGAACCCTATATATGTGTAGATATATATATATATATATATATATATATATATGGAATTGATTTGGTAGGCACTCAATAAGATGCACAACTGCGCTGGTGCCTTCCAAAGAAACAATGTGTAGCAAGCAAAGTGTTCCTGTTGGAGATGGTGAAGAATCTGTCCAATCCCTCTATTACAAGAACAGGCGGCACTCCTGGGTCTTGGTGAAATAAATTCAAGTGTATTTGAAAAAATCAATGAGAAAAGTGGCACATAACGCCAACGTTTCAGCGCCGCGCAGGGCGCTTTTTTCAAGGCTGTGTGCTATTGCTGCAAACAAAAAATTGTTTGCAGCAATAGCACACAGCCTTGAAAAAAGCGCCCTGCGCGGCGCTGAAACGTTGGCGTTATGTGCCACTTTTCTCATTGATTTTTTCAAATACACTTGAATTTATTTCACCAAGACCCAGGAGTGCCGCCTGTTCTTGTAATAGAGGGATTGGACAGATTCTTCACCATCTCCAACAGGAACACTTTGCTTGCTATATATATATATATATACACACACACACACACACACACACACACACACACACACACACACACACACACACACACACTAGTTTTACGGACCCAGCATATACTGGGTCACCTCAGTCCCCACCCAGTTCTGGAAACCCCCCCCATGCAAATCCTGCGTTTGCCACTGCAATGCCCTCCTCTTTCCTACACTCTGGGATCTCCCTATGATCTCCACTCTCCTCACACCTCTCTGCTCCCTGCAATGCTCTCCTCATTCTATGCCCCAATTATCTCCTCCCTCATACTCTCTGCTCTTTGCAATGATCTCCTTCCAACGCTCTGTTATCCCCCTAATATCTTCCCCCTTCTACTTTCTACTTCCTGTAATGACCTCCTCCCTCCTTCACTCTGGTATCCCTCTGCACCTTACGGGGGTCATTCCGACCCGATCACTCGCTGCAGTTTATCGCAGCGCAGCGATTGGGTTGGAACTGCGCATGCGCCGGCACCGAAGGCCGTCGTTCCCTAGCGATTGCCTCAGGCAGAGGCGGTCGCTGGGCGGGAGGGGGAGGCATGGTGGCGTTTGGCCGCCGTTTTGGGTGCGCGGTCCGGCTAATGCAGGCGTTGCTGGACCGTGCGGGGGGCTGCAGCGGTTGCGTGACATCACACGCAGCCGCTGCGACCAGGGGAAGCGACGAGCAACTCCCAGCCACTCCACAAGTACAAAAGCATTGCCGCTGTGTGATGCTTTTGTACTTGTGCGGGGGGGGGGGGGCGGAATGACATATGGGGCGGACTAGCCCTGCGCTGGGCGTCCCCCCGCATGTTTGGGAACATGATCGTAGCTGTGGTAAATTTAGCACCGCTACGATCAACTCGGAATGGCCCCCTACATCCTCTACCCCTACTCTCTGCACCTTTCTCTGACATCCTCCCTACTGCTCTCTGCACCTTACTCTGACATCCTCCCTCCTGTCTCTGCTCACTGCAGTGATCTCCCTCCTACTCTCTGCAGCTTACTCTGACATCCTCCCTACTGCTCTCTGTACCTTACTCTGACATCCTCCCTCCTGTCTCTGCTCACTGCTGTGATCTCCATCCTAATCTCTGCATCTTACTCTGACATCCTCCCTACTGCTCTCTGCACCTTACTCTGACATCCTCCCTCCTGTCTCTGCACCTTACTCTGACATCCTCCCTCCTGTCTCTGCTCACTGCAGTGATCTCCCTCCTACTCTCTGCAGCTTACTCTGACATCCTCCCTACTGCTCTCTGCACCTTACTCTGACATCCTCCCTCCTGTCTCTGCTCACTGCAGTGATCTCCCTCCTACTCTCTGCAGCTTACTCTGACATCCTCCCTACTGCTCTCTGCACCTTACTCTGACATCCTACCTCCTGTCTCTGCTCACTGCAGTGATCTCCCTCCTACTCTCTGCACCTTACTCTGACATCCTCCCTCCTGTCTCTGCTCACTGCAGTGATCTCCTTCCTACTCTCTGCAGCTTACTCTGACATCCTCCCCCCTATTCTCTGCACCTTACTCTGACATCCTCCCTCCTGTCTCTGCTCACTGCAGTGATCTCCCTCCTACTCTCTGCACCTTACTCTGACATCTTCCCTCCTGTCTCTGCTCACTGCAGTGATCTCCCTCCTACTCTCTGCAGCTTACTCTGACATCCTCCCTACTGCTCTCTGCACCTTACTCTGACATCCTCCCTCCTGTCTCTGCTCACTGCAGTGATCTCCATCCTAATCTCTGCAGCTTACTCTGACATCCTCCCTCCTGTCTCTGCTCACTGCAGTGATCTCCCTCCTACTCTCTGCACCTTACTCTGACATCTTCCCTCCTGCTCTCTGCACCTTACTCTAACATCCACTCCCTAGTCTCTGCAGCTTACCCTGACATCCTCCCTCCTGTCTCTGCTCACTGCAGCGATTTTCCTCCTACTTAGGAAAGGCCATCGACCATCAATGATTCGAAATAGTTGATGATCTATGGGGGTCATTCCGGCCTGATCGCACGCTGACGTTTTTCGCATCGCAGCGATCAGGTCACTAATGCGCATGCGTATGCACCACAATGCGCAGACTCGTCGTACGGGTACAAAGCGGATCGTTGCTGAGCGATGGATTTAACGAAGAATCCATTCGCACAGCCGATCGCATGAAGATTGACAGGAAGAAAGCGTTTATGGGTGTCAACTGACCATTTTCAGGGAGCGGTTGGAAAAACGCAGGCGTCTCCAAGCATTTGCAGGGCAGGTGTCTGACGTCAATTCCGGGACCGGACAGGCTGAAGTGATCGCAGCGGCTGAGTAAGTTCAGACCTGCTCAGAAACTGCACAAACTATTTTTGTAGTGCTCGGCTGCACAGGCGTTCGCACACTTGCAAAGCTAAAATACACTCCCCAGTGGGTGGCGACTATGCGTTTGCACGGCTGCAAAAAATAGCTAGTTGAGCGATCAACTCGGAATGACCCCCTATGACCGATAGTAACTACTTTTACCATCGATGAGGGAGAACCAGATGGTCTCCCGCCATCGATGGTAAAGAGCTATCAAATATTTGTTTTTTGGTTTTTTTCTAGGGTGTCAGGGACACAAAGCATAGCCCCACCCCCGGACACCCATGAAGCCATGCCCCCGGTCTCTGATTGGCCCGCGTCCATCTCAATACTAAAGTAATGTGGACCATTGATGAGCTAAACCATCAATGGATCCCTTACAAATGGTTGCCTTACAGATGGTTGTCCACCATCGAGGTTATCTACCGATGGTACCATCGATGGTAACCATAGATGGATAACCCACTGATGACCATCCCTACTCCTACTCTCTACCCCTTACTGTCATCCTCCCTCCTGCTCTCTGCACCTTACTGTAACATCCACTACCCCTACTCTTTGCTCCTTACTCTGACATCTTCCCTCCTGCTCCCTGCATCTTAAGGTGGGTACACACTAGTAGATATATCTGCAGATCAATTGATCTGCAGATATATCTATGTACGGATCGGGCAGTGTGCTGTGCATACACACTGCCTGATCCGTCGGGGGACTGACGTCATGAACTGGGCGGGCGCCCGCCCAGTTCACCTGTCAATCACCGCCGGCCGCCGCAGCATGTGTACGGGCGGTCGGGCGACCGCCCCGTACACACACAGCGACGCGCCAATATATCGTTAGATATATTGGCCGTCGGCTGTGCTGCGCAGCCGACGCGATACGTCTGTGAACGACGGAGTTCACAGACATATCGGCCGTACACACTGGCCGACGGTCCTGCGATATATCGGCCGTTCAGGAGAACGGCCGATATATCGACCAGTGTGTACGGCCCTTTACTCTGACATCCTCCCTCCTGCTGTCTGCACCTTACTCTGACATCCTCCTCCCTACTCTCTGCACCTTACTCTGACATCCTGTACTCCTGCTCTCTGCACCTTACTCTGACATCCCCATGACATCACCCCCCCTGCTCTCTCCACCTTACTCTGACATCCTCTCTCCTGCTCTCTGCACCTTACTCTGACATCCTCCCCCTGCTCTCTGCACCTTACTCTGACATCCTCTACACCTTACTCTGACATCCTCCTCCCTACTCTCTGCACCTTACTCTGACATCCTGTACTCCTGCTCTCTGCACCTTACTCTGACATCCCCATGACATCACCCCCCCTGCTCTCTCCACCTTACTCTGACATCCTCTCTCCTGCTCTCTGCACCTTACTCTGACATCCTCCCCCTGCTCTCTGCACCTTACTCTGACATCCTCTACTCCTGCTCTCTGCACCTTACTCTGACATCTTCCCTCCTGCTCTCTGCACCTTACTCTGACATCCTCCCCCCTACTCTCTGCACCTTACTCTGACATCCTCTACTCCTACTCTCTGCACCTTACTCTGACATCCTCCCCCCTACTCTCTGCACCTTACTCTGACATCCTCTACTCCTACTCTCTGCACCTTACTCTGACATCCTCTACACCTACTCTCTGCACCTTACTCTGACATCTTTCCTCCTGCTCTCTGCACCTTACTCTAACATCCTCTCTCCTGCTCTCTGCACCTTACTCTGACATCCTCCCCTCTGCTCTCTGCACCTTACTCTGACATCCTCTACCCCTACTCTCTGCACCTTACTCTGACATCCTCCCTCCTGCTCTCTGCACCTTACTCTAACATCCTGTACTCCTGCTCTCTGCACCTTACTCTGACATCCCCCCCCTGCTCTCTCCACCTTACTCTGACATCCTCTCTCCTGCTCTCTGCACCTTACTCTGACATCCTCCCCCCTGCTCTCTGCACCTTACTCTGACATCCTCTACTCCTACTCTCTGCACCTTACTCTGACATCCTCCCCTCTGCTCTCTGCACCTTACTCTAACATCCTGTACTCCTGCTCTCTGCACCTTACTCTGACATCCCCCCCCTGCTCTCTCCACCTTACTCTGACATCCTCTCTCCTGCTCTCTGCACCTTACTCTGACATCCTCCCCCCTGCTCTCTGCACCTTACTCTGACATCCTCTACTCCTACTCTCTGCACCTTACTCTGACATCCTCCCCCTACTCTCTGCACCTTACTCTGACATCCTCTACTCCTGCTCTCTGCGCCTTACTCTGACATCTTCCCCCCTGCTCTCTGCACCTTACTCTGACATCTTCCCCCCTACTCTCTGCACCTTACTCTGACATCCTCTACTCCTACTCTCTGCACCTTACTCTGACATCCTCTACACCTACTCACTGCACCTTACTCTGACATCTTTCCTCCTGCTTTCTGCACCTTCATCTAACATCCTCTCTCCTGCTCTCTGCACCTTACTCTTACATCCTCCCCCCTGCTCTCTGCACCTTACTCTGACATCCTCTACACCAGGGGTCTTCAACCTTTAAGACAGTGTGGGCCACATAAAAAAATGAAACGAAGCCGAGGGCCACTAAGCTATACTGCGGTATTTAGAATCTAAATTTTAATTTATGATTGTAATGAGACCTTTTCTAGACTCATAAGACCATAAAAAAGACTTCAAAAGATATTATTGTAATTTAATGAATGAAACATGGTCTACTTTACCTTTGTTATTATAATAAGTTCATATCAGTGGGAAACTTGGCATTGTTTTTGCTTGGCCAGCTTGTCGATGTTGGCATCAATGTTAGAAGTCGCTATGCGCAGAGTATTCTCAAGATGTTGGTCTGTAAGCTGAGTTCTTGTCTTGGACTTTGCGTTCTTCATCCTTGAGAAGAATTGCTCACATAAGTATGTGCTTCCTAACAAAGCACACATCTTCAAAGCGTGCTGCCAGAGATAAGGGAATGTGTCCTGAGAAATGTAGTCTTTGTAAAACGTAAACAAGGGCACATTGAAGAATTTTTCTCGCAAAGATGAGTTGTTTTGGAGATCAAGCAGCTCCATTTGTACTGAGCCTGGCATATTGGCAGCATTGACAGTAAAAGGCATAGAAAATAAATCGAAAAAAGACTGTTGATTACGGAAATCACTAAATCTGTCTTCAAACTCACTTCGCATCATGCTTAATTTTGTAGCGTAATCACCAGGAGACAAACAGTTGGACTCACCGAGAAGCTTAAAATGTGTAAAGTCTTTTTTCGTGAGTTGTGCCTCCCAAAGTTTGAGCTTTTCTACAAAAGTTTTAATGTGATCAAACAGAGTGTGCACCAGCTGATCCTTGGATTGTAGCCGCGTATTTAGGTCATTCATATGCAAGGAGATGTCGGTCACAAAGGCAAAATCTGAAATCCACTTTGGATCATTAAATTCTGCAATCGGCTTCCCCTTGGTTTGCATGAACTCTTCTATTTCACTTCTTAAGTCAAAGACTCTCTTAAGTACCTTCCCTCTGCTCAACCAACGCACCTCACTATAATAAACCACGTCGCCGTGATCCGCTTGGCACTCTTGTGTCAAAAATTCTTGGAATTGACGATGATTCAATCCTCGTGCCCTAATAAAGTTGACTACAGACACAATAACTTTCATTACATTCTCAAATCCAATCGTTTTCGCACACAAATTCTCCTGGTGGATTAAACAGTGGTACTGGATGAGATCTTTTCCTTCTAGTTCCGGTTCTTTTTTTAAAAGTGCAACAAACCCTTCATTCCTTCCCACCATAGCAGGGGCACCATCAGTTACCACTCCCACAAGGTTGGATAAGCTGAAGTCGAAACGCTGGAGTGTTTTCTTGGTGGCTTCCAGAATATCAGTGCCTTTCGTCGTTCCCTTCATAGGTACAAGCGCTAGCAGCTCTTCTGTCACATTGAAGTGTTGATCAATGCCACGGACAAAGATAGCCAGTTGTGCTGTATCCTTCACATCTGTGCTCTCATCTAAAGCAAGTGAATATGACTTAAATGCGTACAGCCGTTTTTTTAAAGTTCCTTCAATGTCATTGGCAAGTTCTTCGACACGTCGTGCTACAGTTACACCAGACAAACTCAATTTTTTAAACAGTTCGTTATTCTTTGGATAGAGAATTTCCCCAGCAGCGATGAGACACTCTTTTACAAACTCACCGTCCAAGAAGGCTTTTGTTTTTTTAGCAATTTTTTCAGCTATTACATAACTTGCTTTGACGCACGCTTCACTCTCTTCCATATGCCTTTTAAAAGTACCCTGCTGGCGTTTTAGATCTTTTTGGAGATCGTTCACTTTATCCACACGAGGTTGCCCTTGAAGGTGATTGAACTTGGACGCATGTTTTGTCTCATAGTGTCGCTTTATATTGTATTCTTTTAATACTGACAATGACTCACGACAAACTAAACACACTGGCTTATCGTCAATCTCCACAAAAAAGTACAAATTGGTCCACCTTTGATTAAAAAGCCGGGAACATTCACTTGTTTTATGCTTTTTACTTGTAGACGCCATGGCAAAGCAGATGAACCTAAACAATGATCCCACTGTTCACGACTGAGTGACTGTAGAATAAAATCTGCTTCTATTTATAGCTGACTATAGAAAAAATAAGTAATAAAGACTCAATGAAGTATACACTCCAGCCCGTGTGTGCTTGTAGGACAGATTTGTATGAGAAGTACTCCTCAGATCCCTGTGAGCTTGCCTTTAAAATTCCCCTGTCACCAGCTCACAATGGAAGCTGCCATTTTGAAGCATGAAACAAAATCCAACTCAACACTAGTTCTTTGGTATGGAGGCTTCTGGCGTGTAGCTTTATGTCAAGCTAAAAACAATCAATAAAGAAATGTAAGCATATATAAAATAATCCTGATAGGTTACTGGGGCATATAGCATGGGTACAGCCACAGAATACATTCTATAGATGGGACAATATATATATATATATATATATATATATATATATATATATCCAAAATGAGGCACTTAAGGAGACATGCAGCAGATAAAAACGCTGTATTTCAAGATGTAGGTCTAACCTAACGTTTTCAGGGTCTCCCCCTTCCTCAGGACCTCAATACAGACCACAACAGACACACACACAAATCCAATTTAAATACCCCCCGCACACTGACTTACCCGCCACCTTGATTCCTGCTTGCGTCACCTGCCTGTACAGCTGGAAACATCACGTGTCTCTGTCATTACAGAGCTGGTAACCAGGGAAAACGCATAGCATGCGTTCCACCAGGGATCCAACTTCCGCGTTCGAGAGACCAGCCACGGAGTTCCGCTCTGACGGCTGACAATCGCTGGGGACAATATAGGTGGGGGCTATAATATAAACAAAACACCAATGAAAATAGTTACAGAAATAATAAAAAGAGCATAGATAGCAGTAGTTAATACAGAGAAATACCAACCGAGATTAACTGAACACTTTTTGCCAGACTGATAACATTGTCAATATTCACCAGACCCATCGATGGTGTTACTCCTACACCTTAGTCATGGGTGAGTGAGTAAGTAAGGTGTAGGAGTAACACCGAAACAGCTGTCGGGTGTGCTGTGAATCTGTTTGGCATTATGATCGGACCTTTCTTATGATGACACTTGTGGCTAAGTACCCCTTCTACATTTTGAATATTCTATCTACCGGTCTATGCCTGTTTTTATGCACATATAAATGTACTTTTGTGCTACTAAAATACTTTTGCATGATAAATGGATGTTTGCTGGCCTTTTTTTAAATATATATATACACACACACAATGTATCATAGGTGGTAGAAACACATCTCAGAAATCACAGCCCCCATTATTCCCATCCCCACCCCCATACACAGACATTACATCTGCCATTGTCATTCCCACCCCAGCACCCACCACATATACAGGAATCACAGCCCCCATTATTCCCAACCCCACCCCCATACAGACATTAAATCTGCCATTATCATTCTCTCCCCAGCTCCACCACCACATAGGGCCTATAATCCATATATAGTCCAGAATAGGACTGGACTTATATGGCTGTACCACTGGACTTATTCGGCTATATCACTGGACTGGACTTATACGGCAGTACCACTGGACTTATACGGCTGTACCACTGAACTTATACGGCTGTATCAATGGACTGGACTTATACGGCAGTACCACTGGACTTATATGGCACTACCACTGGACTTATACGGCTGTATCACTGAACTGGACTCATACGGCAGTATCACTGGACTGGTGGGTATAATGTGGGCATGCTTTCACAATATTGCTGCTGTCTGTCTGTGATGGGGGGAGGGAGGGTATGATAGCGCCTATGTCAAGACATAGGTGCTATCATACCCTCCCTCCTCCCCATCACAGACAGACAGCAGCATTGTCAAAGCATGTTCCCTGCCATCTCTGCTCTTAATATTTAATACACCCCCTGCTGGGTCCCCCGCCACGCCCCCTGCCCTCAATACTAATTTATTCACTGCCATGCTCAGGCTGCCGCACCCCCGTCCCCGCCGCTCCCGCACGCCGGGTTCCTGCACTGCCCTCAACACTTATACACTTTTATTCTCCTGCCGCAGCCCCCCCCCCCCCCCCCCCGCGCCGGGTCCCCGCCGCACACAGCCATGCTCAGGCTGCATACATGCTGCCGCACCCCCTCCGCTCCCGCCCGCCGGGTTCCCGCACTGCCCCCTGCTCTCAATGGTAACTTGCCGCACCCCCCCCAGCCGGGTCCCCGCCGCTCTCACCCACCTATTCAACACTGCAGGCGGAGGGAGACACAGGGAGGGAGACACAGTAAGGGTGACCAGACCACTGACCAGCCTAAGAGGAGCTACTCCCCTTCTTCACAGGCAACCAGTGACAGTGCGGGGGAGTCACATGACTCCGGGAAAGGGAAAAAAATATATATATTTTTTTTTGTGTTCATATGTGCGCTGCGGGCGGGCGCGTCGGCGGGCCATGGAAACCATAGCAGCGGGCCACCTGTGGCCCGCGGGCCACGGGTTGAAGACCCCTGCTCTACACCTACTCTCTGCACCTTACTCTGACATCTTTCCTCCTGCTCTCTGCACCTTACTCTGACATCCTCCCCCCCTACTCTCTGCACCTTACTCTGACAGCCTCTACTCCTATTCTCTGCACCTTACTCTGACATCCTCTACACCTTACTCTGACATCTTTCCTCCTGCTCTCTGCACCTTACTCTAACATCCTCTCTCCTACTCTCTGCACCTTACTCTGATATCCTCCTGCTCTCTGCACCTTACTCTAACATCCTCTCTCCTGCTCTCTGCACCTTACTCTGACATCTTTCCTCCTACTCTCTGCACCTTACTCTGACATCCTCCCCCCTACTCTCTGCACCTTACGCTGACATCCTCTCTCCTGTTCTCTGCACCTTACTCTGACATCCTCTCTCCTGCTCTCTGCACCTTACTCCGACATCTTCTACTCCTACTCTCTCCACCTTACTCTGACATCCTCCCTCCTGCTTTCTGCACCTTACTCTGACATCCTGTACTCCTACACTCTGCACCTTACTCTGACATCTTTCCTCCTGCTCTCTGCACCTTACTCTAACATCCTCTACTCCTACTCTCTGCACCTTACTCTGACATCTTTCCTCCTACTCTCTGCACCTTACTCTGACATCCTCTCTCCTGCTCTCTGCACCTTACTCTGACATCCTCTACCCCTACTCTCTGCACCTTACTCTGACATCCTCTCTCCTGCTCTCTGCACCTTACTCTGACATCCTCTCTCCTGCTCTCTGCACCTTACTCTGACATCCTCTACTCCTACTCTCTGCGGGTGTGGTTCATCAAATCGACAGTATCTAGGTTGACAATGTTTAGGTCGACCACTATAGGTCGACAGTCACTAGGTCGACATGGATGGAAGGTCGACAGGGTTTCTAGGTCGACATGTGCTAGGTCGACAGGTCTAAAGGTCGACATGAGGTTTTTTTTGTTTGTTTTTTGTGTCGTTTTCTTCGTAGAGTGACCGGGATCCCAAATTAGTGCACCGCGTCCCCTCGCATGGCTCGCTTCGCTCGCCATGCTTCGGGCATGGTGCCTTCGCTCCGCTACCGCTTCGCTCGGCACACTTTACCGTTCCAATCGTAGTCCACGTGGATCGTTAAGTATGAAAAAATTCAAAAAAGAATTTTTTTAAAAAAAACTCATGTCGACCTTTAGACCTGTCGACCTAGCACATGTCGACCTAGAAACCCTGTCGACCTTCCATCCATGTCGACCTAGTGACTGTCGACCTATAGTGGTCGACCTAAACATTGTCGACCTAGATACTGTCGATCTTCAGACCGGATCCCCTCTCTGCACCTTACTCTGACATCTTTCCTCCTACTCTCTGCACCTTACTCTGACATCTTTCCTCCTGCTCTCTGCACCTTACTTTGACATCATCTACCCCTACTCTCTGCACCTTACTCTAACATCCTCTCTCCTGCTCTCTGCACCTTACTCTGACATCCTCTACTCCTACTCTCTGCACCTTACTCTGACATCTTTCCTCCTGCTCACTCTGATATCTTTCCTCCTGCTCTCTGCACCTTACTCCGACATCCTCTACTCCTACTCTCTGCACCTTACTCTGACATCCTCTACTCCTACTCTCTGCACCTTACTCTGACATCTTTCCTCCTACTCTCTGCACCTTACTCTGACATCCTCCCCCCTACTCTCTGCACCTTACGCTGACATCCGACCTCCAGCTCTCCGTAATGATCCGCGCTACCTTTTACTCTCCACTCCCTGCAATGATCTTCCTCCACACAAAAATTTGCAGCAAATTAGGTCTAATACAGACTGCTGGCTCAAATGAATCGCAGTGTAGGGCCACCTCTACTGAGATATACAAGGTTTCAATTAGACAAACGCCACAATATATAAAAATAAATGGTTATGCGTACACAGCAATGGTAAGACAAAGTGGCCTATTTATCAATTATTATTTATGGGATATGCCCCCCAAAATCCTCATTTTTGAGGGGTACCCGCAGATATTAAGTATTCCCTGTTATATGATATCTGTTGCAGTCCCCAGTTTTCGCTCTCAAAAGCTGCTCCCATGGTTTTCTATGTGGGCTGCTTTCTTGACGAATTTACCAAGATTGGTCATTAGCCCTTGTAGCCCTTGGGCTACTGTCCGCAAAAAGTACAGAGAGATTGATCCATTCTCACCGACACCACCACTCGCGCTTGCTTGGTCAGCAGACTGTGCATGTGCCAAATAGCTCCCAAAATAGAAGTGAAGGGATCATATAAGCGACAAGGACAGGCTACTTTGGAGCCAGTGTTCCTGTGGGTGTGTCTTAATATTTCCCGGAGATTATTAATTTGTTATTGCAGCAAATAGCAGCAATAAGAAATTATAATTATCTGGTCTAGGACCTGATAATTAATAAACATGCACAGAGATACTCATGCATACAAAGTAATAACTAAATGTAAACAAGTAGACTAACAAAAAGAACTTGCTGTTTTCAGTATGTACAAAACTCATATCAATGTAGTCATACAGTACATCCCTGTACACATACACAGTAAAAGGCGTGTTTATATACAGAAACACTGGGGGCGATTCAATTGTTTTTGCACGACTGCAGCTCCTGTCCCGCTATTGAATTGTTACTACCATTGCTTAGAGCACCCCAAAAAAACTAAACAATTGAATCTCCCCCATAAACCTCTGTACACACTATAATGCTGGCAAAAGGCCGAGCAGCCACACGGTAACAAGCATACTTTATGTGCATATCATATGCATATACACAATTGTGCATATACTGTATATATAGACATAATACAATAGAAGTACAGCATTGATGTGAAAACACATATGGGAAGGGAGTTACACTTTTTAATCAACTTCACACTGGACAACAAGCAGCGGATTGTTGCTTCTAAAAATACATTTAGCCATGGGTACATTCATTCATATTGGAGCATATAGTTCTGGTTTATATTTTATTTAGGACACCCTTTCAAAATGTATTGCATACCAAATTAAGTAGAGTACTGTATGCATTGCAAAATACACACTATATTATTAATGAGAATTGAACAGTAACAAATGTCAATGCATGTTTGCCAAATTATATTTATGAGTCATACAAGTACAGTAATTGTTTCAGATGCCAAGTGAATACATTTCTCTGTATGTCACACTGTTATCACTGACTGGACATTATATTGAGCGAAAGTACAGAAATGTGTGTTTATTTCAGCAGCTTTAATAAGATAAAAAAAAAAAAACACTTAAGGGGTAATTCCAAGTTGATCGCAGCAGGATTTTTGTTAGCAATTGGGCAAAACCATGTGCACTGCAGGGGAGGCAGCTATAACATGTGCAGAGAGAGTTAGATTTGGGTGGGGTGTGTTCAATCTGCAATCTAATTTGCAGTGTAAAAATAAAGCAGCCAGTATTTACCCTGCACAGAAATAAAATAACCCACCCAAATCTAACTCTTTCTGCACATGTTATATCTGCCTCCCCTGCAGTGCACATGGTTTTGCCCAATTGCTATCAAAAATCCTGCTGCGATCAACTTGGAATTACCCCCTAAATGCAGTAATACTTGAATAATGCACCTAACCTAAACTCTACAAATTATAGTCTGGTCAATGACTACGGTGTACATAGTTGGCCACACATGCTTTGATATTGAAACCGTTATCTAGCAAATGGCCACTAACTGCAGGGTGCGTGGCCCAAAGATGAAGGTGGCTACAGTGATGGCTGTCTGTGTGTGCAGTCATCTTTCCCCTGTACTTACAGGCTCCAAGGAAGCCAAAAGTGATCCAGCTAGAGCAAGAGTAAGACCCATTGGGGCCATAGGCAAAATACTTGCCCCAGGCCCCCCAATTCCCTTACTGTAAAAATACTGTCTCTACTATACCCCACCTCCTTCTTACACTTTGTCTGCAGTGTTGTGATATGTACAGCTAGCTCTTTTCTCATATATTTTCAGGGGCATTCACTAACTATGTGAGCGGCATGTACGAAAGTCAGTTACTTTGTCATTTTTGTGACAACTTATGGAGTAATTTAGGATGAAGCATTGCACAATAGACACCAACAGGAAGTACTTTGGTTAGTGCAGAAGACTCAGAGGAAGCAATCTCGGCTCATTGTCCCAAGGCACTTGTCTCTTTCTAGTCTTCAGGTGTGTGTGTGTGTGTGTGTGTGTGTGTGTGTGTGTGTGTGTGTGTGTGTATTATATATATAAATCTATATACACAAAAGAAAAAAAATCCTGCACTTTTCGGTGTTAACACTAAATAAAATAATTGAAGCTTTTATACTGTAGTTCTCCAATGTAGAAGCAGCTCCTCTTTGAAGGTCCCTGCCCCTTTTGGGCCATTCATTGCCTGTGCACATGGAGGATGCTTCATGTACACATAGAATTATCAGCTTTTACTTCACCCCTGAAGAAGTAATGTCAACGCTGCATGTTGGCGTGTGTTGGTGGACTGGGAAATCCACTCACCTCTAGTGCTGTTATGTGGATGTGTTGTCCACAACTGCTGTGGTTGAAGTTCAGTCACGTGTTCAAGAAGTGATTCTAAGAGAGAGTGTTAAATCGATTTTCTAAAAGGATGAATTCAATATTAGATATACTATACAATGAATGACCTTAGCATCTTCTGCTGGGTGCTTCTGCAGCAAGGGTTTATTTGCTGGAAACAAGTCACATTGAGAACTGCTTTTGTAGAAGTACCAGTACATTGAGTCAAACATACTTTCTGAGGAACTCACAATGGAGGAATCACAATAAAGTGCATTCAGTTAAGCAGTTTTCAAGAATATTTATTGTATGCATTTTGCATATGTATGTATTTGCATATTTCTAAAGTAATTTTGTCCAGTTATGGAAGCTACTTAATACACTATGGGGGTTATTCAGAGATGGATGCAGACCTTGCTTCCCGCAGCAAGATCAGCATCCATCTACTCACGTGCTGCGGGCTGTCCAGCACAGGGCACTCGGTATGTGTGTGGCGCTACCCTGTGATAAGCATTAATTGCGGACGCATCGATTTATGGTTTACTAATGCCTGCGCAGCCTGGCTGCGCTGGCAGGCGGTCCAGCGTAATTTTTTTTTATCGGACCGCACCCACAAAATGCCTCGATGACGTCCCCTTAATGGTTGAAGCTGTCATTCACCTTGTGGCAAATGCGACCGCATGGTGAAGGGTCGCGCATGGGCACTATGGCCAGTGCACCTGTGCAGACCCCCTGGATGCGGCCTCTGTGTGCGTCAATGTCCAGGTCTGAATAGACCCCTTTAAGCACACTCATGTAGGGATATTCAAGTAGCCGCAGGGTTTACTCCGCAACTAATTGCCATTCAATTAAATAGCCTTTTTCCCGTGCCGAAAAATCGTGATTCAGACATGCAAATCTACTGATTCTGCGTAAACTGCGGAACCAGTGTTTTGTCCCTACATACGACCCAATTTTGTGCTTGTTTCAATCCAATATTGATATGGGCCCTGCAATTATCCATTCTTAATTGGGAAACCGGACACTTTGGTGGAAGGGTCTTAGCTGCCACAAGGTGGGCAAAGATGTGCCACAATTATGCAGACCCATGTCAGTGATTATTGAGTGAATAGGAGAATGATGATTGATTTACAACATTAGAAATTGTACTTCTCCTGCTTGATGGTGCCAGTTGTGTCATCATGACCTCATCCACCGCTTCTTTTTATACCTCCACCACGCATTTCCTGGGTGAAATGAATAAAAAATAGCTAAACATTATAGCTGTATTCAGATAAAAATCCATAGCCAAATTTTGCATGACAACATTGTTGTAGGATTTCTGAAAAATCCATTGTTCTATAATTTCTGAAATTCCAACGGCAGAACTAGGGAACTGCAGAGTACTGTTTCTCTTATTCATATTATTAAATATGCTTTTTTTGAAAAATAATAACAGTTAAAACAATCATACAGCACACTGTGTGCAAGACCAACAGACCATCCGTAAGTAAGGCACAAAGAATAGAAGCATAATTTCTAACAAAAAGTGAAGCAGGGACAAAGCTAAAACACAGCTGACACTGAGGGCTTAATTTATGAAGCGGTGGCAGGTTGGAGGTGAAAATTTATAACTTACATCTGAAGATTGCAATAGCCCATTGTAGCCTATAAGCTACACGTCACAGATGTAGTTCCGGAGGGTTCCCCTTAGACCCATGCGGGAAATGGTTGCTGTGCATGTGCAGTCAGCGGACCGCGCAGAAGCCCCGGTAACCTTTACAGCACATCGCAGTGATCCACCCTGCGGGAGCAAATTGATACATGGGCCCCTTAAACTGTTGATCCAGACTTCAAGGATCCAAAAAGGAACACATGTATTAATGTTGCAATGTCAGACTCTGGTGTACTAGTATGTGCGAGAAAGAGATGGCTTAACCTCTGCAGGACAAAGGATCATGTAGTAAACTTTTGGTAATGTTACTAATGAACATGCTTTGACTGCACCGACTGGAATGTTTTTGGAGTCTGCCGCTAATGACCTTAACGATTTTACAGACATTGTTACATCATATGTTAACTTTTGTGAGGATTTATGTGTACCAGCAAAAACTGTCCGCATCTATGCTAACCACAAACCTTGGTTTACTACTAATCTTAAGTAGTTACACCTTGCTAAGGTAGAGGCGCACAGGATTGGGGATAAATGGGGTAATTCTTTTTTTTTTTAATTCTTTATTTTTGTTTGGTCATACATAGTCATTAAACAAACACTGAGAAAGAGGACAAACGGCCAAAGAACCATCGTCTGGCAAAGACCCCCAATTTTTTTTTCTTAGAATGAAGAACAAGAACAATCAGAAAGAAACATTGGTAACAAAGTATCAAATGCAGGGGGGAGGGGAAAAAGAAGGGAGGGGTGGGGACCACGGTATTAACAAATATCAGTAGGTATTACGAGAACTAGCAGACAAGAGAGAGAAAAAAAAGAAAGGATGTGAAATGGAGAAAAAAAGTAGAAGCTGCCGCCCATGGGCCTACGGACGGAGTCAAGAGCAAGAGGGCGAGGGTGGTGGTCCACGCTCAGCAAGGAGCCAGGGAGCCCATACCTGCTCAAAGGCGTTACCCCCGATCATGGAGGTAATATGTAATCCTCTCCATTGATGCAATATGCCAGATTTTGGCTTTAAGCGAAGGGAGAGAAGGGGGAGAAGAATTTTTCCAATTGAGAGCAACCAACGATTTTGCCGCAGTTAAAATGTGCATGGCCAATTTTTTTGAGAAGTTATCAAGGGTCGGGGGAGGATAACACAGCAAAAAGATCCAGGGATCTTTCAGCACAGGAGATTCCAGAAGGGTGGTCAGGAGGGAATGGACTAGGTTCCAGAAGGGAACAATGTTTGGGCAGGTCCACCATATATGAAGCATAGTGCCTTTACAACTGCAATTCCTCCAACAATTTGTGGAGGAGGAAGGGAAGAATTTATGGAGTCTATCAGGGGTATAGTACCACCGATAGTAAACTTTGTATGCCGTCTCTTTGAAAGCAGTTGCAATAGAGCTCCTAGCTATCCCCAGTCTCATGTCATTCCAGTCCTCACTCTCCGGGAGAGGGGGTCCAAGATCACGCTCCCAATCAAGTTTGTGGGACCTGGAAGAGGGAAGGGTAGAATCTAGTAGAAGAGAATAAAGTTGGGAAATCAAGCCTTTGGAGAGGTGTGAGTTTTTACACAAATTTTCAAAGGTGGTGAGGTCGCGGAGTAGAGCAGAAGAGGGCAAGGAACATAAAAAGTGACGAATCTATAGAAATTGGAAGGGATTAAGTGTGTGCGAAGGTGTCTTCTGTTAAAGATCAGGTAGGGACAACCATTGGCCTCGATCGGCAAAATCAACCGGGAATTTAAAGCCCAGCTGCGTCCACGCACGGAACCTCGTAATCGAGAGTCCAGGAGGGAACAGAGGGTTCTGCCAAATAGAGGTTAAGGGTGAAGGAGTGGAGGTAAGGTTCATCTTCAGAGAGTGAAGGTCCCAAAGCTTATGATTAAATTTAATAGTGGGGAGTAGTTTGGATGCTGGGGGTCGGGAAGCGGCGGACAAACTCCATAAGGGGGTCAGGTCTGGGAGGTTGAGATAGGCCGCCTCAATATCCAACCAGGAAACAGAACCAGGAGGAGCGTAGGAGGTGACAACTTGAGAGAAATGGGAGGCCAGGTAGTAGAGCTTGATATCGGGGAGACCCCTACCGCCGGCGGAGGGCGGTCTTTTCAGGGTGTTGGCAGCGATGTGGGGGGGCCTATGGTTCCAGATAAAATGAACGAGGGCTTTCTGAATGTTACGAAGGAAGGAAGCAGGAACAGCTATAGGAAGGGTCTGAAAAAGATAGAGCCATTTGGGGATTATATTTATTTTAACCGCTATAATCCTACCCAGCCACGAGATGAACAGACTGTTCCAGGACGTTAAATCAGTTTGTGTTTTAGTAAGAAGAGGCGGAAAATTTTCACGAAAGAGAGAGTCGTAGCAGGAGGTCAAATAGATCCCTAGATATTTGATTTTTATAGGCTGCCATTTAAAGTTGAATTTGGCGCGAAGGGAATCAGCATCTCGTGGGGAGACATGGAGCAGCATAGCCTTCGATTTAGAGTAGTTGATTTTGTAGCCCAAAATAAGAATGTAGGATTGGAGGACCGAAAATAAATTTGGGAGTGAGATAAGCGGCTGAGTCAGGGAAAGTAGTATGTCATCCGCGAAGAGAGAGATTTTAGGATCGGTATTGCCCACGCGAATGCCATGTATACCCTGATGAGATCTTATTTGGGAGGCGAGCGGCTCAATAATAAGGGCGAATATTAATAGGGATAGAGGGCAGCCCTGACGGGTTCCATTAGAGATGCGGACGGGGGCAGACGGGATGCCATTGATCAAGACTGTAGCGGAGGGGGTGAAGTATAGTGCTAGGACACCAGTGAGAAAGACACCAGAAAGGCCATAGGCCTCCAAGGCGGCCCTCAGGAACCTCCAGGAGATCCGATCGAAAGCTTTCTCAGCATCTGAGGAGAGCATGATAGTAGGGGACCCCCTGGAGTTCGAGATGTGAATAAGATCGATAGCATGTCTGGTGTTGTCCCTCGCCTGGCGGCCCGGAACAAACTCCACTTGGTCATAGTGAACGAGAGAGGGGAGATATGGATTCAGGCGGTTGGCCAAGATTTTAGCAAATATTTTTAAGTCCAAGTTCAGGAGGGAGATAGGTCGGTAGCTAGCACAGTTAAGGGTGTCCTTACCTTCCTTAGGGATCACCACAATTCTAGCCTCCAACATCTCAGGAGGGAAAGAGTCACCATGGATAATCCTATTAAATAGGGACTGAAGGTGGGGGGAGAGGAGGTTGGAAAAAAATTTATAGTACAAAGCCGTAAACCCATCTGGGCCAGGAGACTTGCCAATTTTTTGTGTGAGTATAGTCTGGGTAATTTCTTCCACCGAGATCTCACTGTTAAGATGATCCATGGCATCCTGAGGAAGTTTAGGCAGACTCGAAGCCGAGAGAAAGTGAGAGATCAGGTCAGAGTGAGGCGGGGAAGAAGAAGCAGACGAAGGGGAAGGTAAATTGTACAAACCCTCGTAGTAGGATTGGAAGGCGGCCCTAACGGCAATAGGATCATGGACTAAGTTATTGTGAGGGTCTCTAATAGAGATAATATTTGTTTTGGCCCTAGAGGATCGGAGTCCTGCCGCCAGGATTTTGTCTGCTTTATCCCCCTTCTCATAGAAAGACTGGCGAAGCCATTTAAGGCGTTTGGCCACTTGTATGGAGAGAAGGAGATCAAGGTCCGCTTTAACTTTACGGAGTTCAGACAAAACCACCTGGTCAGAAGACGCCTTGTGCTGAGCTTCAAGGGTATAAAGTTTAATGGAGAGCTTATTAAACTGGGTAAGAGACTGTTTTTTGATCTTAGAGGCCAAACTAATGATGTGTTCCCGAAGAACCGCCTTATGTGCTAGCCAAAGAGTGGCTCTGGAAATGTCTGGAGAGTCATTCAGGGCAAAGTAATTGGAAAGCTTATCTTGAAGATGGGACCGAAATTCCGGGTTGTGAAGCAGGGAGTCGTTAAGACGCCATGTCATGGGACGAGGGCGAGTAAGTAGACCTGAGAGGTCACATGATATAGGGGCATGGTCAGACCATATAAGAGGATAAATATGGGCGGAACAGAGATTCAAAGTAAGTTCGTGGCTGAGCAGGATCATATCGATGCGGGAGTAGGAATTATGAGGGGAAGAGTAAAAAGTGTAGTCACGTGCAGAGGGGTCTTTTATCCTCCACGAATCGTAGAGGAGCTGGGACTTCATGAGACGGAGGAGGGATTTAGAGCGGAGGGAGTCTGACGAGGAGGTAGAGGGCAGAGATGGAGAGCGATCCAAGGTAGGATTTAAAACAGAGTTAAAATCACCTGCGAGTATGAGTTCCTCCTGTCGGACTTGAGTAAGAAGGGTATCCAATTTGGCAAAGATGCTGGTTAGGGGCGTATATGTTAGCCAAGGTGCATAATTTGTTGTTAAGTTTCCCCACCAAAATAAAAAACCGGCCCTCCTTGTCAACTTGGAAATCAATAAGCTCAAAAGTAAGGTGACGGGCAATCAGGATCGCGACCCCTCTTTTTTTGGCCGTATGATTGCAGGCATAGAAAGAATCAGGATATGGTTTACATTGCAGCGTAGGGTGGGACTTACGTAGGAAATGAGTCTCCTGAAGGAAGACCAAATCGCCTTTATGGAGTTTAAGAGGTGCAAATAGCTTTCCCCGTTTCTGGGGGCTATTTAGCCCCTTTACATTAAAAGAAAGGACTCGGAGACCCATAGGCAAGCAGCAAAGAAGCAGGCAAGATAGAAAAAATATGGGCCCTCATTCCGAGTTGTTCGCTCGCAAGCTGCTTTTAGCAGCATTGCACACGCTAAGCCGCCGCCTACTGGGAGTGAATCTTTGCTTAGCAAAATTGCAAACGAAAGATTCTCAAAATTGCGAATAGAAATTTATTTGCAGTTTCTGAGTAGCTCGGGACTTACTCTGCCACTGCGATCAGTTCAGTCAGTTTCGTTCCTGGTTTGACGTCACAAACACACCCAGCGTTCGCCCAGACACTCCTCCATTTCTCCAGCCGCTCCCGCGTTTTTCCCAGAAACTGTAGCGTTTTTTCACACACTCCCATAAAACGGCCAGTTTCCGCCCAGAAACACCCACTTCCTGTCAATCACATTACGATCACCAGAACGAAGAAAAAACCTCGTAATGCCGTGAGTAAAATACCAAACTTCTTAGCAAATTTACTTGGCGCAGTCGCAGTGCGAACATTGCGCATGCGCAATTAGCGGAAAATCGCTGCGCTGCGAAGAAAATTACAGAGTGAACAACTCGGAATGACCACCCTAGATCCGTAAAGGCAGCATAAGATAGAGAGAAAGAAAAAGGAGATGAGAGGCAGAAGACAGCGTGGTCAAAAGGAAGGGCAGAGGGGAGGAAAACCGGGAGGGAGGGAAGGGTGGGTGGTCATCCAGCAGTGGAGGCCAGGACCGGCGGCGCTGACAGGGGGAAGGGATACTAGGTGTCGGGAAGGCACCTAGGTCAGCTAAGGGGCTATCAGCCCAGAGGGGGTGCAGCAAGGCATCCAGGCGGTACATCACAGAGCGTGCAGTGAGACAGACCCCCCCCCCCGGAGAACCTGAGGGAAAAAGCTGTAAAAAAAAGACAGGATCGGAGTGTAGATGGAGCGCTAGTATTAGAGAAAGAGATAAGAAAAGAAAAAGGGAACACAGAAGGAACAGAATATCACATTGCAATAGGAGTTAAGAACATAACAATTGAAAAACGACTAAAGGACTGGGAAACCAGAACATAACAAATCTAAGATTAAACAGCTCCCCAGCTAGGGAGTACGACCGATACAGGTCAGCAGGAACGAAGATATAAGGCAACAAACAGAAAACGTGAGATTAATTCAGGGCACTGGAGGCGGAGCCGGAGAGGCCGCGGACGCTGGAACTGTAAACCACTCTGAACGGGGAGGCGGAGGAGGCTTCCGTTGTGTCCGCGGAGGCAGACGAGCAGTAGAAAGGTCTTTGTCATCGGTGTGGATGCTTAGTCTGGACAACAACGATTGGGCCTCAGATGGATTTCTGGCTGTGAGTAGTTTTCCACACCAGGATGCGAAAGGGGAAGCCCCAGCGGTACTTAATATTATGTTGGGAGAGCAAGGAGGTGATGGGTTTAAAGTCTCTTCGTTTAGCCAGGGTGAGCAGGGACAGGTCTTGGAAAATCTGTAGGGAGACATTCTGAAAGGAAACCGATCCCAGCCGTCGGACTTCTCCCATAATGGCCTCTTTCGCAGTGAAGTAATGCATTCTGAGAATAAAATCCCTAGGTTGGGAAGAATCTTGAGAGCGAGGTCGGAGGGCTCGGTGAGCTCGGTCCAGAAGGAGATGATCTTCAGGGGTGCTAGGGGACAGTTGAGTAAAGAGGTTCTTGAGTTAAAGATCAAGGTGGGTCGTTTCAATCTCTTCAGGAATACCCCGAATCCTCAGGTTATTCCTCCTTGACCTATTGTATTGATCCTCATGCTCCTCCCTCAGTTGGACAACATCCTGACGGATCTGTTGGAAGTCGGTCTCGACCGATTGTTGGAACGTCACCACCTCCTCCACCCTCCTTTCAAGTTGATCGGTTCTGGAGCCAATTTCCGCAATATCGGATTTCAGGGAGTGGAGAGCTTGAACTGAGGTCTTCACATCTCTGACCTCCTTAACCACTTGCCTGGCATGGTGGCATCAGATGCGACCATGCCTGCAAGTGCTCTATCTGACCTGGTCGCATGGGATGCGACCATTCAGATAGAGAGTGTTAGCAGCGGCAGGGAAGAGAAACTTCCCTCCGCTGCTGCTGTCAGAGGGACCGGAAGGTCCCTCTGCCTCCCTGCACTCTCCCCGTGTCTGCCGTGCTGCCAATCACTGCTGATCGGTCAGCATGGCAGGATCTGTCCCCTCCAGCGGCTGCAGACAATGGCAGCCGCTGGGGAGTGTAAATAAACCCTCCCTAGCTGCCCCCAGACCCCCACTGCATACCTCCAGGCTGCCTCGGCTTTCAAAATGAAAGCCGCAATGGTCGCGATGTTCCCGATCAATGTTTCGATGTTTGGGGGGATTTTTTTTTTTAACATATATATATATATATATATATATATATATATTTCCTTTTTTTTAACTAAAATCATTTGGGATAGGGTTAAATTCATGTTCTTCACCTAATTCACTCATAAAAAAACCCGACAATTTCGGAGGTTTTTTTTCCGAAATAAATCGTCAGTTAAGTGGTTAAGGAGAGCGAGAAAGTCACGGCGGGTGAGGGGTGTGAGAGCGTCATCTTCAGGGTCGGAGTCAGAGATACCGTGGGAGAGTTCAGAAGTGTCAGACCTACTTTTGGCCGGGGTGCTTTTTTTTAGTAAGGAAAGGCGTGAGGTCAGACCCCTGCGATTTTTTACCACCTCTAGGCATCTTAAGCGGATGGGGACGGGGACAGACGACAAGATAGGAGGAAGAAAGGCGCTCCAGCAGCTTAGCTCAGGATCAGGGGGGGTAGGATAGCAAGGTTAGGGGAGAGTCATGAGGGGGTCAACAGCGAGCCGTAGGTGAGGTAGGGCCAGGGATCTCCGGCTCTGGAGTAGAGGCTACGTGGAATGTGGAGGCAGGTAGGGCTGGGTGTTGTATACTGCTGGATCCGGAGCCCAGCACAGCAGGACCTACCCACCAGGAGAGGGAGCCAGACAGCCTGAGGACAGTGGCTGCAGAGAGTGGCAAGGCGGCCCCTGAATCTTCACCCCCGTCTAGGGGGAACAGATGGGGTTGCTCCACAGGGTGAGGCCCGGACAAGGACCAGCCAGTGACTGGGACACCCTAAAGGCCAGGGGGTGGCGGGATAGCAGGGGAGGGGAGACAGTCCCGGAAGCCCAAGCCGCAGCAGTAAAAAGACCTTCTATAAGCACCAGGGCAGGTGGGGTGACGGGGGCAGCAGAAGGCACCGGGGGTCAAAGATACTTAGAGCAGGGCCAATATGGGTGTGCAGGCCTCCAGCCAGCGCATCCCGCGCACCGAGGGGATCCACGGCAGGGACAGCGCCAGCCCAAAGGTCAGAGCAGCGGGGTGTGTGAGGTCACCAGAGTGACTGGTGCAGTACAGGAGCGGCGGGTTGCAGGGCTCCAGGAGGCTTGAGGAGAAGGACGGAGGGAGCAGTGAGGGCTGTGAAAGGAGGGGACGGGCGCCGCCGTGGCTGCACGGCGTACCCGGAGCTCACCTCTATCTCACTGCGGCAGGCACCCGTCCAGGGAGCGATCGCGGGAACCGTCCTGGGGGGAACGCTCGTCCGCCGGGCGCCGCGGCAGCTCCGATGTGTGGAGTCCCCGTCAGAAGGCCGTCTGCAGCACCGGGTGCTGGCGGCTCCACCCGCAGTCACACAGGGGCAGCTGGAGCCGGGTGATATCCGGAGAAAGCAGGCCGGACGGCAGGACCCTCCCGCGGGATCCAAGGCAGCGGGACTTCCGATCACGGAGAGGGGGGAGAAATCAAGGTCCCGGCTGGATAGTGGTGAGTCGGCCGCAACCCGCAGGAGCCGGGAAACCGGCTCCCCGATTCCGCAGCACGGACCCACCAGTGACTGGGGTGCCCCACCACCTAAGATCAGGAAGCAGGGTAGGTAAGGCCAAGGTAGGTGCTGTCTAGGGGCTGATTTATGGGGCTGCTGCGCAGGAGCGCTCAGGAGATGCTTCCAGCTCGTTCAGCCTCCAGGCCACGCCCCCAAAGGGTGTAATTCTGAGTTGATCGCAGCAGGAACTTTGTTAGCAGTTGGGCAAAACCATGTGCACTGCAGGAGGGGCAGATATAACATGTGCAGAGAGAGTTAGATTTGGGTGTGGTTTGTTCAATCTGCAATCTAAATTGCAGTGTAAAATTAAAGCAAATAAAGCAGCCAGTATTTACCCTGCACAGAAACAAAATAACCCACCCAAATCTAACTCTCTCTGCAAATGTTATATCTGCCTCCCCTGCAGTGCACATGGTTTTGCCCAACTGCTAACAAAATTCCTGCTGCGATCAACTCAGAATTACCCCCAAAATTAGGTATAGACAGGCCAGGAATACTCTATCTAGGGAGATCAGGGCGGCAAAAATTGAGACCAAATTCTCAACCAACAACCCTCGGTGGGTGTGGAAGGGCCTGAAGGCTGCCACCAACTACAAGGGCCCCACTTCCTGCTCTGGCTCAAGCCAACAGCTAGCAGAGGAACTGAACGTTTTCTACTGCAGATTTGAAAAGTCCCTTGATGCAAGCGACACTTCGGCTCATTCTGATGAAGCATTGGTTGCTATGGCGGACGCCCCCCCTAGCCCACAGAGTACCATACCCACTCTTCAGGTGGAGGCAGCTGAGGTAGCAAAGCTATTTAGAAGGTTGAAGTCCAGGAAGGCATCAGGACCAGATGGTGTGTCTCCGGTGGAGAATTTTATAACAGATAGTGCAGCAGGTCAAGATGGTGAAATTTACCTCTGCTGTTCGGTCGACAAGCACGGTGCCGCAGGGTTGTGTTCTCTAACCCTTCCTCTTCTCACTGTACACCAAAGACTGCGCTTCTGATGACAAATCTGTGAAACTCCTTAAATTTGCGGATGACACTACGCTCATTGGACTCATCAGGGATGGTGATGAGTCTGGTTACAGGAAGGAGGTTGTGCGGCTGGCCAACTGGTGCAAATCAAACAATCTAGAGCTAAACACGATAAAAACAGTTGAGATGATTGTCGATTTTAGGAAGCACCCCCCTGCACTCCCCCCACTCATAATTCTGGACAATGTTGTAACTGTGGTGAAATTCTTCAGATTCCTGGGCTCCATGATCTCTAAGGATCTGAGGTGGAACTCTAATATAGATAGCATTGTGGGGAAAGCCCAGCTGAGACTGTACTTCTTATGCCAACCTAGGAAGTTTAAACTGCCACAGGACCTTCTGATCCTTTTCTACTCTGCAATTATATAACCTATTCTCTGTACCTCAATAATAGTGTGGTTTGGCGCTGCCTCAACCCACGATAGAAACAGGCTGCCTCGAGTTGTAAGGGCAGCGGAAAAAATCATAGGGACGAATCTCCCAGCAGTCGTAGATATTTATCGGGCAAGGGTCAAAAAGCGAACTAGGAAGATCATTGGTGACCACTCCCACCCTGCCCATGACCTGTTCCGGGTGCTGCCGTCGGGCAGACGGTACAGCTTGAGGCTCGTTAAAACATAAACCAACAGTAGGGAAATTAATTACTGCACACACTGGGAGCTACAGAAAATAAGTGTATGTGTGCTCACCTAACACACCAATGGAAAATTACTACAGAACAGTTAAACACAACCATATATTTTTGCGCTCACCAATTAGGATAAATAATCAAACATTCGTATATGTGAAGTCTCTATTTCAAAATGATTCTGGAAATGAAGATCAAACTTGTATGTCTCTCCTGTGGAATTAGATGTCCCTTGATGTCCAAAGGTAAGGCTTTTCCAACTCGTATTCTCAAAAAAAGGGAGACATACAGGAAAACAATATAGTGTAGTATGTTTTTTCCAACCAAATAAGTCATTCAGTACAGAAGAGATAGTCCTCCAAAATGATTTTCCTTTCTACTACAGGATATACAGGTAAGATATCGTACCGTACTCACACCAAGGTGAAGTAGAAATCACTCATAAAAGGTTTCTTTTACGGTTCACCACCACCTGTGGTTGATCTGTATTATACCGCACCATCAGTGATAGTAATCCACATAAACGGATAACATACCAAACTTACAATTTGGTCAGCTTCAACTTGTACATAAAGCTTTCTTTTTCTCTTATTCTACTCTTTTTCATACATCGAATACAGGCTCCTATTAACACTCGTTATTGAGGGAGTGTATAAAAACAGATGAAACCCCAATCAGTTTCTCTCAAGAAAAATGATTTTATTATATACACAAAAAACTTTCTTTATGTAAAATTCCATTAAAATATTTCCAAGGCATATACAGCTGAACGGTACGTCTAGGTGTGCACAATATAGATGGATAAAATAATGAACACCTGACCTGAATGGGTAAAAAAGTCCGGACTGAACCCAAAAGTTGATAAGTCCAAGGTCATATGTAGATGTACCCCAACAGATGTGTAGCCTGCTCTCCACAAACGTGTTTCGACATATGTCTTCCTCAGGGTGTGTGGGTGAGTGTACCAGGCATCTTATTTATACCTACTGGAAGTCCCTCCTCTTCCGGGGGAGGGAATTCTACAAGTCTATTCAGATTCATATATACAGTTCATATACGTCCATGAAACATAAATATAATTATACAATAAATAAATAAATAAATAAATAAAATAACTCGGTATAACTCCTTACCATTAAAAACAATTGAATAACCACTGTGCGTTCCACTACCAGCTTGTGAGAACAGCCAGGCACAGAAACAGCTTCTTTCCTCAAGCAACTAACTTGGTCAATTCAGCAAACGCTTAGTCATATTCACAAATTCGCTCTGTACTCAACTCATGTACTCAAACTATCCTTCAAGTGTTCTCCTTCCTCTATGTTTCTTGTCGTATGTCATATTCTGTCTGGGAGCTGTGGTTATAGGAAACAAATTCCTTGTGTATTATGTACTGATATACTTGGCAATAAACTGATTCTGATTCTGAACATGTATAATATACAAAATAAGTCTCTTATTCACTTCATTGAATACAGTTTCTACCATCTATTGTTATACCTTTTTTTAATAGTAATTGATGTGGAGTATTTACCATGCAACAAAACCTGCTACAGTATAAGCAAATTAACCCTGGGGATTGTGGTGCACTGAGGTGCTTCTAGAATACATGATACATGACATCCTCAACATTCTGCAGTTGGATGTCCTTGAAAATACTTTTAAATGTTGTAAAGTTTTATTAACTTGCACTGGCTTTCTTCCTTGCTACTTCAACTCTGAACTACTGTACTGAGGCTCACAGTTCCACCCTGCTAACTTTAAGTAGCCACCTCCTGTCATAGGTGCTGATTTATGTTTTTGCTGGTGGGTACTCGGCGGGCGCGGGAATGAACGGGAGGCTGCAGCAGTGACTAATGCCCATTACACATTATGCAAAACACAGTCATGCCCATTACACATTATGCAACACACAGTAATGCCCATTACACATTATGCAACACACATTAATGCACATTACACATTATGCAACACACAGTAATGCCTTTTACATATTATGCCACACACAGTAATGCCCATTACACATTATGCAACACACAGTAATGCCTTTTACATATTATGCCACACACAGTAATGCCCATTACACATTATGCAACACACATTAATGCCCATTACACATTATGCAACACACAGTAATGCCCATTACACATTATGCAACACACAGTAATGCCCATTACACATTATGCAACGCACAGTAATGCCTTTTACATATTATGCCACACACAGTAATGCCCATTACACATTATGCAACACACATTAATGCCCATTACACATTATGCAACACACAGTAATGCCTTTTACATATTATGCCACACACAGTAATGCCCATTACACATTATGCAACACACAGTAATGCCTTTTACATATTATGCCACACACAGTAATGCCCATTACACATTATGCAACACACAGTAATGCCCATTACACATTATGCAACACACAGTAATGCCTTTTACATATTATGCCACACACAGTAATGCCCATTACACATTATGCAACACACAGTAATGCCTTTTACACATTATGCCACACCCAGTTATGGCCCTGACACTATTTTATTCCCCACACACAATAATGCCCCTTACAAATTATGCCACACAGTAAGGCTCTAATTACTTTTAAATTACCTGCCTATTATCAGGGGTTTCATGCTCTGGGTTCCATGCTCGCTGGGGGCTCCTGCGCATAGTCAGGGGTCTCCAGCACGTTGCCAGGGGTTTCATGTGCATTGCCAGGGGTTTTGTGTGCATTGCCAGGGCCTTAATGCATGTTTCCAGGGGTCTCCTGCATATTGCCAGCAAAGTATGGGAGGGTGGGTGCGGGCGGGCATCACTGATATACTGTGCTGCTAGTATGCTGCTAGCCCAGGGGCAAACGCAGGATTTTCCTGGGGGGTTTCCATACATGATTGTTAGGAGTAAATGCAGGTTTTGTAGGGGAGGGGTGGTGGGTGAGTTTCATACACGTTACATAGAACACATACATGTACACACTCAAACTCACACATACATGTACACACACATAGAACACATACAAACACACACAAATACAAACATATAACACACACAAACACATAGAACACGCACACTTACATATACACACACACAGAACACAAACACACATACAAAGTTAACACTTACACACATAACACACACACACACAGCACAGACATACCTACATATACACATACTTAGAGCACATACATACCATACTTGCCTACCTGACCCTCTCCATGAGGGAGAAAATGCTCTGTTCCTGGACTTTCCTGGTAATGTATGATTGCCATCACCTGTAGTGAAACACCTTTCTTTATCAATTAACTAGCTCTTCACAGGTGATGGCAATCATACATTACCAGGAATGTCCAGGAACAGAGCATTTTCTCCCTCATGGAGAGGGTCAGGTAGGCAAGTATGATACATACACACATACATACATACAAACACATACAGTATAACACTTACATATGTGATGCCCTGACGGTATGCACGATGCTGTTGCTGTAACCAGGTGAGGTGTACTACCGCCGGGCTTGCAGGACCTCACAAACAAATAATGTGGCACCCCACCTGCGTGCGCTAAGCCCCACAGCCCCCCGCAGTGGATTGAGATGCGCTGGGGGCTGCGGAAGGGCTTCCATACATTGCAGTGTAAAAAAAACTTAAAAAGCCTACCGCCGGGGAGACTAGCGATAGAGGTCAAATGTGACCTCTAGCGTCTGTCACCTCGGCGGCGGCCATTTTTGGTGGGTCTTTTTACACTGCAAAGTAAGGAAGCCCTTCCACAGTCCCCAGCGCATCTCAATCCACTGCGGGGGCTGCAGGGGCTAGCTTTACTGGGTGGCTGGTTCCGTGGGTGCACCCACGGAATCGGAATCTGTTTTCACTTCAGGAGCATCCTCCACAAACGAAATATGTTCTTCAATGTGCAAATAGGGGATATGTGCTCTGTGTAAAAGATCACTGTGTAAAAAGATTAAGTCTAACCTAACATCCCTTGTTTGGCTTGGTTAATGCCTTAAAAGTATTGTGAGGGTACGGTGATGTCAAGAATGTATTTTTTAAATAAGAAACTTTTGTGTGAAGTTTTTAATACATTGCTTGCATTGCGAATAGAAATGCACATTTTCACTGAAGTGCAACATAGAGACTCAGAATTAATGTCTGGAAATAATAATAAATGTCAAGTGTCCTGATAGGACAAAAGAGCTCATATTCAAATCACACGGCTCTCCCCCAACAGTTGGTGACTGAAATCCAACCTCAAATTATGTTGTCTCAGTAAAGAGTTAACTTCTATCTATAATTAGTAATGTACTTAATCTGTCAACACTATTTGTAGCGCAATCTATAATTAAAAATCCAAATGAATCTGACTTTCATTACTCAAAAGCACGTCTTTGAAGTAAGGGCTAATATCGATGCATTTGGCCCTGCGGCCATAACAGTGGAGATAAAAGTGTGTTTCTGATTTTTTTTGCTGTGCATTTAGAACATACAGTGTAAGACTGCTGTTACATGTATCCCCGGCTGATGCTACCAGCTGTATGTGCTGTACTTACACACGCATGTGGCAGCGGATCACTGTACCTTCTCTAACCACATTTCATATTTCTCCGATTACAATATCATCGCTCCCTGAGGACGGCTTACATTGAGGAGCTGATAGCTTTGTTTATAGATCATCCCATTAGTGCGGTAATGTGCCACTGTTCTGTTTAATTCTCAGGATCTCGCCACAATTTATTAACCCTGTTGCTACTGGACAGCAATTCTGAAAAAATTGTATCATTTTTTAATTGCCATAGTCATCGGCTAGCCCTAATTTTTAGGATTGCCCAAAGCTTTAAAGTTCTGTCCCTGCAAAAGTGTATCTCTGTCTATCTTAGTGCATTTGGCGAAAATGTTCTCTAGAGTGAAAAGGAGGTGGCGCATCTCCAGTGGTGCTGAAGTCGAGAGGCCAGGTCTATGTCTCACTGTGGGCACTCAAGTGGAATGCAAAGATCCACAGGTCACAGTCATATGGTAATAACATACAGCACCAGGACAAATGCGATCATAGTGTGACTAGATTTTCTTGTTGTCCTAAGGGCCAATCCAGATTTGCATGTAAATCCGTATTGTGGATTGATACTCTGTAGCCCAGCACACAGATTTATGGATGACTAGTTACCGGCCACCAAAATGACGGAACAACATAACAGTAATGTCAGTGCCGGTGGCTGTGCGTGCCGGAATGGATTAACAAATTAATTGCTTCGTCAGACACCATCTAGTGGCTGCCAGCGCACAATACACTTGAATTCCCCCTATAAAGGTGAGGAGCAGTGTTAGCCTTTTATTCTATAGGACTAGTTAAAAGCTTCTAGTCAGTCACACACTAGCCTCTGTCCTCCCGGATCGCGAGGCCGCATACAGGGGGAGGTAAGGGGGTCTCTTTGGCCCGCTGTAATCGCGATCTGGCGCGGCCGGTGGGAGGCGGGCCGCGCGCGTGCGCTGGCGTGGATACTGTAACGGGCAGGGGCTCCACTAGCCACCAAGGCACTGGGCACAGGTCAGTTTTCTTAATAAAACCGTTTGTTTGACAGCCCGCAGCGCCTGGTGGGGAAGCCAGCACGGGTAATGAGGCCTGACCTGTAGCCCCTCCCCCCCAGCCCCAGGGCACCATTTAGGCAAATGTTCCCGCCCTGGAGCTGCATATCTCTCCCTCACTCCCTGTCAGCCGCCATTACACGAAGCTGCGCTGTTCCTGGGACTGCTTGGGCAAATCCTCCTCTGTAAAGCCGCCTGCACGTCAGCGCTGTGCATTTTACAGGACACTGAAGTATTCTACCTGTCAGTGGACAGTGTTAGTTAAGAAAGAGTGCATACAGTCGGGGGTTGTGTGGTACAAACACCCTGTGATATACATCCAGTATTTGCTGTGATTTGCTATATCTACTGTTTTTATATATATATATATATATATATATACACACACACACACACACACACACACACACACACACACACACACACACACACACTGAGTATTCCTTTGTATTGCTAGTCCAGTGCAGTCTTCTTGTATGATATAACTTCTGCATTGTACACTGTGACTTTCTGTGTGTGTGCATGTAGCTGCTGAGTGGCTGCTGTTTCGTGTATTTAGCTCAGCCTGCCACCCCTATATTCTGTAACCTGAGGGGGCTAAGTGCGTCAGGTTTATTAGACTATATAGGTGTTTCACAGGATATACTTACTGTGTATTTTTCTCTGTGATTTCTGGTCACCATATATCTCTTGGGTTCCCGGTTTGTGCTGATAACACTACACTAGGAGTTCTTGCTAGATATAGTGCTGCTAATATTGTACTAGGTTGCCGGATATTGAGCTTCTCATTATGTCAGCTGCAAGGGGCAACGGAACTGGGGCTGATCCCACATTGAGTGGTGGTGCCGCTGCAGACACATTTGAGGAAAACATGGCAGCAGAGAGTTCAGGTTCTGGGGGTTCTTTGCCCCCCAGTGGGTTTGTAGCAACGGGGGTCCACAATGACCCTCCCTGGGCTACCTTCTCCACGTTATTAAATATGCTGGTAACTAAACTTACGCCCCCTGTGGTACCGCCTATGCCAGTACAGCAGTTTATGGTCCCTGCAGTCAATCCGCCATGGGCAGATCAGATCTCATCACAGTTACAGCACTTGAACCAATCACTGACTAAAAAGTAGTCTAACTCTCGCCCGGCTAAGACTAAGGCGTCTTCTAAACGGGCCGCTACTTCCTCACAATCCACCACCGTTCCAGACACTTCCTCTGATGAGGATGGCGCATACACTGACCCCATAGACACTGACTCTGATGCTTCAGATGGGGAGGGATGGTCACAGGTGGATGTCCCTGATTTGATTGAGGCTATCAGGCTGATTATTCAAATTTCTGATGAACCAGAACCTGAGCCTGTGTCTAAAAATCCGGACAGAGTTAAACGTAAGAAAGTGGTTATACAAGTTTTGCCTCATTCTCAACACCTGCATATTCCTATTGCAATGTCACATCAGCAGTACCTGAGGTTTGCAGTGGGCAACCTTCATTACCAGTTTCGGGCGTTACCTTTTGGTTTGGCCATGGCTCCGCGGGTATTCACTAAAGTCATGGCTTTAATGACGGCTGTGCTACGCCGTCAGGGGATCAGGATCCTCCCGTATCTAGATGACTTGCTGATACTGGCAAATTCCCCAGAAATTCTCCTACGTCATTTGGATGTGACAATCCAGTTTTATGAAAACACACAGGTGGCTCATCAACTGGAAGAAATCTTCCCTGGTCCCTGCCCAGAGCATGGTACACCTGGGGGCATTATTGGACACTCACAACCAGCGGTTGTTCTTATCTCAGGAGGAAATCCTGAAACTTCAGGACGAGATTCAATGCTTCCTATGTCGTCCGCAAGTGTCGATACATTTGGCAATGCAAGTACTGGGTCTCATGGTGTCGGCCTTCGAGATGGTGGAGTATACTCAATTCCATTCCTGCCCTCTACATAAGTTGATTCTGGCCAAGTGGGATGGCCTGCCTCACTGGATCAGGTCTCAAATAATCTTCTTGTCTCCGGAGGTCCGTCTGTCACTGAGCTGGTGGCTTCAGGACCACCAATTGAGTGGGGGTCGTCCCTTCTGGATCTCCAAATTGGTCCTTCTGACGACAGATGCCAGTCTGAGGGGTAGGGGCGCGGTGTTGGAGCAACACTCCCTTCAGGGTCAGTGGACCAAGGAGGAGTCTCTCCTCCCGATAAACATTCTGGAACTGCAGGCGGTGTTCAATGCACTGAACTTTGCCCAGCATTTGATACAGAACAGACCTGTTCAAGTACAATCAGACAATGCCACCACGGTGGCGTACATAAATCATCAGGGCGGCACTCGAAGCCGCATGGCGATGAGGAAAGTATCAAGGATTCTTCAATGGGCGGAACGCCATCTGCCAGCCATATCGGCAGTGTTCATTCCGGGGGTCCTCAACTGGGAAGCGGACTTTCTCAGTCATCAGGACGTACACACCGGAGAGTGGAGCCTCCATCCAGAAGTATTTCAACTCCTCGTGGACATGTGGGGCCTTCCAGATGTGGGCTTGATGGCGTCTCGACACAATCACAAGGTTCCGGTCTTCGGAGCAAGGACAAGGGATCCTCAAGCGGCGTTCGTAGACACACTGGCAATCCCATGTAGCTTTCAGCTACCATATGTTTTCCCTCCATTGTCACTCCTGCCCAGAGTACTAAGGAAGTTCAAACAAGAAGGAGCAACCCTGCTTCTGATCGCTCTGGCGTGGCCCAGATGGCACTGGTTCTCAGATCTGCATGGTCTCTCGATAGAGCATCCACTTCTACTTCCACAACGACCAGACCTCCTCTTTCAGGGCCCTTGTTCCGTCTTGAGGGCCAAGGGTTTTTCTGAGGCGGTCATTCATACTATGTTGAAGGCCCGTAAGCCAGCTTCTGCTCGGATTTACCATAGGGTCTGGAATTCTTACTTTGCTTTGTGCGCATCTAACAATCATGACGCTTACATGTTTAGTACGGCCAAACTTTTGGCCTTCCTACAACAGGGCCTGGACTTAGGCCTTCGTCTGGCATCCCTCAAGGTTCACATTTCTGCCTTGTCGATATGGTTTCAGAGAAAGATTGCTACCCTGCCTGATGTTCATACTTTCACTCAGAGGGTGTTACGGATTCAACATCCTTATGTACCACCAGTGGCCCCCTGGGATTTGTCACTGGTTCTGGAGGCCTTGCAGGAGTATCCTTTTGAACCTCTTGCGTCTGCAGACCTTAAGTGGCTTTACCTTAAGGTTTTGTTTTTGCTGGCTATTGCCTCTGCTAGAAGGGTCTCGGACTTAGGTGCCTTATCCCATAAGTCCCCCTATCTGATTTTTCACCGTGACCGGGCTGCTCTTAGAACGCGCTCTGGTTATTTGCCTAAGGTGGTGTCTTCCTTCCACCTTAACCAGGAGATTGTGGTTCTGGCCTTTAGTTCTCCTGAGTTGCCCTCCAAAGAGCGGTCTTTGTAGGTGGTACGGGCTCTCCGTATATCTACGTGAAGAGTACTGACTCCATTAGGAAGTCTGATTCTCTCTTTGTGCTGTTTGGATTTCACAAACATGGCTGGCCTGCTAACAAGCAGACCTTGGCCAGATGGTTTAGAATGGTGACTGCTTATGTACAGGCTGGTCTGCCAGCTCCTGCTACCTTCAAAGCCCATTCTACTCGGTCTGTTGGACCTTCTTGGGCGGCCCGCTGCGGTGCGACACTTGAACAATTGTGCAAGGTGGCTACGTGGTCCCCAGTGAACATGTTCATAAGGTTCTATGCCTTCGATACTTCCGCCTCCCAGGATGCTTCCTTTGGACGCTGGGTTCTTGTGCCTGCTACAGTGTGTCCCCTCCCATAAGGAACTGCTTTAGGACATCCCCGATGTTAATCCTTGTGGAGTCCAGTGTACCCCGCAGCAGAAAACGAGATTTATGGTAAGAACTTACCGTTGTTAAATCTCTTTCTGTGAGGTACACTGGGCTCCACAAGGCGCCCACCCTGACGCACTTTGCTTCTTTGGGTTGGTATGCCGCTGACACCCTTTCCCATGGGCGGGTCCAGAAGAAAATGAAAGGGAAGGTACCATGATAGGGGAAAGGTAATAGTTATATTTACATGCACCTAAGGCACGCGTGCTCCCAGATAAGGGGTGTGGTATCACAGGGGGTGTGGCCTCACAGAATACATCATCAGGTAATGAATGGCTGTAGGAGTGCATCCCTGCTGGTTTATTGCCAATGTTTCACCTTGATGAAAAGGCTGATTGGGCCTTGAAATGTTGGTCACCTGTTCCATTAGTTATGGGACCCTGGAAGGCACCCCAGCACAATATAATTATTATAGTTTTTAGTTGGTGGTAGCTGGTGCAGCATACCTTGTTTTGGGCACTGCAGGACACGAACTGCCCATCTTTAATTAGCAGAAGCAGCCAGCTGGATCTCCAACAAGCAGCATAAGACATCTGCAGGACAGCCCTGTCACAATCACATGAGCTGCCTTCTCAAAGCTGAGGCTGAGTTTGACTGCACTGAGCATGGTGGTAAAGGAAGTGGAGGAGGAAGCGCTGGGAAACTGTGCGGTGCAGTGAGGGCTAATGAAGCCTTCTGCGCCGTCATAAGTAACAGTCTTACTCGATGCTGGCATTTGAACCCCACGCCAGGGCTGGACTCTGGCCGGCTGGCAGTGGGGGAGGTAGGTTGCAGTGTGAGCAGGGGGCCTCCCCATTGGTTACCACACGGACTTGTTGTTAGAGCCGTGGCGGGTCCTAGTGCCTGCTGGCTCTTTTATCAAATCTGACTGACGGAAATAGCAGTAGTGCTGTCAGAAATGACAGGGGGGGCACGGGCCTGAGTGCCCCCCGCCTCCCCGGATCTGCCTATGCCCTCTCTGTTGCGAGTGTGTGGTGTGTGTGGCTTCTAACAATTGTCGTCTCTGTTACCTGCTACTGCATTGGCCTGGTTAACGAAAACTGAGCTCCTGTGCAGGGAGGCGGGGTTATAGAGGAGGCGCTATGCATCTTGGGAACAGTCAAAGCTTTGAGCCTGTTGGTGCCTCAGATCAAGATCCTACTCTGCACCCCGATGTTAATTCTTGTGGAGCCCAGTGTACCACGCAGAAAGAGATTTAACAAGGGTAAGTTCTTACCATAAATCTCGTTTTCACGTTAGTCTCATTAGACACATCTCCTAGAAACGATTCTTTAAAGTAACATACACACAATTTAATTTAAACTCAGCATCACTCCCAATACAGTAGATCACCTGATATATACAAGTAAAAAATTGCTCTTATCTCCTGGAATCTCTCAGTTGTTCAGTCAAGGCTGTTACAACCAATCATTTCCAGTTTATGTACTGTAGGTGTGCCTTTAAATGAATAAAATACATTTATTCTAAGTTCATAAATCATACTTTGTGAATGATCTCCTGTAACTGCGGAGCTGCTATTATACAGCTGTATACACATGCGTAGTTCTGTATAAATACCTTGTGATTTATGTTGATATATTTACTTACATAACTGAAAATCTTAGAAGACAATTTGAGAGAGATGGATTTTGAACATTGTACAATCTGTATTGTAGGAGATTTTCAATGGTTATGATAATACCATTCACATATGAAGTGTGATATCTGCATAAATAATCTAAGTACATTACATACTGTAGTATGTTCTGGATGGACCTTGTAGCACTGCTATACCCATCATTTTATGTTTACATAATTTGATCCTAATTTAAGATGAATGTAATTGGACAGTGCTCAGCATTGGAAATTGGGGCATTTCCACAGATAAATCATTGTTCTTGGAAATTAGGAATAGTATGCAGACGTGGACTTATAGTTACTCCCTCTCGGTCCAGGGACTAACTTGTAAATGCCCAGTTCGGAAAATAGTGGTTGGCTCTCCCAAGCTTTATCCTAAGGGAAAATTGTAATTGTTTCTCTAACGTCCTAGTGGATGCTGGGAACTCCGTAAGGACCATGGGGAATAGCGGGCTCCGAAGGAGGCTGGCACTCTAGAAAGATCTTAGACTACCTGGTGTGCACTGGCTCCTCCCACTATGACCCTCCTCCAAGCCTCAGTTAGATTTCGTGCCCGGCCGAGGTTGGATGCACACTAGGGGCTCTCCTGAGCTCTTAGAAAGTTATAGTCTTAGAATTTGTTATTTTCAGTGAGACCTGCTGGCAACAGGCTCACTGCAGCGAGGGACTAAGGGGAGAAGAAGCGAACTCGCCTGCTTGCAGCCGGATTGGGCTTCTTAGGCTACTGGACACCATTAGCTCCAGAGGGATCGACCGCAGGCCCAGCCTTGATGTTCGGTCCCGGAGCCGCGCCGCCGTCCCCCTTACAGAGCCAGAAGCAAGAAGATGGTCCGGAAAATCGGCGGCATGAAGACTCTGTCTTCACCAAGGTAGCGCACAGCACTGCAGCTGTGCGCCATTGCTCCTCTCACACACTTCACACTCCGGTCACTGAGGGTGCAGGGCGCTGGGGGGGCGCCCTGAGGCAGCAATAAAAACACCTTGGCTGGCTAAAATACCTCAATATATGGCCCCAGGGGCTATATATGAGGTAAATACCCCTGCCAGAATTCCATAAAAAACGGGAGAATAGGCCGCGAAAAAGGGGCGGAGCCTATCTCCTCAGCACACTGGCGCCATTTTTCCCTCACAGCTTGGCTGGAGGGAAGCTCCCTGGCTCTTCCCTGCACAGTAAGAGGGAAAAGAGAGGGGGGGGCATTAAAATTGGCACTGTATACAGTATATTATATAAAAGCTATTAGGGACATAACTCAGTTAGTCCCTGTATATATATAGCGCTCTGGTGTGTGCTGGCATACTCTTACTCTGTCCCCCCAAAGGGCTTTTGTGGGTCCTGTCCTCGTTTAGAGCATTCCCTGTGTATCTGCGGTGTGTCGGTACGGCTGTGTCGACATGTTGAATGAGGAGGCTTATATGGTGACAGAACAGAGGCCGATATATGTGATGTCGCCCCCTGTGGGGCCGACACCAGAGTGGATGGATAGGTGAAAGGTATTAACCGACAGTGTCAACTCCTTACATAAAAGGGTGGATGACGTAACAGCTGTGGGACAGCCGGCTTCGCAGCCCGCGCCTGCCCAGGCGTCTCAAAGGCCATCAGGGGCTCAAAAACGCCCGCTCTCTCAGATGGCAGACACAGATGTCGACACGGAGTCTGACTCCAGTGTCGACAAGGTGGAGACATATACACAATCCACTAGGAACATCCGTGACGTGATCCCGGCAATAAAAAATGTGTTATACATTTCTGACTTTAACCCAAGCACCTCTAAAAATGGGTTTTAGGTTTGGGGAGAAAAAACAGGCAGTGTTTTGTTCCCCCATCAGATGAATAAATGAAGTGTGTGAAAGCGTGGATTCCCCCGTTAAGAAACTGGTAATTTATAAAAAGTTACTGATGGCGTACCCTTTCCCGCCAGGTGGATAAGTTACGCTGGGAGATATCCCCTAGGGTGGATAAGGCGCTCACACGTTTGTCAAAAAAGGTGGCACTGCCGTCTTAGGATACGGCCACTTTAATAGGTACCTGTTGATAAAAAACAGGAGGCTATCCTGAAGTCTGTATTTACACACTCAGGTACTAGACTGAGACCTGCAGATAGTGCTGCTGCAGCGTGGTCGGTGACCCTGTCAAACAGGGATACTAGTTGGCAAACATAAAAACATATTAAAGACGTCGTCTTATATATGGGGGATGCACAGAGGGATATTTTGCCGGCTGGCATCCAAAATAAATGTAATGTCCATTCTGTCAGGAGGGTATTAGAGACCTGTCACTGGACAGGTGATGCTGACTTAAAAAGCGCATAGAGAGCCTTATAAGGGTGAGGAATTATTTGGGGATGGTCTCTGGGACCTCGTATCCACAGCAACTGCTGGGAAGAAATAATTTTACCTCAGGTTTCCTCACAGACAAAGGTACAGTCCTTTCGGCTTCAGAAAAGCAAGCGGGTCAAATGGCGCTTCCTTTCTGTACAGAGACAAGGGTAGAGGAAAAAAAAAGCTGCACCAGTCAGCCTGTTCCCAGAATCAAGATTCTTCCCCCGCCTCCTGTGAGGCCACACCATGACGCGGGTGCTCCACAGGTGTAGCCAGGTACGGTGGGGGGCCGTCTCAAAAATTTCAGCAATTAGTGGGCTCGCTCACAGGTGGATCCCTGTTTCTTTCAAGTAGTATTTCAGGGGCACAAGCTGGAATTCGAGATGTCTCCCCCCAGCCGTTTCCTAAAATATGCCTTGCTGACAACTCCCTCAGGCAGGGAGGCTGTGCTAGAGGCAATTAATAAGCGGTATTCCCAGCAGGTAATACTCAAGGTGCCCCTACTTCAACAAGGACGGGGTTACTATTCCACACGGGTTGGGGTACCGAAACCGCATGGTTCGGTGTGACCCATTTTATATTTAAAATCCTTGAACACAAAAATTCAAGTTCAAGATGGAATCGCTCAGGGCGATTATTCCAAGCCTGGACGAGGGGGATTACATGGTATCCTGGGACATCAAGGATGCTTACCTGCATGTCCCCATTTACCATCCTCGCCAGGAGTACCTCAGATTTGTGGTACAGGATTACCATTACCAAGTCCAGACACTGCCGTTTGGACTGTACATGGCACCGAGGGTGTTTTATCAAGGTAATGGCCGAAATGTTGATACTCCTTCAAAAAAAGGGAGTTGTAATTATCCCGTACTTGGACAATCTCGTTATAAGGGCGAAGTCCAAGGAGCAGTTGGTAGTCGGGGTAGCACTTTTTTGGAAAGTGCTACAACAGCATGGTTGGATTCTAAACAGTCCAAAGTCACAGCTGGTTCCTATGACACGTCTACTGTTCCTGGGGATGGTTCTGGACATAAACCAGAAATAGTGTTTCTCCCGGAGGAGAAAGCCAAGGAGTTGTCATCTCTAGTCAGAGACCTCCTGAAGCCAAAATAGGTAGCGGTGCATCATTGCACGCGAGTCCTGGGAAAAATGGTAGCTTCCTACGAAGCAATCCCATTAGGCAGGTTCCATACAAGAACTTTTCAGAGGGACCTGTTGGACAAGTGGTCCGGATCGCATCTTCCGATGCATAGGCTGATAACCCTGTCTCCAAGGACCAGGGTATCTCTACTGTGGTGGCTGCAGAGTGCCCATCTTCAAGAGGGCCGCAGGTTCGGCATACAGGACTAGGTCCTAGTGACCATGGATTCCAGCCTTTGAGGCTGGGAGGCAGTCACACAGGGAAGAAATTTCCAGGGACTTTGGTCAAGTCAGGTTATTTCCCTACACATAAATATTCTGGACCTGAGGGCCATTTACAATGCCCTGAGGCCGGCAAGGCCTCTGCTTCAAAACCAGCCGGTACTGATCCAATCAGACAACATCACGGCAGTCGCCCATGTAAACCAACAGGGCGGCACAAGAAGCAGGATGGCGATGGCAGAAGCCACAAGGATTCTCCGATAGGCGGAAAATCATGTGTTAGCACTGTCAGCAGTGTTCATTCCCGGAGTGGACAACTGGGAAGCAGATCTTCTCAACAGACACGACCTCCACCCGGGAGAATGGGGACTTCCTCCAGAAGTCTTCCAATAGGATTGTACACCATTGGGAAAGGCCACAGGTGGACATGATGGCGTCCCGCCTCAACAAAAAGCTATAAAAGATATTGCACCGGGTCAAGGGACCCTCAGGCGATAGCTATGGACGCTCTGGTAACACCGTGGGTGTACCAGTCGGTTTATGTGTTCTCCCCTCTGCCTCTCATACCAAAGGTACTGAGAATAATAAGAAGGCGAGGAGTAAGAACGATACTCGTGGATGGCCAAGAAGAGCTTGGTACCCAGAACTTCAAGAATTTATATCAGAGGACCCATGGCCTCTGCCACTCAGACAGGACCTGCAGCAGCAGGGGCCCTGTCTGTTCCAAGACTTACCGCAGCTGCGTTTGTCGGCATGGCGGTTGAACGCCGGATCCTGAAGGAAAAGGGCATTCCGGAGGAAGTCATTCCTACGCTTACTAAAGCCAGGAAAGAGGTTACAGCAACTCATTATCACCGCATATGGCGAAAATATGTTG